>NC_137795.1:87654986-88324986 GCF_963383645.1 Muscardinus avellanarius
TGAAACAAGGTCTCACTAAGTTGCTGAGGCTACCTTTGAAGCTTGGATCTTCCTGGCTGAGCCTCCCAAGCACTGGGATAAAAGGTGTGTGCCACCATGTCTGGCTATATTGAGATTTAAAGTTTGCAATTTGGTAAGCTGAGAGAGAGAGAGAGGGAGAGGGAGAGACACACGAAACTATCACTATAAACAAGATAGCAAACATATTATGCCCCCACAAAGTTCCCTTGTGTTCTTTTGTCTCTCTTCCTGCTGTCCCTGTGGTATAGCCCCTAACCACCGGTCTGCTTGTCACAGTGCATTAGTATGCATTTGTGTGCTAGAGCTTTATATAAATGGAATCAGGCAGTAGTACCTTTTTTCCTTTGTAAATCTGGTTTGTTTTCCCTTATCCATATTGCAATATGGATCAGCAGTTACTCCTTTTTATTGTTGAGTAGTATTCTGTTGCATGGATACATCATGGTTTGTTGATGCACATTCTTGATGACCGTTTGAGTTTTCAGTTTTTGTGGTTATTTACATACAGAGCTGCTGTGAACGTTTGCATGTAAGTGTGTGGACATACACGTACTTGTCTGTTGAGTGAATCCCCTGGAGGACTGAATGATTGGGTCATATGAATGTGCTTCTGTTGTCCTTCCAGTAACTAACTAACTAACTAACTAACTAACTAACTATCTCTCTCTCTCTCTCTCTCTCTCTCTCTCTCTCTCTCACACACACACACACACACACACACACACACACACTCACACACACACACACACACACACACACACACACACACACACACACGCTGTGCTCTGCTCCCTGGGGCCCTTTTGTGGCTCTTGGAGGTTCTTTCTCAGTGGTGCGCTCTTCACCTGCTAGTGTGTGCCGTGAACTCCAGCCACCCTGGGTAGACCTTGTCTGTTCCCACCAAAAACTCTGAAAAGCCAGTAAGCTGGAGCAATTTAGGGCTCACTCGCTTGCTGTCTTCCAGGGTCGCTGCTCGTTACTGCCTCCTACCCAATGACCTGGAAACCAGAATTGAGCTGGGTGTGGTGGTGCACACCTGTAATCCTAGTACTTGTGAGGCTTAGGTGGATTGCAGGCTCAAGGCCAGCCTCAGAAACTTTGTAAGGTCCTATTTCAAAATAAATAAAAAGGGCTGGGGGTGTAGTTCAGAGGTAGAATACCCGTGGGTTCATTCCGGTATTTAAAACAAAGACATCCAGGTTTTAAGCGTCCCATACTTTCCCACCTCTAGCCCCCATCATAGGCACAAGGGTGCTTTAGGATGGAAACAAGTTTCATACTTTTCTTCAATCACTGCAATTTTAAAGTTTATACCCAAACCCATGTATTTCCTTGTGTTAATGTACTATTTTCTAATTATTCTTATTTCAGATTTCAGTTTCTCTTAATTGCATTAAGCATGAGTATTTTTTTCTATTTAGAATTATTTACTATAGAAGTACATCCCCAGAATTGGTTATTAGGCCAAAGGGTTTAAGCAATGTTATACCCATCTTTTGGTAAATCATCTCCTTTGATTACTTTTAAAATAATTATTTTATTGGCTGTATATTTGCATCTTCCTAGTATGGCTTTTAGATAGATTTCATTATTTATCTATATTTGGATAGCTTACTTTAAAAACACATTTCATTTTTGCAGAATTATTATTTCCCTGTTCTGGAATATGTCTCATCTCTGTTATTACACACCACTTCATGTCAGAAGTTGCCTTGCCACAGCTGGGCTTAAATCTTTCTTCAATCTTCCCTTCCTCATGCTATCCCTGTGTATTTATTTGTTACTTGTTTAAGCCTGCAACACAAGTGTATTGTGTTGTAATGTGGCCGTGTATTACAGTGCCAAGAAATGAGCAACACTTTTAGAAACCAGCTCTCTTGATAGAGCAGAAATGGTGTCCTATCTTGTTTTGAACCCAAACTGTTCTTTCAAAACTGCTTGTTGAAAACCTATCGCGAAGTCCTCATCCCGTTGGCTCCTGTCCTGTTGTCTGTTCTGGGGCAGAAATATAGTGGCACCTGAGTAATTTCATTTCTTTGAGTTGACCTTAAACACACAGCATAGCTCTTGGAATTGCTTTAATAAAACGAGCTGCCAATTTACCTCGTGACTTTTATGTGCCAGCTCTGTTCATTGAAAGTAAAGTTTATTTTCATTTATGTGGTTTTGTTTTATTTAAGATTCATTATTTGTTTTTGTTTTAAGAAGTTGGAAAATCTGTGAGGGTAGGGATGCTTTAAATGATAAAGTGAATGTTCTTGGTGAAGTTTTGTCTCATGGAGCTTCTGACCATGGAATAAGCAGTTTCCTGGACATAACATATTTTTATAAAATACTCTTATTGCCCAACAAAAAAAGTCATGCCCTTCCCCCCTTTCCAAATCTTTCTCAGGATCAGTGTAGCAAAGCCTATAATTAAAAGTATTATGCAAAAGTGTGTGAGCATGGTAGTACCTATGTGTATACATGTAGTAAAGAAATGATGGAGGGAGCTTTTGGAGACATGGTTCCAGTTTCTGTGCTATTTAGACATCTAAGGGCCGTATGAAACAGTGGGTATTTCTCATAACCAGAGGCCAAAGGGACTTCCTAGTCATGGCTGGCAGCCGGAATGAAGATATTGGGGTTATATTTGCTCTCCTCACCTTGAGCTTCTACACACTCCAGCTAACTCCCCTTTAACTCAAACTCAGAATGGAAATTTCTGCTCGGGGACCAATTAGTTTTAAAAACATCATGGCCTTTTACCCTTTGGGATCTCTGGGTTCAGAGGACGCACATTCCTTTTTACTCCTTTATTACCTCAGCATTGTGATACATTTCTTCCGCTGTCTGCCATGTGCCCACCTCCTGATTTTCAGTCACTAGGGTCCTTTTCATCCTCATTCACAGACTGTGAGCTTTATAACTATTAGGTGAAGAAGTTATATAGTGACCCTGCGTGTTCAGTGGAAAGTCAGAGTTACCGCTGCTGCTTCGTGTGGCAGGGCGCTGGCTACACTCTCTTGCCCACCTCCCAGCCACTGAACAAGTAAACAGAGCTTTCATTTGGCAAAGGAATCGCATTTAGAAAAAGCTGTGCATTGTTGTTTGACTGATAGCTTAACATTACATGCAAAAAATATCATTGTAGAGTTGGCAGAAATAAATGTTGAAAAATTCTCAGGAAGAGTTGCTGAGAATGGGGAGAATCTGGTAGAGGAAGTAGTGTTTTAGACTCGTGGCACAGACCTGGGTGGTGGCTGTCCTTCTGTATTATTTTGAAATAGTGTCTTGCTGTATTGCTGATGCTGTCCTTTAATCTGCGATCCTCCTGTTTCAACCTCCCTGGTGTTGGGATTACAGGCATGTGCTACCATACCCAACTACAGCAAAGAACTTTTTTTTGGGGGGGGGGTTAAAACTCATAGCAAGCCTTCAGAAATTTCATGAAAGTCCTTTATCCATACCTCTTTTTTTCCTGGAGATTGTCCCCAAGACTTTGATAAGTGTGCACCCTTCCTTTTTCAGAGCCTCCCTTGCTTGTCCCGATGGCTCTGTGGGTTTTCTCAGCAGTTAGCGCTTGGTTTTGCCTTACACCCCTTACCCTCGGTGTAGGGCTTCTAGAGCTACCTGGTCACATTTCTCCATCCTCTTATGTCTTCTGAACACTTGTTTTGTTGCCATATAGTAAGTTCTTAATGACTATTGTAGGAAGAGGACGTTTAGCGGTCAGAATGATTTGGGTTTTAAGTCTCTTCCTTTGACTTGGTGGTGACCAACCTTGAATAAGTTGTTTAACTTCTTTGAGCTCTGGTTTCCTTGTTTGTAAAATGGTGACATTGTTAAATTCTTAGTTTATGAATATTCACTGGATCTCACATAGTGCCAGTGGGTATTAGACATTAATGTCACTCAAGCTTATTTAGTAGCTCGGAGTAGCTTGCCTTGGATCCCTAAATAAGAAGGTGCCTAAAAGCAGCCGTTAGTTTTTCATTGACTACACATCCGGCTCATCCAGCCAAGAGCTGCCGGCTGCTTCCCTTAGGTCTTGACGGGTTCCTTCCTGTCTAAAGATGTACACTGATATTCTTAACTTTCATTTTGAATGGCCTATTCTCAAGTGACAGTTTAAGTTGATTTGTTATGCTGATACCTTAAGAAATAATGTGCTTCCTAATTAGTTTATATGTGATAAAGCGAGGTACCTACCTGCACACTTGCATGCAGAATTTTTTCTGCAAACCCCTTAGCTCAGCTTTGCAGTGGTGGTGGTGATTGTTGCAGCACATAAAGAAATCTGTTCTCTCTCTGACATGAATGGTAGTGACATACTACACTACAGTAAATCATGAAAGCTGGGGGTACATGGTTGTTGGAGTTATTTAAAATTGGTTTGGACACTATGCTGTTGAACAGAACACCTTCTGAGCAGTTACAGCCCTAATTATATCTTTCTTCTTCCACGGTAATATCCTCCTAACAGGCCTTATTTCTAGTTGTTCCCTTCTCTAATCCAGTTCTATAAATGGGTGTAGATTAATCTTCCTGAAATATACCTCTGGTTCTGCCACTCTCCTTACATTAAACTCTTAAAAACCTTCTCATTTCATAGAGAAAGGGAGTAGACTCCTAAAGTGTCATGGTATGGGCTAAGCTTCCATATTTATTTTTTATACACCCTTTATGCATTCTTTGCTTTTAGAATGGTCCTTAAGAGGAAATGTGTAGAGATCACTTATTTTCTTTCTTTATTTTTGGTACTGGAAATTGAAGCCAGGGATATACCACAAGCCCTTTTTATTTATTCATATTTTGAAATAGGGTCTTGCTGTGTTGTTCAGGGTCTTGCTAAGTTGCTGAGGTTGGCTTGGAACCTTCGATCCTCCTTTCTCAGCCTCCCAAGTACTAGCATTCCAGGTGTGTGCCACTATGCCCGGCTAGGACATTTTAGATATATGTGTGTCGCTAGGTTTGAAGTGCTAATCACCTGCCAGTTAAAGATTTGACCTACCCAAACTAGCAGAGATGCATTTACCAACATGGCACGGTTTTGCCAAATTGGCTTGTGGTTTTCCCATATTGTTTCATGCTTTCTTTCCTTTTTACTCTTCTGTTGTTCCTCCTGCTTGAATGGCTCGTTTCCCTTACCTGCGTACCAGTGTTATCCACTCTTCAGTATTCAGGCAGGCAGGCCCAGATCCATGAAACCTCCTCAGAGCCTTTGTGTCAGAAGTGATCTTTCCTGCTGGGCTTCAGCAGCACTTTATCCATATCTTGTTTTATGGTACCATTTTCTATTTCACACTCTACGTGCTTGTCTCTTCTGTTACTAGGATTTCGGCTCCTTTGAAGGAAGAATTCATGTTTGATTCATTTTTGCATGCCCAGCATGCAGCACGGTGCCTTGCAGATCATAAACATTTGTTTTATATGAGCGGATGAAGAGGTCTGTTCCATCTTTGAAGTTTAGGGATTGTTGTTTGTTGCTTGGAAGTCCCCATAAAGGGACTGAGCCCTCTTATGGCAGTTTTGGTTTCTCCTATGTTTTGTATGTCTTGTGATTACTTTCACATTACATTGAGTAAAGTATGGTAACTTCTGGCTGTGAAAACTGGTGAGTAGGGCCAGAGTCTTTGGAGAAAGCTGTAGGGGGAAGCCTGAGCTAGATTTCCTCTAACTAGTTTGGGTGCCTGAGTATCAATTTGTCAGGGCCTTTTAGAGTGCATGAGCCCAGGTTCCTGATGTCATAGATACCACCTGAGGCCCAGTGTCTAACTTGTCCATGGGAACAATAGAAATCCCCAAAGAAATAATTTTATTATTAATTAATTAATTTGGTACTGGGGTTCCTGGAAGCCTTTCTACCTCTGGGCTACACTCCCAGACCTATTTTTTTTTTAATATTTTTTATTTGGAAACAGGATCTCTTAAGCCAGCAAGGCTGGCTCCGAACCAGCACGATCTTCCTGTCTCCACCTCCCAAGCGCAGGGATTACAAGCGTGCGCCACCGCGCCCGGCCAAAAGAAATAATTTTAGCATTGTTGCATTTCTGTTTTCTTTGACATCTCAGAGTTGGACTTGGAGTCGTGGGCTCTTCAAGGATAGCTCCCTTTGTAATTTTTCTTCTCAACATAATGAAAGCCTGTCCCAGTGTTCTCTGTTTAGGGTTTAGCTCACTAATCATAATGACAACATTAGTCTTTCTTATCTTTTTTTGCTAGAATTGTTTCAGTGCCTTAATAGGCAAATTAGACAATGAGAAGACAAAATCCTTAATTTTAGATTTCCTTTTGTCCAGTTTGGTCATTTAGGAGATCAGAGCAACAGGCAGCCTCTTTCCAGAAGAATGGTCTCATGATGCACTGGGGATTTAGTTGCCTGAGGTGTCCTGTGTCTGAGAAGTGAGTTCTTTATGATTCTGGCAGCATTTAGAATCCTACTGAGCTATAGAAAACTCAAGTTTTATGACCTCTTTGTTAGGCTGCACTGCAGAGATACTATAATATTGCCTAGTCAGTGAGAAAGATTACTAGTCCCCCCCCCCCTTTTTGCAGGACACCAAAGAATAAAACTAGAATCAGTTATAGGGAACATATTTCTATTAATATGGATAAAAGAACTTTCTAAGAAAGTGTCCAGTGAGAGTGGGCCCCAGAAGCAGGTTATAGTTTCCTTTTACCTTTATGAAGGTGTTTAGATAGGGGCTGCATAACCAGGTGGTGGGAACCTGGAGATTTGGTGGTACATAAGAGGCTAAAGACTTTAAATTTCTCACACAACACAGACCTGTGATTCTGTGGTTCTTAATTCACGAGAATGATGAGACCGGTTAGTTCACTGTAGAAACAATGCATTGTTATTAATCTTTCTGTACATGGAGTGTAAGTGATTTAGCTGGTTTCTGTTGAAACTGTCCATGCCATGTGGTAATGATCCCGCCTATGTATTTGGTGTTTTTTGTTTTTTAAAATTTATTCTTTATCAGTGATATAATTTAATTATCAAAGTCTTTTTAAGAAAAAAAGGGGAGCTTTTTTTTTTGGTTGTTGTGATACTGAATTAATTCCTTCCTTCCTTCCTTCCTTCCTTCCTTCCTTCCTTCCTTCCTTCCTTTTGGTGGTACTGGGTTTCCTGGGAACCCTTCTACCTCCAGGCTACACTCCTATAGTTTTTTTAAAATTGGAAACAGGGTCTCTTAAGCCAGTGCGGCTAGCTTCGAACCTGCACGATCCTCCCATCTCCGCCTCCCAAGCACAGGGATTACAAGTGTGCGCCACCACGCCCAGTCTGAATTTCTTTTATAATTTGAACTCATCCAGTTATGCCGACTTGCTGGTGACAAGGTAATGATGGCATTTCTGCTCCATAGGAGTTAAAAAAAGGGAAGAAGAAACTTTTGCACTCTTGATATTCCATTTGGAATATAAATTTGGGTCTGAACCTTATGGGTTTGATTTTTATTATATTTAATTTTTTAGTGCCGCTAGGGATGTACAGGGGCATTCTACCTGTGAGCCACAGACCCAGCTCTATTCTTCTGTTTTGAAAAGGAGATTCACTAAATTGCGGAGGGCCTAAGTTGCTGATGCTGGTCTCAAACCTGTGATCCTCCTGTCTCAGCGTCACCACACCCGGCTGTGTGTGTGTGTGTGTGTGTGTGTGTGTGTGTGTGTGTGTGTGTCTGTCTGTCTGTCTGTCTGGAGATTGAATTCAGGGGCATTCTGCCTCTGAGCTATAATCCCAGCCCTATTTTATTCTTTTATTTTGAAAAAGTGTTTTACTAAATTGCTGAGAGTCTCATAAATTGCTGACGCTGGTCTTAATCTTGTACTCTTCTTGTCCCAGCCTCTCATGTACTGACATTACAAGCTTGGGCCACTGTTGCCTGGCATTGATTTTAAAATTTTACTTTTTATCCAAGTATTATCTTCTGGCTAGTCACTGAGCAAAATTAGCCCTATGCTTATATATATTTGATAGAACTACCTTTCTCTTATTAATAATTAAAGTAAAAGCAATCATAATGAAATGTCATTCCAGCAATAACGAAAATGTCCCAACGCATGATCTGATTTGTAATCTCATAAAATACATGGGAGTAATTACCAGAGTTATTCACAATTTACGGAGGGGGAACCCAGCATATTGAAATCAGGTAATTATGTGCCGAACCTGGTGCAGATTCCTTGTTTCCACTTACAGCAAGTTCCCAGGAAAGCTTAGCCTGGGTGTGTGCCATTTATTACAAGATTGCCAGTTTCCTGTTCCACATCTTAACCATTAAGCTGTGTATTGATCCTGCTCGGGGAGCACATCTTAAAGAAGGCAGAGAAAGTTTCATGTGTGGCCTGGCAGGATCCTCAGCAACAACTCTCGGTCCAGTGCCTTATTTACCTGTCTGATTTCCTGTTGTTTCCTGATTGCCTCTCCTAGCCCAGGGAGATTAATTTAAACACACTGACCTCCCTTCTGGTTGTGGAGGACAATTACAGTTGAGGCCTGATTGTTTTCCAGGGAGAAAAGAGAAGTTATTTTAATGGGAGCTTAATCAGAATTGTGGTTTGTGGTGTGGTGTGTGTGTGTGTGTGTGTGTGTGTGTGTGTGTGTGTGTGTGTGTTTGCAAAGCAATACCGGGGTCCTTAATTTACCCTGGCCCGCACGGCCTTCCGCCAGGGTCTCTCATAAGATACTTGTCTTCAGATGAAATTAGATGTGGAATTTCTGTGAGGTTAGAATATCTTTTTTATTTTATTTTTTTGTGGTACTGGGGTTCCTGGAAACCCTTCTACCTCCAGGATACACTCCCAGACCTATTTTATAGTTTTTATTTGGAAACAGGGTCTCGTAAGCCAGCATGGCTGGCTTTGAACCTGCGTGATCCTCCTGTCTCCGCCTCCCAAACTTGGGGATTACAAGCGTGCGCCACCACGCCTGGCAGGTTAGGATATCTTCATACAGCACTGGGAACTTATTTTTTCAAACCTCATTCTGTCATAGGTTACAACCCTTGGAAGGGAGGGGTGAGATAGGGTTGTTAGGTTGCTGAAAGCAGAATTAAAGTGACTACCACACAGAATACTGATTTTTAATTTGACAAGAAAGTTGTGATCCAGTCAGCCCGTTAGTGCTTTCAGTTGTGCGGAAGGTAGAGGAAGTCACTGAGACCCCACTTGAGCCCCTGACCGTGATGAGGTTGTGTGCCCTGCAGCTCCCGGCCTTTGTGGGTTGCAGGATTGTTGGTGCAGATGCTTTTGGTGCTCCCCCCTGCTCCCCAGTTTTAGTGGCCTGCACTGAGGTTTGCATCTGCCATCCACTTATTTACTGTAGAAGTGCCAAAGAGTAAAACTGTCCAGGAGATGAAGGTCTATCTGCTTCCCGTTTTACCAAATAGAGGAGAGACCTATTGGGAGTCATGTAATAATGCAGTTGGCTGGTGATTTCTTCTTTAATTCAATAAAGATACTGCAGCAGAGCAAGGACTCGTGATAAGATGCTGCTCATAGGACCTGGGTTGGCAGACGGATTCTGGCTATATTTTTGTTAAAGGACAGTTAATGCCTCACCTTCTGAGGCATGCATGGTCACCTTCCGGCCAGTACAGGACCTCCTTTGATTTGGGCATGAGGAGCTGTGGTTACCATTCCCAGCAGACGCTGAGCCAGATGTGCTCGCTATTACGGAAGTGATGTCTGACAGCTGTTACCTAAACTCTTCAATATCCCTGATTCTATCTTCTTCAGCCCTTTTAGGTTTTTGAAGCCTTATTAGATATGAACGATTTTTGCCCACAGGGAACAGGCTGCTGCTTCTTGGTGATTGACAAGATACCGGTCAGCAGACAACGATTAGCAGAAAGCTGTGATTGTCGTTTTCCCCTGATGAGTATTGTGTTAACAGACACAATAGATTTATGCTATAGCAGAATTGTTTGATGTCATAGGAAAATGGATTTTCTTCAATTTTTAACTTTTATGTACTTGTACCTATAATGAGAGAGGATGATTGCTCTTAACATGTTGAGAACCAAGGCTGGCAGGGCTTTAGAGGCCAGGCACATTCGCGCGCTCCTGGGGATCCTTGGAGCAGCTCTACTTAGAGTATAGCCTGAGCTTCTCTTGGCTTATTTCCTTCTTCATAGGGCTTTTAAAAATTATTATTATTTTTTTTTGTGGTGCTGGGGATTGAATCCAGGGGATATTTACCTCCAAGCTACACCCTCAGCCCAATTTTTTTTTTTTTTTTTAATTTGGCAACAGGGTCTCACTAAGTTGTGGTGGCCTCACTAAGTAGCTGAGGTTGTCTGTGAACCCAGATCCTCCTGTCTCAGCCTCCCAAATTCTGGGATTACAAGCATGCGCTACCACACTGGCTTAATGTGACATTTCATGAGGAAGAAGAAAAAAGAACCTTTAATTCATCAAGTATTTATTGAGCATCTGCTAAACCCAGATCTTTTCGTGATTTGCTTTGAAGACTTTTAAGATTTTCTCCATTTTTTTTTTTTTGTGTGTGTGTGTGTGTGTGTGTGTGTGTGTGTGTGTACGCACGCGCGCAGCTGCTGGGGATGGAACCCAGAGGCTTTTACCTCTGGGCTATACTCCCAGACCTATTTTATATTTTATTTGGAAACAGGGTCTCACTAAGTTGCTGAGGCTGGCTTAGAACCTGCGCGATCCACCTGTCTCAGCCTCCCAGGTGCTGGGATGACAAGCATGCGCCACCACGCCTGGCTAGATTTTCTCCATTCTGCTGGTGGTGTTAGCCATGTTATAAAAATAGTTCAGTGTGCAGATAGTTGTTGTTCCTTAAGGTGGGGGCCTGTGTTCATTTTTTTTTTTTTTTTTTTTTTTGGTGGTACTGGGGTTCCTGGAAGCCCTTCTACCTCCAGGCTACACTCCCAGACCTATTTTTACATTTTCATTTTGGAAACAGGGTCTCCTAAGCCAGCGCGTGCGGCTGGCTTCGAACATGCGCGATCCTCCTGTCTCTGCCTCCCAAGCGCGGGGATTACAAGCGTGCGCCACCACGCCCGGCCTCTGTGTTCATTTTTTTAAATGTTGACATTTTCATTGAATCAATAGGAAGCATACACTAATGCCTCTGCATTGCGATGGACATTCTGAGGTGTAAGGAAAACAGTGAACAGAAGCAGTGAACTTGTGTGAGTCATATTACGTGTGGGTCATGTTGTGATAGGCACGTATTAACTGATGTAAGCAGCAGAGTATTACCTCGCCATTCACCCCCACCTGAGAAGCCCTCTTCTCCTGTCTTGTTTACTACATGAGATTCTTGGCTTCCTGTTTCAAGTGTCATCCTCTGTAATCTATCATCCCTTATGGCAGCTCATTTGGTCCTTGTAAAATTCACCACACATCACTCCCCTTTCCCAAATTTTTCTTCATTTTTGTATTCCACAGGTTAACATCTCTGCTTGGCAAACAAAGCTAGTCTCGTCCTGATTTGTCCCCTAGCTCCCTATCCATCCTTAGAGCTCATCATATTTCTCTTTGGACTCTATTCTTTCTTACCACCAGTCTTCTTCCCCTCTCTCTAGAAAAGTAGCTTCTTCCCGGCTTTCTAGTTTGAAAGCTACAGAGATGAGCCTCTCCTACTTCCGACATCACCATTCCTTAGAAAATGAAGAACTAATTAAGAAAAGATGAAAAATTATAATTTCAAAATAACGGACTGTCCTTCAGTCCTGTGTAATTTATAAGCATGCCACATTTTTCTTCCATTTCATTTTTGAGGACTGGAAAAGGTCACCAGGGTCTGTCCCTAATACACAGACTTGTGTTTCTGCAACTCATGAATAGTTAGTGAAATTAGCAGAGCGGTTGGAATTTTGAGGATTTCAGTGAAGCAGAGGAAAATGTATGGTTTTATTTATTTTGAAATGGAGGATATACCAGAAGAGAAAGAGTTAGGAGAGAGAGCCAGAAGCAGTGTGAGAGCAGAAAGGACTAAAGAGACTTGGTAATCATGAAGGAAGCCAGCAGAAAGGAAGGCGTCGTGGTTGACCTGGGGGAGGGAGGAAGTCCAAGTAGAAATTAATTGGAAGATGAACAGAGTGGAGAACAAGGGCCAGACGTGAAGCCCTCCTTCAGGATTGTTTAATGACTACTTCAGTTTTGTGAGCTGATTCCCAATTACATAGGGACAGAAGTAATATTGATTTGTTTTGTGTATTCTGCTGCATTCTACTCAAAGAAGGAAAGAAGACTCTTATACAGGTTTATTAATTGTGAGATGACATCTTTAAAGAAATATCATCTCTGATGACCGCTGGGAATTTAAGCCATTTAAGCCTTTTGGCCTAGAAGTAATTTAAAGTTCAGTATCTTTTTTGGGTGACTGTAATTGCTAAATGTTCGATAGTCATGAAATCTAGTTTGCATTCTCCACTATTGAATTGATTCTTAATGTTTATTTGCAAAACCTCAAATGTGTGTCTAAAGCCTTGAATTCTTTCCCAGACCAATCTATTGTACACTCCCTGGATATGAAGTATCAATTTTACAGGCTAGCAAAATGGTATTTAATGGTGGCTGACAGGATAGTGTTTAAGGACAATATATATTGGATACTTAAATTTTTCTATTATCTGACTCTTGGCACAGATCATTGAATTTAAGTCATATTGAGATTGCAGAAGACCTGGCTGCCTTAATAGCCAGCCCTTGCTGCTTGTTTACTTAGTCTCAGGACCTTCCCAGGCCTTTCTGCTTTCTAAGCATGTAAAGAAGAAAATAAAACAATTTCACTTTCTACCTTCACATCTACTTGCATTAGGAAAGATGTCTAAAAAATATGAGGGACATTTTTCAGGATGCTTTCTCTAGCTTCAAGCATGGAGCAGACCAGTTTCATGTATTTTGACATCAAGTACTTTTTCTCTCTAATGTGGGCCTTCCTTGATTATACTTAAAGACCTAAGGTTTAACTGCGTTTCAACTTAAGATTTGAGGGCTGAGGTTGGTAAATCTAGAGCTCTGCAAAGGTCTATTTTTTACCCATATCAAAAGTCTGTTTCATACCCATATCATTTTCTCTTGAATTTCATTTTAAATTGATCACTGTGTATTTTAGGCATATGCAATGTCTTCTTAATCGTTTTGTAGATAAAATACATTGTTCAGTTAGATAAGTAAATGAAGTCGTCTGGGTTACTGAGCATGACTCATTTAAAATCTCATTTGGAACAATTTATCTGTCCACCCTTTGTTCACCATATATTCTCCTGCTGCTTTGTAGTACTTTTAATTTTTCACAAGAGTTAAAATAAACAGCGGAGACCAGGATTGGGGATAACAGCCCCCACCCCCACTAGCACTGTGGCTCTCTTTGTTTTTCCTTTGATCTGTTGTTGGTTTTCCTTTGATCCTTTGCTGTACTTTCCTTAGATGCTTGGGCATTTTTTTTTTCTCTAAGGATGGAATGAATAGTTAAACTACAAGGAAGTTTGGAGTGATTAAGTGGATATGATATCATATATATAACCCATAGGGTTGATCTGAAAAGATGCCTTTTTTGTGATTGTCCCGTATTTGCATATTTGCTCATAATTTCTCCCCATCTCTTAGGGAGCTTCTGTGCACACTCCTCGTCAGTGTCATGCATACATTCATTGGCCCCTTAAGACAGTTTCTGCTTACTCTTCTGGTCCTTGCTATGCCTAACTCTTAGGTTATGACCTCGGTGGGTTTGGACTTGCAAGGGGTACTATCTGTAATCACCATATAAAGCTCTTCATAAAACAGGCCGACAAAGAAACAGCCATCATTGTTTTCTTTGTTCTTTTATCTTTTCTCAAACACTTGAGCTTTATTGGTTGGTGTGAAACTAAGTGAAGTAAATGAGCTGGGCACAGTGGCTCACCGCCAGTACTTGGGAGGCTGAGAACAGGAAGATCGAAGTTCCAGGCCAACCGCAGCAACTTAACGAGCTCCTGTTTCAAAATAAGAAATAAAGTAGGGCTCAGGGCATAGCTCAAAGGTAGAATGACCTTGGAATCAATCATTTGTGCCACTTAAAAATGAATAAAATAAATGAAGTGATAATTACAAAGATATACTTTAAAGACACTGGACAGAAATGGAAGCCTTTGATAATGTTCTTGGAAGTGCTGTGTGCATGTATTGTCATGTCAACATGATTTACATTATAATGTGAAACTATATACCAATAACAATTATATAAAAATTAAAAAATTAAAAATCAACTATAAGCCCGTTTGTTTTTAAAGCACTAGGGAAAAAAATTGTTTAAAGAAATGATTTTTAAAGCCGGGCGTGGTGGCACATGCTTGTAATCCCAGGATTTGGAAGGCTGAGACAGAAGGATCGCGGTTCACAGACAGCCTCAGCTACTCCTTAGTGAGGCCCTTTGCAACTCAGTGATGAGGTGCTGTTTCAAAATAAAGAATAAAAAATAGGGGCTGGAGTGTAGCTCAGAGGTAGGTTGCCCCTGGGTTCCATCCCCAGTACTGCAAAAAATAAAAAAGGATTTTTAACGTATCTGTTAGTAAGAAGAGTCTTTTATACTATAACTAATTACTGTAACTTTGTTTTTTGCAGTAAATTTTTAAACAGTAATACTCGCTTTCTATATGGATTAATATATTAAGCAACTACTTGTTTACTAATGAGTATTGTATTACTTAGCTTTTCACTGTGTTTCACTGTGACCACAGTAGCCAACAAAAACAGCTTGGAGGAGAAAAGGTTGATTTGGCCTCACAGTTTCCGAGGCTCAGTCCATGGCTGGCTGGCTCCAGGACAACACATCATGTCAGCATCCAGGAAGAGGCAGAGAGAGAGAGAAAGACCAGGTACAGGTGTAATCTCCAAGGCCACACCCCCAACAACCTATCTCCTCTATCCATACTCTAATTACCTGCATTAACAGTAAATCCATTCAAATTATTAATCAATCAATGGATTTATCTTCTGATGGGATTTGAGCCCTGATTCTGTTATTTCACCTCTGAAATTTTTTGTATTGTCAATACATGTCCTTTTCCAAGAGGCAGTTTATCTTCAAACCATAACAAGTAAAGAAAGTAGAGAAGACCAAGCAATTTGGGAACTTAATGTTAGGTTCTTAGCAAATGACCCAAGACAAATACTTTATGGCTAAAACCTATATAATTTAAATATTTCCCATGGATTTGTCTAGATTGCATTGTGGCTGCAGGGGTGCATGCCTATGATCCCAATACTTGGGAGGTTTAAACAGGATCACAGGTTCAAGGCCCACTTCAGCAGCATAACAAGACCCTGTTTCCAAATATAAACAAGGCCTGGGGTATAGCTTGAGGATAGAGTGCCCCTAGATTTGATTCCTAATCCTCCCATCCCAAATTATATTGTTGATACTTTTCTCATCTTTTATCCCTTGGAGGGATCTTAAATATTTTGTATTTAAATTTTGATTTTGCAGGCAGAACAGAAGTTCTGGACAGAGCTGTAAAGATTTGGGGAGCCAGTGGAGGTAGTGTGGGGTGGCTGAGAATGGTTAATGGTGATGAGTTTGTAGCTGTGTCTGGAAACAACTGCTCTCTAGCTATCGCTGATCCTTCCTTCCTCCATTCAGCTGGTTAATTCTGGTGGTGGAGGAGGCAGGGCATAGGTTCAGGTCACTGCCCAATCAGTCAGAATCTTTCTGGCGTTTCTGGTTTTTCACAGTACTGAGCACAGCGGCCTTCTTTGGTGTTCTTGATAATAAAAAGTGAATTTGATTTTGAAGTCAGATTGCTTTGAGAAACTATTGATTAATGTTGATTTTTTGTTTTGTTTATTTTTTGTGGTACTGGGGTGGAACCCAGAGGCTTTCTACCTCCGGGCTATATTCCCAGACCTATTTTCTATTTTATTTGGAAACAGGGTCTAAGTTGCTGAGAGCCTCACTAAGTAGCTGAGGCTGGCATCGAACCTGTGTGATCCTCCTGTCTCAGCCTCCCAAGCGCGGGGATTACAAGCGTGCGCCACCACGCCCGGCTGATTAGTGTTGATTTAAAAAAAAAAAAGTGCCACAAGTATTTCCTCCCTGTGAGCTGCCTGCAGGTGCAGTCACTTTAGGAATTTAGCTGTTCGTTTATCCCCCCCACCCCTTTCGTTCTTCATTTCATTCCTCCCTAGCTCCCAATTTGCATTAAAACTTAACCAGTAAAGACATGAGACATTTATACAACTAGATCTATTAACTTTGAATTTTTGAAAATGAACTTTTGAAGGTTTCTTTTTCATTTTAAAGGTTTCCAAGTTGGAACGATGTCTGCAGACTGACAGTCAGCATTGGGGTGGGGGAAGTTATATGAAAACATTTTCTGGAATGATCTAACTTACATTTTCTTCCTGTGACCTGATTTAATGCTAATATTTCTACCTCAAAGGAGGATCTCAAGAATGCACGTATTCTCACTATTAGGCTAACGGGTACAGCTTTGATGTTATCATGTCCTTGGTTGAATGTAAATGTTACAACATGGCATGTTTTCAAGGAATCATAGGGAATTGACCCATTTTATGTAACATTTACATGCTGATAGGCATTTAGAGCTGGAAGGAACATCACCTAGATGTAGCCAATTCTTTTTCATTTTCCTTTTTTTTTTTTAAACAGAGGAGGAAATTGAAATCCAGAGAGATTAAGTAATTTTATTCAACAAATATTAATTGAGCATGTACCATGTGTCAGATGCAGTATTGGGTGCTCTGGGCTACAGAGACGAATAAGTTTAAGACTATTGCAGACAAGTACATAGTTCCTAGGTCACACAGTTTGTAATTATCAGATCAGGGAATAGAGTATTTGTGAATCTTTTATGATCATATCATTCTGGATTGATAAGACAATTTATCTCTACTATTTCTTTTTCTACCCTAATTTAATCATCATTCAATAAAGATTTTTTTAGCCAGCAAAGCACTGTCCTAGACTATATTTATTTTGAAATAAATACGGTTTTTAGAGTTTTATTCTTTTGAGAAAATAGGTGAAGGACTAGAGCATTTGAGAATACATTTTCAAATAGAAATACATTGTCATATTTATACACATAATATATAAATACAAATTTATATATTTTATATAAATATGAAAATACATGTTTTCACATGTATAAAGAATATGTAAGCTCTAAATTATGATTTTAACCTATTTTAATGCACCTCTGTTAGTTTCATTGAAATTATTTGTGAAATTGGAAACTTGGTTTTAAACTAAATCTAATACTCTTCCTTAACCCCAATACCGTCTTCTAACTACCAATCACTCATCTTTTTTTTTTTTTTTTTTTTTTTTTAAGGTACTGGGGATTGAACCCAGGAACATTCTACCACTGAAATATATTTCCAGTTTTTAATTTAATTTAATTTAATTTGTGGTACTGGGGATGGAACCCAGGTACTTTCTACCCCCAGGCTACACTCTCAGGCCTATTTTATACTTTATTTAGAAACAGAGTCTCACTAAGTTGCTGAGAGCCTCACTCACTCACTACCTGAGGCTGGCTTCAAACCTGCGCAATCCTCCTGTCTCAGCTTCCCAAGTGCTGAAATAACAAGCGTGCGCCACCACGTCCAGCTTATTTTTTATTTTGAAACAGGGTCTTGTTAAGTGGCTGAGGCTGGTCTGAAACCTGGGATCTTCCTGTTTTAGCCGCCCAAGTACTGGGATTGCAGGCGTATACCACCTTACCTGGCTAAGACTTGTTCTTTTTGTTGTTGGCTGTTGTTACTTGTACTGATTGAACTCAGGGATATTCTGCCTCTGAGCAATCCCCCCCACCCGCCCCATTTTATTTTTTATTTTAGAGTGTTGCTAAGTTATTGAGGCTGGCCTGGAGTGTTGGATCCTACTGTCTCAGCTTCCTATGGACTGGGATTACTGATCCACACAATCACACCCAGCTGAACGTTCGTTCGTTCTTTAAAGAGGAAGGTGCCTATCCACTTATATTTTCTCAACTATTTCAGTCCAGTGGGAATCTGACCGGAATTGCTCTTACCACCTCTAGCAGGCATGTCGCGGTCGTAATTGTGACAGCTTTGAATGTTTGGACGCAATCCTTTATCCTCTTTCTTGAAACTCTCTTCTCTCATGTATTACTGGTCACCTGATTCTTCTTTCCCTTTTTAAAATTTTTTATTTTTCTTAGAGTTTCAACTGTTCACTTCCAGATTGCTCTAATGACCCATACCTTTGTATATTTTTGTAGCAACTGGTATCTGTCCTTCAATCCTTAGCATATCTCCACTTTTCAAGAATTTAGACACTTCATTCTCTCTGCCCTTATGTATTGCATGCGTGCGTGCGTGTGTATAGTATATATATTATATATATTATGTATATATTGTATATATATATATTATATATATATTATTGCACCCTGTATATCTTTCCTTGTCCTGTAATTTTTTGTTCTCTATACATCAAGCTTTCCCTTTTTATCTCTTGAGAACAGTTTCTCCAGTGACTGGCACGTACATACATCTTTAAGATGTAGTTGTATTACTCAGAATGACTGGACACTTTTACCCAGAGTCACCACACACCCACTGTGCCCCAGCAAGCCATCTTCCTGTCCATCTCCCCCTCTTTCCACTAGGATCTTTGAGCTAGGCCTGTTCATTGCTGCCAAGAAACAGCCTGTGGTGATTCGCTGTTAATGGTAGATTTATAGTTCCATCAATTGTCTGTCAGTGTATTAATTCAGTTAAGAAGCTTAACCATAACCCTTAGTTATACTCAAATCGATTGGCAAGCCTTTTTTAATTCATAAATTATACATGCCTAAACTTGAGCCTAGCCCCGTCTGATTAAATCTGAGTCCATAATTAGTGTGAGATAAATTATTGAAAAATTTTTTACAGCTTAAGTATGGGAATTTTACACTTCTCACTCTACTAGAGTGAATATTCTACTTAAGAGTATTGTTTCCATACATTTTTTTTTTCTTTACGGTACTGGGGATGGAACCCAGGGGCATTCTTCCTCCAAGCTAGACCCTCAGCCGTATTTTTTAGTCTTTTTTAATTTTTGAAACAGGGTCCCATAGAGTTTTTTGAAACAGGGTCTCACTGAGTTGCAGAGGCCTCACTAAGTAGCTGAGGCTGTCCGCAAACCACGATCCTTCGGTCTCTGCCTTCTGAATGCTGGGATTACAAGTGTGCGCCACCATTCCTGGCTTCCATGCTTAATTTTAACCTAAATATTTGGGACCATTGGAATGCCATGGCACCCTAGCATAGAAGAGGCCCCGTTTCTGCCTTTAGAAAATGCAGTGTGCACTGCAGTCCACTAGGCCTGCTGCTTGGTTTTCCCTCTCCATCCACCTGTTGTGTGGCCATCGTAGTCCTCTCAGGCCTGACATGCTAGTCCATTTGTTGGACTGGAATATTTTTCTTCTGATTTTCAATTCCATTTAGGTTGCTAGCCTCTCTCTAGTCCTTTGCAATCCTTGATCAAGATTAGATGAATAAAGTTAAAAAGAAAATGTCCGCTGGGCATGGTGGTGCACGCCTATAATCCCAGTACTTGGAAGGCTGAGACGAGATCACAGGTTTGAGGACAGGCTTGGCAAGTAGCAAGACCCTCAGCAACCTAATGGAATCCTGTTTGAAAAAAGAATTAAGAAGGACTGGGGATGTAGCTGAGAGGTAGAATAACCCTGGGTTCAATCCCCCCCACCACCACCAATTAATGAGAAACACACACACATGCACACACAAATAAATGAGGGATATCCTAGCCAGGGAAAGGAATGAATGCCTGTAATCCCAGTATTCAGGAGGCTTAGACAGGACGATCACAGGTTTAAGGCTAGGGTGTGATAACTGAGTGATACCCTGTTTCAAAACAAAGAAAGGACTGGATTTTGTAGCTCAAAGGTAGAACACTCTTGAGTTCAACACACACACACACACACACACACTATCCCCCAAAGAAATAGTGATGTGTTACCATTAAACTGTTCAGAAAGAAGTATTCATGTTTGTAGTATGTCCTTTCCTTTATATCTAATCAGTTCTGATATCAAACCTTATGTCTGTTACCTTTTAGAAGTTTCTAGATGGTAACGTAGACTTTCAGGTTGGTGGTTCTGAATTTTGTTTGTTTTTTTTCTTGTAACCTCCTGGTCTTGAGTTGTGTTCAAATCTGTAAGATTTATTAGGTGAACATTCTGTAGCTAGGTGGCAAGATGTTCTGGCTTCTCATTAGCAGTGACCCTGGATAGTTTTCTCCCATTCAGCAACATTTGT
Source organism: Muscardinus avellanarius (assembly GCF_963383645.1). Taxonomy (NCBI): domain Eukaryota; kingdom Metazoa; phylum Chordata; class Mammalia; order Rodentia; family Gliridae; genus Muscardinus; species Muscardinus avellanarius. The sequence goes on from NC_137795.1 coordinate 87,675,258, forward strand.
TAGGAGCAGCCCAGCAGCCCTGTCATCTAGTGGGAAGGCAGAGCGCGGTTCCAGGTGAGGAGGTCACCTTGTGTGCATCTCCTTGGGGTGGGGGGTCTTGGTAGGGAATGTTCAACTAGTTTTCCTTTTCCCTACACATATAAGCCCCTCTCTTGTAGGATAATGGGCTTAGTGCTTGGGGAAAAGGAAAAGGATATTTTTCTCTGGCTCTAAGCTGTTGGAGAGGCATCATAGGATTGTCAGGTGCCATGCGATAATTTCTAGTGGCCGTGGATTTTGGAATCAGTTAAATTACAGTTTAGCTTCTGCCTCACCGTTTTCTAATGGTATGACCCGGGGTTTCATTTCTCTGAGCCTTCTTTCTTCATCTGTAAATGTTAAAGATAATATTTGCTTACTCTGTTGAATTGCTTTTAGGAATAAGTTAATAAATATAGTGTCATCAAAAAGGTAAAATGCTGTTTTTAACCTCCAATATTCATTCTGGGATGTCAGATGCGTATCTACTGGCTCAGGTCAAATGTGCCCGAGAGAAGAGAGAATATCTGATTAAAGAATTCACAGAGGGCTTCCTGGAGGCAGTGGGTGGCATTTTCCTTGACACAATATTTCACACTGAGGTGGCAGTCATATCTAGCCGAAAGAAATGACATAAAAAGGGTCCAGAAAACTCATTAGTTGGGCTTATTGTGGAAGCAAACAATTTGGAATATAATTGTTGAGACCAGAACTGGGTCAAGATACTTGATAATGGCTGTAAATTGTAACTGAGTAATCTCTTTTAGCATTCAACCAAAGTTGGGGATTCATATCTGAAAATTTTCATATTAGCATGGAAATTGACTGATGCTTCTCCCAGATTAAAAAAATAATCAGCAGGATATTATCTTGAATGTGCTTTACTTTTTTATTATGGTAAAACACACATAATATACATTTAAGTACAGTTCGGGAATGTTAAGTATACTCACATTATTATAAAAACATATTTGTAGACCTTTTTTTATTTTGCAAACCTGCAATTATTCCCGGTAAACATTAAGTCCCCCACCTTTAATCTCCTCTACTCCTGGATAACCAAGAAGCTCCACTTGGTTTTTTTTCTTTTTTGAGGGGGAAGGGACAGCTTTTCCTAGAGAAGTTTCTGGAATTCACTGCTTGATAAGATATGTGATACAAAAATCTGGAATAATTTTCCATCATGCTATAGTGGAAATTTGACTTTTATTTTGTTGCTATTATGGGCCTCCAGTGGGTTTTGCTACCCCAGTAATCGTAACATTATTTACATCCTGCTTCCCGTGATATACCAGCCACATTGGCACACTTAAGCTAACTTTAGTTTTCCATCTTTTCCATGATTGCAATTTAGAAAATCATGAATATAGCCTCTCTGTGGTTGGGCTTTAGCGCCACAAAATGATTCACTACTCATGAGAGTGTAACAGTGTATAAAGCAGAAAAAAATTATAGGTTATATTGTTCCCTTATTGTGTAATTTTTATATCTTGCAGACTTCATAGATTAGACCCATACTGGCTTGAAAATCTTCCCTTTATTCATTGCCGTGGTTAAGGCTTTCACGTATTTCTCTGCCATCACATATCTTAACTCTTCGTGTGCACCTGTTCCTGGAGGCTGGATTCCTGTGTGTGTTTGCACCATGTAGTCGTCTTGTGTGGGAGGAAGGCCAGGAGAGGTGCTATGGAATTAATATCTCAGGAATGTTGGTTATCAAGAGACTTGTACTATCTGATGGTCAGGTGTTTATTTATATCTTGTCCAGGGTGCTTTTGGCAACTGTGTCAGGATCCATTCAGGGGCCAAGAACCACAGCACTAATTTTAACAGAGCAAACAAGGGATTTTTAGCCAAGTATGTGAATAGTAAAGTGGTAAAAAGAACTCTTAAGTAGCATGGAGATCGTAACTATAACACATAGCTCCTGTGCCTATAGTTGGGGGAGTTTAAAAGAGAGGCTGAAAATGGGAAGTTTTAGAAAGTTGAAGGTAGTCCCTTGAACCAGGGACTCCCATCTCTGTTCCGCTGATGCCTGTGACTCTAGACTTGGGGGCTCACTTTGTGAGGCCACGGCATGGGCCTCCCAGAAGCACTACCGGTTGATTGGTTCTAGTGAGCCTGAGGAAGCGCAACTGAGAAGACTAGAAGGCTGCAGCCTGAACTCCATGGCTGTTACTGGCACGAGCTGCCACTGCCGGGAATAAGAAGGGGAGCGGTGGCAGGGAGAGAAGAGAGGTCTGCCCTTCTTCCTTCTTGCCTTCCTCCTCCAGCTCGCCCTGTTGGCAGTGCATGATGGAACTATCTGGCAAAGCAAAAATAGAAGGTTGGTCAGTGATGCCCTAGCATCACAGAATGGAATTTTAAAAAGATCAGACATAAAACTGAGAGACAGTCAACTAATAACTGGCACCACTACTGGGTCCAACTTATTTAAGCTCAGTGAGCTTCCCAGGAGCTGGTGGCTCTGGGTGAACACGCATTATATGTTGAAATTAATTGACCTTTCTAGATCCGTAGGGGATTGTACGTGGAACCGGATGTGAATGGAAAGCAAGTGTGAGCCGGCCAGTTCTCACTACCCCTGTGGTTGGAGGCAGATGATAGACACTAGCAGGGGTTCTAGGTCGGACAGGTCTTCGGGATCTTTTGTCCTGACATGTTTAAGGTGGGGAATGGCATTGCTCTGGACACCTAACTTCTCAGGTTGCTGTAAAGGAAAGAAGGCTCATAAGCCTGGCCTTACTGGTTGTCATGGGGATTCGAATTAATAGGTTTAATGAGCACATGCCAGGCACTCAAAGTGTTAGCAGTGTTTATTTTGCTTTTCAATGAAGTGCTACAAAAATTTAAAGTGGAGCCGACCCTCTGTGTTAAGGGAGATAAGTTGGAAGGCCAGCCGTAGGATCAGTAATGATGAGGTTGCCACAGCGCTTGGTGAGATGATTGACATAATAACATTGTTAAATAGGCACTATTCAGTGTCTTCAGTGGCTAGAGGAATGGGAGAATTTCGGGTGGCATTGCATAAAGCAGTGGTGAAACGGTGTTTTCCCAGGTTTCTGTCCCAGTTCCGCAGCCTGTGTCACTCCCCATGGGTGAAAACGGATGTGAAGGACAACCCCAGGGGTAAAGCCAGAGGCCCCCTCCCTTGAGCTCCTGTCTCCACCCTCAGCCGGGCGGCCCTTGCCACCTGCCTGTTGACTAGGTGCATCCAACTGGGACAAAAGGGACCCCCTCCCCATTCTGAACATGTGGATTTCAGACTGGCTGAAGGGGCAGCTTCCTTCCAGCAGCTTTCATGGCTTCGGGCTTGTCAAGGGCCTCGTGCAGTAGGACATGGCTCACTGTGTACATGCAGTGAAACCGCCATGCCAGCTGGGTGCCGAATCCTCACGTCTGTGCAGCTCAGAGTCCTTTTAACCTCGCTTGCCTGTATTTCTCCATGGTAGTAATGGGTGATAAATATTGGAGTTTTCTGATTAATGCCTAGTAGACCTTACAGTAAAAGAAAAGTGTAATCGTTCTGTAACATTAGACTGATCTCTGTCCTGAAAAGCTACATGCCTCATTTGACTGAATATTTAAGCACAGGCTTGAGAGTAGGTTGAATTTGGTGGATAAAATATGTGGCACTAGACCCAACAGCTTGATTTAGACCTTGGAGGGATGCACCTGGCCAGGCAAACAGTAGAGAAAGGGAGCCTTTTCCACCATGTGTTTACATAATTCACTCCTTTTTAAAAAATGCACAACAATTTATTGCACAGATTTGACTGGAACTCTGGCTCAATTGAAGGTTCCACTGACACCACCTAAATAATGGTGCCATATCCAGCATAATTTTCTTTCCCTGTTGTTCCAGGAAGAAACTTTAATAATAATAATTATTATATTTTTAATATGGTGAAGAAAGGAAGACATCCACAAAGAAGCATTTCTCTAACGATATATGAGCCTCTAAATGGGCTTGCCCGATCTGGCTGTCTGTTACTGAGAAAATTGGTTCCCTATTGTTCGAGCTGTGTTCTCTCTTCCTCCTTCTCCTTTCTTCTCCTCTAGAGCTGTGGGAGGGCTTGCGGCACATCGCCGTGCTGGATGGGTTTCATCTGGCTTGTAGCCTGTACTCTAAGTAACAGGGTTGTGTCTCTTCTGAGGGCATTGGCTCTCCATTTTTAGCCCGGGTATGAAGGGTAAGAAATGTCAGAGAAGATTTCTCCATTACTAGAAAACATGATTTGGGGCCAACTGGTTAATTATGAGCTTCCAGAGCAGAGGCAAGTTGGTGCCAGAGGGCATAGCCCGTTGTGATATGGCTGGCCCTGCCACGCTGGGTCCCACACCACCTCCAAGTCCTCCGGGCCGGCTTTCAGCTTTGAACAGCTTTTCCCTCACCCCCCGTTTCCCCTCTGCCTTTAAACTCCAGTTTCTTATTTGTAGACTTTTGAATGACCCCTCTCAACAATGACTTACGTTTCCAGCCAATCGTCAGAACGATCAGTCAGTAGAAGGAGCCTCTTCTGTGGAGATGCTGATGAGATTGTATTTGCTCTGTTGCGTTCGCTCATTTGATCAGCAGATGAGGTCTGCATTTCATTCACTGAGCCAAACTTGACACTAGTTGGTATCACTGCAGATTAATCTTTCTAGAAGAAAGGAAAGACTCAGATCTTTCACTACCCTTTTTTTAAAATCTTAACTCCCAAATACAACCCCAGAAAATGCTCTTGCTTGCCCTTGGCATCTTGAACTTGTGAGGTTTTGGAGAAGAAAGTGGATTTTTTTCCCTCTTTTCTTTTGTATTGGAGATTGAACTCTGGGGAATTCTACCTCCAAGCTGCACCCAAAGCCTTGTTTTATTTATTTTCAAGCAGGGTCTTATTAAATTCCTGAGGATCTTGCTAAGTTGCTGAGGCTGGCTGCAAACCTGTCATCCTTCTGTCTCCGTCTCCCAAGTACTCCCAAGTACCGTGCCTGGACGAAGCTGGGGTTTTTGATCACACATTTGGAAATTACCCACTTTTATATTGTAGTATAGTATTTATCTTAGTATTGATTGTCACAGTTGATATTTTTAGAATATCTTTTCAGCTTTACTTGAACTCACAATATTATATGTGTTCTGTAAAATTTCTGGAAACTACTAGATAAAGGTAGATTGAAGGTATGTTTTCAAAACTTATTAAATAATAGAACTCTTTGTGTAAAACTTGTAGAGAGAACGGAACATTGCTTCAAAGAATTAGCATAATGCATTATGCTAAGTGAGATTAGTCAGTCACAAAAAATAAGAAATCAGATGCTTTCCCTAATATGTGAGAGTTAGGGAGAAAAGAGGAGCAAACAAGATAACCTAAAGGAAGAGAAAGGAGGGGGAAGAGAAAAATCTCTAAAACACACAATGTACTTAAACATATCGAAGTCAACCACTAAGCCAAGCAAGGAAGGGAGGGACGGGGAGGGAATGGGGTGGTATTTGGGTAGGGGTTAAATCAGCGATGAGTACATGTTTGTACACACAAGTTTTTTACCCCAATAAGTTGTATGAATATAATGCACCAATAAAAAAATAATAATAATAATTAAAAAAACAACATAAAAAAAGAATTAGCAGAGTCAAAAGGAACACTCTTATTATTTGGATTTTTGTAAATTGAGATTTTCTTTACACAAACTACCAAGGATACTACTTTTGCCTAAGTGCTTGTGAAGTGTACATTTTTCCCAGTGTTACAGTGAGGTTTTAAGTCTAGGTACTTTGTATCTTTATTCATTAAGGGATGTATCCTGTACGATGCAGTATATCCTCAGCATACTGTAATATTAATGTATATAGTATATTTAATAATAGTTGCCAGAAGATCACAGAACAGTGTGCAGTCAGCTAGGGTGATATAAGAGGGCTCATTCAGTGAATTTGCGGTGTTGTAAACCTGCAGTGATATTGCCTCTCCTTTTAAATTCACTGTGAGGTTCATTAACAGTTCCATTTATTTCCATAATCACAATAGTTATCTTTTGAGTTGTTGAAAATAAATCTTGTAGGTTGGCCTTTCAGGTTTGTTTTGTTGTTGTTTGTCTCATGTGTTAGCATTCTCTAGTGATGTGGCACTATGCTGGGCACTTTCTGGGTACTTTATAAAAATCTTTCTTTCCACATAGATCATCCCTCATGAGGTCTGGCAGAGAAGATAAGACCTGTATAAAGTAATTAAATTGCAATAGTATAATGCAGAAAGTGATTAGCGTTGTAACTTTGCCTTATCTTTCCCTCTGTCTTTGACATTTTAGCTCTTGTTAGCATCCATGTTAGATGTTGTAAAACTTAGATAAGTAGCTCTGCTTTCTTGGTAACACTAAAAGTATAGATTTAGTTTTCTCATGGACTTTATATTTGCTGAAATGTTCCTTGACTGAGTTACTTTAATTTGGAATAATACATGTAGCCCTCTTAGAGTTTTGAAGGACTTTGAAGTAATTTCCCTTGTTTTTCACTGCAAAGTCAAATGTAATGCCAGATGATTTTTATTTTGGTTAGTCTTAATATTATGTATAACATTCTATATCTAGGATATGTATAAAAACTTGAGTAATTTTATAAGTATCCATCCAGGATGAATTGACACGGTTGGTTAAGAACCTGGGGCAGGTCCAGGTAGGAAGCTAGTAGCTTACCCTAGACTCGATGTTTAGAGCTGGGCTTCAATTCTGTAGATAAGTAACAAGCTGTCCACTTACTCTTGATTATCTGGTGCCAAGAAATATGTAAGTGATGTTTGATTTGAGGTACATGGCAGCTGTGTGTGTGTGTGTGTGTGTGTGTGTGTGTGTCTGTCTGTCTGTCTCTGTCTCTATCTACATGCCTATCTATCTTGTCTTTGTGTTACTGGGGATCAAACCCGAATCATTATACCTCTGAGTGGTACCCCAGCCTTATTTTAGTTTCATTTGGAAACAGTCTTTTAAGTTACAGGAGGCCTCCCTGAGTTGCTGAGGCTGGCCTGGAACCTGCCATCTTCCTGTCTCAGCCTCCCAAGAACTGGGATTGTGGCCTGTGCGACCACACCTTGCTCCTTTTCAGCGTTGACTTCTGAAGTGCTAACCTTGAGCTTTGTTCTCCTGAAGGATCCCATGGCCTTTCAGTCTTCTAATTGGAGACTTGCTTTTGGCATCCTAGCTCTTCTTCTTGGAAGGATGGATTAAACTTAGTTTCCATCTTAGAGCTGTTCATGGGCAAGAAAACCTTTTTGCCCAGGTACCTGTCAGAGCCACTGCCTGTGTGGTGAAGGGCAGATGGGGCGGGCCTTTGGGATGTTTTCATTTTCCTTGTGCTTCCTTGGGTCTGGGCGCTACTATCCTCCTGGCCACACAGCTTCCTGCTCTGAGCCTTGGTTTCCTTTGGCATTCAGGTCTGTGAAGAGTAGTGCTGTTCTTGTATTGCACTTTTTCTCCTCCCTCATTCTGCAGGCATATTTGTAGCTGAGTGAAGGGACCGCATATGGTTTGCTCCTTGGATAATGGTGTTGGACTCCTTAAGCCTTTAGCCATTTATTCTTAAAGCCTTGACAGGGTCTTGGGAGGGGGAGACCTGATACTTGGCTCCTCTTATTCCCTCCCCATTCCCCTCCTTCCCTATCTGTCCTCTTGCCTCCCAGCCTTACTGCATCTGAGCAATAAATAGCAAGCACTTCTGAAAAGGCTCTTAGTTGGCTTATGTAATTGAGTAGAAGATCAGTCTCCAGAGGGAGATTTTTTTTTTTCCTTATATGATAGCCTTGAAAATGGTACTTTAATTTTGGGATGTGGAAGTTTCTGTGGAATATAATCATATGCTGTGCACTGGAGATAACGGGTCAGTTCCTTCAAGGACAGGAGGCTGCCTAAATTTGCTTTCCTTCTCTCTCTCTTTTGATACTGTGAAACTCGCCTCTTGGCAGGTTGCCAGGAGACATTTGTAACTGGGCCTGTTTCTTGGAATTGCCACTTCCTCTTTTTTCCCTGTCGTCATGGCTAGCCCAGGTCCAGGCTGCTGGGTGTCTGTGTGGACTCAGGCTGGGAAGGCCTGAGGACCTGCCTATCCTGCTGTGTCCCACCCCGCGGCTCCTCTTGGCTTGCTCAATAAGTTCTCAGATTTCTCATCCAGTCTTCCAATAGAGCAGAGCAATATTTGAAAATTGAGTTTTGCCACCATTACTAGAGTGTTTTCAGTTATCCAATCTGTATAAAAGGTCAAGGAGCATTGACTTCCCCGGTCATTAACCTACTTACTTTTTATGAATTAATTAATTAATGGCACTGGGGATTGGACCCAGTGGTGTTCTACCTTTGAGCTACACCCCTACCCATCTTTATTTATTTTGAAACAGGGTTTCTCTAAGTTGCTGCATCTGGCCTGGAACCTCTCATCTACCTGTCTCATCCTCCCAAATACCGGGGTTACAAGCATACATCACCACACCTGGCCACTTGTTTTATTTTTATTGAACTATTTTGACACTAATCAGATGCCTCATTGTCACTTTCTGGCCTTTCAAAACTTTTGACCTCCTTTTTCTTTTATTGCTATTGACATAAGTGGGGCCAGATGCTCACAATGAACGTCTTTCACAAAGAATGGTCTGCAGACCAACTGCATCATAGTATCTGGGGTGGACCTTGCAGCCTGCCGGTTGATAAACTCCAAGGTGATTCTGACAGCCTCAAACCAGGTGTGACTGCCTTTTGGCAACAGCAAACTGAGAGAGTGCACTGTCTGGTCCCAGGCAGTGGGATTCTGGACAGCAGAATCTCTCCTTTAATAGTTACGGTGACATGAGGTAAATTACTTAAATGTTGAGCCTCACTTGCCTTGTGGTAAAGGAGGATCCTGATTTTTACCAGGTAGGAATGGTAGTAGCATTATGCTTTCATTATAGGATTGTCATCAAGGATATTATTATTATTGTTACACATTAGATTATTGCTTTGCTTACTCAGTAGTGTTAATGGAACCTTAGGAACCTTAACATGGGACCAGCAAGATTATTGAAATAAAGTTTTGGGGGAAAATATCAAGAAATTTGAAGGTCATATAAAAACAATGAACCATTTAAGGGAACTGGTTTTCTTACATAATCCTTCTATTCCTGTACCTATAAATTTTTTAATGTAGTTTTTATTTTTTGAAATTTGATTTTAATTTATTTTTGACATTTCTTCTTTGTTTTCTGGAATATCCATGAAATGTATTGCATTGTAAATTTAGAGATTACCCAGTTTGTGTCTTTCTAATAGACTCTTTGCTTTTAGAGTATTTTGAGTGGGGAGTATAAGGTAGAGCTACTTGGGAAATGAGGTTGCTTCTCCTTTGCAAAGTTCCTGAGGTGGTGTTTGGATGTGCGGGGTCTCCGCATGGTCCTTTAGTCAGGTATTTGTCCAGGGTGGTTATGAGTTTAAACCTCCCCCTGCTTCTGCTTTACAGCTTCAATTAGCAGACCAGCTTTTATAGAAATGTGCTACTGTATGCGTTAGTGACCAGGAAACAGTGGCCATCCCTGCGGATTCTGTCCCCTGACTGCCAAGGGAATTGAAAGGTCCTTGATTGTCAATATGCCCAGGGCATGTGATGCTCTTCCTATTTTAAATCTATAATTCAAATGGAAATTGCAGTCTTTGTTTATTAAAATGGCATGTGAGGCAGAGCTTCTGGGACTGGTCCATTATTTACTGTTTGAAATTTTATCCATTTAAGTCTGATCATGTCTGTTGTTCTTATTCTAATTCAACAGTCAGTTTTAAGATCATCATGGAGCATAGTTCTGCTTGGTACATTAATTAATATATTACAGTTTATCTCCTATTGCGAGTAAGAGTCAAACTTCTCGTTGACCCTGTTTATTTGATAGCACGTTTATGGTTAAAGTATTCCCTCTGTTTCAAGGAAAGATAACAGCGACGATTATCATTTTTCTTGAGGAAAGAATGGAATTTAATGCATATCTCCTTGTGAAAATAATGGCTACTTCTCCTGAAAAGAGAAGCGTGAGGCATTGCAGGGGTGGCAAGAGGTGATAGACTAGGTTTTGAGATTTGCTCTCCCCGAACATCTTTGGCTTAAAAAAGTTCTAAGTTATGGAATGAGAACATTTTAGTCTTTTTTTATACAGTACTGGGGATTGAGCCTGGGGCTTTCTACCTCTGAGCCCCCCCCCCCCAGATCTATATAATTTTTATTTTGAAACGAGGTCTTGTTAGTTTGCTGACAGTCTCATTAAGTTGCTGTGACTGGTCTTAAACCTGTGATTCTCCTGACTCGGCCTCCGAAGTGCTGGGATAGATTACAGGCATGCGCCACCATGCCTGACATTGCTTTTGTGATATTTAAGATTGAACTCAGGGGCATTTTACCTCTTTAGCAGTCCTTTTTAATTTTTGTTAATTTGAAACAGGGTCTCACTAAGTTGCTGAAGCTGGCCTCAAACCTGTGATCCTCTATTCTCAGCCTCCGGCATACTTGGGTTATAGAGGTCTACTACCACATTGGGGTTGATTCAGATCCTTTTCCTTTTTAATATTAAATGTGAGCCAGGCATGGTGGCTCATGCTTGTAATCACAGCATTTGGGAGGCTAAGACAGGAGGATCTCGGTTTGCAGACAGCCTCAGCTACTACTTAGGCCCTTTGCAACTCAGCGAGACCTGTTTCAAAATAAAGAATAGGGCAGGGGGTGTAGCTCGGAGATGGAATACCCCTGGGTTCCATTCCCAGTACCCCCCCCCAAAAAAAAATGCTACAGATAAAATTGAAAGACCCTGAGTCTACATCCTTAACCTGACCTCGCTAACCCTCTCCTTTATTTCTCTTTCTCTTCCCAGCCCCATCAGTAGCCATGACTTTGTTTTTATGTCTATGCATTGTTATGCATATGCTACTGATACAGCTCTAATTTTTGTAAATATTGTATCTGTTTTTTGTATTATATGGGGTTTTATTATATCATTCATTCTACAGCTTTTCTCTTGTCTGATGTTTTCAAGTGTTTCTTTGCTATGTTGGTCTAATTCAGTTTAACAGCTCTGTATTCTGTGGTGTGACTCTACAGCACATGGACATTTTCTCGAGCATGTGACAGTGTTTTAGGTGTGTAGTTAATTGTCAGTAGCGTTTCTTTTTTCCTTCCTTCCTTCCTTCCGCGGTACCTGGAATGGAATCCAAGGGCATTGTACCTCCCAGCTACACCCCCAACCCTATTTTCTAGTCTTTTTTTTTTTTTGAAATAGGGCCGCACTGAGTTGCTAAGGCCTCGCTAGGCAGCTGAGGCTGTCCGCGAACCTGGATCTTCTGGTCTCTGCCTACCATTATAAGCTGGGATTACAAGCGTGTGGCACCACGCCTGGTAGCATTTCTTAATTAGAGGGGTGCCTGTCCACAGAGTTAACCAAACACTGCCGTGCAGCACTGTGTCAAAGTACCAAAGCAGCTAGAACATTCTCTAGTAAAGAATATTCTTCAGTCCTCCACATTCTTTCCTGTAACATTTTTGCCAATATAATAGATGTATTGTGGCACCTCAATTTATATTTCTCTGATTATTACTGAAATTAAGCCTTTTTCCTAACACTTAATTCTGGCTAGAGGTCTTTTGTGAAGTACCCCTTGCCCATTCTTAACGGATCTTCCTTTTTTTTTTTGGTTATTAATTAGTCTGAGAGTGAGGGAAGTCCTGAGAGGGGACTCCCCCAGCTTCCGTGCCCCCATCTGTCTGATGCAGCTCGCTTGCTGTGTGGCTGCGTTGTCAAGTGCCCTGTGCACAGCCGTTCCCTCCACCGCGGTTTGAGGGCGTAGCTGGAGTAGCTGTCGCTTTTTGCTTCCCCATCACCTAAGTGCTCACCACTGGACTGTTGCCTGTCATTACTCCCATCTGAAGTAAAGAACAAGAACCTCTCCACTCTGCTCTTCCTCTGCCAGCGACCACCCCATTTCTTTGTATACTCCTTTTTGGCACAACTCTTTTAAAAGTCACACATAATTTTTCTCTTCCTCTTCTGTTGTGTACCCATTCCTAGTTTCAACCTGGCTTTTAGCCCTCCTGCTCCACTGCCAGAGCCAGCCGGCAAAAGTATGGGTTCCGAAGAGAGGTGTGAGGATGAAGAATTCAACTCTTAAGAATTTGATTACAAGAATTTTTTAATTCTAACGTGGGGGGGGGCAGCCATCTCTACTGGCCGACCCCTGCTCCTGGGTCAATATCTCTACTGGTCGACGACTACTCCTGGGTCAATATTCTCTATTGGGCCGACTATGGGTTTATTTCTCTAGAGGTATTTATAGAGTTTCAGGTCAGTTAACATCCCTGTGCTATCGCTACCGGAATACAATAGAGACTAATGCACATACGTTACAGGTAGGTTAATCAGTACCCTCGTGCCATCACCACCTGATCTTCTCTTAGACCTTTTACTTTTAACTTTCCATGACCCTGAACCTTGTTGACTCTGGCGAAGGACAGTCAGCTAAATCAGAAATATTCTTTTAGGGGAAAACCTTAATGGCTCCCCACACTCCACCACAACTCTTCTTGTGTAGTTACCAGTGATGCACTCGAGGGTGGATCCACTGCAGGACTTGTGGGCCCCATTTCAGTTGCCTGGCTTTGCAGCACTTGACACCTCCCTCCACCATTGCTTTTCTTGGCTGCCAGCACTCTGGGAGTTTCCTTTTGCCCTGCTCACTGGCTGCTCCTTCTCCATCCTCTTTTGCAAATTCATTACCGCTTAATGTTAGAATACCTGAGGACTCTGTTATCCTCCTCAGTCTCTTGGCTCTTGATGCTATCTGCACGCTACCCAGCTTCTAGGTGTGCACCCCAGTTCAGATCTTTCTTCCAAATTCCACGTTGCCCATTCAGCATCTCCATTTGGAGAGCTAACAATGTAAGTCTGGCATGTACACAACTGGGCTCCTAATCATACCCTCACCTCCAGAACTATTCTACTTATGGCCTTTCCTGTCTAACTTGGTGTATTTATATGTATTTATGTATTTTACATTACTGGGGATGGAACCCAGGGGCATTCTATCTTTGAGCTACACCCCCTGCCCACTTTTTTTATTCTTTATTTTGAAACAGAGTCTTACTTAGTTGCAGAGAGCCCTGTCTAATTTGATGACCCCACCCATACATTGCCCAGATTTTGAAACAAAACAGAGCTTGGGGTCACCTTCGATGCCTCCCTTTCATTCCTCCCTCATTTCCTACCTCTAGTACCACCATAACCAGCTCATTGTTTCTCGTGCTTCACTCTTTCCTTGTTGCCTTGTTTCACAAAGCCCTTGAGGGATTCTTTCCAATGTTAAATCAGATTCATATCTTTATCTCCTTCTCTCTCCTTTCCTGCACTCTGCTCTAGCCACCTGGTATTTTTGCCGTCTCTTATAAATTTTTATTTAAATTTTTTTATTGGTGCATTGTAGTCATACATCTCAATGGGGTACAAAATGGTAGAGTCATACACGCGCACACCACTCATTTAGCCCTTCCCCGATTCCCACCCCACTCCTCCTCCTTATGTGTGGCTCAGTGATTGATGTCACTGTCTTGCTGTCTCTTGAACCCACCACACGTGCTCCTGATTTGCACTGGCTGTTGTCATTGCTCTTCTTCAGATGATGGACATCCCACACCTCCTCTGAGACTTTGAGAACATGTAATTTTCAACTGGAGGCCCGCCCCATCACAGTATACCTGAGCCCCCCACCCCCGCAGATTCCTCTCATCCCGATCTACTTTTTCTTTCTCCACATCACTTTTTACCTAATAGCAGTCTCTGCTTTCACCCTTCACTTTGATCAGAGTGTCTTGTCTTTGGAATAGAGAACTTTTTTAATCTTACTGGAGCCATTGTATGCAGATCTTGTTCCCCCTCTTCATAATATGCCTTTGTTCAGCCTTTAAGAAGTCAGGCACTATCTCAAGGCCATTATATTTCATGGCTACAGTGTTTAAGGATAGGCTGGATAAAATTAGGCCTGAAGGGGTTGAGAGCAAGGACTGGATTGGAGGTCTCTTTCATGCCCTCGAAATGAGCATTGACCAGACTCCTCCATTTTGGCAGTCTGCCACTACCCTCCTGTACCAGTGCCAGATGTGTGTGTCTTCAGATGCTGAGATTGGGTGTTGGGACTCGCTCCCAGGAAGAGGGGCAGGTGACTAAAGTCATCTCTTCCGTCCCTGCCGTGAGTCACTGCAGGGCCTACATGCAGTGTCACTTCTCAGGAGGAACAGCCATTACAGCACATATTGGTTTGGGTATTATCCACCCACCAGATAAAGCAAGCATTCTTTTCTATTTTTATTTTGAAAAAAATATTTCCATGTAAATTAGAATCTAAACTAGACAGTCCCTTTTAGCAGGCGAGATTCAGCTAAAATCCTGTTTTCTCAGAATATATTCCATACCTCAATAGCCTCTTAGAGCTTTCAAAGGCTTTTATGTACCTGGTAATTTGGAGGAATTGCTTTTATTTTGTGGTTTCTGAGGGACTTCTAATATCTCTCTGGTAAGATGTTTGCAGATGTCAATAGCTTCTAGCTCTGAAGGGTTAGAGTAACAGGAATATTCTGTTTTCGCCTGTGGTATCTTGCTGTCCGCTGGTGCTCTTTTTTCTTTCCTAGCTTCATGAGAGACATATAATCAGACTCTGAAGTTGCCCTGTTTTTTTTTATTAGGGTGTTTGTTGGTATACTGCTTATTTCTGTCATTCTCTGGAGGGGAATTTGGCTTGGCCCAGTCCTGCAGAGTGTGTTCCAAACAGGATTTTACAGTAGACAGCCACTTTCACACAGTAGGTGGATGCCATCCCATGATCTTCGTGTGTGTGTGTGTGTGTGTGTGTGTGTGTGTGTGTGTGTGAGAGAGAGAGAGAGAGAGAGAGAGAGAGAGAGAGAGAGAGAGTTCGCATCTTCTTTTGAATTGTGGTAACTGTGCCGCTTGCCTTCATTCCTAGTTTTGGAGTTCAAGTCAACTGATACTCATTTCAAAATATGTAGGGGAAGGTGAAGAAGTTCCAGTTCTGTGGTAAATAAGGCTATGTATGGTGAATGTTGTTATTTTGTTCAATTCATTTTTAATTTCTTCACTACGGCTTTTGTAATCACATGGTTATTCTCTATAGCTAGATTTTGCTCTCACACAGTGAACACGAATACATTGGTACTTCATTCCTGAGGGCCGATTCTGATAACCATTGATTTTTGTGTTTATTAAAAATTCTGTTCCTTTCTTGGACTTAACATTCTGTTCCATGGAGTGCCGTCCATTCCTCTCTTGAGGGCTTACATGTTACACTCATGATCCTGTGTAAGTTCTAATTTGTGCCCCGTTATTTTCACTTGGCTTCCAGGACATTTATGAAAGTCTCACATGTAGTGCCACACTCGCTTATTAGGCAGTAATCCTGACACCCTGGGAGCTTGATGAGAGCTTAGGTACCTAGTTCTTTCTGTTCACATGTTGATTCCACACAGTATCTGAGATGAGGAAGTGGGGTCACTTCCTAGGAGAGCACTGGGAAAACAGTCATGGCCTTTTAAATTTTTTTTCACAGAGGAAGTTGATGACAGGTGGATGATAAATGTGAAGCTCAAATTTCCTTGTAATCTGAAGAATTTGCATTCTCCTAAGAGATTTTCTTGGTCATATCAATGATTTGAAATGTTTTATGATGAGCTTGAGACATTGAGGCTTAGTTAGCATCTGGGAGGAAACATCTATTTTGATTCCCTTTCCTCAATATTGACATTTGAATGAGTTTAAAATGGGAATTAAAGTGATGAAGGATCTTTATTTGAGAGTAGTTGGCTATTTAAGAAAATAAAATAACTTAGGAATATTTTGAGTAAAGCATAGATTGTATAGAGGCATCTTGTTTTGTCAGGTGCATAATAAATGGCAAAGGCTCAGGCGGGTCAGCTAATCATAGAGGACAGAGTCAGTGATGGACAGCTAACATAGCAAATAGTCCTTGGTGTTCCTGTTTTTTTTTTTTTTTTTCCCCTGAAGTTTTTCAAATATTATCTGGTCCTGGAGATCCCCATATCTGCACATGCAGACCTATTCTCCTAGCCTGTCTGATTGCCACATATCATTCTACATGTTTCATTTGTAGCTGCACAAACCAAGTATAGGTATTGCACATGTACTATGAGGGAGGTACTGTACTTGGTTCTGGATGTTAAAGAAAAACGGAAATAGAAGGGGTCTCTGTTTTCTTGGAACTGAGAGGCCAGTGTATGAGAGAGACATGACAATGACCGTACCAACCTGTCTAGCTGAGAGTTCTTATTTCCTAAACACATCCTCTTTGCCTCCATACCCCCACCAACAGGACTTCTGCCTCTCACCATGACTCAGTATTGGATTTCTACTCTTTCATCCCCTTTATCCACTCTGTTGTCAGTTCCTGTTAATTCAGTTCTGAAAATGGTTCTCATATCTCTTGGGCTCCTATCCATTCCTGCCTCTGTCACCTTCATCTAGACCCTCTCTCATCCTCTCGAGATGACATTGCTTGGAGAACTCACATCCTTTGGGGCCGTCAAATAATGCTGTAAGCACGAGAGTGCTTTCCTGTGGGCATGTGTGTGTGCTGAAGTATTCTTCATTTCTGCTTCTCTCCTTGTTCCTGTCTTCCAACTCTAATTTTCATCCTATTTTTTCCTCACATTAAGTCCCACTTTGTCAACGAACTATTTCCCTTTTACACCTTTATTCCACCTCCCTGAACTCTTACAGTATTTAGTTCCTAGTCCATATCTCATAATTTAACACTTAATCAAAACTTTTATCTATAGGACTCTTCTATTTCTATGCTATGTTTCAAGATTTTTGAGTCCAGTATACCCACATGTATTTATAGAAGGCTTTGTGTGGAGCTAATAGTTGATAGGTGCTCAGGAAAGGTTTTGGGGGGTAATAGATTTATAATGAATATATGAATATGTAAAGGGTCCTACTATATACTGAACTTCTGTTTTATACTTTCTGTGTAGCTATTTCCTTGTTGATGAACATTTGTTTCCAGCTTGGGTAATTAACAGTATTCCACTGATTACTTTGAATCTGTCATGTGAAAAAGATAATTTTGCTCCCAATAAAGCCTTTTAACCAATTACCTATTACTCACTTGTCAGGTGCCTAGCACTTGTTTAATGTTTGTGGCACTAGGAGATACAGTTCCACGTCCATTCCCGTGTATTGTCCTCTTGGCTGTGTTCATTTGGCTTTTTATCATTCCTGATGTTGTATTTTATTTTGCTTTCAGGATAAGAACAAGAAACTACGCCCCCTGTATGACATTCCTTACATGTTTGAGGCCCGGGAATTTCTTCGAAAAAAGCTCATTGGGAAGAAGGTAAGGATGACTGAAACATATTTGCAAGTGTTTGGACTTCATCTAATCCTTCCGAGGCGATTACTTGAAGCTGGGCCCTTCCCAGGCCCCTTATCTTCCCAGCAGACAATATTCCTCCACCAAGTCAGGTGGAAAGACTTTGATACGGAGTGAGGCGTGTCTGTGTGTCAGGAAGTGGTCCCTCTGGGGAGAGGTTTAAAATTGGGGCCCTGACCACAGTTTGATTGCCAATGCCCTCAATGGCAGGTTCCAGGCTCCATTCCAGTTTCAATAATTGCATATTGCCCTGAACTCCATTCACTTGGCTCTCTTGTTCTCTCCAGCCACCTCCATTAAAAGCCTTGGGCTGTGGGATTCACTGGTGAGGGAAGGTTGCTGCTATTTAGTGTTTCCCCTGCTTCTGAGCACTGCGTTGGCTATAGTAGAGGGGAAGCCTGGCTGTTCCGGAGTGGGAGTGTGCTCAGTGAAGTGTATGGCATGTTCGCTCCCTCTCCTTCTCTGGTTGTAAGATTCCCTCTGGCCTCTACTGTAAGTGCCATGCAGTGCTTTGGTGGCTTCCTGGTTTCTGTACAGATTTTTATGTAGGGCATTGACTTTGTAGGGAAGGCAGCAACTTAGAGTGCAACTCCTTTTGTTCTTAGTTATAGCACAATATGCTTCGTGTTATGAATAAGCTTTTTAGCACCCCTTTATTATTATTTTTTTTATGCCATCCCCACTCCAAACGTCCTGGGCAGTTCTCTGTGTCCCAGAAGAACAAAGAAAATAAATGGGATGGCTCCTTTGATAGTGAGGAAATCTGTTCAGAGAGGCACTGTGATTTGTGTTTTCCTCACTTTGCTTCAGTTGGGATTCTAGAAAAAATACCATACTTGGGGTCGATATTTATTGTATCTTCAGAAAGTTAAGGCCAATCAATTTTTTTGTCTGGCCTTAAAACATTAAAGCCATATTAGTATTCCTTACCTAAACTATTGATATTGTGACAGGTTTGATAAAGCTTTGGCTTTTGAACTAATGCCCAACGAGTGTACCATAAATATAAATATAACTAGTTTTATCATATAACATTGTCAGTAGAATGATAAATTATAGCAAGAGGTTTTGAAGTTGGGTAGAAGATGAAATTGCTAATTTTCAGGTAGAAAAACTAAACTGGATTCCCTAAAATGAGTATTAAATCTCCTCTTGTTCCTTCAGAGAACAGGCTCATTTGTCATCGTATAAAACTTGACAGAATGTTGTATTCATTCATGAAGTGCAGTGCGAATGATGGCTTTAAGTCGCTTCCAATTTCAAGATCTCCTGTTATCTGATGTAATGTCTAACATCTCTATTGCACCCAGTTGATACCATATCAGTCACCTACTGGCTCATAGACAGTTGCATATAGACAAGCCACGGAATTCCCTCACCAGTGCAGATAGATATCTTAGGAAACCTACCCAGAGTCACACGGAAGGGAGTGGGAGTGCATATTTGATTCATATGTAGCCACCCGAGTGCATGTATCATGGCACTGCCTGGTTCCTGTGAGCAGTGTCCTACCTGATTCTCCTTTATTTCTGGGAACCTGTTCGCAGTCTCTGCTGAATGATCCTGGAAGCTTAGCCCATGACTCTGCTCTCAAGGACAGCGTGCCAGGCCATTGTAAAGCCCTCCATCGCAGAATAAAAGGCTGACCTCAAGTGTCAAATCTGATGTCAATTCTTAAGCAATTAGGTTCCTTCTTAGTGGGAGAAGCCTTGTTTACTGGTGCTTGTGCAACAGAGTTGATTGGATTCTATTTGTGCTGAGCCCGAGTTTTGTCCCCCACAGTGACATTGTATAAATGATGAATACTGTATCCCCGCATAGGGAGTTGGATTCAGCTCAGCTCTGCTGGGCTGGAACATTCCTGATGCAAACTGCTTTTCCTGACTCACCACCTGAAACCACTTGCCTGTCTTCTGGGCCCATCAGTTGCGACAGTGAACACTCATGTGCTCTGGCTTCTGGGAGCAGCCAGGGCAGTTGCTGCCGCAGAGGGGTGGCTAGCACATCATTGCACATTTCTGCCAATTCCCTTCAGACCTCTGCAGCTGTTCAGCGTGGCACATGGTGATTAAGAGTCACCGTGAGGGAGCCTGTGTGCCTATGTGCACAGACGCTGATTAGGGCAGCCTGTCACAGCTTAGGGAAGACATGGAGGTAAAATCATCTTGTCTGCCTAGTCCTTCCCAAAGAGTCCAGACTGACGTTTCTGAGCGATGCAGAGAATACAGAGAAATGAGAGACGGTACATTCTTAAGGTGTTTTGTTGGCTTTGATGGTCTCCATCTCAGTCTTGGAAATTTACATTGATTTACCACCTAGATTTATTTCAGGATATGTTTGACTATGCTCCACAATTAAAGGAAAGCATATCGCTTGGAGCCTCCATTTTATCTTTGTGAACTGGGAATATTATTTGTCTTCCCCCTCTCTTAGAGTTCTGTTAGGAATCCAGGAAGATAGTCGTCTTGCATATTTGTCTAGATGCCAGGAAGAATGCAGCTTGATGTTGCTTAATAATAGAATTTTTGTATGGAATCTAGCATACCTTACTTTTTCGCACTTATTCCCGGCTCTTCGGTTAAGAGAAATGAATCTGTGTACAACTGGCACCATGACCGCAGTGTTTTCCTGTGGATTTTATTGTTGTCTCTGTTGACTTTCCTGCTGTTTTCTACCTGTTGCACGGATTTGGGTGGTAACTGGTTGGCTGCAGCATCAGGGCTTGAGCTCCCCAAATTAATAGGTGCTGGTCTCAAGGGTGGGTGTGCTTTGGAATTGAGGGAGTGGTGGAGTATATGAGCATCCTCTCCCTCCCCTCCCCTGTTTACCATCTGGCTTCCTTTTACTAAAATCTCTTGACTCAATATCCATGGCAAATACTGTTCCTTTAATTTCTTGAGGAAATGGGATCGGAGATGACTTCAACATATCTTTTTTATATATGCTTTTAGTGGTGCAGTGTAATTATACATCATAGAGAGATTCAAAGTGATACATACATGCAGACATTACTTGGTGTATTTTCCTCTAAATGTCACCCCCGCACCCCTCCCTCCCTCCCTCCCACTCTCCCCATGCATGTTAGTTAAGATTGGTAGTGCAACCTTTTTGTGTGACAATATAGCTTTAAAATTTCCAGACTTTTCTTGGAATTTTTCCAGAATATTCTTGGTGTGCAGATAATATAGTGAGATTGGTGTCTTAAAAGAGCTAGGGTTCCTGCTATCTTCTACCAGCAAAAACAATTGCTGGGTGTGTGCGCGCATGCTTTTTCCTTAATACTTAAGAGATCAGCCCCAGGAAAGCAAGAGTTTGCATGCCCTAGTCAGTTTGTTTTCTGTAGAACCATGTTATAACTGGGGCTTATACGGGGAATTTCCCCCTAGCTGTGCTACAAGATATCCAGACAAGTCTCACATTTTTCCATGTAGTACAACATTTTCAAGTGACATATGAATCATTGCTTTTAACTCCTGTCCCTTAATTGCAGAATTTCTATCACCATGGGAACCATTGTGTTCAAAGTTGGAACTCGTTTCAACAAATGGAGGGTCAAAAATGGTGGGAGCAGTGGAATTAAAGAAACCGTGAAAGGTCCAGCACTGGCAGTGGCTGGTTGTTGCAGGCTGTCTTGTCATCAGAGACCCTGCCCCCCTCCCCATTGCTTTCAATAAGCAAATTTAGTGGATGAGGCTCATTTCCAAACCAGTGACTGCTTTTATATGTTTTCGTGACATTGAATTTTTTCCCTCCTGTGAACTAGCCTGGCTTTTCAGGTACTTAAAATGAAAAAATTATATATATTTTTAAAGGGAGACATTTGGGAGTTGTGGGGCTATAAGTCATTTACTTTCAGATTGCTTTAAATTTTCTTTTCCCTTTTCAAAATCTATCTTTCTTTCTTTCTTTTTCTTTTTGTGGTACTGGGGATGGAACTCAAGGGCATTGTACTTCCGAGCTACACCCTCAGCCCTATTTTTTAGTTATTTTATTTTATTTATTTATGTATGTGTGTGTGTGTGTGTGTGTGTGTGTGTGTGTGTGTGTGTGTGTATGTTGTGGTATTGGGGGTGGGACTTTCTACCTCCGGGCTATACTCCCAGACCTACTTATATTTTATTTGGAAACAGGGTCTCACTAAGTTGCTGAGAGCCTCACTAAGTAGCTGAGGCTGGCTTTGAATCTGTGCGATCCTCCTGTCTCCGCCTTCCAAGCGTGGGGATTACAAGCTTGTGCCCCCACGCCCGGCTTAGTCTCTTTACTTTTGAAGCAGGGTTTCACCGTGTTGCTAAGGGCCTCACTAAGTAAAAGTCTCTTTTCTGAGGTGTAGGTACTTTTGGATGTGGAACTTGGAAAGATTTTCGTGTCTGCCAGACTTAGAAACCCAGAGTGTCCAAAACTGGTATCCTGACCTTGTATCAGACCTCTGCAACTTCTTTAGTGTTCTGAGAGCTTTTTCACTAACTGTTGTTGTCAGAGACAGCACTGTTAGGCGAGTCCCTCATCAAGTCCTGCATCTCTGTATAGTTACACCTTGGAATCCAAGGGGTTTTGCTTCTCAGACCCCCTTGGACACCACCGTTCCCAGATGCTCAAGCCTCTTGTATGAAATGGTGTGGTATTTGCATATAAGCTATGCATACCCACTCAGAGACATTACATTATTACCAGATTACTTAGCATACTTAGTATGACATACATAAGTAGTCGTTACACTGTATTGTTGAAGCAATACGGAAAGGGAAATTATGGCAAGGAAATACATTTGTGTGTGTTCAGTACAGGCATATGTAACCTTTGTTCCTGACCCATGGTTGTTGGATCCTGGCGGGGAAGCGTGGCTCTGAGGCCCACTGCAGGTGTGTTTCCCGTCTTTCTTTGCACCTCTGCCACCTGCTCTCTGGTCTGGACTCCCATAGCCTTGCACTGGCTTTCCCACAGCCACCTTTCCCATTCCCATCCCTTCTCCTCCTGCAGCCAATGGGAGCTTTGCCAGTGCCCTTCACATCATTCCTACTTCAGCTAATAACCGTGCGCCTGGGGCCCAGGCCCAGCGCAGAGTGGGTCTGGCCTGCTCTGAGTCAACCTCGCTCCCCTCCCTCACTTCCTCCTCCCGCCGTCCCAGCCTCTGCTAGGCTGTAGAATGTGCCGTGTCCCTTGCACCTAAGGACGTCTGTCCTGGTGCTTTCTTCTGCTGTGGCCCCTCTTACTTTCCTCATTGCTCTCTCTCCTTACTTTCTGCTTCTCCTTCAGATCCAGGTTACATGTGACTTCCTTTAGATTTCTGTCACAGCCCCTTGCCCCTGCCAGTAATTACTCTGTATCTGTGTTTCATAGTTTGTGATTATAGAATTGAGAGACTCCACGTGAATAGATTTCTCTCATGATATATATATATATATATATATATATATATATATATATATATATATATATTATCTTTTGGCAGTTCTAGGGATTGAACCCAGTGGCATTCTACCTTCGAGTTACAACCCTGCCTGATTTTAGTTTTTACTTGGAAACAGGGTCTTGCTAGGTTGATGTGAGTCTCATACTTGCTGAGGCTGCCCTCCAACCTGCGATCCTCCTGTGTCAGCCTCTCAAGTGTAGGGATTACAGGCGTGCGCCACCACTCCTGGCCTTAGATATGTATTTATGTCGATTGGGGCCCACATCTATTTTGCGCACTGTTTCAGTGTCCAATATAATTTATGGTGCTGAGTAGGTGCTCTTTAAGCTTTTACTAAATGAAGTAGATTTATATGCAATGGGCCAAATGCTGTAGAGAAACTTCTATACCAGAATAAGAATATGAGGGACGTTGAGGTGTAGGGTTTGTCTGATTTGCCCAGGGTTAGCCATATCTGCACAAACCAGGATGAGATTGTTCCCCCATTTCAATTATACCCAAAAAGCTTAAAAATGGTTAATAGTATGTAATAATATCTCTTTTCTGGGATAATGTGCTTCCAAGAGTTAGGTTGGTAACCCAACTACTATTGCCTGCCTGTCCTCCCTTCCCCTCTTCTTTTTATTTTTTTGTTTGGAAAGAGTCTCACTACGGCTGAGATTGTCTTTGAACCCATGATTCTCCTGTCTCAGCGTTGCAAGTTTGGGGAATATGGGCATGCCCCACCACTCCAGGCTTATTCCTTTCTCTCCGACTCAATTTCTAAGCAGATTTTTAGGAGATGTGGCCTCTTTGTATGTTTTTTATGATATTCAAATTTTGTTCTGTGAAATATCTTTTTTTTTGTCCAAAATGCAAGTTCATTAGTTCAGTTTCAGAAGCAATGTGTGCATGCATGTGTATGCCCATCACAATTTTTTTATTTTTTAAAATTTGTCAGTGCCATATAATTATACAAGTCGATTCCTTGTGATCTATTCAGTCATGTACATGGCATGATTTTGGTCAGTTTGAGTCCCCAGGCCTTCCCTTTTCCTGCAGCTCCCTCCACCTCATCGCCCTCTTGCACTTTCCTAGTCTCCCTTCTGTTTTTCCTGAGGTCCCTTTGGATTCCTTTATTCTCTCTGGATTCCATCTGTGAGAGAAACAGAGGTACAGGCTGAATCTGACTTATTTCACGTAGCATGATCTACATATAATTCCATCCATTTACCAGCAAGCGATACAACTTATTTAAAACTAAACCAAATGCCATTGTGTATACATACCACTTTTAATCCATTCTTCAGTTGATAGACACCTAGGCTGTTCATAACTTAGCTATTGTGAGTTATGCTGCTATAAACATGGGTACGTGTGCCTATAAACACTGTAGTATGCTGACTTTAGGTTTTTTTTTTTTTTATAAATACCGGGGCGTGATAAAGCTGGGTCTTCTGGTGGTTCCAGTCCTAGTGTTTTGAGGAATCTCCAACTGATTTCCATAGTAGTTATAGTAATTTGCAGTCTTACCAACAATATTTAATCGTTCCTTTTTCCCCCCCTGCATCCTCGCCATCCTTTGCCATTTGTATTCTTGATGAGGTGAAGTGAAATCGCAACATGGTTTTGATTTGCATTTCTCTGATTGCTGAAGATGTTGAGCATTTTTTCATATACTTGCTATCCATTTGTATTTCTTTTAAAAAATGTCGGTGTAGTTCATTTGTGCATTTATTAATTGGGTTATTTGGCTTTCTGGTGTTTTTTGAGTTCTTTGCATTTTCTGGATGTTAATCTTCTGTCGGAAGAATTGCTGGTAAAGATTTCCTCCCATTCTTTAGATTCTCTTTTTACACTCTTAATTGTTGCCCTTTATTGTGCAGAATCTTTTTAATTTGATGCAGTCTCATTAATTGGGCCATACAGAGCAAGTCATTGCCTGTGCCTGTATGATGGTGGGTTGGTCCTGTGTTTTCTTTTAACAGTTGCAAAGTTTCTGGTCTAAATTCTAGTTCTTTGTTCCACCCGGAATAGACTTTGTGCAGGGTGAGAGATAGGGATCTAGTTTCATTCTTCTACATATGGATATCTGGCTTTCCCAGTGCTATTTGTTTAAAAGGCTGTTTTTTTTTTTTTTTCCTTCAGTAGGTGCTTTTGTCAATGATCAGGTGACATGTCTATGTAGATTTGTCTCTGTGACTTGTATTCCATTGATCCATATGTTTCTTTTATGCAACTACCATGCTGTTTGTTACTGTAGCTCTGTAGTATAATTTGAGCTCAGATATTGTGATGTTTCCAGCATAGCTCCTCTTGCTCAGAACTTGCTTTGGCCATTCAAGATCTTTGGTTCTTCTTTATGAATTTTAAGATGCTTCTCTTTGTCCCCCCACCCCCACCCCTATCACCACTCTCAGCTCAGTAACAAATGTCATTGGTATTTTGGTAGGGATTTCTTTGAGCCTGTAAATCTTTTTTGGTAATATTTCCATTTTAACAGTGTTAGTTCTGCCTATCCAAGAACAGGAGAGGGTCTTCCATCTTCTGATGTCTCCTTCAGTTTCTTCAGTATTCTGTAATTTACATTACAGAGGGTTTTTACCTCCTTGGGTAGCTTTATTTCTAGGATTTTTTTTTTAAACTATGTGACTGAAATTGGTATCTTGATTTTTCAGCAGATTTTTTATATAGAAAAGCCGTTGCTTTTTTTATTTTTTATCCTGCTACTTTGGTGAATTTGTTCATCAGCTCTAGAAATCTTCTGGTAGTATTTTGATCTTCTAAGTATAGGGTCCTGTCATCTGCAAACAGATTTTTTACTTCATATTCTCTTAATTTCCTTCTCTTGCCTAATTTCTCTGGCCAAAATTTTAAGTACTATATTGAATAGGAGTGGTTAAGGTAGACATTTTTGTCTTATTACTGATTGTAGAGGAAATACTTTTAATTTTCCATTTAGTGTGTTGCTGGCTTTGGATTTGTGGTATATATCCTTTGAGTTTTCTTCTGTCCCTTGTTTCTTCAGTGTCTTTAAAACAGGTGCTGAATTTTGTTGGATGCCTTTTCTATATGTATTGAGATGACCATATAATTTTGTACTTAGTTATATTTATGTGATGAATTATGTTTATTGATTTGCATATGCTCATCCAACCTTCAAACCATGGAATGGAACCAGCTTGGTAATGATAAACAGTCTTCTTGATATGATTTTTAGTGCAAATTGCTAAGATCCTATTAAGGAATTTGGCATCGAAGTTTATCAGCAGTACTGGCCTGTAGTTTTCTTGGTGTATCCTTATCTGGTTTTGGTGTTAGGTGATACTAGTTTCATAGAATGAATTTGGAAGTGTTTTTCTCTTACTATTTCATGGCATAGTTTGAGGAACATCGTCAGTAGTTGTTCTCTAAAGTTCTGTTAGAATTCAGCTGAGAATCCATCTGGTCCTGAGCTTTTTTTTTTTCTTTGTTGGAAGGCTTTTTATTATTGCTTCAATCTTATTGCTTGTTATTGTTAGAAAAATGACTTTTTAATTTTGATTCTAAGGAATGAACCCAGGTGCGTTCTACCATTGAGCTGTACCCCCAGCCCTTTCTATTTTGAAATGGTTTTGCTAAGTTAACAAGGCTTGTCTAGAACCTGTACTCTTCCTGTTTCGGCCTCCCAAATATGGGATTACAGGCGTGTGCCACACTTCTGTAATGCCCAATCCCTCCAATAGAGGGTTATATGTTGCGTCATTTATTGAGTTTTCTCTTTGTGGTAGGCATCAAACTCTAAGAGCATTGTTTTCACTTTTATCTAAGCCCTATAAAATATA
This sequence comes from Muscardinus avellanarius, assembly GCF_963383645.1. NCBI lineage: Eukaryota > Metazoa > Chordata > Mammalia > Rodentia > Gliridae > Muscardinus > Muscardinus avellanarius. Next base: position 87,701,916 of record NC_137795.1, read on the forward strand.
CATATTGGCCCCATTTTTATAGGTAAAGAGCTCATAGCTGAAGCCCATAGAAATGAAATACTTTACCCAAATACCTTTACTTTTAATTGCCTTAAGGACCATCTAGGAAAGTTGCTTCCCTGTTGTGTATATGGACTGAAATATTGATGGCTCATGGTACTTTCTGGGTAAACGCCAGTTCTTGGATAACATACAACTTACCTGCTACAGTAGGTTGATTCTTCAGCAGCCTCATCCTCGTCTACCTCTTTTAGGAGGTGCTGATGGCACCATATATATCAGCCTCAGCACTTTCAGCCCTCTAGACATTATGTCATTAGTCTTTGGGATGTCCCCGTGAGGGGGTGTTTATTAAATTGTTCTTCACAGAACCAGTGTCAGGTCAAAGGCGGCATGGCAAAACCAATGGCAAAGCTCCATTTCCCTTCCTCCCCCATCTCTTGACATAGCTGCAGCCTCTAGAAATGTCTTTAAGAAAGGAAGGACAGGTGTTGCTTTTTCCTGGCCCATCTCCAGGGAGAAGGCGGGGAACACTCATGGTGGCTGTTTCCCTGAGCAAGGACAGAGCTTTGTAGGTTCAGGAGTCACATTCCATAGGCGGGGCACTTCTCCTGCCAGCGCCAGCTCCCCAAGGACAGAGCGCTGTCCCTAGCCGAGAACCTTAGCCCTCTCCCTGGCTGCTGACCAGGGTTGGCCTTTGCCTTAAAAAACACTTGGGAGTGCCATCTGTGGCAGGGCGTTACCTAATCAGCTTTGCTAAGCACCGAGCCAGCAGTCTGGGAATTCTTGTTCCTAATTACCTCTGATGTATTTTAGTTTGGATTTTTTAAACATTTCTTTTGTCATTTCCACATTTTTTACTTCATATTAATTTGATTCATTTGCACTATGGAAAAAGTCCTTTACATTAATGATAAAAGCGGGCCCTTAGGTTGTGAATGTGTTGTGATTTAAATTGACAGGTTTATATGAGGTTGCTTGTCCTTGCCTTCCAGTGCCAGCTGTTGCCATCAGTGTGGCTGTAAATTTTTGAACAAATGACTGAAGATACTCACCAAGTTAAGAGATGCTTTGAACAACTTAGAATTTCTTTTTTTTTTAAGTTTTATTTTTTTTATTGGCGTATTATATTCATACAACTTATTGGGGTAAAAAACTTGTGTGTACAAACATGTACTCATCGCTGATTTAACCCCTACCCAAATACCACCCCATTCCCTCCCCGTCCCTCCCTTCCTTGCTTGGCTTAGTGATTGACTTCGATATGTTTAAGTACATTGTGCGCTTTAGAGATTTTTCTCTTCCCCCTCCTTTCTCTTCCTTTAGGTTATCTTGTTTGCTCCTCCTTTCTCCCTAACTCTCACATATTAGGGAAAGCATCTGATTTCTTATTTTTTGTGCCTGACTAATCTCACTTAGCATTATGTCCTCCAGTTCCATCCATTTCCCTGGAAATGACGTAATTGAGTTTTTTTTGATGGCTGAGTAAAATTCCATTGTGTACATATCCCACAGTTTTGTAATCCATTCATCTGTTGATGGACATCTTGGCTGGTTCCATAGTTTGGCTATGGTGAATTGTGCAGCTATGAACATAGATACACATGCATTAGTTTGGTAGTTTGGTTTCTTTTCTTTTGGGTAGATACCCAACAGTGGTATTGCTGGATCAAATGGAAGATTTGTTCCCATTCTTCTGAGGATTCTCCATACTGTTTTCCAAAGTGGTTGCACTAATTTGCAATCCCACCAACAATGTCTTAGAGTTCCCACTTCTCCACATCCTCGCCAGCATCTGTTGTTGTTTGTGTTTTGAATGATTGCCATTCTAGTTGGAGTTGGGTGAAATCTCAGGGTAGTTTTGATTTGCATCTCTCTGATTGCCAGTGATGTTGAGTATTTTTTCATGCATTTATTGGCCATTTGAATTTCTTCTTTTGTGAAGTGTCTATTTAGTTCATTTGCCCGTTTTGTTATTGGATGCTTTGTTTTCTTAGTGTTGAGTTTCTTGAGTTCTCTGTATATTCTAGATATTAGTCCTCTATCGGAGGGGTAGGTGGCAAAAATCTTCTCCCATTCTGTTGGCTCTCGATTGGGGTTCTTGATAGTTTCCTTTGCTGAACAGAAGCTCTTCAGTTTCATGCAATCCCATGTATTGATTCTCCTTTTAATTTGTTGTGCCTTTGGGGTCTTATTGAGGAAATGTTTGTCTGTGCCTATGTGTTGTAGTGTTGGACCTATGCCCTCTTCAAGGAGCTTCAAAGTCTCTGGTTTAATTTCCAAGTCTTTGATCCATCGTGAGTTGACTTTTGTACAGGGTGAAAAAGTGGGATTAACATCCAATTTTCTGCATATGGTTAACCAGTTTTGCCAACACCATTTGTTGAAGAGGCTATCTTTTTTCCAGTGTATATTTTTGGCCCCTTTGTCAAAAATCAATTGGCTGAAAGTGTGTGGGCTTGTTTCTGGGTCTTCTATTCTGCTCCATTGGTCTATATATCTGTTCTTTTGCCAGTACCATGCTGTTTTTATTACAATGGCTTTGTAGTATAGTTTAAAGTCAGGTATTGTGATTCCTCCTGCGTGGTTTTTGTTACTGAGAACTACCTTGGCTATTCTGGGCTTTTTGTTATTCCAGATAAATTTAAGGACTGATTTTTCTATGTCTGTGAGGAATGATCTTGGTAGTTTAATGGGCATTGCATTAAATCTGTAGATCACTTTTGGGAGGATGGCCATTTTAATGATATTTATTCTGCCAATCCATGAACATGGAAGATCTTTCCATCTTCTAAGATCTTCTTCGATTTCTTTTTTCAGTGTTTTATAATTTTCTTTGTAGAGATCTTTTACCTCCTTGGTCAAATTTATTCCTAGGTATTTTATTTTTTTGTGGGACAACTTAGAATTTCTGACCATGCCTTTTCTTAGTGGGATTTATCCCACCTGAACATGCTAGGAGGGTGCATAGTGGACACCAGGGTTCTTTTTAGATGCCCTTTACCCATTGCATTTCAAGAATGATCCTACCCCTCTCCTTGAGCCATTAGCTGCCCTCTCTGGTGATGCATGATTAACAGAAAAGGTGGAGTTGCCTGTTTCTGGAAACTCAGCAAGGTAGCTGTCTTCCCGCTGCCACCTGAATGCTCTGTGTGATAATGAGTTCTTGTTTCCTTTTTCTTTTGTCTGCAGATTGTGCAAAGTACCTCTGCTCTTTGGGGGCCCTCCGGGTGTTGAGCTGAGTACACAGCTCTTTGGTGAAGTGTGTTATTTGTATGATGTATATTGTAATATCCTCTTCAGAAAATATCTCTAAGTTAAATGAAGAAGCTAGAATTTTCAACTGCATTCCTGGAAATTTCTTCTGTATGCTCACCTGTGGGAAATGATTTATTATCTACCAGAATCCTCGAGATTCTCGTATCTCTAGGTAATACTCTTATATTACTTTGCGTATTATTAAAGACTTTCTTCCCTTGACTCCCCAGTTGCTCATAGCTTTTTGGTGAAAGCTCCTGTGTTTGTAACATGATTTGTGGTCAGCTTTTCTTAAGCCACCCACTCCTGATCTTTCTTGCTAGGCTTCTGAAATGCCGTCCTTGGAGCTGGAACTTTCCATACTTATTCTCTGCAAAGCGAGATTTTATTTTAGGGGGAGATTTGTGCTGAATCAGCTCAGCTGTGTTTGGGGGTAGGGAGAGGACAGGCTTTTTTCCCCCCCACTTTAAAAATAACCCGTATGTGCCAAAAACCCTATAAAATGTGCTGAATTGCAAATCTTCTACTTCCTATACCTCCTGGTTTACAGAGAATGGATTCTTCTGATCTCGGACTCAGTGATAGTGTGCAGAATGTGCCAGTGTTGGAAAGAGTATAAAGCGAGACTGGGTCCAGATGTGTCCATTTGGAAAGGAAACCTGGGTCTTGGTGTTTTTTCTCAATATTCTTTTCTTCAATAGTTCATCTGCTTCTAAGGGTCCAACTCAGGAGAATATGTTACTTTCCTAATGAGAGAATTTTTTTTTTTCCCCCTGTATATTCGCACACTAACACTTGTCATTCAGAAATGGTGAGTTTCATTTGAGAGCATCAACTTTCCAGGGCGTCTTTCAGTGCTGCTTTTTAATATGCTGTCTAAAGATAGGTCAGTCTATCAGGTTGCTTGACTGAATATCCCCTTCCTTCTTCCCTCACACCCCCCCTCCCCTTCATTCCATCCTTCTTTCCTTCCTGCCTTCCTTCTTTCCATTGGGAATTGAAACCAGGGACTTTCTAACTCTGAGCTACACCCCCACACAAACCCTACCCCCCTTAATTTAATTTTTTTTTTTTAATTTGGAAACTTGGGCTTGCTAAATTATAGAACGCCTCACCAAGTTGCTGAGGCTGGCTTTGAACCTGCACTCCTATTAAGTACTGGGATTGCAGATATGTACCACCATGACGAGCTACGTGAATATTTTTTTCCACGGTTGTGAATAATTTGTACATGTGTGGGAAGGTAGTGTTTCCAAGTATCTGTTAGTTCTAACATTGAAGTTCTTTTGTTTCTGTAGCTGAGTTGTGGAAGTGACATTTTAGGATTACATCTTCATAAAGAGGGTCACATAGCTATGTGTTAAAATATGATCTTGTTTTAACATATTTAAAATGTGAGTGATGCTTTTTGCTCTTATCTGAAACAAGTTTCTTTATCGATAACTAGAACGGTCTCCTTTCACTTGAGTGGTTATTTTTTCTTTGGGAAATATTAAGGTGTTCCTAAAATGCAACAGTTCTATTCCAAGCATGTTGCTATGTGGAGAGTTCTTTCTGGTGTTTGCACAGTGGTGTGGTTGTATGCGTAGTGGGTTGAATAACATGTTCCCAGAATCCTCACCTATCTGCAACCTTAGGATGATTGGGAATAGTCTTTGTAACTATAACTGTTTAAGTTAAAATGAAGTCATACTGGGTAGACACATGTACTCATAAGAAGAGATTGGGTCACAAGAGGAGGAACGCCATGTATAATAGCAGAGACAAGGACTGTTCTGACTTAGCACTAGGAAATACCAACAGTTACTTAAAGGCGCCAGAAGCTAGGAAGACACAGGATGATGGGGTTCTTTCCTAACACCTTTAGAGGGATAATGACCCTGTCTATTGGTTTCAGGTTGAAGCCTCCAGACCCTTGAGAGAGATTTGTGTTTTAAGTCAACCAGTTTGTGGTGCTAAAGCAGCTCTAGGAAACAAATTCAGTAGGAAAGCAAGTTAGTCTTCTTATATCTGATTCTTCATCAGGCTTATTTCTGGATTTTTACTTTGGTAATATTTGCTACCATATCCTTAGCCTGTAGTATGGGGTTTGTTCCTGTAGGCTTTCTTTTACCTCTGACCCTTCCTACCTTCTCTGCTTCCTTTGTCTTTATTCTTTGTCATTACTCCTGGGTCCTAAGGCCTCCTGCCTCGTACAGATGCATTTCCAGGTTTGTCATTAGGCTCACCCCGAGACTGCTGGTGTCTTCTCTTCACTGATACCCACTTCAGAAGGCTGCCTTGTCTCATAGCCATCCTAGTCACAGGGCCTCTGTCCCTTCTACTTTGATAATTAGCAGCATTTTGAAATATGACACATCCTGGAAGAAATCATTGCTGACAGTAGCTCTTGATGGGCCAGGCTCATCCTATTCAAGGTCAATGAATGGAGCATTCGCTGCACCATTCTCGAACATTTTTTCTATTTACCATGAAGAGTTTTATGAAGCTATTCAGGAATTTTTAGTCAGTAGCCATAGGAATTCCAGGTTTTATCTTGGTTCTAGTCTTTGGGACAAGGTATATTTTCTAGAACCTTGCCTTCCCACCTCTCTGACTTATCAACTGTGTTGGTCTAAGCTGGGCTGGCCTGCTGAGCAGGTAGACCTCTGGAAATGGAGGCCAGTAGTCAGTAGGATGTTTATTCTTTTCAAGGATTTAATACCTGACACTTTGGTCAAGCATGATCCTTTAAGTGTTACTCCAATGAAATTAATTCACCTATATTATTAATTCAGCAAATACTTTTGAGGTCTGCCCCAGAATTTGTTTCTGTGCACTGAGGATAAAATCTTACAAATACCTCTTCTAGTGGAACTAATATTTTTGAAGAGGCCAGTGTGGCTGTTGAGTACCTTTTGAGAGGCAAAATAAAGATAAATAAAACATTACCCTGTTATCAATTCCTTACAGCCTGAGTTAAGACGGCATCAACATATGAGAAGTTGAATGTAGTTTTGAATTACACAAGATTACAGCAAAGTATGTCTTGGCAGTATTTGATAGTTATGAATGTGAATTGTACAGGTCACGGCTACCTCTCACAAATAGGAAAGGTCTCACCTGCTGGGTATACTTAGGGGCCTCGGTTGCCACCCATGCTGCTGACTCGTACTTATCACCAAAACTCCCACTCACTCCTACCTTCTTGCTCTGCCTGCAGATCTGTTTCCAGCTGTTGACTACTGAATACCCAACAACAGGCCCCCATAGACAGCTGCCATTTATGTTCAAAATAGAGCTCCTAGTTCCCTTGTGATTTTTTTATTACCCACAAGCCTTCTTGGCTTTGTTGATGATCATTCTTAATGTCATCATCCACCCATTGTCCCAAACTTTAGGATCATCAGTCTCCTACCTCTGTCCCTTTTCTGGCAACTAAATCCACCTGGTTCTGTCTCAGATCTCTTCTTCTCACAGTTTCCCCTATGAGTATCTTTGAGGCTTTATGCTCTTAATCCCTCATTTTGATTATTGCAACTCTGCCTAAGCTTTTACCCCATTCCTTTGAGTCTGTGCCATTGTTCATAGTGCTGTCACGATTGCTCTCTCTGCACAGAAGTGATGTGCCACCAACTCTGATGATGCCGATTGCCTGCCGAAGAGAATCTGACTCCCTCAGAGAAAGGAAAGCAAGCTGTATCTTAAATACCTAATCTCGAATGAGGATCCCGCTTCTATTTCCAGTCTGAGTTCCCTCTCCACCCGCTGTGTAACATGTCACAAGGACCTTCTCGTCATTCCAGGAGTACTCCCCTCCCTCCCATAGCTTTTTGCCATCACACTTGGTTTTTATGTGAAGAACCTTTCCCTTTTGTATTCCTGGCTTGTATCCCATGAAAAGTCCAGTGCCGTCTGTCCTGCTGTACTGCTTTATGTGCATTTCTGCAGCAGTGGCTCCCGTTCTACCTCCATCCCCACCAGGACAGCAGCCTATCTTATGTGCTCATCCGCTTTCAGTAAAGAGACTGCCCGATGCTCTGATCTGAGAATCGGATCAGGGTCCCAGTGAGTCCTGACAGAGGAGGTGGGATATGTCCTGGTCCATGGGAAAGGAATGTCGCAAACTCATCACATAAGCAGGGGCGAAGGATGCCCTGCCACCTGCCTTCTGACATTTCTTCACACTAATGGGCTTTGAGTCCCAATTCAAGGAGACTTTAGCCATAATACTGTCTGACCACAGTACAATTCAAGGCCCTGTAAATAGGACGAGTGTTTTCCGTATGTTTTTCTACTTATGAATTACATTACTAGCTCGTCGCCCCCTCTCATTGGTGGCAGCACTTCTGATGTCTAATGTCGTCAGCGCCTCACGGTTCAGCTGACTTGGCTGTCTTCAAGAGGCAATCTGAGCAGTCACTCCTCACTCGTGATTTGGGACTATTTCTGTGTCTTTTCTTCATAGTTGAAAATGTGCAGCATTTGTAGTTCTTTCTTCCTAAAAAATGACAGAAGGCTTTATTCAACTAGCAGGCAATAAGTTAATATTTTTTGGCTTGAATTCCCCTTTATTATTTCAAAGTTTGAAGTGACAGATGCTCGATGGGTCCTGACTGTGCCCTGCTGGTCCCATTCCCCCGACTTGGGGTTCATAATGTTCCCAGTCCCTCATCATAGACCACACGGGCCGGGAGTAAACAAGCCAGTGACATGCTCCAGCATGCCACTTCTGTAATGTGTGGTGTGCCTTTATGCCTGGCAGCTTGCTGCGGAGCCTGTCACAGTAGACTTTGATGCTCAGTGGTGTCCTGAGAAGGCAGTGGCCAGTTAAACACCTGGCGTTCCCCACCAGACTAGGTTTCCACCCCTGCTAAACCTCTCTAACCCCTTTTATTAAAAACACAACAGGGAAGAAAAAGGAATGAATGAGAGAACGGAGGGAGAACATCACAGCAGCCATCTGGCCTTTGATTAGAAGTGTGGCGAATGTTCTAGTGAGATGGTGACACGTACAGCCAGAGTCAGGCAGCCTCTTCAGCTTTCTAGATGAATCTCAAGAGCAGACAGGAAGAGTATTACACATGTGTTCTCTATGCCTCTCCTTCTTCATTTGTAAAATGGGCATAATGCTTTGACAGCTGCAGTTCCTTGGGTTGATAATATGGGGAGGGAATCTAAGCAGACAGCTGTGTTCACAATGCTTTTTGGTCAGGACAGAATGTATGGGAAACGTTTTTAGGATGGAATTAGAAACTGGCAGCTGAGAGTGGTGGCACACGCCTGTAATCCCAGTACCTGGAAGGTTGGGGCAGTAGGATCACAAGTTTGAGGATAGCCTTAGCAAGTAGATAGACTCTCATGAACTTAGTAAGACCCTATTTCAAAATTAAAAAAAAATAGGAGTGGGCATGTAGCTAGGAGGTAAAATGCCCCTGGATTCAATTCTCAGTAACACACGTACACACACACACACACACACACACACACACACACACACACACACACACACACACGTACACACACACACACCCTAGCACTAGCACCCCAAGTGCCTGCAGCCTGTCCACAATTTGTCAGGCTACATTCAATTGAAGAGTTAGGATGTTTCTGTGACCTCAGACGAAGATAGGCAGTTGAAGATTGTGTATGTTCAAATTCCTATACCTGGGATGAATTAATTTCTTCTAATATCTCTCCTTAATTTACAAAATCCAAAGGAATCTTTCTTCTGTCCTCTAAAAGGATGCTCTTACTGAAGAATTCGGAAAGGCTCACTTACTCATCCAGGTATCTCTAATGAGACTAATGTAAGAACATTTACTTACAAATGTGTAGTTTTCCTAGGAGTGACTCTTACGAGGGCCGCCATGTAGTACAAGCAGGTCCATTGCTGCCCCGGCCCCATGGCAGGAGGGGCTGGTGGCGGGAAGACTGGAGCCTGCAGCTCCAGATCCAAAGTGTGTCACTCACATTTTAATTTGGCCCTTTATTATTCCATCTCCAAAAGGAGAAAGGATTGGCAGGCTCCAAGGATTTGTTGCCCTGTTTTATATCGATTGATCTACTTGATTTTTTTTTTATAGTTTTGAAACTTAATTTTTTTTTTCTTGGTCTGGCGATGCTAGTTATTGAATCCACGAACATTCTACTTCCAAATTATGCCCACCCGTCTGCCTTCCTCCTTTCCTTTCTTCCTTCCTTGGGATGGAACCCAGGGGTGTTCTACCACTGGGCTATTCGTCCAACCCTATTTTATTTTTATCTGGAAACAGGGTCTCACAGAGTTGCTGAGGCTGGCTTCAAAGCTGCAGTCTTCAGGTTCTCCCACACTGCTGCCAGCAAGTACTAGGATTAAGGTGTGTGCCACCACACTCGGCTCCTAGCCCTATTTTATTTATTTTTTGGTACTGGAGATGGAACCCAGTGGCCTTTTTCCTCTGAGTTATACCCCCAGTATTTTATTTTGAAACAGCATCTTGCTGAATTGCTGAGGGTAGCCATAAGCCTGTGATCCTCTTATCTCAGCCTCCTAAGTACTAGGATTACAGACCTGCACCACCACACCCAGCTAGAAAGTTAATCTTTTTTGGCACCAAAGATTTGTTTTTATCTTCAATGAATGCATATGATGTGTCACACCCAGTCCTAGAGTCTTGAGACTCTTGGTTGACTCTTTGTACTGACTATGAACGCTGCGTGCTGCAGGCTTATTTGTTGAATTTGCTGTAATAAAATCTCTTCTATGGAGCGGTTTAATTGCCTTTTCCCTTCCATGCCTTCTACTTTCTTACCTCTCAACACAAGGAGATCAACTTACTTCTTTCTCCACCTCTGCTTATGGTACTGAGTTATGGTCAAAGTATATCTTTAAGAATGTCCCTCATGTCTTTTTATGGGACACGTTTAAAGGGTTATGGTTGGCGTTGAAGTCCAATTGATGACTGGGCCAATGTCCTCTTTTCTCTTTCCCTAGGATCTATGGCTGCAGATGGTTTCCACCCATCTGGGGGCTGGTATTTGTTTCCCTCAATCATTCCTTGGCTCACTAAATTTTGAAATACGGCTCTGGGAATCAAAATCCATCCAAATGACTGACTCCTTGACTTTGGCTAGGCACTTTTTCACATTTCCCTCCGATTTCTCCCATTGCCAGTGGTGAAGGCTTCTTGCTGGCAGCAGTGTGGGAGAAAAGCAGCATGTAGTTTGAACTCCTCAGCATGAGAGGCCTTTTGAAGATGAAAGACAAAGATGAGTCCTGTTGCCACTCTTTGGTATTTCTGGTCTGGTGGGAGTTAATCGTAGCTTTTCAAAGGGGAAACGGTAATAAGACCACTAAGTCTAGATAGATTTATTTTGCCTCTCTGGCCATTCAGGGACTGCAAGTGATACTGATAACCTCGTTTATCCCCTGCTTTATAGACACAAACATCTTCTTCCTTCCTCTCTCTCTCTCGCCTTATTTTCTTTGCTCTCTTTCTGCCCCCCCCAACCCCGCAGTAGCTCTTAGACCCTCAGTATGAACAACATCGCAATGCTAAGCGTGTCGTGGCTTTCATTTCTAATGCACACATTCCATCTGCCTCCGTGTCTGACTTGGCTGCTGCGGTGGATCCCTGGGACCTTTCTGGCCTTAAGAAAAAAGCGATTTGCTAAATGCAATTTTTTCTTGCTGTTCCTCCTTCCAGCAGCTTGAAGCTTGGTTCTCTACCAAAGTTGACAGAGCATTAGCTTCTCTCTGCCCAAGGACGCCTTAGTTTGTTTGATGGTTCCAGTTTCTGTTTGGCCTGGAGGGGGCTCTTGGAGGACCACTCAGATTTTTCCAGACCACTTAATATTGTGGTAGCTTGAAAGCTCCCTGACTTCTTCACTCCCATTCTCTGCTCTTTTTGGTAAAGGGAAACCATGAACAAGGTGGAGGTTGTGTCACTCACCCCTTTCGGTCTGGACCCTTATTCCCTGAGGGGTGCTGGCTGAAGGCCAGTGCCCGGGTATGTGTGAGCTCATGGATGCTCTGAAGAAGCTGCAGGCTGGTGCCGCTCCCAGCGCAGGTGGCACATGGGGTGCTTGGGCACGGCTGTCTGAATGACACTGTGGCCTGTTTCAGAGTCTGTGAAGTATGTTTCCCTGGCCTGGCCCACCTCCGTGGAATTCACATCTGGTTGATTGTCTCACCTGTGTGTGCCCAGTGGCTGGCCAGCAGCACGGGGCTGACTCTCTGGGTCCTTATTTTTTCCTTTTCTTGCAGATTCCTTTTGCATTGGTATGATTTCTAGGGCTAGACTAAGATATTTTTTCTTACAGGATTTTTTGAATTTGATTTTTTTAAACAGCCAGGAAGACATGATTTAAATTTTTTTGTTTTATATAACATTACTTGTTCTTTACTTTTAAAAATAGATCTAAAAAGGATGTGTAAAAAAAAAAGATGCATAGAAAGCACATATATGGATAAAGTAGTGGTTCTTTTTTTTCTCCTGAGGCTTTTCAAAGTCAAATCAAGAAAGTAAGTAAATTTAGTTGTTTTATTTGCTGAAAGAGACATTTTGAAGTCATTGGCAGGAAATTCAATAGAGAAACAGGATCTCCCCCCCCCGACAAAATATTATATAAAATAGGCAGATATTTAAATTATTTAACAAATCTTTTATCTTTTAGACTATTTTAAGATGGAAAATGAGTAACATTGTTGTTCTCATGTTTTAGTGTTCATTTTCTATTTTAGTTTTTATTTTTGAGTAAGCAACACATTCACTCCTTTGAAAATTCAAGTACCAATACAGAGTGTACAAGGGCAGGCCTTGCGTACTGTGCCCTGCCCTTCACCAACCCAGTTTACCCCTCCTTGTGAATCTCCCAGTCCTTTAGGCCTAGTGAGGCAAATGTGGCAGGGGGAGGGGGAGCCTTTGCTCTTCTTATATACAGTTGCCAGCATCAGAAATGCACTTAAGTTTTTATACATGTAACCAAAAAACAGTATGTTTGCATTTCTATTTTGGTGTGCTTGCAAATGCTAAAGCACTGTCCTCTTTGATCTGCACAGTTTAGTGAAAGCTTACCACTTTCCTACAAAATTTCAGTACAGTTTTCTCTTTGGATATAGTTTTCCTACTTGAAAGTGCAATTATTAATTTTCGTAATACTGGCAATATTATCCCCTTTTTTGGTTTTGCTGTTTTGTCATAACTTCTACTAACCACTTTGTCAGTCACAAAACAATACTTGTTCTTTAAAAAAAAAAAAAAAGTCTTTGAAACCAAGAGGGAGGGATAAAGAAAAACTCTACCACCCAGGGTTAGCATCTGTTAATACTTGAGTGTATATTAGTCCAATCTTTTTTATGCATTTGGCAATTTGCATAATTTTCATCTTAGCTAGTAATTATATGATACTTACTGTTTTGTAACCTTCAATATGATGATTTCCCTGTGCCATTAAATAGTCTTCTCTATGAGGTGCTTTTATCATTTAATACCAAGTGAATGTTTCATTCAGAGCCTGTTGTTGCCTATTTGGTGCGGTATAGTGGGTGAGCTTTGGAACCAAACAGACATGGATTCGAGTCTCTGGGGCAGCATTTCCTAACGTGGGCCTGTCATGAACATTAAATGAGGTAAAATAAGTTAAGCACTTAGTTTTATGCTCGGAGCGTTGCAAGAGCTCAATCGATAGTAGCAAACTACTGAGTCAGGACATAGGAAAAATTAACAGGCAGCAGTATATAATATGACAAATAGGACGCACTGGATTTATTCTGTGTCCTGAAAAGGCACGGTGAGAGAAAGATGCTGCAGTTGAGCATGGAGGGAAGGGGAAGCTACAGCGAGAGGGAGAAGGCGGCTAGCAGTCTAATAAGATAACAGCCATCCCTTATCCTTCCTCTTGAGCACCCTGCCCCATTGTACTAAGGCATGAAACTTTGAGGTACACTGCCAGGTCTTTGATTTTTTACTTTGAAACAGGGTCTTAAGTTGCCGAGTCAATCCTGCCTCAGCTTCCCAAGTGCTGAGATGATAAGTGTCTACTACTACTCTGGCTGGAAGACCTTTTTTGATCCCCAGCTGCTTAGTGGCCCTGAGTAGGGTCTCCTGAGTCCTAGAGGAAATGGACTGACCTTGAATAAGGGGAGGTGGGGCGAACACTTTTAACACCTCATTTCCTTCTTCTCTTGAGATTCCTGGTGCATTTTTCACTGCCTGGCGGAGTTCCCATGGGAACTGGCAGGACTTCTAAGGAGAACTTAATTTACTATAACCCAGAGAAAGCTAAGGAAAGGGCAAAGTATCCCTCAGCCAGCAGTTTTTGTGCCCAACAAATTCTCAAACTGAAAGGTCCAAATTAAGGATTCTCACTCTCTTGAACTTTCTAATCATAACTTTTGAATCTCATCAGGACCAAGTGTTGGGTTGAGCTCTCCAAATGAGCGGGCAACGGATAACAGCGTTTCCTTGCTTTCTGTTTTGTTTTTTGTTTTTGCATTTTTGACACATTAGCCTTGAGAGGCTGCACTGTTAATTGAGGTATAATTGATGAATTCAGGTATTGATTAAAGGTAACTTCAAGTCAATTATTTCCAATCACATACACAACATATTTTGTTTACAGTCAGATTTGTTAGAATTTGTATTGTAGAGTGAGGCTTCTTGGTTGCTTATCTCATAGTAATGACAGATTTGCACTGCTATTAAAGGTGGAGGGTGTGGCAAACAAAAGGAAGAAGTAGAAATGTTTTTTAGGTGTGAAACTTTAAAAAGAGACCAACTTATGCAGACGCAGTGTTATATTGTTCTCCTTTTTCCATGGTGTTACCCTTACTGATATTAAATAGTATCCTTTTTAAAATGCAATGAAGACTCACCAGAATATTTAAGTAAAATAAAAGGGCCAGTTTTTATGTTCATTCCTGGCAATAGTGTTATTTGTCATCTGCCAGTTTTTTAGGATAGTACTGAGTTTCTTTCTTTCTTACATTCTTTTTGTGTGTGTGTGTGTGGGGGGGGCTGCTGAGGATTGAACCCAGGGGATTTTACCTCCAAACAACACCTCCAGCCCTATTTTATTCTTTATTTTGAAACAGGGTCTCACTAAGTTGCTGAATGTCTCATTAAGTAGCTGAGGATGACTGCGAACCTGCCACCCTCCTGTCTCAGCCCCTCAAGTACTGGGATAACAGGCAAGCATCACCTTGTTTGGCTGAAATTTTGTTTTTTAAGCACCCAAATTCCTTAATGTCGAAGAAATTTACTTTCTCTCTAGTTATTAAAGATAAAATATGTTTTGATGACTACTTTTCGTATTCTCTTTCTTACTAGCTCAATTCAGACGCCCTTTTAAAGACTAAAACAATCTAGGTTTAGTATTCACTTCAGCATTATACTTTAAGTTTCGGATCTACATCCATTTTCATTTTTTTAAGCACCGTTTCTGTAGTCTCATCACGTCAGTAAAGGTAGCCTTCCCGGTGCTTAGAAAATCACACCTCCTTCTCACACTGAAGGCAGTCTCCTCGTGCACCCCCTTCCCCCTGTAGGCCCGCATTGAAAGATAATTTGTGAGCAGTGGAGGGAATTCATTTTGGGTAGTTCTAACGGCCCTGTTTCCTTAGTTCTTGACTTTAGAATGCTTGGAAAACGTCTCTTCTTGATTTTTCTTTGTAATTTTTATTGTCAAGGTTATCTTTCCATTTTTCGTTTTTGTTGCTTTTTATAAATAATTCCCTTAACTTCTATCTCTGGTAGTATATTTGCAAATTTGGGGTCTATTTTTTGGAACGTTACATTTTAACCACAGCAGTTTTCGCAAGTTTGAAGTAAGTAGGAACGTGGGGCACTGAATAAATTTGGTCCGCTGATTATGAGCCTTCTGAGAATTATACCTAGGGAATTTAGCCTCCCCTGTTTCCATTAATACATGGGTTACTGCTTTTTAGAAATAACACTGAGACCATATATCACATCTTAACTATGATGCTCTTCCTAATGTAGTTACTTTATTTTTTATTATAAAACTAACAGATAACTATTATAATATGTTTGGCATGTAGAAAAGAACATGTAATTAATATAATAATATTTTAGTGGTATTTTCTTTTTACATATTTATATTTATATTTGAACCAGTCTCTATGTCCCCTTTTTCTAATTCACAATATAGCCTGAATATTCATATCTTTAAATGAACTTTTTACATATTAATATTTATGCCACTTTGTCATTTTCTGCATTAATTTTATGATTTATTTGACCACTGTATGTTCATTTTGAGTTTATGTTTTAATATTTTGCACAATAGAAACACCTAGATTCAGTGAAGTCTACAAAGTCACAGGCTTCTTTTGATAGCTGTGAAGATGTAAAGGTTACCAGAGTAAATGACACTACTTATATATGTACTTATTAACAGTATTGGGTACTTTCTTAGAAAGTATTTGGTTATTTACAAAGCATGATAACTTTATCATCTTATAGTCCTGTGTGTTTTATCACTCATTAACAAAACTGTCTTATGATTCGTAGCCTTAATTTATTAATTTAAAATTTACTCATTTTTTTAATCTTAAAATTTATTTAGCCTAGCTAGGTGTGGTGTCATACACTTTTAATCCCAGCACATGGGCAGCTGAGACAGAAGAATCACAGGTTTGCAGTCAGTTTCAGCAACTCAGCCCAGCCCTCCACAACTTAGTGAGACCCTGTTTCAAAATAAAAAATAAAATAGGAATGGGAATGTCCAATTCCCCCCCCCACCCCCCCCCGCCGGCCTACTTTTTAATGGTTAATTGTTTGGCTTTTCTTCATTTCCTTATTTGAAAGGAATATAACAGCAACATATTCCTTTATATTAATTTTTTGCTTTAAGTTTTTATTTTTTTGCATGTCAGCAAGAGATACATATTTAGGATAACTGGTGGTGCACACTTGTAATCCCAGTACTTGGGATGCAGCAACAAGAGGATCACAGGTTCAAAGCCAGCCTCGGCAACTCAGTGAGACCCTCATCAACCTAGTGAGACCCTGTTTGCAAAAAATAAAATAAAATAGATCTTGTTGTGGAGCCCAGAAGCCCTCTGGACTTCATCACGAGTACCACAAAAGCAAAACAACAATCCAACAACAGAGTCAGTATCCAAAGATGGAGGTTCTCTTTCATAGCCATCTCATGGGGGTCCCCCTCCCTCTTGTTTCCATTGGCATTAAAGGATCGCTTCTATACTGACTCAAACTTTGAAGTTCCTTGTGCTAACCTCCTCCAGGCATACAACAGGCTTAATTTATTGAAATGATGTTAATATTTTCCCTTTTATTGTGGATTCCTGTTCTAATAGTTCAGATGATTTGCTCTGATATTTAGCATTCTAGTCATACCTTTATTTAAATTGATGTTTATATTTGGGGAAAACACATAACTTTTCTGAATCTGTTCTATATAGGATGTGCGTGTTCTAGGTAATAACGGGTTTCTTGCATTCACATTTAAAATGTCTTTTTTTTTTTTCCCCCAGTATTGGGGTCGGAGTCCAGAGGCATTCTCTCTCCGTGCTACACTCCCAGCCCTATTTTTTATTCTTTATTTTGAAACAGGGTCTCACTGAGTTGCAAAGGGCCTCAACTAAGTACCAGAGGCTGTCCTCTTAACTGTGATCCTCCTGTCTCAGCCTCCCAAATGCTGGGATAAGTTAATCATTGTAACTTATCTCTTAAAAGCTCAGTGAACAAATTAAAAGTGAGAATAAAAATGAAATCTTCATGTAATTAAGATTTTAAAGATGCATCATTTTAGATTATTATGCACCTGTTCTTATCACTTTTATAATGTAGCCTCATTTCAAATTGTTTGACTTGGCCACTTAGATATTGTATCTCTTGTATTGCACACGTCCCCTTTGCTTCATATTGAGATGAATTATGCATCTTCTTTGAATCACTGAGAACTTATTATTTTGATCTGTCATTGTGACTTCCCACTGCGTCCCAGGCCAGTGGTCCCTGAGCAGCATAAACAACAAAAAAAGTCACCCGACGTTCAAAGGAAGTAAGACTGTAAAATGGAGACTGGCGTTATATTTCTACAACCAGATAAAGGCTAACACTGGTAATACTGTGAAATGACTAACAATTGGCTCTATATAAACGTGGGAGTGTTTAGACCAATGCCAGTCGATATTTCTCTCCCTCTTGGCTCTCGATCAGACTCCTCCAGCCTGCCTACAATTCCTAGAACTTTGAGGTGTTTTTCAAGACTTTTTAGCCCCAAACTTGTCATTGAATATTACCTTAATCATTTTTATTTTGTTTATTGTGGTGCTTCTCCAGAGGAATAATAACAGATGCCACTAACAGAAACCTCATTTTATTAGAGCCGATGGTGCATTTCAATTTATAACCTTCAGTCATTTATAATAATTTATTATGCATCTTCCATTTATAACTGTATAATTTTATTCCATTTAACCATGCCATGCATCTTGGTTTGTCTTTTATGGAGAAAATTGAGAGACATTATCTTATAGACCTCTTTTGTCTATTTCAACAGATAATTAACCTGAAATTTAGTAGTTGCTTCTTAAATTTATTTGCATTACTATTCAGTTTGTTTCTCTAATAAACACATCAGTTAACATTTTTTTTTTTTTTTGCAGTTTTGTAAATATAGCAGGTTCTCCAAGAGGCTGGGGTAGATTGTTTTCTTTACATTCTGCTGTTTAGTTGTTGTACTGTGGATCAAAACCAAGGGACATTCTATCAGTGAGCTCCTTCCCCAGCCCTATTTATTTTTTAATTTCGTTTCGAAACAGGAGGGTCTCACCAAGTGGCCGAGGCTGGCCTCAACTCCTGGCTCAGCCTCCCATGTACTAGGATTACAGGTGTGTGCCACCAAGTCTCTGTTTTGGGGCGGTTTGCATGAAGATCTTGGCCAGTGATCTCGTTGCCCTTGTTTGTAATTGGAAAGCTCACTTGGGGTTTTGGGAGGTCGCCGCTTCTGTGTGTTCTGGGTTGTATCATGGTGTTTCTCTTACAGCCTGTGTGTTTTGCTCATCAAGTTCTAAAGCTGCTGGGACGTTGAGCTTCCTTCTTGTTTTTCCCATAGAGCTGACTAAAATTCTCTGTAGTGGCAGAACATTATTAACTATCATAACTATCTCCTCAGATGGGTCTTTTGACACCCAGGGTAGAGTTTACAGCTCAAAAGGTTACCTCTAGAGTAAACCAACTCTTCTCTAACTGAGATATTAACTTATCTCCTGGGCTAAAAGATAGAGACTTTAATAGCAAGAATAAAAATTCTTTCCATATTAAGTTATGGAGCAGAGTTCAGTGGGTCTTTTCTGTTTATTCCTTTACTACGAGGCTGTAGGAGAATTTATCATTAGTTTTTCCGGAGAACGCTTAGAAATGGGGGCAGGATAGGAGTTGGAGCCCTTCACATGAGAATTACCTCAGCTGACACTTGGAGGGGTGATTCCTTGCTGTGTACACTAAGGGTACTTTCCAACAGGCCAAGTATCCATTATGAGAGTCTTTAAGACCTCAATTACAATCTGGTTCATTATAAGGAAGTGAATGTGTGTGAGGAAGCTCTGAAGCAAATGTGGATTGACTTTTTTGACACTCATTTCCATGGTTTTTATCTATATGGTGTTTACATCCTACACAGCGGCTATGCTGTGTATCTTGAACAAATAACTGTTATGTAGACATTTCTTTTTCTCTGAAGTGACAGGTTGATTCCTCCTAATGAGAGAGTGGCTTTTTTTTTCTTATTAAATTCATGGATTTGGCTGAAGTTCTCAGAACTGGACAGATTTGAAGACTAAATTATTTCTCTTATGTGATTTGACTCTTGCTTAGCTTATGTTTGTTAATGATAGCCTTCTACATAGGCCATCAATTACTCTCTCAACCAATTTTTAACATATATATATATTCTTATTTAAAATCATGTGATTATAAGATCTTATGGTCAAAGTGGTTCTTAACACTTTCTCTGCAATCTCAGAAGTCCACTATCATGGATAAACAAAATATGGTAAGTCATTACAGTCTGTATTATACTATCATATAGATGAAAAAAATCATCCCAAAAAACCAAAGTCAAAATACTACAAAGAGAGAAAGGGAGAGGAAGAGGGAGAGGGAGAGGGAGAAGGAGAAGGGAGAGAGAGAGCGCGTGAGCACGCGCACATGCGTTACACATGTTACTCAGTATTGAACCTAGGACATTCTACTTCTGAGCTACACCCTCAAGGCTGTCCTTGAATCTGAGATTCTCCTGTCTTGGTCTCCTACTTATGGAGATTATAGGCATGTGCCCTGAAGCCTGACTTATGTGGTTCTATTTACAGGAAATATTCAGAATAGAGAAATTCTCAGGGATAGTGACTAGAAAGGTGATTGCCAAGGGCTAGGATATTTGGAATGGGGAGTGTCTGCTTAATGTTAACATAGTGAACATGTTTTAGAATTATATGATGATGTTTGCAAAGCATTGCAAAAATACTAAAAACCACTGAATGGGTACTGTATTCAATGGTTCAAATGGCAAATTTTATGTTAAATACATTTTTTTTTTTTTTTTTTTGCGGGTCTGGGGATGGAACCCAGGGACATTTGACCTCCGAGTAACACCCTCTGCCCTATTTTTTATTCTTTATTTTGAAACAAGGTCTCACTGAGTTGCGGAGGGCCTCACTAAGTACCCGAGGCTGCCTGCAAATTGTGATCCTTCGGTCTCAGCCTCCTGAGTGCTGGGATTACAAACGTGTGCCATCAAGCTTAATCTTAATTCAAAGGTAAATCTGCCTGTTAGTTGGAGTAGCTGCTGAGTGAAGTACTTGGTGTTTCTTGGTGCTGATGCTGGTTGGCATCTTATCCACTGTGTTAAGTGGTGATGGTGAGGGAATGGACAGGTAACTGACATGTAGGGGTCCACTCATTAAGAGAAGCATATACGCCGAGCGTGGTGGCGCACGCTTGGAATCCCCGCGCTTGGGAGGCAGAGGCAGGAGGATCGCACAGGTTCGAAGGCAGTCGCGCTGGCTTAAGAGACCCTGTTTCCACATAAAAAAGTATAAAAATGGGTCTGGGAGTGTAGCCCAGGGGAGTGTAGCCGGAGATAGAAGGGCTTCCAGGAACCCCAGTGCCACCAAAAACAAAACAACAACAACAAAAAGAGCGAGAAGCATATACTTGTGTGCACATTTGCTTGTATGACTTTGCGTCCCCTAGGCTGTATAATTACAATGCACCAGTAATAGTATTAAAAATGCAAACAGATGCCTATTCTTGTTCAGTGACTCCCTGGTTCACGGAACGTGTTCTTGGGCAATCCTCTTTACATTGCCTTTTTTGATGGGAAAGAAGGGCTTTGTTCTAACTGGTTCTGTTCCTTTTGTAGTCTCTTGTGTGTCCACTACCTGTGACCTAAACTCTTCATTGGAAATCTCCTACTCTCCTTTTTTTCAGAAACATAGTTCCTACTTTGTTGACTAGCAGATAAAAAGCTGTATGTTTTGAGACTCTCTAGGAAATATAATTAGGAATGTTTCAGTTAGAGTTTTACTAATGGAGTTGGGTGTGGTGGCCCACTCTTATAATCCCTGTACTTGGGAGGCTGAGACAAGAGGATGGCAGGTTTGAGGATAGCCTCAGCAAGAATTGAGACTCTGATCAATCTAGTGAGACCGTGTTTCCAAATAAAAATCAAATATGTCTGGGGATATCGCTCAGGTTGAATACCCCGGGGCTCCATCCCCAGTATCACACACAAAAAAGAATTCTACTAATGGGAAATAGACTGACTGTCAATTATTAATACATCTACCACATTTTCCCCTATTGTAGTCTCTTTCCATATTATCTTCTTCTTTGAGACTGGGTTTCATCAGCAGAGGTTTATGATTTTGATGCCTCTCCTCTGCACTACCTTAGAATATCGAAGAAAACTCTATAGGATGACATCAGATTTATTGACCGTAAAGATTCTGGTTTGTAGTGGGAAATGTGGGTTTCTCTTCTACTCCACTAATGGGAAACTGGATCCCTTGGTGCAAGTGGAGGTGGGCAGAAGCCTTCCACCCCAGCAGCTCTTAGTCTTAGAATTAAAAGAACAGCTGGCTAGTTCACTGCACGAGCTGGGTCTTTATAGGATGGTCAGTAGATAAAGCAGTACTTAATATCCTTTCAACTCTTGCTCAGCTCTCAGAAGTGCTACAGCGAGGTACAACAAACACCAACCAGAAGTGTCAGACTGTCAGCGATCGGCATGCCAAAATGCAGTTTCCTGTTACGTGACAAGTAGGGAAAACATATGGCAGGCAGGTGGTGGTGGCAGGATCATTATCAGCTCACGGTGAGATTGGCAGTTTATTTGCAGACGGTGATGCCCACCTGCCATGGTAGCAGTACACCACTGGGCACCCGGAAGGCCTCATGGCCGTGGCCTTCTCAGTGCTTAGCCTGTCTTGCACAATTCTTACTGGTTGGCAGATGCTGCTGTGCTGTGACCATGGCCTCGGTGTGGGAACTGTTGTGATGCAATAGAGTTCAGGGCTAAAGGCCCTGGTTGTGAGCGGGCCACTGTTTGTTTTTTGCTTTTATTTTTGTTTTTAAAGATAGATGTTTCCTTTGGATATTTACCTCGCCTGGTCCTATTGTGTTTTGTTTTGTTTTTTTTTTTTTTTTGGAAAAAAATAACCCAGGAGTATTCTACCTCTGAGCTCCACCCTCAGCTCTATTTTTATTCTTTATTTTGAAGCAGGGTCTCACTGAGTTGCAAAGGGCCTCACTTAAGTAGCTGAGGCTGTCCACAAACTGCGATCCTCCTGTCTCAGCCTCCCAAATGCTAGGATTATAAGTGTGCGCCACCACGCCCAGCTTCCCGATTGTTATTTTTTATAAGTTAATTTTCCTCTGTTAAAAATATAAGTAAAATTTTTGCTCCCAGTAGGAACATATGGTATGAAAAATTTAAACTGCTCTATACTTGCACCTTCAAAGTTAAGCCCTTCTAACAATGTCGAGTGCGTTCTTCCAGATTCTATGTGTCCCATAATTTTTTTCCCCTAAAATAGGTTTTTATGTGTCACTGTGCGCTAGCTTTTTTATCTGGACATCTTTCCATTGCAGGTTGTAGAGCTCTCCCTTGTTATTTTCAGCAGCTTCATTGTATTTACTAAGAATTGCTAGTAGTACACGGGTGAAAAAAAAAATAGAAAGGGTCTGTCAGCTTGAACTCTTATATTTCAGCTTACAATTATGTATTTGTGTTATGCTACCATTAATGCAAAGGACACGGCTCAGTGCTTTTATATGCATCTATGTTTTGATAAAATGAATTCCTCGAAGTGAAATTGCTAGGTCAGAGGGCATCCACATATTAAATGTTAGTGGAATTGCAAGCCTGACCTCCAAAGATGTTTTAATAACTTCAGTTCCTGGCTATGGTAGAAAATGTCATTTAGGGAAGGCCATGAAAACTATACGTTTATCATACGAAAGCAGACGGAAGTGACTGAACTCAGCAGCTCCAGAGCTTGATAAAGGTGAGATGATTACGACGGGGTGCTCTGAAAATTCTCGAAGTGTAGATCTCCAGGTGACAGATCTCTAAGGGAGGTCTGTTCTCATAGAGGAAATGTGTCAGAGCCCATGACATCAAAAGAAGTCTTCAGTTTAATAGGAAGTCAGAGCCATTGAATATTCGTACCCCCTTCTACAGGTGCTGCATTGAAATGGTAAAGAGGTACATTTAGGTAGACTGGTGGTACCCAAGTATGAAGCTGAGCTCTTCTTTTCAGAAAGGAGGAGAATAGGCAAAATTATTTCATATTCTGAGTTAGGTGGGCTATTTTGTCTTATCCGACTACCTTTGATCTTTCCTTATTAATCAGCACTTGAACATGACTTCTAATTATTGTGTTTGGGGGACCATCTATTTTCCTGACACTATGATGATACTGTCCAATTAAAAAAAACAAGAGACGTAGTAGTTGGTTGGATTTGGGCTTACAGTTGCCTCGCTTCTGCCTGCCTGGCTCTTGCTGCTAAGTTGTTGACTTATGGAACCTGAGGTTAGTATCACAGAGCTCACACACGCTCTCTCTCTCACACACACACACACACACACACACACACACACACGCGCGCGCACATATACACACAATCTTAAAATGTGCAGAACATGGCATTCACCTTCTCAGTTTTTTCGAGGTTTACACTCACATTTTTATTCAGAGCCATTGTCCATCTGTAGAACATTTTCATCTTGCAAAACTTAAACTCTGTACCCATTAAGCAGCTCTCCTTTCAACCCTTGGCAGCCACACTATGAATTTGACTATACTTGATACCTCCTTTATTCTTTAAGTGTTTCCTGTGACTAGCTTATGTTACTTATCATAATGTCCTGAGGACTGTCCACATGGTAGTACATATCAGAATTTTTTTCCATTAAGACTGAATAATATTTCACATACCTATATATCTTTTGCTTTTCCATTAACCCATTGAGGAATAATACTTCTGTTACTCCCACTCTTTGACTGTTTTGAACAAATTCTACTATGAACATAGTTATTCAGATTGTTCTTTGAGAACCTTCTTTCCATTCTGTTGATACATACCCAGAAGTGGAATTGCTGGATCACAGGATAATTCTAATTTTTATTTTTTGAGAAACCTTAACAATATTCTTGCTTCGTGTGTCTGATAACTCAGGAGTGGAAACTGGAGCACTTTGGGACCCTGTGAAGGCTTCTTCTCTAAATACAGATTTCTCGAGCTAGTTTATTTCTCAACCACGTTTGGGATTCAAATGCTATATTTGACCTGAGAGTATTACCTAATTTTCAAATCTCCATGTGTGTTTGTGAATGGACGAGTTGGCTGTGTACATTAGACAGTTCTTCAAAAGAGTTGACACAAGTCAAGAGAATTGATGTAGACTGGGTGCAGGATGGTCTTCATTCAGGTGCTGCGCAGATTTAGACATTGACCTTAGGTGTTACTGCCCGAGCAAACTGCTTTGATTAAGGAACTTGGCCTAGTTCTGTAGGCCTCTGTCTTCTTTGTGAGACAGAGAGGGAGAAGGCGGTGAGGCTGTAGCAAGAAAAGCCTCTGTGCAGGCTGGGGGCGGGAGGTCAAGGATCGAGCACTTGCCTGGCAGTGATGGCCTGGGCTTAATCTCAGCCATGCAAACAGAAAGAAGGGCCTATGTTGTTGATGCCTGATTGTTCTGGGAGGTTTACTTCGCCACAAAGCTGAGAATAATGTACATACAAAGTGATGTGCCCTCGGGATGTTTTCCTTGTGCCACTGGCAAGCATTTCTGAAGGATGGTTCTATTTTTCTTCATAGCTCTCCTTTGAGGTCATGATACACTTGCTGGAGCTGGTTCACCATTTTATCCGTGGACTTTAGTGTGCGCGAATACCTATCAATTCCCTGTCTCTGTGACTCTCAATCTCAGCTCCTGGTTCCCTGGAGAGAGTGAATGTTCTGCACTGTGGTAAACACAGGTGGTCTTTCCATACTGACTCTGCTCACACAAGCGATACTTGGCCCCAGAGCAATAGAAACTTACCAGAAACTCTTCACAGGGTGACTACCTTAGTTTCCACCTTCATGCTTAGATTTCTCAGTTTGGCCTTTTGATGAATGAAGACATCCACGTCTTTATAGACTGATATGTATTTATGAAGCAAATGTAATATGATCTTTTATTTTTGCCCATTTATTAATAATATCCTCCCGCCCCCAGTAATTCTTCTTGCCAGCCATTAAGCAAATCCCCTCTCTTCATATCCCTCTTAGGTTTATGACTGCTGCTGTTTTAAAGCCTGGGTGACATTGTGTGCATTCCACTAAGGCACAAGTGTCCCCATGTTTTCGTGCTGTGTGTGTGGCTGGAACTCCTCCGGGGAGACTTCTGAAGGAAGTGATTTAATTTCCCCTGACTGCTGGTGACCTTGGAAGTTTTGGACACAGATGACTTTGATTGACACTTTTACAGAACACAGACCCACACTCGACTTGCACCCTCTAGAGGAAGGCAGTGAGAGATGCAGGGGCAGCAGGGCCAGTTACTGGATGGGCCTCTGGCATCCCTCCTGGGGACAAGCAGAGAGGTATTGGTATGGATTTATGCAAATGACATAATAATGAGGAAGATAATGGCCAGAACATTACCACAGACTTAGATTATACTCCTTTAATGTGTTTGTAGGATTATATTTACGAGTCAAGAGGTTTAATAAAAATGCTGGCAGCTATGACATTATTTTAAAATAATGATCTCTTCTGTTTTTCTTTGAGGTCCCATCAGATTTACTTAAAATAATTTCAATTATCAAACATGTTTTCCTATTGATTTTTATATGTGCCTATTATTTGCCTTAATGCATAAACTGTACAGCATATTTTTAGGTTGTTTAGTGTGACAGTTGTTGTCAGGTAGTTACCACTGCTTCTAGAAATCTCTGCCAGTCTCAAATGGCCCCTTACATGAAATATTTTAATGTATATCGTGGGGTCTTGCACTTGTGTATGCTTCTAATTAAGTGTTTACCAAACTGAAGATTTGTTAGGGAACACTTAATGAATGCCTAATATCAGACAGGGAGCCATAACATATCCTCTGGTCCCTTTTTTGGGTATATTTCGCCTCTCTTCTCAAAACAGATGAAAGGATCTGCCCATTGGGTTGGGGAGGCCTGGAGTAGGACACTCCTTTTGTTAGAACTGCGTCAAATAAGCAAGCTGTTTGTGCGTATGATTGTTTGCAGGCACTATAGGTTAACATTCCATTGATGAAAATGAAATGTGCTTAAAATAGTTCTGATTGTGTGGAGGAGGTAGGAAGAGTGATTGTGGAAGGAGAGAGCAGTATAAATACATGTGAATAAACAACCAGCCTTAGCATCTAATTACAATGATTTGGAAAGGGGTGTTCCAGAATACATCTAGGCTGGATTGGAGAGGTAGCCCGGGAGCCTTGGTTTATGTCACCGTGCTGTTCTTTGCAGTGCAGATGAGAAAGTGTGTGTGTGTGTGTGTGTGTGTGTGTGTGTGTGTGTGTGTGTATAGATTGTTTTAAGAAGTATCAGTTCAAAAATGACTTGAGTGGAACAAATAAATTTTAGCTTTTTTTTTTTTTTGAGGTACTGGGGATTGAACCTAGGGTAATTCTATCTTCCACCTACATTCTAACCCCCTTTTTAAATTTTTTGTCTTGAATCAGAGTCTTCCTAGGTCTTTGAGAGTCGCTCTAAATTGCTGAGGTTGGTCTTTAAACCAGTGGATCGCATGTCTCAGTCTCCCAAGTAGTAGGATTTTAGATGTGCACTGCCATGCCCAGCTTCAGATTTTTATAGTTTTAAAAGTGCATAAAAACAATTAGTCCATATATCTTTTTTTTTTTTTGCGCGATACTGAGGATGGAATCCAGGTTTAATGAAAATGCTAACAGCTGTGACATTATTTTAAAATAATGATCTCTTCTGTTTTTCTTTGAGGTCCCATCAGATTTACTTAAATAAGTAACACCCCCATCCCTATTTTTCAGTCTTTTTATTTTTGAAACAGCGTCTCACTGAGTTGCAAAGGGCCTTGCTAAGTATCTAAGGCTGTCCACAAACAGTAATCCTCAGGTCTCAGCCTCCTGAATACTCAGATTACAAGTGTGCACTACCACGCCCGGCCCATTTATCTATTTATTTGTTATTTTCTTTTAATAATATCCACAGTCAACAGCAGGTTTAATTGTTAACTACAAAAGCAGATAGCTCATGAGCATGAGTTTCTGGCCACCATTCAGTTAATATCTATCCATTATGATAGAGCTCAACGATAAGGTAGAAAATTTTGGAAATTATGTTGACAAATTGTGAATTAATTTAAAAATCCAGTTATGGAATTAGTAAAGTCATTGAGAAGTATATTCATCAAAATAGTAATCAGGATATATTTTTAGCAGATATAGATTAGCTGACTGTTTCCCACTGTGTAAAAATTTGTTCTCACACCTGAAATTGTTTTTTTTTTAACTGAAAAATATGTGGCATGTCTTTCTAGTCATCAGATAATAGATTTCAAAAAGAAAATGAACAGATAAACATTTTCATTATTTCATGCCATATTTTTCCTAATTTGCTTGAAAATGTACACAAAGATTCATAAAATGAAAGAAAAGTTTATAGGGGAAAATGAAAGAAGGAACCAAAAAGTAGGATTATATGAGAGATGAGCGAGAGAAGGACTCTTGTTCCTCGAGAGCTGGTCCATGAGCTCTCAGTTCTACATGCCACAAACCATGGCATGACTGTGGCCATGAATGGCTTGGGGCACTTGACCCATGATCGGTACAAATTAAGGTGCACTGTGAGTATAAAGTGCATCCTGGATATTAAAGTACAAAAATCATCTCAATATTTGTTCTGTATTGATACGGTGATGATTTGTGAGTTTTGTAGTATGGGAAATAGTAATTTCACCCATTATTAGTTTTTTGATGTTGTTTCCAACACATTTTAAATGTTCTCGTGAGGATCTCATTTATGTTTTTGTCACACGGTGCCTGTGTGGAAGCAGGTACGTCTGGCTTTGCCTTGGGAGAGTGGACCAGCTCCACAGGTGTTTGAGTCTGAATAGGTCAGTCCACTGGGAGTGAGCTGAGAGAGAGCACCGAGGACTCCCATCTGTTGCAATTTGTTTTGAAGGTCTTCCCTACCTAGATGAATGGGTGATTGATGTGTGTTTCAAACTCTTTTAAAATATCTATCACTCATATTTTTAGAATAATTACATAAGGAACTTTTGGCAGGGAAGAAAGACTAAGAATACATTATTCAGATATGGAAAAGTATTACATATATGAGGTCCCATTAAGTCCCAAGCACATGGAAACTTGGCCTCTTTCATGCTCATTGTCTTCCTCATTTAACAAATCGGGAAGTATCCTGCCCCAAATATCTTTAGTTAACCTCCTAATTGAGATGGTTCACAACACTCAGCTTCAATTATCTTCAGTAAATAAAATACCAATAACTGCTACCTGAAAGATTAATCCCTAAAATGTCTAAATAAATACTAAATAGTGTATCATTCTTTAAAGTAAGCCCTACTTATCTGTAAGTTGGGATGAATATGTATGAGGTACATATTCTTGTTTGCTGTGACTCCTTAAGGAGAAAAGTACGTTTAATTGAGTCTCTCTGCCTAATGATTTCAGGAGCCTAATGATTTAAGTCAACATGTATCTTATTTATGCATATATGTATGTGTAGGTGCATTTATTTATGTATTCCGTACATACTTATTTAGTACTTACTCAGTGCCAGGCACTGTTCTAAGAAAATCAGTACATGCTTATCTAAAAATAAATGGCACTTGAGTCGAGCTCTGAGTCATGGCCTGTTCTAAATGCCTTATGTATATTAATGCTTTTCTTCCTAGCACTGAGAGATGGGCCCAGAGATGTGAGGTAACTTTTCCAGCTTCTCACAGCTTCTTTGTGGTATTACTGGGAACCAAACCCTTCAGATCAGCGGTTCCGGGGTGCGCGCTGTTATGTAGGCCGGGTTAATCTTTGGTTTTACTTAGTGATGTTTCTAGGCAGCATTGGTTGAATTTAGGCTCAGACAGGCTTCTTTTCTGCATCAGGGGCGCGTAGAGGCTTTCCATAACTACCTGAAAAGTCTATCATGAGAGTAGGGTCATAACAGACCTTATTTCTGGAGGCAGAGTATTTATTATAGCTCTTTGAGAATTTATGATTGGCTCTGTGTAATAATGGGCGGGATTATGTGGTGATTATGCAAAACAACCTCCTAACAGCTCTATTTATATTAAAACTAAACTCAGGCTATGACCTGGAAATGCTGTGGGGATGCAGTTGTTTTTCTTCTGCTCCATCTTCACTGCTTAGGTAGCTCACATTTTGGCATTTTATTATCAGCAGCAGCATCAAAGTCTATGAAGTTCTTTGGTGGTTTGATATTTTTCAGGCCGATGCTTATAAGAAAAATATCCATAGATGCTAGAATTTCTGAAGTGTAGTCCAAAGCAGTTTTGTTCTACTAAACTATTTCAGACCTTATGAGAAAATTAGATATAAATTTGGTCTTCTTTAGTTACTCTGAGGGGTTCCTGGAATTTATTTCAAGGAAAATTCCAAATCTAATGGACTGAGGATGAGTCAGATTATCTGCTATACTTTTTTTTTTTTTATCTTTTAGAACCGCTATATAAAACAAATTTAATGATAAATGATGTATATTTTGCTTGCTTAGTCTTTTATGGTAGTTGCCTTTATTAAGCATCAGAGCCTTATTTGAAAAAATATTTGAAAAAAAATATTTTTTCAAAATATTTTTTTCCAGTTTTCCCCCACCACACCCAAAGTTGAAATAAATATGCTTTTCTTATTTACCCCCCCAAAAAAAAAAAAAACAAAGAACTGCATCATAGTCTCCTGCCTGGGAGGTGGTCCTTAAATGCCTAAGCTTAGCTGGGTGTGGTGGTGCACACTTGTAATCCCAGTACTTTGGAGGCTGAAACAGGAGAATCACAGATTTGCAGCCAGCCTAAGCTGTTTAGTGAGGCCTTCCACAACCTAGTGAGACCCTGTTTCAAAATAAAGAATAAAAAATAGGGCTGGAGATACAGCTTAGATGTAGAATGCCCTTGGGTTCAATCCTTGGTCCCCCCCCCACCCCCCCGCCCACACACACAGCCTAAGCTTCTCATTTCAATGGTGTCCTTCAGAATTCTTATGTCTGAAAGGGTTCCTGTGTATGTACATTCATAAATATTTACTGCATATGCACCTGCTACTATGCAAACCCTATGGCAGATATTTCTGTGAATAAAAGACATGATCTTTCCTCTCCAGGCACTTTTAGTCTGTGTGTTCCAGTTAATTGAGTAAATTAAAAAATTACAAAGGGTTTAAGAAAAATAGCATTTCTGGCTATGTTATCTTTTAGTGGTGACTCAAGTGATGCTTATAAAGGTCCAGTCTAGTGCTCTCATTTTTCAGGTGAAGAGAAAGATGCAACCATGTTTCATGATTTTTATGAGAGCAACAGGTGGAACCCAGGGCTCCTTGTGGTTATTGCTTCAAAAAGAAATCAGAGCCGGGCATGGTGGCGCACGCTTGTAATCCCCGCGCTTGGGAGGCTGAGACAGGAGGATCACACAGGTTCGAAGCCAGCCTCAGCTACTTAGTGAGACACTGTTTCCAAATAAAGTATAAAATAGGTCTGGGAGTAAAGCCTGGAGGTAGAAAGCCTCTGGGTTCCACCCCAGTACCACCAAAAACAAACAAACAAACAAAACAAAAAGAAATCAGACTATGGGTCAGTTGCATAGCTTTTTTTGGTCACATATATTTAAAATACCTGCGTGTACAACATTTGTAGATGTATCTCTGCTTAAAAAGGAAGGACCACATCTTTATCGATCAGTTTCTTCTCCTTAACTTATGCGATTCATTCCATTTGTACCTATCTACAACCTCAAAATTCAGGTTCCCCTTTATTCAGACAGACATTGCTATGATTTGCAGCTATTTTAATTGAAACTGTTTAAACCTTGGGTCTTTTTCAAGTGATTGACAGGTCAGTGATGAATATCTAGAGATGAAAAACTGTAAGACAGAGGAACGGATCTCTGAATCCACAGGAGTGGACATAAATGCTAATTACACATTGGCTTTAATTCTTGGTTTGGCATAGTTCCTGCAGGTGTGCGTCTTGGCTGTGGGCTATTCTCAGGACCTTATTTGTATTTCAGATTTTCTTTAATGATGTTGCCTCCACAAAGAGCTCTTTCATCTTTAACTTATTTGCAATTCTCTTTTTCTAGATATAGGAAATAATGAACTGGCTGATAAACGTAGTTGTTTCTTTTGGTTCTTGGAGATTAAAGGTGTTTTCCCCCACCCCCTTTTCCTTTCTTTTTCTGTCTTCCTGTGGATATCCCTGGAAGGCAGTTCTGGGCCAGCATCTCTGGTTAGCCTTCTGGCCCTGGAAGATGCACAGATGTTTCCTATTATTTGTCATTATTATTATTCTATCATGTCTACCACTTATTAACAATCACCAGCAGGTGGTCTGCATTATTATTTATTTATTTGTTTGTTTATTTATTTATTTATTGCAGTACTGGCGATGGAACTCAGGGGTATTGTACCTCTGAGATACAACCCAGCCCTATTTTTTAGTCCTTTTCTTTTTTGCAAGAGTCTCAGTGAGTCGCAAAGGGCTTCACTAAGTAGCTAAGACTGTTCGCGAACAGCAATCCTCAGGTCTTAGCAGCAGGTGGCCTTCTTAGTGAAGTAGTGCTCTTTCTCTGGGTGGAGGCGCATTGCTCTGAACAGCTGCTGTCCCTTCCTTGTGCATGCTGAGGAGCAGCCTTGGCATTGGAAGGTACAAGGTAACCTTGAGATTCACTCAGTTTATTTATTTTTTTTAATAAATTCACTCAGTTTATTTTTAAGTGGGGATTCTATCCCCCTCCCCAACCTTGCTAATAGAATTGAGGGCTTGAGCTTATTAGGTGAATTGTGTGAAAATACAATGCTATGTGGATGACGTTCCTCATTTTCACATTTTATTAAATTCCAGCTGAATGCCTCAAATTGGACCATACCCTGTGGCTATGCCCTATTTAAACTTGACCCTGAGATATCTTTCTGAGATATCTTTCATTCCATGACTTGGCCACCCTTGAGGCTTGGCTCACACTTGAGATTTCCGGTGTGGTTTTAGCTGTGACTCTGGATAATCCTGTGCTCTTTTGGCCTCTTCCTGCTTTCTGCTGGTGAGCTGTAAGGCCTTGAGTTCCAGGTGTACCAACATAGACAACACCACGAGTTCTTCTTTCCCTCCCAGCCCCCCGGGTGCCCCATGTCTCTGTGCGCAGCTCTCCCAGCCCTCCCATTCCTGGCTCTGTCTTGTTCACTGGCTTGGGTTAATCTGGCCATGCACTTGCAGAAAATGATAAAAACCTCTTTACATTGGAGGTGCTATTACGTGGCCAGTCCTCCTGGCTGATTAGATTCCTCTCCCCATGTTTTTAGCTTTAGAGAGGTACTAAGACCCAAGGATGATTTCAGTGTAGTTATCTGACTTTAGGTATAGTCTTTATCACTTCTTATTGTCTTTGTTTTGTGTTTGGACAGTCAGTCTCATAAGAAAGATCATCTCAATCTCGGCTCTTAATTTTCATGTTCTTTGTGGCTTTTTTTTTCCTTCTGAAACATGATATGATAGCATTCAAGTGAGTGATCTGCCAGTTGGAATTTTGAGGCAGATGTCCTTTTCCAAATTTCTATGTTTGTTTTTAAAATGAATTTCTGAAGAGCAGATGATGTGGAAGGATTTTAACGGCGCTAACCAGCAGTGTGTCTGAACTTGATGCTGTGCAATATGTGGATTGGGGAAAATGAGTTATATTACCAAAGAGGTTCTGGACTTGAGGGATGGTTCAGGCTGTTTGAGCTCAGGTGTGTCTTCAGTTGAGATGCACATCTCACTCAGTCAGCATTCTCACTGCTGTGATCCTCACCTCTGACATGCAGGTACCTAGAGGAAGGAAAATGTATTTGCTTATGGGTCTGGAAATTGCAGTCAGTTTTGCCAAGCAGGTGCCAGGACTTTAGGTCCTTAGGGTGTGGGGGGACAGACAGACAGAGAGAGAGAGAGAGAGAGAGAGAGAGTCAGAGAGAGAGAGAGAGACAGAGAGAGAGTCAGAGACTGACTGCAGCTGGGCGGGGACACACATTGTACCCAGCCATGCTGAACACGGCAGCCTCCAAGGGGGTATATTTTAAATCCAAACTATATTAGCACCTCAGCTATGGCCCAAATCAAGCATCTAGACATAACCTGTATGTTTGCAAATGGCTTCCTTATACTTGTTTCTTCTGATACATAAATATGCTAATTTTCCAGAGTTTGCTAAAGAAAAAAAATACTGCTCAGGGTATTCACCTACTTAAGCAGTGTTCCCATTTTATACCTTTTGCATGTATCTATACATGTATCTTTTGTTAATTCTAAACCTAAACATTATATTCTGGTCCCTTCTACCCTCTGTCCTCGCCCCCAATTAATTTTCTTAATCTAGCTGTGCTACTGTTGGACCTAGCTAGTTGTGCTGTTTTGATTTACATGCTGTGAAACCAGTTTCAGGCATTTTTTTATTTTTTTAAAATTTTTTATCGGTGCAATATACATACATACATCACCCAATTAGCCCATACCCAATCCCCACCCCATTCCCTCCCCATCCCTCCTTCCCATGCTTGGCTAGAGATTGACTTTGATATGTTTAAGTACATCATGTGCTTTAGAGTTTCCCTCTTCTCCCTTCCCATCCCCTCAGTTAGGTCGCCTTTTTTGCTCGTCTATGGATTGTTATATTTGTTCATCTTGATACCTCTTAACTTGGTCCATGAGAAGGTATGGCAGACTGACAACTGCAGTTTCTCTTGAGGGGTGGGTCATATTTTATTTTATTATTTATTTATTTATTTATTTATTTATTTATTTATGGTACTGGGGGTGGAACCCAGAGGCTTTCTACCTCCGGGATATACTCCCAGACCCATTTTATATTTTATTTGGAAACAGGGTCTCACTAAGTTGCTGAGAGCCTCACTCAGTAGCTGAGGCTGGCTTCGAACCTGCGCGATCCTCTGTCTCAGCCTCCCAAGTGCGGGGATTACAAGCGTGTGCCACCACGCCCGGCTTGGGTCATATTTTAAACACAGATCTTCAAAATAGTATGACACAGAATAGGTGAAAGGACTGTCTCACCATAATCTCTCACAGTGTCACGCAGATTTGGCTATTCATCTTTCTCTTAGCTTTTTTCATTCTTTCCTTTTAAAAAAGACTAAATTATTTTAGAGAAGTTTTAGTAGGTTCATAGCAAAACTGAACAGAAAATACAGAGAACATACATTGTTTGTGTGTGTGTGTGTGTGTGTGTGTGTGTGTGTGTGTGTGTGTGTGTGTGGTGCCCCACACTAGAGCAGAATACTTGTTAAAATTGATGAACCTACTTTGGTACATCATCACCCCGAGTCTGCAGGGTTCATGGTTGGTATTGTACCTTCTGTGGGTTTTGACAAATGCAAAATGGAATGTGTTCACCGTTATGTTATCATTTGGAACAGAATCCTTGCCCTAAAAATCCCCTGTGCGGTACCCATTTTCTCCTTTCTCCTTTTGTCCCCTGGCAACCACTGATCTTTTTACTTTCTTCCTACTTGTGCTTTTCCAGAATGTCATATAGTTGCAATTAAACAATATTTCAGAATTGTTTCTTTTATTTACTAATATACATCTAAGGTTCCTCCTTGCGTATTCATGGATTGATAGCTCATTTATTTCTTAGACTGAATAATCCGTTGTTTGGGTGTAGCAGGTTTTATTCATTTATCTACAGGAGAACATCTTGGTTATATCTAAGTTTTGGTAGTTTATAAACTAAACTGCTATTAACATCCATATATAGGTTTTTGTTTTTGTATGGAACTAGGGTTTGGACTCAGGGATGTTCTACCTCTGAGCTATACCCCCAGCCCTATTTTTATTTTTATTTTTATTTCAAAATAGAGTCTCACTAAGTTGCTGAAGGTCTCACTAATTTACTGAGGCTCTCCTCTAGCCAATGATCCTCTTGTCCCAGCCCCTAAGTACTGGAATTACAGGTTAGTGCCACCACAATTGGCTTAGATACAGGCTTTTGTATGGAAAATTTTTCATCTCCTTCATGTAAGTTCCTGGGAGCTATATTTATAGATCGGATTATAAAGGTATGCTTAATCATGTAAGAAACCATCAATCTTCCAAAGGGGCTGTACAATTTTGCATTTCCCCTTAAGAGTCAATGAGAGTTCCTGTTGCTTCACATCCTTGAGAAACATTTGGTGTTTCCAGTCGTCTGGATTTGGGCCATTCTAGGAGGTGTACAGTGGTATTTCATTGTTTAAATAATGACATAGGATGTGCATTACTTTTTCCTCTAATTCCTTCCTATCCTTGGTCAGTTTCCACTTTGGGTCACTTTGTTCCTTTTCTTATTGTTGAGTTTCAAGAGTTCTTTGTATATTTTGGATAACTATCCCTATCAGACGTGTCCTTTGCAAATGTTTTTCCCACCTGTTCCACAGCTATCCCTTTTTTTTTTTTTTTTGTGGTGGTGGTGGTGGTACGGGGATTCTTGGAAGCCCTTCTACCTCCGGGCTACACTCCCAGACCTATTTTTATACTTTTTATTTTGGAAACAGGGTCTCTCAAGCCAGCGTGGCTGGCTTCGAACCCGCATGATCCTCCTGTCTCCGCCTCCCAAGCACGGGGATTACAAGCGTGCGCCACCACGCCCGGCATCTTTATTGTTTTCTAAGATCTTAGAGCCAGCAAGTCAAACTGTGTGCAAGCATGTGTGGCTGCTAGTGAGCCCCGTGGCAGACTCCTGAGCCTCACTCCCTTGATTCTTTATTTGCAGGTCAACGTGACGGTGGACTACATTAGGCCTGCCAGCCCAGCCACAGAAACCGTGCCTGCCTTTTCAGAGCGTACCTGTGCCACTGTCACCATCGGAGGAATGTGAGTGTCTGGCTGGCGAGGATCCAGCTGTCGTCTCAAGTAGCTCAACCAAGTGTCTGCTTCCTTCTGCTCTGCGGTGATCTCTTGTGCGCCTAACCTGCTAGTTTATAATTATGTGCCTGTGTAGCACTTTCTACTTGCACAGTGCTTTATAATCACTCATTAGCAAATCATATATGTTCATTATTATTGTTATTTAAGATTTATTTGGCTCTGTGTGCTTGGCGTTCTGAAGTATGCTGTTATTACTATTAATAATGCTGTTTATTAAGTTTCAAGCCTGCCCTAGGTAGTATTCAACACTGGTTCAAAAGATTCTCTCTATGTTGGTTTAGGAAGTTGAGTTGTAGATCCTCTAGAAAGGAGGGAGGGAAGCTGGGAAGGAAGGAAAGAAGCGGGGAAGAGGTTATTTGGGCATTTTCTTTGCATGGAGGTGCAGAATCAGTAAATGCTAGATTTGTGGTCTTGTGCTGTCTTGGCTGGACCCTGGTTACATCGCGAGGTCTCTTGGTAGGCTGCTTGATGAACAGAATCTTTCATGGGAGGCACCTGATAGGGAAGGAAGAAGCCTGCTGGGCCACGCTTCCACGATAAATATTAAAACAATCAGTCAGGCCCCAGTAGCAGTTCTTACTTTGCATAAAATATACCAGCATGGTAATTGTTTCCCTCTCTATTTAACAGTCTTAAGTGCTGTTTGTTACCAAACTGGTATTTTTCTTTCCTTTTATGCGGGCATCTTGAAGGGGAAGAGAAGAATAGGTTTTTCATCAAAACAAGGATTGTCTTATTGAAAGTACAGTGAAGCCCATCAGCAGAAATACATAACTCCGGTGCTGCCCTGAAAGGACGAGGATCTTGTGGTTGTTGAGCTTCTAGAAACTATCAAGCCGGTGCCTCTTTCCCCTCCCTCTCACTTTCACATTAGGAAGTGACTATTTTTAGCCAGCTCCCACTCCTGGATTTATTAATGTTGCTAATGTTCACACAGCAATTGGAGGGCTTGTATTTGGCAGGAGGAGCTCAGCATAGACTTCTGATGTCATCACCGGCACACCACCACAGGGATAGATTTGGGAGACGCTGGTTTTTGACGAATCAGATAAATATTTTTAAAATGTGAAAGATTGTAAATGGTGATGCGCTTCCACTGTATCACCACTCCTTAGGTGAGTAGGTGCTCCTCATCGGGAGCTGGAACGCGGTATTCCGCCATAGGAAAGCTTCTACTGTCAATCAGAGTCATCTCTGTAGATTATTGCTTGCTCCTTCTTGCTCTTTAGTGGGGGAAACAGTTTCATGTCTATAAAAATCCGCCTCTCTCTCTCTTTGGCAGAGGGCCTCTGCCAATGTTTATTTAACACTCCATTAGACTATATTATCTCATTTAGCTGCTGCCAACATACAGTTCTATCTTCCTCCTCCTCCTCCTTTTTATATTGAGGATTGAACCCAGGGACCTTCTGCCTCCAAGTTACATCCTCGGCCCTTTTTGCTTTTTGTTTTGAAACAGGGTCTCACTAAGTTAATGAGAGTCTCACTAAGTTGCTGAGGCTGGCCTCAAACCTGCGATTAATCCTCCTGTCTCAGCTTCCCAAGTGCTAGTATCATAGGAGTGCACCATCATGCCCAGCTGCCAGTGTATATTAAAAAAAGAAGTTTATACTGCTTAATATCAGATATCCAGGGAGTATTTTTCAGGATTCTTTAATTTTTAGGGTAGTTTGAGGCAGCCGACTCATAAAAATTTCCAGTGTAGACTGTTATTTTCATGCTCTGTGCCATGAAACCCAAAGGTTCACATGTATTTATTTTGACTGAGATTATTCCTTCTGCTTGTGCAGATATCGCCTTTAAATGCTGATTTTATTTCCTTTGGAAATACACCCCGAAGTGAGATTTCTGGTTCATCTCTTTGCTCTATTTTTAGTTTTGGAGGCGCCTCCTTACTGTTCTCCGTAATGGCTGTACAAGATTCCACTCCCACCAGCAGTGTGTGAGGGCCTTCTCTTCCTTGTCAGCATCAATTACTAAGCTTTGCTTTTTTGATAATAGCTATTCTCACTAGGATAAGATGATATCTTGTGGGGGTTTTTTGTTTTTGTTTTTGTTTTTTTGTATTTTTGTCTTTTGGGCAGTACTGGAGATAGAACCCAGGGGCATTCTACCTCCGAGTTAAACCCCCAGTCCTATGTTTTATTATTTATTATGAAACAAAGTCTCACTAAGTTGCATGTCCACAAACCAAGACCCCCCTGTCTCAGCCTCTCAAATGCTGGCATTACAAGCATGCGCCACCACATCCGGAATTTGTGGTTTCGATTTGCATTTTCCCGATAGCTGGTGATGGGAAGCAATTTTCTATATACCTGTGGCCATTCATAAGTCTTCCCTTGAGGAATATCTGTTTCAATCATTTGCCTATTTTTAAATTTGATTACTGGTTTTTGTTTGTTTTTTAGTTTTTCAGATGTATATCTGAAATTACATAATAATATCTATTATCATTATTATTATTTACTCCACCCTCCTTAGACTGTTCTCTTGGAAATAGGACTTTTGTCTCTTTTATTGTTTATCGTAGCCCCATTATCCGGCAGATGGTAGGAGCTCAATTAATTTGCTGAATGATTTGTTCACTGTAGTGATCAGGATCCCTTTGTGGCGCATAATACTGCTGGAATACTTGGATGTTTCTTTACTTGAGATGGTTACAGATTTTTCTTTTATCTAGTCAATATTGTAAAATTTGTACCTAGTCAAAATTAAAATTTGTATCCAGTCAAAACCAGTACAAATGTGTAATGTAAAATTTGTATAGTATTTAATGAAGATAGTTTCCTCTCTTATTTGTTTATTGGAAGCTCAGTGGTAGAGGTACAGGTCATCTCCAGCTAGTGGACCTTAGTGAGGTGTATTGCTGCTGCTTCTGCTGCTGCTGCTGTGGCTTCTCCTCCTTCTCTCCTCCTCCTTCTCTTCTTTTTCTTCTTCTCCTTCTTTGCCTTCTCCTTCACGCTGGGGATGGAACCCAGAGGCAGTCTACCTCTGAGCTACACCCCCAGCCCTATTTTTTGTTCTTTATTTTGAAATAGGGTCTCGTTAAGTTGCAGGTGGCCTCACTAAGTAGCTGAGGCTGTCTGTGAACCTGGATCCTCCTGTCTCAGCCTCCCAAATGCTGGGATTGCAAGCGTGAGCCACCACGCCCAATTAGTGGTGTGCTTTTTGTGTTCCAACTTGACTAAGTGCTTCTATTTATTTTCTCTTTGCCTAAAGTTTGTTCTGGGTGTACTTTCTAAAATCCCAAAAGTATTTTAGAAAAGTTGAGGTATTGAAAAAGATTGAAAAAAGAATATCTAGTGCCAAGCATAGTGCTTAGTGGTACACACCTATAATTCTAGTGCTTGAGAGGCTGAGACAGGAGGATCAAAGGTTCAAGGCCAATCTCAGCAATTCAGTGAGGTTCTCAGCAACTTAGATCATATTTCAAAAGAAATTTTAAAGGGCTGGGATTGTAGATCAGGTATAATACTGCTGAGTTTAATTTCTAGTACTACAATAAAATTAAATAAAAAGGATATTGAAATTATTCAACTTATTAAAAATTAAGTTATAATACCAAAAATCTTTTACCTGACTTAAAGGCTAGTATTTTTAAAACTTTGGCTAGAGCCGGGCATGGTGGTAAAATATACACACCTATGATCTTAGTACTTGCGAGGAATAAGACAAGAGGATGGCAAGTTTAAGGCCAACCTCAGTAAGTTAGTGAGACCCTCAACAACTTAATGAGACTCTATTTCAGAAGAAAAAAATAAGCCAGGTGTGGTGGCACAGGCTTGCAATCCCAACATCAGGGAGTCTGAGACCCGAGGATCTTGAGGATCGCAATTCTCAGATAGCCTCAGCTACTTAGTGAGGCCCTTTGCAACTCAGTGAGACCCTGGCTCAAAATAAAGAATAAAGCCGGGTGTGGTGGTGCACACTTGTAATCCCTGCACTTGGGAGGCTGAGACAGGAGGATCAAGAAGGTTTGAAGCCAGCCTTGCTGGCTTAAGAGACCCTCTTTCCAGATAAAATATAAAATAGGTGCGGGAGTGTAGCCCGGAGGTAGAAGGGTTACATCCCCAGTACCACCAAAAAAAAAAAAAAAAAAAAAAACCAAAAAAAAAACAAAACTTTGGCTAGACAAGGGAATTTTTAAAGACGTGTTTAAAATATTTTCATTTAAACCTAAAAATGCTTATATTTTCAAATTTCTGATGTATGGGCAGCATGGCTCACCTATTTGATATCCTGGTGAACCAAATAACTTCCTGTTTGGAATGAAGACTTGATTATAAACTTTATGTATTTTTATATAAACTTTATATATAATTATAAACTTTATATTATTATAAATTATATACTTTATAATTAAATTTTATATATTTTTATATAATTATATATAATTTTTATATAATTATATTTTTATATAATTATAAACTATATATTTTTTGAGGTTTTTACCCTTTCACTGATCATAGTTGCCCCTTGCTTATGTTGTAGCCACTTTCAACCATTCCTCTCTACTAAATCTTTTTAAAGTGTGCAAATGTTTCGTAAACATGTGGTCTTTGTGTGCTTATATTTCAGGGATTATTATAGTATTTTATGAAGTACTTAATGATGATTACAGACATCCCCAGTATGAAGTAGATTTGGAGACAAAACAATGGCTTAGTGGGATGGGCGGCGTGGGCTGTAATGCCAGGTGTGTTCTAGGCCCCCCGATTCCCCTCAGTAGCATCTCCCTGTTGCTTTGGGCATGGTCACAGATAGTGTGGGGAGGGTAGAAAGAGCCTCTGGTGGGCATTGCTCCTCTGAATGGTGGACTTTGTTCAAGCTCGTAGAAGTGGTTTGGAAGGAAGAAGAGATCCGGTCTAAATGCTGCTGGCATCATAGGGCCTGCTTGCCTGCCTTTAGGCCTGCCAGCACCACCAGAAGACCTCTCTGAGTGCAAGAGTTCCTCTGAAGTGGTGATTCCAGGGGAAGGAGAAGAAAGCAGCAGATCAGATGAAGTCCCCCAAAGGGCTAGTTCAAAGCAGATTTTTAGATGTATTTCACATGCAAAGTATGTGCATTGTCTGTGTCCTCAGAAGGGCTCAGCGAAATCCTTCTGTTTTTCCTCTTGATGTATGGGTGTGAGGCTCAGGACCATGGGGTGGGGGAAGCTGCTGTGTCCCAGGCTTCAGCAACCCATCTCTCACCCTCCGGGGAATCAATGGAAACAAGGTTCATCATTCTACTAATAGATTAAAATTTTTTTCTTGATTAACTTCACCGTGGAGTTGGCAGGAGTTGTTATCTGTTAATCAAAACAGTTTAAATAAAAAATAAAAAGATCAAACCTGCAGTCGTTTCTCATTCTCTGGCTCCCAGGTTGGGAATTAGCTGATCCTTTCAGGCCTGGTTTGTGACATGAAGCTGTCAAGATGGCGCTTCTTGTTAATTACTTTTTATTGTATTTAAGACACTTAAATAACTCTTCTTGTGATTTAGTCTTCTGTGTAATTAGCTGCAGTGATTAAAATCTCATTTTTTCGTTCTTGCCAAGCCTTCTTGAAGAGCGAGATTTTCTGGGGTGACCTTTCCCTGTGCTGGACTTTCCAATTACTTTGCGCTCCAATTTGGCAAACCCACATAATCTATTAGCTCGTTGCTCATGTCTTTGTGCATATCTAACATTTCCAAAGAAAAGTCTTAGAAGAAGAAAATTTGTTCACTTTTTGAGAAAGAGGTACCTACAAAATATAATTAGGGTCAAAATTTACAAATACCCTCATCCTCACCATCTCCCCACTCCCAGCCCTAGAAACCGTTCTGTACCCAGGAGAGTCAGTGTCACCAGGCTTCTCATTGTTTCCCTTTATGTGAGATCTTTCACAAAGGTGAGATACAGTAGGCAGTCTGGGCGTGTAGAAGGGTTTCCAGGAATCCCAGTACCACCAAAAAAAAAAAAAAAGAGAGAAAAAAAGAAGGGTGACAGCATTAATGGCAGTGATGCCAGGTGGCAGGGTCTGGGTTGATAGCTCGCCATATTTCTACACATTTATCATTTACATGTCATCATATTTAATCACTATTGTGGTGGGGTTTTTTCATTCTTCCCTTTGAAGGAAAAAAAAGAGACACTAGAACACGAATTTGTCCTGTTTAGAAACAAAACAGCTAACCAACTCTCTCTGCCATTTGAAAGAACAGCTCAGTTAGTTGGTTTTTTTGGAAGTCATAGACTGCGTGATTTATGTACTTGCCCTACTTCGTTTCCATTGAATACTAGGTGTATGCCTGTCCACCATTCTAACGACACTGGAAACATCCATAGCTGTAAGTGGTTAACAGTGCTTTGGAAAGAGGTGGTTGAATAACTGGGCCTTTTCTCTGCTAGCTCAAGTATAGCAATCATTTGAAGAGACTTGTTCCATAAAGTACCGTAAGGAGGATCTTGGCTGTTGAATAGGGTTTAGGATTGGAGTCAGGAAAATACTGTTGAGTTTCAGACAAATCTGTCTCTTTTGTTCAAATATTTGGGTCTGTCTATCTATAGAAACGTGGTGCTGCCAAGGCTTATTTCCTTAAAACTTTTGGTTTCAGATCACTTGATAACCATCATCTCTATATGGAAGTTTAATTTAGCTTTTCATAATGGCACCCATGGCTCTACAAATCTGAAAAATCCTTTGCTGAGGTACACGACAAGAGCTTTTCCTTTTTTCTTTTGACAGTATCATTTGTGTAGAGAGCGGACTGTGGGGGGCTTGCCTATTTCCTGAGCTGATCTGTAAGAAGCACTCCTCTCTGGTTTCCCAAAGCATACCACGGAGAGCCTAGTAGAGGGTGAGGCTTCCCTCCAAACAGGGGCACCACCTTACAAGGGAACATCCTGGAATGTTGAGTCAGGTGAAAGTGTTCAAGAGATCTAGTTCATTCAACAAATACTTGTGTTCCTACTAAGTAGAATTATAGCAGTGAACAAATCAACAATCATTTCCGGGTGTTTGAGTTCTCTGGGCTGCGGTACATTATCAGAATTTCTTGTCACTGAGGCTGCAAACCTCAGATGTCCTAGTGTGGACTTACTGGCTTCACCAATATTTATGAAGATTTTTCCTTTAAGAAACATAAATTTCTTCATTTCATCAAGGCATAAAAAGGTTTATTTTCATTCAGGTTTTGCCAGAGACTTTTACTGAGACTTTACCATTTAGAACTAGGTTAAAATATAAATGAAAACGAATTCTTCTTATAAGTCTATTTTTAGATGGTTCAGTAATTTAACTGTCAGTGGACTAAATGAAATGCTCAAATGACCACTCACTGAAGCCATCTGTCCTTTCCCTCCACACGGGAAGTTCTTGGGTCATTCAGAGTGGAGGGACTTCAAGAGCTCCTGCAAATGCCTGGGGTCCCAGCCCTCCTCTGTGCGCTCATGGGCGCCTCTGAGATGCATCCTTTCTTCAGGGCCTCTCCTGATGTGGGCCTGGGTGCTAACTTACTGGCAGTTTTCTCGTTTCTTTGAGTAGTTATCTTTATGTCCTTAGAAGTTAGCAGGACCGCCGGGCGTGGTGGCGCACGCTTGTAATCCCTGCGCTTGGGAGGCAGAGACAGGAGGATTGCGCAGGTTCGAAGCCAGCTGTGCGCGCTGGCTTAGGAGACCCTGTTTCCAAATAAAAATGTAAAAATAGGTCTGGGAGTGTAGCCTGGAGGTAGAAGGGCTTCCAGGAACCCCAGTACCACAAAAAAAAAAAAAAGAAAGAAATTAGCAGGGCTATTTTTAAAATTTCAGCTGTAAAGAGTATCTGCTTCCTTCTTTATAAGAAAGATAAATATTTTATATATTCATACTATAACTTCTACTCTCATACCCCAGTTTTCTTTTATTATAATTTTACCAACAGTGTACTTTATAATGTTCAATTGATCTTTCTTTTTTGTTACTCTTAAAAGAT
Organism: Muscardinus avellanarius; assembly: GCF_963383645.1. Lineage (NCBI taxonomy): Eukaryota > Metazoa > Chordata > Mammalia > Rodentia > Gliridae > Muscardinus > Muscardinus avellanarius. The sequence continues at coordinate 87,745,755 of NC_137795.1, forward strand.
TTTTTTCTGTTATGATGATTTATTGTATTTCTCTTTTGTCACTGTAATTGTCTTCTAAGTTTTGTCTATAAAAAATTCATCCTAAAATTTTAATTCTGCCCCCTACAGCAGCTATAATATCTAATTGTATTAGATATTATAATGCAATTATATTAAACCCAGAAGTATGATGGTTATTAAACCTAAGAAAAAGAAATCACATGCCACTAAATGCTCCAAGACATGTTAAATTAGTTTCCTGCCTCTTCTCCTTTCTGTACTTTCAGATGCAGCTGCCCCTTATCTCTAGTCATCCTCTTTGTGGTTTCCTTTCATTTTCCTCAACAATCTTGAGATTTCCTGTGTGAGTGTTAAACGTTCTAAATTCCTAAATGTCTGAAAATGCCTTAATTTCAGCTATATTCTTGACTGTTAGTTTTGTTTAAAAATTTTAGCTTCAAATTAGTTTTTTTCCCCTGAGAACTTTGAAGTCATTGTCTTCTATTGTTTATCAATGCTTGCGAGAAATTTAATTTCCATTTTTATAAAGGTAGCCTCACCCCTCACCCAAGATTTCAAAGAGTTTGTAGTTCTCTTTGAGTTTGGTTTTTCTGGAATTTTATTAAATCAGTTCTGGGTGTGTTTTACGTTTTCCACTGTACGTATGGCATGAAACATAGAACACTCCTGTCTTCTTGTCAAGGAGGTTTTCTTCCTTTTATTCTTTATCATCTTTCTTTTGCCTCAGTCCTTTGCTTCTGAAAATTCTACTGCTGTATCTTTAGCTTCACTTCTCTGTAATGTTCCTGCAAATTTTTAAAATACCTCCTTTGCTTTTTTTTTTTTTTTTTTTGGTGGTGGTGGTGGTGGTACTGGAATTCCTGGAAACCCTCTACGTCCGGGCTACACTCCCTACACAGACCTATTTTTATAATTTTATTTGGAAACAGGGTCTCTTAAGCCAGCACGGCTGGCTTCGAACCTGCGCTATCCTCCTGTCTCCGCCTCCCAAGTGCAGGGATTACAAGCATGCGTCACCACGCCCGGCTGCATTTTTGTTTTATATTCAAGGAGGTGTTTCAGGTTACATGCTTGGCCAGCTAATCATGCATATTATTTTCATCCATTCCACCCTCTTTCCTATTCATTCATCATACTTATTTACTCATACTTTTATTTTTTTCCCTTCTGGGAATTGAACCCAGGGGCATTCTACTCTTCTCCATCCCTTATTTTTTGTTTTGAATTAGGATCTCACTAAGTTGCTGAGACTGGCCTCAAACCTGCAGTCCTCCTGTCTCAGGATCCCAAGTTGTAAGATTACAGGTGTGCACCACTGTACCTTGCTGCCATTTCTGTTTTGAAACGAGTGGGTGGGCAGGTGGGTTCGGATGCAAGCTTAATAGTAGGGTATCTGGATACTAGGTCCTGGAGCAGTTAAATTGTTTATCCCCTTGAAATTGTCAAGGCAAGTAGGGCTACTGTTAATGGGTTTTGTGCATCTCACAGCATCCTGGTAGAAGAAAGTCTGGGGTGGACTCTGGTTTGCTCTGCTACAGATGCTCAACCTCTGCTTAAGTTCCAGGCCACAGAATTCACCTAAGGTTTTTTCAGAGGTCTACCACCTACTGGCTGCTTTACCCTAACACGTGGTTTTTTTTTTTTTTTTTTTTTTTTTTTTTGAAGTATATTATCTGCGATGGCTTTGATAATTTTGGGAATGCCTTTGGCATAAATTAGAAGTCATTTAAAAGCGACATTCTCAAGTGGTAAAACAATCATGGCTATGCTTTCTCACATTGAAAGGGAGAGCTTCCGCAGTATATAAAGACTTAAAGCTGAGACACCTGAAAATCTAAGGTTGGGAAGTACGCTCCATTCTGGTTCTTTCAGCATGGTCAGGCTTTGCACGGTGCTGTGGGTAACCTCGGTACCAAGTGGCAAGTGTAGGTGGAAGAGCTATGAAGACTTGACCTCAAGTATTAAAACAGTGGATTAATAAAGAAGGCTAAACCCCAGGATCAGGTTTTATATTTTGAGAAAATTGGTCTCTATTAGAAGCAAAGCCACCTAGTCCTCATCTGAAAGGAGTAGGAAACATGAGCGCCCCAGGGCTTAAGGCTCCTCTGCCAGTAGGTATACCATTGTGCTTGAATATTTCTTAGGGTAGTTTTTGCAGGTTCCTGGGCTACAACATTCTGTAGGATTTAAGGTTGTCTAACCAGGTTTAAGTGGTGTAACCCTATTTTTTTATACAAACCTTATTTGTTTAGGGGTTTTCATGAAAAAAGTCATGTTTTGGGGGCCATTTCCACATGTTCAGGATTGCAGACATATCTGTACTTGATCACAATCATACGTCTTGGGTTTTTGACAGTGGTGGAAACCCTCAGCTCTTAACTTACTGTTTTCTCAGAGGGAAGGGGAGAGCCTGGCTGGCCGGGAAAGTTCTTGTGAGTGTAGCCCCAGGATTTCCTTATAGCCCAAGGCCCCAGGAGCGCTCTTCCTCTTGGTGTCTGTGCTGCCATTTCTCCACCAGTCGCATCTTGTCTGCTTTCTGTCTTTCGGGATTTGCACACACTTTCTGCACCGCTATTAACACACTTTCTTCTCCAGCATCATTAGGACTTTATTATTTTCCATGTCTGTCTTTCCCTTATTTCGGTAGGGCATGTGGACATAGTTCTCAGTCTGCCATTCTGATCCCCGCAAGCATTCTCTCTTTATTTCTTTGAATAGTGCAATTGATGTGATAAGGAGAAGGGACATTTGACATGGTTACCAAAGAGTAAAACGTCTGGGTCCTTTATATGCCATTTCTCAGCCCCTTTCTCTTTACAATTCCTGTGGTCAGCACAGTAAAAAGTGTTAAGGGAAATAGGAATGGAGTTTTTATAGATTTTTCTGTCTCTCAGTTGTGATGCTGCTTAAAAGAGATTTGCTGCTGCTCATACTGAGTGATCTTTTAAAAAGTAATAGGAATTGTAGTAACATTCTCAAAAAGGGCAGAACGAGGGTGGAAATTTCCCATCATTTCATCAGTTTAATATGATAACAATTATTTGGGGGATTCTCATTTTTTAAGAATTTAATTTAGAAACAGAGAAACTGACGCTTGAGACATAGTGTTGAGATGAAGTCCAAGGCAAATTAATGTTGGACCTTAAGATTGTATGAATGTTTTTTTGAGGAACACTCTACCCGGTTCTGTACCCCAATCCTTCTTATTTATTACTTTGAAACAAGGTCTGGCTAAGTTGAGACTGTCCTAGAGCTTGTAATCCTTCTTTCTCAGCCTGCTGAGTTCTGGGACGACAGGTGTGCGCCACCTCACTGCTCTATGGATATTTTTTAAAGTAGCCTTTGGAAGTAAACAGATCTAAAGTAAAACCTCAGTTTCACCATTATATAGCTATGTAGTCTTGGGCCTTAGTTTATTTTCTGCAAATTAGAGATACTAAGAATATACCTCCAAGAACTATTAGGAAGATTAGATGTGATAATGCATTTAAAATGTTCAGCATAGCAATCGGGTACTTAAAGGAGCCCTGAGCCTCTCCACCCAACGGGTCATCATTGACCTCATTTCAGATCTGGTCGTCTCTTCTGTCCTTTCTTTCTCCTATCTTCTACATCTCTGGACATTTGTTCTTTTCCTTTATCTTTTTCTATTCATAAGGATTTTTCTTACCTGTTTTATTTTCCTTTCTCTTATTTATCACACTCCTCCTGATCAACCTCAACCACTGATAATACCACTTACTGGCTAACATGTCTAAGCATTAAAGTAGAATGTTGCCCAAAGTGTTATTTACACACACACACACACACACACACACACACACACACACACACACAATATCTCTCTCTCTCTCTCTCTCTCTCTCTCTCTCTCAAACATTATCATGATTGTGATTTACCATTGAATTTTGGTTTAGATTTTATTGTGCTTGTCCATTTTATTTTTCCATTGCAGACATTTTGATTTTATCTCTTCTCTCATTTTTTTAGTTGTTGTGAAGGCTAAATTCCATCTCTATTTTCCACCTATTTAGTGTATTCTATGCCTACTGAAGGCAGTGGTGATCTATAAGAATTTGCATAAAGGCAGAAGTAGTAGTCACGAGTCATTCTTAATGGTCCCAGAAGCTCCTCACACACCCAAATTTAGTAAGTACACAACTTATTTCTTATTAAAATATCTTACTAGCCAGGCAAGGGGACCCACATTTGTAATTGCATTACTTGGGAGACTGAGACAGTAGGATCTTAGCGTTGAGGCCACCCTAAGCAACCTAGGGAGACCCTCACCAACCTAATGAGATCTTGTTTTAAAACATAAAATAAAATGGGCTAGGGCTGTTACTGAAAAGTTGAACACCCCTGGGTTTAATTCCCAGCACTACCAGAAACCAAACCAAAACCAGCTTATTGGCTACTTTTCATTCCAAGAGGCATTCCTGCTGTCTGTGTTTCTGTGTTCTCTTGTTGGTGAGCTTGCTACCTAAATATCTGAGGGTGAGCAGACATAGGGCCCCTGCTTTGGTGTTTCAGAGGAAGGAGCAGCTTTTAGAACGAGCCTCCCAACCCTGAAGCCTTTGTGACTATTATGCCTTCAGTGAAAATGTGTTTAAAACAAGGAAACAAATGGAACTTGAAGGGATTGAGCAAATATTGGGACCTCAGAGGTGAATATGGATGGTAGAATTTGTAGACGTTTAAGAGCATTAGCTTCATTGGGACTGGGGCTGCCTTTATGAGATTTCAGTGTGGGCTTTACAGGGAGCCTTTTGGCTCTCTGATATATCTGCTTATCTATAAATTGAAATTCAGCAGACTGTTGCTTTAATGTGTGTTTCTGTCGTGCTAAAATTGTGATTTATAAGCCATCACGTATCAGGTCAGTAGCAAGGGGGGCTATTTTATACCCTCTTATGCCCCCTTCCCCCCAAAGCTAACCAATCATCTTGGCATTGACTGCAAAATTGCCTTTTTTTCAAAAGCCAGGAAGCAACTGTGCGGTGTTTTTTTTTTTTTTTTGACACTCCTTTTTTCAGAAGCCTCCTTCTGAAATGTCTGTGTTCCTTCATGTGTCTCTTAGCAGTCTGCGGCTATGGAAACCTCAGACTGTGGAGTGAGGGGTGACCGCAGAGGCTCTGTAGTGGCTCCTTGTATTTCAAAGCAAGGAACCAAAGCAACCCTCCCTTCCAGAAGGGAAGAAGAGAATAGGAGATTCCAAAATTCTTTATTTTGTATTATTGAGCCCATTTGTTGTTCATACTTGAACTACAAATAATTAAGTGGGGGAAATTATGCTTTGCAATTTGCAGGAAAAAAAAACTTGACCACTGTTTCTACATTTTGTTTTCCTGGTGTTAGCTTTAGAACTGGGACCCTGTTTCTGGAGTTTTTATCTGCAGGAGTCCTGTGCTTTGTTTGTTTATGCAGTGAAAGTCCAAAACGTATAGCACATTCACAAGGCGGACGTTGGGCTTGGTCCAGGTGCTAATGGACTCTGGGGAACAAAAACAACGCTCCTCTGTTCCCAGGCGCCGGCTGGCTGGGTGATGGCCATAAACTATAATGGGGCAGGTAGCAGAATCTTCTTTCTTTCTGATCCACGCACAACTTACCTTGAGCTTATACACCTGTTTTCTTTTGACTTAAGCAGAACAATTGGGCTCAGTAGAAGAACATATTGTTATATTTGTAGTCAGCAAGTCAGTAGTGGCTTGGTATTTCTCCAAGCAGAATGACAGCCTTCTAGAAGGTTCTTTTGAGCTCCACCCTCTGAACAAAGCAATGGTTATTTAGATCAGTGTTCACCTAAAGTACAGGGGTGTGAAAGCGACTAGGTTGCCCCGTCAGTGTTGGGCGTTTCTAGACCTCTCAGGTCGGGCTGGCTCCATGTTCACTGTCACAGCAGATCACTCCAGATGCCGTTATGTAATCTTCTGTCTTGGGATATGTGTTTGTGTGGGCGGGTGGTTTTGTTTTGTTTTTAAGTGGTGTTTAATGTCAGGCTAATAATACACTGAATACGTAGGCCCGGTTCTGTTATAATGGCCACGAGTTATTTGTCCCTGTCGTCAGAGGCAGAGAGCCACCCTCCCCATCCCAAGAGATGTCTGCATTTCAGAGGGGGCTCTTGGCATCCCAGCTGCCTGGGAAACGAAGGCAGCGCGGCAGCTGGCAGTTGTATTGTGACGAAGCAAAGATGAGGGATCCCTCCGCTCCCTGCCTGCAACCTACACAGAATTCTTAGGGATGAATTTGCTGTTCCTCCAACAGTTACAAAGTCTGGTCTGTCCCCCTACATAGAGTCCTCAGGTTTTGGTGTTACAGGAAGGCCAGGTGGCTTGAAGGCGTCAGGATTCTGGGGCCCTGGATTGGCGGTTGAGCTTGGACCTTGATTTCTTGAGGAGGAGAGTATATTACTCGGCGTCTTCCGTCTCTAATATTTTCCACAAAGCTTGATGGAATCACTTGGGACACTTACAAGAAATAATGGAGTATGCCCCAAATTTAAACGCCTTAAGTTCTAATGCTTTGTGTTTTAACAATACTGATCTCCAGAGATTCTTCCTTTATTGGTCTGGAGTGGGGTCTCATATTGTATTTTGAATAGTGATTCCACCATGGCCATTCTTGATAACCACTGAGAAAGAAAGTCCGAAAGAATCAGGGTGGCCACATAAACCACATTCTCCTAGGCTTTCAGATTAAGCCTCCAGTGTACTTAGCAACAATAAGCAGAATGAAAACAACAACAACAACAACAACAACAAACAACTACTAATGTTTGTTTTCTCAGGTCACTGAAAATGACCAAAGTACAACCTTTTAAAATTCTACTGTACAATTCCTCCTACACTTTTTTTTTGTTCCATCTGTTAGGAAAGTCCACAATGGCTTTCAGTTTGTAGAGGCTGTGGGGTGACACTGCTTTCCAGCTCTGCTTCCAGCACAAAGTATGACCCCAAGCTGAGCGTGGTGGCGCACGCTTGTAATCCCAGGACTTGGGAGGCTGAGACAGGAGGATCGCACAGGTTCGAAGCCAGCCTCAGCTACTTAGTGAGGCTCTCAGCAACTTAGTGAGACCCTGTTTCCAAATAAAATAGGTCTGGGAGTATAGCCCAGAGGTAGAAAGCCCTTGGGTTCCATCTCCAGTACCAAAAAAAAAAAAAAAAAAAAAAAAAAAAAAGCAGCAAAGTATGACCCCAGCAAGACGTTCCCCTAGTCCCCTACCTGGCCTTTTTGGTAAGTAGCCTAATGCTGCTAGTATTTTTCCCTTTCCTTCCGATTCTTTTTCTTTTCTTTTTCTTTTTTGTGTGGCACTGGATATTGAGACTGGGGCATTCTACCTCTAACCTATACCATCAACCCTATTTTAATTTTTGAAAACAGTGTCTCACTGGGTTGCTGAAATCTCTCTGCTTGCTGAGGCTGTACTCGAGCCTGTGATCTTCCGTTCTCAGTCTCCCAAGTACTAGGATTACAAAGCATGTGCCACCATACCTGGCTCCTCAGTTCTTTTTCATTTGTGTTGAAACAAGGTTTCACTAGGTTGTTGAGGGTTTTGCAACATTGCTGAAGCTATCCTCAATCCTGCAGTCCTCCTGTCTCAGCCTCCCAAGTACTAGAATTACAGGTATGTGCCACCATGCCCAGCTATACCTACTAAAATGTATCTCTTCTCAATAAGGTATAATCCTTTATACCTCTTCTCCGATTTGTTCCCAGGCTCTATCTCACTGCTAGGCGTATACCATAATCAGCCTTTTCCAAACACTCTTCGTGATCTCTTCTAATTGACTCAGTGGTCTTAGTGCCCGTAGCCAACAATACAACCTTAGTTAAATTGCTTGCCAGAGAGAGCAGTGGTGGCTTGTAACCTTGACATCGTGAATTTGGACCTGTACGGCTCTTTTTCATCTATCTGTGGCTATTTTTTCAAGTTTGTAGAATTTTCGCTGGCGAGTATTGTTGTTTTAAAGTTCCTGCCTCAACAGAAACTCTTAGGCAGTAGAAGGTGTGAACCTTTTATTGTTACTGCTGTTGTCAACTAGCTGAAATTCTTATCTCTAGGTCATAAATCCTTTTCAAATTCAACAATTCATTCATGCAGCAGGCTCAATAAGTACCACATGCAAAGTTTACCACAGATTCTAGCCAATAGTTAAATATCCCTGAAGTCTGGAATTTATTATATTCAATTTTGGAGATAGACTGATGTGTCTGAAATTAATAATGTGGGTTTTGATGACCGAAGCATAATTATTTGGCAGCCTTCGATTCAAACTAATATTCTGAAGTAGATTTGCTGTTTATGTTGATGCCCTTGTAGATATAACCCCATCTGTAACCCTGGCGCCTTTCTGTTGCACCTTTATATTTGTAAAAAGGGCCTTTCATCAGTCAGTATACGCAGTTACAACCAACTAATATTACGTAATTTGAGTACTGTTTATGGCTATAGCATGCAAGATTTTAAGAATTATCCCCTGGTATTAAAGAGCCCTTTAAGGCATCTTTTCCTTCCTTCCTTCCTTCCTTCCTTTTTTTGTTTCTTTGTTTCTGTACTGGAGATGGAACTCAGGAGCATCCTACCTCAGAGATATACCCCCCAGCTCTGTTTTTTATTCTTTATTTTGAAACAGGGTCTCACTGAGTTGCAAAGGGCCTCAATAAGTAGTAGCTGGAGGCTGTTTGCAAACCGGGCTCCTCCTGTCTCAGCCTCCCAAATGCTGGGATTACAAGCTTGAGCCACCACCCCCTGCCCAAGGCATCTTTTTATGGAGAGATATACACCTTGTTCTTGTTGTATTAGAGATTGAGCCAGGAGCATTCTACCTCCGAGCCACACTCCCAGCCCTTTTTTATTATTTTGATACAGGGTCTCAATAAGTTGTGCAGAGCATCACTAAGTAGCTGAGACTAGCCTCAAACCCCTTGATCTTCTTGTTTCAGCCTCTCAGGTATGGGCTTATAGGCCTGTACTACCACACCCAGCCTACATCTTGTTCTTAAAATGAGTTTGTAGAGAGGAGTGTCAATAGAGAGTATAGTCACCTCTCTTTCTCCATGGAGAATTAGTTCCAGGACCCCTATGGATACCAAAATGCAGGGATACTCATGTCCTTTTATGTAAAATGACATCATGCTTGTGTAGAGCATCTTCTCACACTTTAATTCTGATCATTTAAAATACCTAGTACAATGGAAATACCATGTAAATACTTGTGTTATTTGGAGAGTGGTAACAAGAAATAAAAGTCTAGACATACACACACACACACACACACACACACACACACACACACACACGCACGCACTTTTTTCCCCCTGGATATTTTCAATCTGTGGTTGGTTGAATCCACAAGTGTAGAACCCACAGGTAGGAAGGGCTGACTATGTTTTCATTCTGGCTGTATCCTTTGAACTATAACTATTTTCTTTATCTTGAATTACATTGTTGAAATTTGTACATTGAGAGTGTACCTGAGAATCTTTGCCCTTAAAGGGATGTTGCTTATTTTGTTAACCAATGCACACCATCAAAGGTGGTACCTAAAACAGGAGTTTGAAGTCTCTGATGGGTGTGATTTTCACATCCAGTAATTCAGGTGAATAGTCTAGTTAGGGCCTGGCCAGATCCACGTCATTGTGATGTAGAAGGCAGCTCACAGGGGTCAGCGCATGTTGTTCCCTCCTCCCTCCTCCCTTCTGCAGTTCACCATTTGTTTGTTTGTTTATTTTTGGTGGTACTGGGGTTCCTGGAAACCCTTCTACTCCCGGGGTACACTCCCAGACCTATTTTTTATATTTTTTTAAATTTGGAAACAGGGTCTCTTAAACCAGTGCGGCTGACTTCGAACCTGCGCCATCCTCCTGTCTCCGCCTACCAAGTGCAGGGATTGCAAGCGTGCGCCACCACACCCGGCACTGAAGTTCACCTTTTAAACATATTTTCTGTTTATGGTGACTTCATGAAGAATGGATTCACTCCTAAAATATGCTAATGGTAGGGACTGCAGAACTATAACCAGATTGTAATTATCTTAAAAATGTGTCTAGAATGTACATGTTGGTGCATGCCTATATTTCTAGTGCTTGGGAGGCTGAGACATGAACAACTCAAATTTGAGGCCAGTTTACAGTAGCTTAGCAAAACTCTGTTTCAAAATAAAACATGAAATAAAGGACTTGGGGGTAAAACTTACTGGTAGAACACCACTGGCTTCAATCCTAGTACCATTAAAACATGCTGTCTAGGCCGGGTGTGGTGGCGCACGCTTGTAATCTCCACGCTTGGGAGGCGGAGACAAGAGGATCGCGCAGGTTCGAAGCCAGCCTCAGCTACTTAGTGAGGCTCTCAGCAACTTAGTGAGACCCTGTTTTTAAATAAAGTATAAAATAGGTCTGGGAATTTAGCCCAGAGGTAGAAAAGCCCCTGAGTTCCACCGCAGTACCACAAAAAAGAACAAAAACATGCTGTCTACACTAGAGTTGTTTTGTGGGCATAAGGTGTAAGCAAGCCCTGCTGCCATTATAAAACCAAAAAGAAGAGCCAGGTATGGAGGCACACACTTGTAATCCCAACACTCAGGAGGCTGAGGCAGGTGGTTCACAGGTTCTAGGACAGTCTCAGCAAGTAGTGAGATTCTCATCAACCTAGTGAGACCCTGTTTCCAAGTGAAAATAAGAGCTGGGAGTATATCTCTGAGGTAGAATGTTCCTGGGTTCAACCCAGTGCCACAAAAAAAAAAAAAAAAAAAAAAAAGGAAAAAAGAAAAAAAGAAACAGAAGAAGTAAAATTTGGCCAATTTGCCAGCACTCTCTTCTCCCTCTTAATATGTCTCTAGAAAATGATTGCTCTGGAATTATGTGCCCTGTGGTTTTAGGATGATAATTCTCCACTCACAGCATGAGTTACATGTTACCTACCTCTCTCTTTCCCCTGTAATAACAAAATTGCTGTGATAACCATCCAACCAGTTAAGAAAAAATCAAGTAATTCATTTCTAAATTGGAACTTGTTTCCTTTTAATCAGCCTTGTAATGTATTACAGACATCACTCTCAGCATTGGCTACGGAAGTGATTTAATGCTGGGTTTTTAATGGATCCTTCATTAATCCTGGTATTCTGGGATTTAACACTCCTGGCCTTTGACCATTGGAAATGATGAAAACTTTGATTTCATGCATATTGGATAACACTGGACTGTTGCCGGAGCCATGAATCTTGCCTTTGCGATGGCGTGTGTGATTGAGAGTGCCGCGGATGGATGGGTGCTCTCCTGGGCCGTGCTCAGCCGCCAAGGAGGTGACCACGATATCTCTATCAGCTCAGGGTGACCTCTTCTCCGGATCGTTGGATTTGAAACAAGAATCTGCACTGACAGCCTCACCTACCAGACAATTCTCTGGACTTGGGAAGTCAGGGTTCACTTCCTCACTTATTTCCTAAGAGGTGCTTTCTTTGGAAACACATACCATAATATGTCTTTTTAGCTTTTTTTTTTTTTTTTGGTAGTTTAATAAAACCATAGAGTTTTACTGTTGGAAGGCATCTTGAAGACTACCTACTCTGCCGTCCTCAGTTTGCAAATAGAGTCCCTGAATCCAGCAGCAGTGACACAACCAAACCAGCATTAGTAATAATGAAAATTAACAGCGGCAGTGATTCCTAGCACATAAGAGGCAGATTCTTGTGTGCCTGGAGAGATCCAGGTGTACTCATTCATTTCTTCCTTCAGAAGCTTCCGAGAGGTAACATTGTACAGCAAGGCCAGTGTTCACATAGCTTCTTTTTGGACCTCCTGCTGCTGCTAAAAGCTGAGACCACAGTGTTGGCTGTTCTAATGGAAGCATCGTGAGTGTTCTTTGGAAGAGAGATGCCAGCTTTTTAGCCAAGAGCTATGGCCAGTGTTAATGCCTAGAAGAAATGACAGGTTCCTTTTCCCCCTCAAAAAATTATTGCCCAGGAGAAAGGAAGTTACTTTATATTGAGATCCTCAGAGGCTATTGTATTACACAGTACTTCCTCAGTTGCTTTATTTTCAACATATGAATTCTCCTGAGACAGATCAGCCCTACCATATGAAGGTCACACGGCATCCTTTAGAAAGGTCTTTTTTCATATATATATATATATATAATTGTAGCAGTTATTCCTGTATGATTCCCTAATTGCAAGTGTTGTGTGTTAAGGGAAGTGACCTTTTAAGGTTGATCTTAAAGAGCCGTGCTCCAAGGTAGGGGTTGGCACTCTTTCTCCAGCTAGTAAATATTTTCAGTGTTGAAAATCAGAAGCACATGGTCTCTGATGCACCTATTCAACTCTGCCATAGACAGTATTCAAAGAAATAGTTGGGTACATGTTACAGAAAGACTACATTACAAAAATAGGTGATCAGTTTGCTAATCCTTGTTCTGGGGGCTTGCGTTGTGGAGGACTTGTGGGGACTTGTGTTGTACGTACCTTACAACAAATAGAAACATTTTTGGATGGAGAAGAGGAGAAAAATCTATCTTCAAAAGTTGTTCTAGACCAGGTGTGATGGTACACACTTGTAATCCCAGCATTTGGGGGGGTGAAGACTGGAGGATTGTGGTTCACGGACAGTCTCAGCTACTTAGCGAGGCCATTCACAACTCAGTGAGACCCTGTTTCAAAAGATAAAAGGACTAAAATCTAGGACCGGGGGTATAGCTTGGAAGTAGAAAGCTCCTGGGTTCCATCTCCAGTACCGGGAAAAAAAAAAAAAAAGTAGTGTTCTAACTGGATATGGCACTGTACACCTGCAATCCTAGTACTTAGGAGGCTGAGACAGGAGGATCACAGGTTTGCAACAACCTAGTGAGATACTATTTCAAAATAAAAATAAAATAAGCCTGGGGTTTTAGCTTAGAAGTAGAAGGCCCCTGGGTTCAGTGCCTGGTCCCACCACCCTTAAAACAACAACAACAAAACCCACTACCTCACTCCAATGATGATGTACATATACTTTTGTGTCACCAATGGTGAATTTAGCTCGTGTAAAATTTCCCCAAACTATAATGGTTTAAACAAACAAAAACACTTGCAAACTATTAAGACTTATAAATGATTACTTAATGATTTCACTCATCTGTAAAGTATATTCAAGATGAACAAGAAATACCACCCAGGACATTTTTTCAGGAAATTTGCTATTGCTTTATAATACACAAGAACATTTTCTTGCGATCTTTTCTTGACCCCTCCCTATAGCTCAGTCTCTGAGGAAGTGGTAGGGTTGTGGGGGTTGTTTCCTAATGACTTTTTACTTCCGATTGAGCCATCTCTTACTGGGCATTGGGGATAGAACAGTTCACGGCCTGTGCTTGGTGGCACCAGCCATTGCCCCTCCACCTCCTTTCACTCATACTTTCCTCCAGGTTATTTGGTCATCTGCTTCTCATTCTGTGTTAATGCCACTGCAGTCATGCTATCCACAACACTTTTGTATCTATGAAACTGCAGTCATTTTTGTTAAATTGTATTACTTTAAGCCAGGGTAGTGGCGCACACTTGCAATTCTCTGAGCTTGGGAGGCAGAGACAGGAGGATCGCACAGGTTCGAAGCCAGCCTCAGCTACTGAGTGAGGCTCTCAGCAACTTAGACCCTGTTTCCAAGTAAAATATAAAATAGGTCTGGGAGAATAGCCTGGAGGTAGAAGGCCTCTGGGTTTCACCCCCAGTGCCACCAAAAGAAAGAATTGTATTACTTTACTGTCCACTTGTTTTTCCAATTCCTTTCACGTGTCTTTGTCCCCCTTGTCAACTCTCGACAATTTAGTACTGATTTAACTTTTTCTTTGTTTTTACCTGTTGAAATTTCCAGTCTGATTCAGGACTGCCTTGAGTTTTGCTATTTCCTTTATTCCCAGCATGTCCTTTTCCCATCTGTCTGGAATGCCAGCTCCTGGGTAAAATGGGTTGGGAAAGCTTCTCACTGGCAAAGGCCCTGAGCTCTTTGGCAAGGTGAGGGGGTAAATTCTGGAGCAGATCCCTCACCAGCAGGGTGGGAAGACTAATTTTTATGGGGTGAAGGTAGATTCCAGTGAATGAGGATGCCAGTAAACTGGTGTTACATTTGTATCTGTTAAATGTAGGAGATTAGATAATCTGTCATTATGCTAATTCTGGGTAGCAGATGGTGGAGAGCTCTGCATCTCAACAGCAGCATTCACCATGGGGGAAATGAGCTTGCACTCAGATCAGCAGTCAGGCAGGAATTCCATGGAGAGAGAAACACCACTGGCAATACAGTAGTTTGTCCCTTAGAGGACATCCATACATAAGCTGGGTTTCTTAAGTTTCTCTCTGGTTTACATGTTCCTGGTCATAGCACTTTCTAAGTGTGTACACGGCCTTTTTCCTCCTCCTATAAAGAATTTGATGCCAGTCCTTGGGAGGCTGAGACAGGAGGATCGTAGCTTTGAGGCCAACCTCTACAACTTGGGGAGACCCTGTCTCAAATTTAAAAGTGGGATGGGTGGCTCAGAGGTAGAATAACTGAGGGTTCGATCCCCAGTTACTGCCGCCCCATATAAAAGAATTTGAGGTAGTCCCTTTCCATTTGGATAATAAAGGAAGATCAAGATTGGAAGCAGTTTAAATAAATGTGGCACCGAGATCACAAATGTTATTGATTGCCCATCCTGAGAAAGAAGCTTCAGAGATAAAATGAGAAGCAGGAGCTGTATGTGTTCTTTCTTTTGCCTTTGGTAAGAGATTTGAAATAATAATAGCAAAAAGGGCCTACGTTCTTTGACTTCACATTCTCTAAGGGTCAGTCTTGATCTTGGAGTTTTTTTTTCTCTGAAAATGATTTCCCTTCGGTATTTTGTTAAATCATAGCTTCACTTATTCTTTGTGTGTCGATGATTATCAATCTTTTATTTCTCTTTGCTTATCTCTATGCTCAACTTTCCACACACCTGCTTTTCATTTCCATCTCTAGGTCCTACTGTTATCTCAGAGCCAACATGCTTAACGCTGATTAAAATGGTCCCAGCCTCAAGTGTGCCCCAGAATCACCTGTGTAGCTTGTTAAAACACACCCCAGGCAAGGGGCTGGCCACAGCTTTATAGTACACATCAATTACAATCTTCCCCTCCCAGCTGATTCCATTCCTTTTCATACCAGTCAGTCAGACCTTGGGCTACAAGAATCTAGACTCACACTAAGAATCTAGATTTGGGGTCATTTTAAAAGTTGTCTGTTTATGGACAGCTCTTGGAATGGGTCACTGCCTCTACAGGGAAGAGTTCCAGATGTACTTTAAATAGACACGGTAATACCAGTTTAGTTGCTAGGTAAGTTGGACTGGAAGCCTACAAGCATTTTAAGTTGAAAAGCTAAAAGAGTGTGTTGCCCACCCATAGCTTTCGTTCCTTCCAGTGGCTTTCGATCCTGCCACTGTGACCCTTGAAGTGTTGGGGAAAGGCAGTGTTTATTATGTGGTGCAGTCGGGATTCTTGTGTGCTTCTCTTCTCATATTGCCATCACTTTGCTGCTATCACTCAGCTAGTCACATCTAAATGAACACAGTAGCCTTCTGTAACTACAGGCTTGCCCCTCTTCTATTCCCCATGTATAAACACTGCTGGATTAATTTTCCATAAATGCTACTTTCATGCTACTGTCTCACTACAATAGCTATTTTAGGTTTCCACAACTATCTTCAGTCAAGCTCCCTACCCAATTACATCTTCTCTCTCAGGCAACAGTTTCACTTTTTGCTTTGTGGAGAAAATACACACGCATGTCAGGAATATGCCTTTAACTTGGGAGCGAGGTGCTGGGGATTGAATTCGGGAGCCTTCTACCTCTGAGCTACACCCCCAGCCCATTTCACTTTTCATGTTGAAAGAGGGTCTCACTAAGTTACTGCTGCTGTCTGTGCACTTGTCTGGTCTCCGCCTCCTTCCTGTAGGTACTGGGATTACAGGCTCGCACCACTGCATCAGGCTAACGTCGTTAACTCTTGTTCTCTATGTTCCAAACTTGTCTTCCTCAGGCTTAATTAATTTTTTATTATTATTATTATTATTATTATTATTATTATTATTATTTTTACCTTTTGCTTTTCCATCTCTCCAGCACTAGATTTTACTTTTTCCATTGGTCTTCTGAGTTTGGTCATCAGTTAACTAAGAGTGTCCTTCATTACTCTATCCTATTACCTACTTTTCTCCTCCACTTTTCTTCATAGCTGCTGTAATGAGAAAATTTAGAAGGACTTTCCACTTGGGATCACTCCTTCTCCTTTGGCTCTCACCTTCCACGTTACTCACCAGTGCTCCCTCAAGGACGCTTCGCAGTCCTTAGAGTTCTTGATCTGTCTCTAATATTTAACTAATATTTAACACTTCTTTCTTTCTTTCTTTTTTTTTTTTTTGGAAAATTCTCCTGCCTTTTTCTGGATTTCTTTCTACGACTCTACTTCTGCTCAGTCTGCTTTGAGTTCTTAAATATCTACTCTTTCTCAACAACTGTCCTCTTTCCTCTTCTTACCTGGACTCAGTCTCTGCGAGTGACATTGGTCATGCTATGTCCTTAATTTCCTTTAGAAGCTGATGACTACCATATCTGTATCTCTAGCCCAGAGCTTCCTACCAAACTTCCCACCATTATATTCAACTGCTGACTAGAGATCCTCACTTAAATGCTAAAAATGGCTTATGGTCTCCACCAAGAGCCGTTGCTCCACTGAAATGATTCTATTTTAGTCAAGATAGCAGCAGCAACTTAATGAGACCCTCAGCGACTTAGGCTCTATTTTAAAAAGATAAGGGCTGGGGGTGTAGCTCAGAGGTAAAATGCTTCTGGATTGATCCCCAGCCCCACCAACACCCCGCCAAGTTCACGGAGGCCTCCAGTCCACGGGTGGAGATGCGGTCCTCATCTCCCCCCTCCCTTGCTTCCTATACCTGATGACCACGTGGTTCCGCTCAGGGGAATTCATCCTCTCTCTCCTCCCTGCCTGGTTTATGCTCTCAGCCTGGAATAACACAATAGTCTTTGAACTGGCCTTTCTATTTCTAGTTTCATTTTCTCCCAATCTATTTTCTACATTACTACTGTAATTCTCTTTCAGGAAACCAAATCTGATTATTATCTTCCTGCTTAAAAGTCTTCATTTATCATTCCATGGCCTTTAGGATTATATACAACTATGATCTGGCTCATGCCTACCTCTCTGTGTTCATATTAACATTCCCCTATGTTCTCATCCATCACTTTTACAAAACACCAGCAGCAACAACTTAAAATTCACTCCTCTTGAAGTCATTACACTCTCTCTGCCCCGGATGTGCGTTTTACCTGGCTGTTCTTCCTTTACCACTGTCTTTCCTAGGAAATCTTTGTCTTAATTACCCTGCTAAACCTAAACCAGACCTGAGCATTTTGTGTTTTATCCTCCCCAGCACCTTTTGCTTACTTATGAAAAGACTCATTGCACCTATAACATGAGGTCACCCCCCCCCATTTTAGTATATAATGCCTTTTTTTTCTCTCTCTCTCTCTGTAGAGAGTCTTTGAGTTTAACAAATGCTCATATGCTTTCCATGGCTCTCCATGGGTACTCTCATTATTTCTAGGCTGAGCTGAGGTAGATCTGAAATGAGGGCATACTATGCCTTTTGTGGCATCATTTAGCACTTTAGTTTTTCCTGGGACCCTAGAGGTCCTTCAGGTTAGTCCTCTTGGTATGGTAGAACAGAAAAATAGAATTTGAAAGGTAAGGGTCTTTTGTCAAGTTTTATCTAATTAAAGCCAGAGTTAAAATTTGGAATTTCTTGATTAAAAATATATGTGAAACTGAACCTCATTTACATGTTATCCCCAAATTGTACCTTTTTCTCAGGCCACAGGGACATGTCATAATCATTTTCCTTGTGTACTTTAAATTCTTTTCCCTTTCTATTCAATAGATTATTTGTTACTGGAGATAAAGTAGTGAATGCAGTTCACAGAAATCTTTATTATTTTTGTTGTTGTTTTCATTTTAGCTTAAAATGTTTCCAGTGAAGGCAAACAAGTCATTGCTTGTATCAATACCCTTCCTTCCTTCCTTCTTTCCTTCTTTTCTTTTCTCTTCTTTACTTCCTTCTCTGGAGATTGAACCCAGGGACAGTCTACCTCTGAGCCCCATACCCCTAGCCCTATCTTTTTAATTTTGAAATAGGTCTTGCTAAGTTTAAGGGATCTCACTAAGTTGCTGAGGCTGGCTTTGAACCAGCGATCCTCCTGCCTCAGCTTCCCAAATACTGGGATTATAGGTATGTACCACCACCCTCAGTTCTGTTAACTATTTTCTTTTTTGTATATGAAGAAGGAGATAGGCTGTCATGGTAGAAGAATACCTCTTCAATAACTTGAGACCTGAATTCTAGTCTAAGTTTGTGACTAAGTATTTTTTAGTGTCGCTAGAGCTCACCTGCAAAATGAAGGAATTAAAATAGAATACTACGATCCTTTCTATAGTAAACTTGACTTTTCCTGGTCATAGTATGAAATCCACCTGTTCTCTTAGTATGTACGGTCCAGTAATTTCCTATGGTTCTTAGTATATTGTCAAGCTCATAATTATCACTTAAGTAGCATCTCATAATGGTTTTATTGATATGCTGCTGCTGCTTGTCTTTTTCAAGTATAAACTGGATAGGCCAAAATAGTACTTGACAAACTATTTAAGTGAGAAGATGAGCCTGACTGTCCAGTGTTCTCTGTGCAGGACTAAACTTCCTAGTGTACATACATAGTGCGCTCCAGTGTTATGAGAAAGGTAGGAAATCACTGTTAAATGTCAGTTCTACTCTTAAGTCAGTTCTTCGTTCTTGATTCAGATTCTTTGAACACATCCTTGCTAATGCAGAATGTGATTAAGTCAGTTTGTTCCAGATGAAAAAAGATTTTAGCCAAAGGAAAAGGCACTAGTCAGTAGAGTCCGGAAGCTTAGACCTTCCCTAGTGGAAGATATATTTTACGCGTGTCCATTAGCTCATCTCTCCCTCCCTTGTATTATACTACAGAGCATTTGAGTAATAATATCTTAAGCAAGTGGCTGTTACTAAAAAGCGGAGGCAAATAAATATTTCCTTATACATTTGCCAAGCAGCCTGGCCTCCCACCCCTTCACCCGCACATCTGTATGCACAGCGGATAGGGCCTGGAGTCCCCAGTGGAAGGTTTAAAAGAAATCCTTCTTGCTGCCAAAGTGCTTCACAACCTCAGCATCTAGCCCCTAAGTTATGGGAAATACTTATTGAAATGATATACAATCTCGAATGTCATTGTCAAGTGTTGTATAGATATGGATAGATGGATGAGGCTGTATCCAATATGTACTCCATAGCTATTGACCAGTAAATCTTAACTCATGAAAAAAAAAAAAAGTCCATTAGAGTAATATCTGAGCCAAAAGGCATTTTGTATTTAGATGTGCTCTCATGGCATGAGTGTGGAAACTGATGCAGGCTTAGCACATGTTTATGCAATGAGAGAGCGAAAGAGCTGCTGGGGTGAGAGCCCTGTGCCTCTCGGGCCTAGTGAGAGGACAGCCCGGTGAATGGCTGGCTGGACACGGAGGGCTTGGGGGAAGTGCAGAATATTCACAGCTTCTACTGTTGAAGAGTAACTGTGGATAACACTCTCCTTTGTTATAGATGATGGGCCACCCTTATCACTAACATCCCTGCTCTGTTACGTGCACCTTTTCACTGTGTTCTCGTTCGTGTGTTCGTGTTCTCTCCCTCTCTCTCTCTCTCCTTCTCTCTCTCTCCTTCTCTCTCCTTCTCTCTCTCTCTCTCTCATTTTTTATAATTTAGATGAAGATTTTACCTGTTAACCTGCCCCATATCAATCAAAATCTTATATTACACCTCCCTTTAAAAGCACAACTCTGTCAGGCTGGAAAGTGTCTTTTTGAGAAAGTTGGTTTCCTTTTGTGTAAGTTTCAGAAAACAAATGAAATAACTAAGCTAAAATCCAATATGCTTTTTGGCGCCCAGAGCTATGACATTGTTTTAACTGGTAAGCTGCTTACTGCCTGTGATTTGTTGTATCCATTAGGAACATGAATGCAGCTGGGGCATCATTTTTGTTTATAAACTCACCAGCAGCGGGCCTTCTTCGCATTTACCTTGCTCATTCATTCTTATAAGCACCTGTAATTGATTCCTTTGCCTAAATGGAGCAGGGTGGTTTGTTTGTTTTGTTTTTTTAAGTTGCTCGCCTTCGTGGATTCCATGTCTTACTCTGTTGTTCATGAATGCTCCTGAAGTGGCTTTGCTTTTGACCAGGGCAGTGTCTCGAGGCAGCCTCACTTCATGGCTCTTCTCATCCTCCCCTTTGCTTTCCTCAGCATGTGTTTGGGACTGTTGAGTGACAGGTGGGTTGGGCAGCTTCTTAGACCCTTGTGCTCAGGTAGAGAGCACGCCATGCAGTCCTTGCTCTAGAGCAGTGAAGTGGTGGAGGAAGTCAAGAGTCTTTCCCTCTTACTCTTTTCCAAGCACCTAAGCTAAGGTTAAGTGCTGTACAACTACTGGCCCTGCACTCTGTCCTTGGAATGGGAATCGGTTGGTACAGGGGAGACAAGATCCTGTATGGCTTCTGCTGGGCCTCACAGCCTGCTTGAGGCCTTCCTGTGTCACCTGCCTCTTAACCTGGACCAGGCTCCCATTTCTTTTTGTATTGAGGAAAGTGGTGCCGACACAACCCATAACTAGGAAGGAGCCTTTTATATTTACTTTGGGGAATGAATTCTCACAGCGCAAGTCTGTCATGATGGTTTTGTTTGCAAGGAACAGAAGCAATTCTGACGGTCCTAAACAAAGAAGTTCTATGGGGAAGTTTTGAAAAGCAGATAGAATTGGCCTAAAGCAGGCCTAGAGCAGGAGTAGCAAGCCTGGGAAGTAGATGGGACCAGGGCAGCTGCAAGAGGCCAGGGTGCAGGAAGAAGAACCATGGTCTTTAGTTAGAAGCATCTGGAAAGGACACTCTCACCACCTCCACTGGTACTGTAACTGGGGCAAGACCCCATTGTAAATGAACTCTGGCTGTCTCTCTCCTTGATGTCACTGTCTGACATTTTATAATCCGAGCCTGGCCCAGTCTGTCCCATCTGCCAGAGATAAGAGCAAGGGTAGGCATTTGATTTTCTTCTTCATGGTGTGGGTATGTGTCTTACCATTGCATCCATTAAAGACTACAGCAATGGGATATGTCAAAGGAAAATGACAACTGTTAAATCCATTGTTTAGCATGTGAATATTTGGCTTTCATATTCAAAGACCATATTATGCATAAACATAGAAAGACTAGTTATTCAGGATACCATGTAGGTCAGTGACTTGGGTCAGGAATCTGGGGTGAAATGAGAGAAGAGCCCCCTGAATGACTGTACAAGCCCAGTTCCTACTGTCTACTACTGCTGAGGGAGAGGAGTTGAAGGTGTGTTCGCCTTCTACCTCTCTCCACAGTGATCACACGCTTCTCTTCTCTCCATCCCCTGCCTCTCCTCCTTTTGGAACCAGGGCAGAACCCAGGGACTTGCACATGCACTCTACCACTCAGTTACACTCCCAGCCTCCAAACACTGCGCTTTTGTAAAATTTTACTTCTCAAAGGAACGAAGAGCAGAGAAAATAAGGGCTAAAGAAAGCCTGCCTGTGTTCACAATGAGCATTTCTACTTGGTGTTGGAATATATATTGAGAGAAAAAGTGAAGGTCATCAGACATTTCCAAATCATTCATCCCTCAAATAGGTCTTCTGGATCCCCAGGCGGCCAGCAAATTATCATAATTAAATGTTTAATATATATTTTAGCTAGCGTATTAGCATTAGAGTGGTCACATTTATAATATGATGTAGATAGATTATTTTTAATGTGCTGATATATATTTAATGCATTAAGGGCATCCTGGATAATTCATGTGCACATTATATTTATTCTTGTTTTACAGAATTTTCAAAGGAGAAGCGATATCAGAAAGGGAAATGGGCTGAGTGTGTAAGAGTTAGACACCCAGTGTCACGGCGTCATTCGCTTTTTCTCTTAGACAACTCATTTACAATTTTCCCGAGTTTCTCTCTTGATCTGTCTTCATCTCTGTGTGGAAGCATTCAGATTAGTTTATCTCTGTGGACTCTTTTTGCTCAAAAATTCTATGACTCAGTCAGTTATTACTTTGTTTTCCTCCGGCAGCCACAGAAACCCCAGGGAACTCAGTGAGTAAAATCAATACACTAGCCAATAAATATTTATTGAGTGCCTACTAAGTGTGTGGCTCTTCTTGGGCCAGTAGGGAATATGATCTAGGTGGTAAGACAAGATATGTACTCAAAGGAAGATAATAATACACGGCAGTAATAGATAAGTGCCAAGTCAGTCTGTAGCCAAAGGGCTTGAGTTTGGTGGTGGCTGGGAAGTGGACTGGGTGGCTAAAGTGGAAGCTGAAAGGGGACCACCTTGCATGAACCCCTTAATGGCCTGTTTCCCTGCCCTGTGTGGCACTGTGTAATCAGAAGAAAACTGGGTTTGGAATCAGAAAACCTAGCTTCTGCTCAGAGCTTTGCTGCCTACATGATTACTCGTGGCAAGTGTGAAACGGTTTACTCTTTTGGGAAAGCAAAAGCCACTACTCACCTCTGTATTGCTAGGAAAGATTGAGCTAATGTGTGTTAAAGTGATAGTTCTATAGTAGGCACCTGTACCACCTGTAGATGTTCATTAAATCTAAAATTATTTTTCTTAAAAATGAATGGAAGAGTTGCATCATCAGACACTTAGAGGTTTGGGGTTGGACAAAGTGATTGGCATGGTCCTGAAACACCTGGAGTAGTCTCTGGTGGGTCCTGGCTTAGTTACAAGCAGTGCAGCCTTCTCTGCCTTAAGTTTCTCATATGTGAAAGAGGGATGGCACCAGTCTCATGAGAATTTTGTGAGCTTAAAGTGAGTTAATAAGTGTAAAGCATTTAAATATCAATAAATATTATTCTCCCTATATTCCCCCACCACGTTCCTGTTCTCTCTCCTCCACCATCTCTTCCATTCTCTTTCTCTCCTCTCTCCCCGTCTCTGGTCCCCCCCCATCACCATTTCAAATATAATGAGTGAACATTTGTTTCCATATTGGAAACTCTCAAGGAGGCTTTCTGTGGGTATGGTGGGGTTGGGGTTGGGGGTGAGGGTGAGGACTTCTTGTCCCCATAATGGTTTAAGAGGATAAACTGACAGTGTTTGGGACTGGACAGCATTGCAAGGAGATCGGGTAGGAGAAGCTGTGTAGACCACCAGAGAGGTAGTGAGGGCCTCAACTGGGGTAACAAGAAAGAGTAGAAAGACACTCAAGAGAAAATGAGACTATGTAGATTAGAGCTTCAAGATTCTACTGCGGATGCAGAGCCTGTTGGGCCCAGGTACTATGAGTACTATGGTCCTACAGAGCAGGCTGTTGAGAGGATGTGCTCGTTTGATAGGATTCATGAAAGCTTTAATCTAGGGAAGTGAGTTTTATTTTTGAACTGCTGAGTTCTACGTGATGATGAATCATGCACGTTCACATGGCCTGCACGGAGTCGGGAATGTGAATGCGGCATATTTAGCCAGGAGCAGGCCAGTTTGGATGGATTAGGAATGTGTGCTATTTAGAACATTTACTTTTGTCAAGCCAGATCTAGTAATTAATTGACGATCTCATTGTTTACAAAGGATCTTTTTGTCTCTGGGGAAAGAAGCATGATTCTTATTTAGAGGGGTGTCACTTGGGGGGCATTATACCATATTCTGTCATAGAGGGAGATCACACAAGTCCATGCTTTTTCTTTCTCTGAAACGTGTTTTCACTTTGGTGTATTTCTTCTCTCATTTTAATGGTTGAGGGTCAGGGAGACTATTAGATATTTGAAGATGGACATTGCTTTATTGCAACTCATATTTAATATGCCATTCACATTTCCAGCCAACATTCATCATTGTCTTAACTTCCCCAGATGTTTTGATGACATGGAAATGCTCTGGTACCCAGAAAAGAGCTGGCCTAATGGAGTATAATATAAGTTTTACTTGTCTTATGAAGCCATAACCATGATATTGCTGAATAAATGAAACTATCAAATCAGAGGTGACAATAAGATTACAGTACTGCAGAAATCCTGGGGGCAGAATAAAATTGTCTATTTACTAAGCTTAACTATTTGCTATAAGTATTTTATGTTATGCTTCTTCCTCCCCTTTTTCCAAATCGCTTTGACCCATATTTCATATTTTCAGCACTTTCCACTAGCCAGATTTATGAAGTGGGTGAGTTGTTTAATTCTGCCACTTCTGACAATATTTTTATCTTATTTTCCCCTCAGTTGTGCTTCTAGAAGATCAAGGTAGGCATGCTCACAGAGGTAGGTAGGGCATGAATGGAAATAAGGTAATGGGTACAGTGTGGCTCAGAAGCACCTTGGAGTAGGGAATTAGCTATTCCAGCAAGGTGAATATAAAGTGACATCTCTTTATCACCCACTTTTAAAACCCAAGTCCTTGGCTGGCTTTGGTTTTATTTCTTTTTTCCCCAGGCTGAAGAGTGCTATTGGAGGACAGTGGCCTCTGAAGCTAGATGAGCTTTTGTGGCTACTTGAGTGTAAGCCTATTATTTATAATGATGTTTGGATGGGTATGTGCTGTAGTGATTCCAGGACTTGTCTCAGAGGCAGTAATATTTGCATAGAATCACTTTTTCTCTCTCTTTTTTCTTTTTTCTCTCCCTCCACCCCTTCTTCCTCCTTTCCTTAAGCATTTCTTCCAGTCGTATTTAGGACTCTGCTTTGGTTTCTAACTGTGCATTCTTCAAGTTCTTCAAATAGGCCTAAAAGTCTTTAGCAGTCTTCATGGTTTTCTCTCTCTCCACTTCCTCTCCCCATGAGAAAGAGTGAATATGATTCGTTATCTCACAGTCCTTGTTCCGAATAGTTCTTGTTATTTATATCTCTAGAAGTGTTCCCAGCTCTCAGTGGCGCGTAGAATCCCAGACCATATTTGGTACATGTAAGTATTCACCATGCTGATAACATGTGACCCAACACTTACTCTACTAAGACTCTTTGAAAGGGTGCCTTGTAACTTGATGTGCTTCCAGGTTTGCACCTGTGCATTAGTGCATCTGGCTATTTGGGGTCTTGCTGCACTTCTTGCTACTGTGCAGCTGGGCTGGTAGGCTCTCACAGGAAGACACTTGGCTCTCACAGCCCAGAGCAAGGCTGCGGTGCCCAAGACGGCCTGTGCCTTAGGAAAGCCCTTGACAGCCTTGATTTTTCTCTTTACCCTAGTTACTAACGCCTGGCTAGGGACATAGAAGCATTCATATCTTCTTCTGTTCTCAATCTGTATGGTGAATACAGAAAAGTCTCTACCACTGTTCAGATCCTCTGTGATTATTCTTGTGACAGGACTTGTTAAATAGAAGAAAAGAGCCATTTAGTGTAAAAAGACTTTAGAAATCAATTTGAGTCCATTTAAAAGCTACATAAGTTGAAGGGGGAAGTGAAAAAAGAGGGTAGATGGAGGGAGAAAGATTGAGCAGATCCATCAGAGATGTGTACCACCCTACCTCAGACCTTTCAGATTCTTAGTGCTCCTGAAGCAAAATCTCCTGTTGAGAGATGCTGCTTGGTTATGTGAGAAATGCCTCCTGGCTCTCTATGAAGTGGGGGGGGGGTGGAGGCAGGGAAAAAAATCAATTCAGTCAGAGGAGACTGGGTGATCAAAGGGATTGGGTGGTAGAGGTGCCTTGTGAGCCTTAGAGGTGTGGCCATGCTTGCTTCTGGATGCTCTAGTGTCTTGTAGGACTCTTCCTTGTTTGAGGCTAATTGGAAAGCAGTCACTTAAAAGATAATTTGTTGATTGTGCATTGTGTTTAGGCCTCTCTCAAGTTGAATTTTGCTCCTACCCTTTAGAGGTGTATTTTATCAGCTTATAAAAGCTGAGTCTGTTGCAAGCCTGAGATTGACAGGATCCTGCCTCAAAGAACATAAATATTAGTGGTCTTGGTGTAAACTTATAGGGGAGATCTGAAGGGATCCTGGCCAATGGAAAGTTGAGCATTATCCATACTCATTAGCTGTGTTTGGGGATGAGGAGACCAATTCCCCATCTGTATGAACAAAGGCAGTACTAATATTCTGAAGAAAATTACTTTCCAATCTTCTGAGCTTTTTACCTGGTTATTGAATCTTGTGGTGACTTTTACTTCTTACTCATCCCTAGCCTAGTTGCAAACATAAACATCAGTACCCTGAGGCTTCCGTTGTAGGTCCATGGTCCCCACAGTGAACGGCTAATAAGAAGTGAGATGGACCGCCTATTTGTCAGAAGTAAGCATTGGAGCTCTGTCTGCTGGGGCTCTCCTCTCAAACTTATAAGAACGGCCTGCACTTGTGGCAAAGTACAGCTAATTTCTATAATGGAAGTAGAGGAGCCTCAAGGTCTCTGGTCTGATTTCCAAGTCTTTGATCCATCTTGAACTGACTCTTGTGCAAGGTGAGAACGTGCGGTTTATTTCCATTTATCTGCTTATGGCTAACCAGTTTTGCCAACACCATTTATTGAACAGGCTATCATTTTTCCAATGTATGTTTTTGGCCCCTTTGTAAAAAATCAGTTGGCTATAAATGTGCGGATTTGTTTCTGAGTCTTCTATACTGTGCCATTGGTCTGTGTATCTGTTTTTGTGCCAGTACCATGCTCTTTTTATTACTATGGCTTTGCAGTATAGTTTAAAGTCAGGTATTGTGGAGGCTGTTACCCGGCATTAAGATATTGACACCTATAGCTGGGCACAGTAGGGCATGCCCGTAATCTCAATACTTAGAGGATTACAGGTTCATGGCTACCCTTAGCAACCTTGTAAGGTCATCCATAACCTAGTGAAACCTTGTTTCAAAATAAAAAATAAAATAGGACTGAGGATGTAACTCAGAGGTAGAATGCCTCTAAATGCAATTCTCAGTACCAGAGAGAGAGAGAGAGAGAGAGAGAGAGAGAGAAAATATGTTGTCATGTTTGAAGGTCATGGGTGGCAGAGGCCTGGGATACATGTCTGATATCTCATAGTAAACAGGCCTGGGGTGCATTTTGTGCTGAGTTTATAAAATCTAAATACAGGGCCTTGGAATCACTGTGAAAAAACTATATGATGAGAGTGTGTGTGTGTGTGTGTGTGTGTGTGTGTGTGTGTGTTCATGCACATAACTGGGGTACATATCTCACTATAAATGGAGTGACTATCATAAATATATTGAGCTATTAATTATCGTTCAGCCCTCTCCTTTAACCTTGACTGAAACATTGCAGAAGCCGTTCTTTATGGGCTCACTTTATTCTGAATATGTGCTCACATGTGTTTGCCTTAAGGAGAATATTCTGCTTTTGTAATCTCCATGGGCACTTCAGCAACTGATAAAATGTAGATGGTTTTTAAGTGGAGAATGTTAAGCTCAAAGACCTAGATAAAATCTATGAGCCAGAGCCACTGAGTTATCTGTTATCCTTTTCAGATGAAAAAGGAAGAGGTGGGCGTGCAGGGTGTGTTAAAGTATTATTCCCTGTGCCCACTCAAGATATCTTTACCCATTTAACCTGAGTTCTGTTTTATCATGGAGTGTATTCCCTTTGAGTTTGCGCTACTTGCAGGCACCAAATCATCGGAGTCAGAGTGTGTGAGTGAGAGAAGTGTATGTGTAGAGAGGGACAATTTTATCTTTATTCTCACTGATAGAATATGCATTACCTTTGACTGCAGGTATAACCAGTCAGGCAAAGACATAACGTCTAATGCAGTTTCTTTATGAAGAGGCAAGAGCATCCTCCAGCTCTCTCTGTGTCTTCATAGTGTGGCTTTATGGAAAGTTATTGGCGGTATTGTAGATGAGTAGAAACAGTTCCATCTGATAGCACCTAGGGAAGATCAAAGGAGGTCTACCTGCCCAGAGGGGTGGTCCATGCCAAGTGAAAACATCCATGTGGAAAGATGGCTTGGATCGGAGCAATCTCAGAAGGTGGTGACAGCAGGGATACAATCTTGCTGACATTCAGGGGACTCAATCGTAAGTAATATTACTAAGGTTAAGCCCTGTCAGAGAAGGAAGATACAGAAAGGAGGAAAACATGCATTGAGCTGGGATCGTAGGAATCTGTGTTCCTACACATGTTTACATCATGTTTACAAAAATGTTAACAATCACCGGGCATGGTGGTACACGCTTGTAATCCCAGCATTCAGGCAGCGGAGACTGGAGGATCGCAGTTTGCAGACCACCTCAGCTACTTAGTGGGGTCCCTTGCAACTCAGTGAGACCCTGTTTCAAAAATAAAGAATAGCCGGGCGTGGTGGCGCGCGCTTGTAATCCCCACGCTTGGGAGGCAGAGACAGGAGGATCGCACAGGTTCGAAGCCGGCCTCGCTGGCTTAAGAGACCCTGTTTCAAAATAAAAATATAATAGGTATCTGGGTGTGTAGCCCAGAGGTAGAAGGGTTTCCAAAAACCCCAGGAGCACCAAACAAAAAATAAGAATAAAAAATTAGGGTTGGGGATGTCTCTTAGAGATAGAATGCCCCTGGGTTCCATCCCCAGTACTGCAATAAATAAATAAATAAATAAAAATAAAAAATAAAAAAATAATAATGTTTACATTCATGGTAAATTGATTTAGGTTCTCCTAGAGTCAAATACTAAGAAGGACCAGATATAGGGAGAAATGAACTGAAGGGCTGAGGTTGTAGCTCAGCGGTAGAGTGCCTGCTTAGTGTGCCTGTGGCCCTGGGTTTAATCACCAGTACTGCAAAGGAGACAGAGGGAAGGAGAGAGAGAGAAGGAAAGAGAAAGCAAGAAAGGGGAGAGGGAATTGGAGAAGACTCATCATCTGAGGGGAAATTGTGAAGGGAGCTATGAGAGGCTGGGAGACATCAAACTACAATGCAGATCAAACCCCTGTGGAGAAGGACAGGAATGGAGGAAAAGTCTAAAAACACGGGACAGTTCTAAGGAGAATTTCCCTAAATCTGATCCTGAATCCTTACTGTGATTTAGGGTGACTTTGTCACCCTAAAGTTATGTATTATTAATTAATTTCAGCCAGGCGTGGTGAAACCCTCCTGTAATTCTAGTACTTGGGAGGCTAAGACAGGATGATTGCAGGTTCACAGCCACCCTCAGCTACTTAGTGAGGCCCTCTGCAACTCAATGGGATCTTGTTTCAAAATAAAGAATAAAAAACAGGACTGCAGGTGTAGCTCAGAGGTAGAATGACCCTGGGCTTCATTCCCAGTACCACCAAAAAAAAAAAAAAAAAAAAAAAAAAAAAGAAGAAGAAGAAAAGGAAGGAGGAATTTATTGATATCCAACACAACAGTGTTAAGGCGGGCATGATAAGCAATTGGGTCTTGAGGACAGAGGCCCAATAAGTGGATTAATAAAGTCATCCAAGAATGGGCCAGTTACCACCAGAGTAGATTCTCAGCAAAATGAGACCAGCCCCATGTACTTTCTGTCATACACACTCACTTGCCCTTCCCCATCTGGTGATACTGCACAAAGGCCCTCTCCATATGCCAGCACTCTAGTCTTGTATTCCTTGTCCCTTGGAAGCCTGAGCCATGTAAATTTCTCTTTTTTTTAATATAAATTACCCAAACTCACATATTCTATTATAACAGTAGCAAATGGACTAAGACAGTCCTTGAGTTCAAATTGCCCATCAGAGGAATCCCATGTCTCTCAGCAATAGGACTTCTTTAGTATGCTGGACTAAGTTATTGGCTAGCAGTAGCTGGTGGGAGGCCCAGCCCTGGCTGAATTAGTAGTGATGGATTTGAGAGCACAGCAGCTGGGCTGTCAGTCAATTATGCTTCCTGCAGTTGGAGATCCAAGAGGCACATTTTCATGACTGCCACACATGGTTTTCAATAGTTGTAGATAGATATAGAAATAAAGTATAGGAATAAATATAGATTGTAAATGTGGGCTCCTTAGATAGATGGCTAACTCCAAAGCTAGAGAAGATAGTACAAGATTAGCCTGGTACACGTTGTGCCAGAAAACAAGGAAGAACTCAAGGAAGGATAGGGAACCCATCCAAAGGACACTGGTGCCAGTTTGTCCCCGCTCCCACTGGCCAAGTTGGTAACAATTTGAAAATCTAAAGAACAGTAGTGGTAGATTATAACCCTTTGACTAAAAATGAAACGTCATCGGTTTGTATTAAGTAAATGAATAACTTGGGAGTTCGGTGAGAGATAGATTATATAGTTGAAAATGTTTTCTAACAAAATAATAACAAAGAGGGAATGGGTAACTTTACAATGGAGAAGGCTGGTACACAACACTAATCCATTGGTCAAAGATAACATTGGAAAATTATACATCACTATGCGACTTGAATCTGATCTTGAAGAATCAGACAAAATGAAAGAACTGGCCTTTAGTCTTCAAAGCTGTCAAGGCGATATAAGTCAAAAAAAGACAGAGGGGCACTGTTCCAGGTAGAGACATGACAGCTAAATGGGACAGCTGGTTCTGAACTACAGTAGTCTCCCTTACCTGTGGTTTCAGTAACCTGTGACCAGTTACAATCCAAAATATTAAATGAACAGTTACAGAAACAATAAGTCATAAGTGTTAAATTATACACCATGCTGAGTCTTCTCATGAAATCTTACAACATCACTCCCCATCCTACCCAGGCTTCTAAGTCATCCCTTCAATGTTTCTACACTGTATAAGTTAGCCTCACATTAACCCCTTAGTAGCCATCTTGGTTTTCAGATTGACTCTTGGGGCATTGCAGTATTTGTGTTTAATCATTATTTTACTTAATAATGGCCCAAAGTGCAAAAGTAGTGAGGCTGGCACTTATCCCTTCCCTTCTTTTTTGTGGTACTAGGGATCGAACCCAGGGGCATTCTACCTACAAGCTACACCCTCAGCCCAATTTTTTATTCTTAAACAGGGTCTCACTAAGTTGCAGAGGGCCTCACTAAGTTGCTGAGGCTGGCTGCAAACCTGTGATCCTTCTGTCTCAGCCTCTCAAGTACGGGGAACAAGCATGTGCCACCACACCCAGCCCCCCCCCCAAAAAAAAGAGGATTAGTGTATAGGAACTGCACACTAAACTTTTGGGAGTCATAGTACAACAGGTTGAATATTTAATCCCAAATGATTCAAAAAAGAAGAGCATGTTCTTTGTATAGTATTTGCAAATTTTCTGTGACTTATGTTAGAGTATATGTTTCTATGTCATCTAAAGCAGTTTAGGCAATTATGCTACCTATCAATAGATTGTTGTTTCAGTATTGGGGTGGGGAAACTGATAGGGGAGGGAGAAAAAAATGTGCCTAAGACAAACAGAGCCTGCTATAATGGGAATTTTACTTTTTAAGATTTCTGTTCTCAGCCTGCCATGGTGGCACACACCTGTTATCCCAATACTTGGGAGGCTTGAGTCGGGAGGGTCCAAGGTCAACCTCAGAAACTTTAGGCCCTCGGCAACTTATTGAGAACAAGTTTTAAAATAAAAAGAGAAAAAAGGCTGGGGTATAGCTCAGAGGTAGAATGCTGCCTGAGCTTAATCCCTAGTACCAAAAAAAAAAAAAAGATTCCTTTTCTTCTCTGTGGTCACAAAACACCTTTTCTCTATGCTTGCAGAATGTAGGATCTGATGGTTTCAAACTCTTACAGTAGGAAAGTTGTGAGCTTACTACAGCCTGCTTGCTGTGTGAAAAGAAGTGGAAAGGAAAAATGCTTGAGAACCTGCGTGCTAGACCCTTGTGGTTGGTTTTTC
Source organism: Muscardinus avellanarius (assembly GCF_963383645.1). Lineage (NCBI taxonomy): Eukaryota > Metazoa > Chordata > Mammalia > Rodentia > Gliridae > Muscardinus > Muscardinus avellanarius. The sequence continues at coordinate 87,777,599 of NC_137795.1, forward strand.
TATCAGGAATGCCTGACGGTAACTGATCCCCTTGAATAGAACCCTCAATTTCCCTCTTAGTTTGGAGAAGCATTTTAGTCCCAGCACTAATTCTTTTTGTGTTTCTAGCTGATACAGAGATGACTTACTGTCAGACCTCCAAGTCTGTTAGGTCCCTTTTTATATGCTGATTTTGAATTATCCATTTGTACCAGACATGTGTAATTGGAGTAGAATTACTGATACAGGCAAGAAAGCAGAACTTATAAAATTGTCTAAAGCAGCATAATGTCATGGCACATAATTTAATGTTTTCTTTTCTTACTGGGCAGCTGATCAATGCACTAGTCAGATTCTGAGCCATCTTTAGGCAGGGGAAAAGCTCCTGACCTTTCATTAGCAGCCAAAAGAAGTGAATGAGACAGTCAAGTATATGAAGCTAGGCTACTTCCCTCTCTCTCTCTCTCTCTCTCTCTCTCTCTCTCTCTCTCTCAATCTCTCTCTCTCTCTCTCAATCTCTCTCTCTCTCAATCTCTCTCTCTCCTCTCTCTTCTCTCTTCTCTCTTCTCTCTTCTCTCTTCTCTCACTCTCTAAATTGCTGTATCAGATAATGTGGAAGAGTTAGACAAAAGCTGGAAAGGCATGGAGAAAGTTGTTTCTTGTTTCTATGCTGGGCACACTTGGCTAGGAAGATAAATAATGTTCCAATGCTATATTTAAATAACGATTAGGTGTGTTTTTCTTTGTAGAACAGTATCTTTATCTATTTTATGCAAAGTGCTATGCTAGGACCCAGGTTATAGAACAAGAAAAATGTGACCCTTGTCTATACAGCACTCAACCTTTAGCAGGGAAGATAGACATTGCGTTAGTTATTTTGATTCTGCTTGATAATTAGTGATTATTTATAATGGGGTGTACACCAAGAAGAGAATGCCTGGTTTTCACAGGCCTGGAACATAGTAAAAGCCCAATAAAGAAGGCTGTTATTATTTCATGTACTCTTTCTCTCCTTACTGCTAAGCACCAGCACCGCCAGTGTCCCTCCAGGGGAAATCTGTAGTTAGGATTAGAAGCTAGGAGAACATGGGTGAGGTGCTGAGCTTGAGGGGGAAGAGAAAGGAAAGTAGTGGGCAGGGTGTGGAGTGAATTGGGAAGCTGTGGCCTTCGGACTTTAGGCAGCTCTTGACATCTGCTGATAATAAAAGAGAGCAAGGACGCTGAAGAGGAGGGAAGGAGTGCGCCCTTGGTTCTCTGCTGGCCTGGCAGGTACTCAGTAATTCTGGGAATTGATTTGCACAGCACTAATGGGAATGGATCATTAAACATTTGTACTGTTTTGCGTAGTTTTTCATGTAGAAGCTTATTTGTGTGAGATTTTTTTCTCGCCTGCACTGCCATTCCAGTTTTCTCCTCCAGACCCCGTGTATTGACTGTAAAATGTCAATGCTTGGTAATTCAAAATGCAGTAACAAATACTTCTTTATTCTCTTGGCATTTAAAATTGCCAAGACCTCTCAATCTGTCAAAAGTGGAGTCGTCCTTCATGCCAGTCCCTACCGTCGTCTCCAGCACCTGGGGATGGGGGGCTTCTCTGCTGACCCTTTAGGCCTCCATGGTGACAACCTCAGTTAAATCCCCCCATGTATCAACCTCTACATCTGCGGAGCTGGGCTGTTGCCTTCTCCATGCTGCCAAAACACAGCTCCGTGATAATGACAGCATTTGCCAGCGTGCTCACGCAGTGACTCAGGAGACAGGGTGGCCAGCAAAGCAGCCTCTTTGTGGGAGTGGAGTTTTGAGAAGTGCTAATTCCGTGGCGGTTTGGAGATATTAATATCATGCTGGCAGTAGATAAACAGGCAGCAGAGGGGCATATAATAAGAAGAGAACCAGCCACAGCATCTTCTCCTCCTTTCTTCACCAGCACGTTTTTTGTCTTGTAACAAAGTCTGTTCCCCTGAGTTTGGGTGATGGGACCCTTAGGTGGTTTCTGCATGTGCAGAGACTGGTTAGCCCTGTTCCCTGCATCCCTGGAGCATTGCTTTCTAAGGACTGCGAGTGTGTGAAGAGTTAATGACAGTTGCAGACAACACTAAATCACAGCATATGGCACAGGAGCCTATTGCTTACTGTCCCCTCTCCCTAAAGGGCAGTGAACCAGATGGCGTGAGTGGGGCCTTTGGTGCAATTATGACAGACACAAAGAAAGACACAACCACTCTCCCTCAATAATATCATGTCTCTTGCTTTCCAACATTTGCTCTAGTTACTTTTTTGAATATTTATTCTTGCAGTTGGATGTTCATATCAAAGTTCCCTTTCCCAGTTGGGAGGAAGCATGCAAATATGCCTCATTGGTTGGCTTAGTACCACATCCCATGCACTCTCCTCTGCCTGGTCGTTGCAGGCCACTCTCTTTCCTTCATGGGAGCAGCTCTCCTCTTCTGCTAAAGAAGTCTCGGTGCGTATGAGAACTGCCCCAAGTCAGGTTCCAGCCTGAGCTCCCGTCATCTCCTTGGAGTATTTTGTTCCCAAGCTGGTCCTCTCGGGTTTCGTCTTTTCCATTCCTTGATCCACCTGATTTCTTCTCCCCACAGCACCTCCCTCCTGCCTTCCGTCTTTGCTAGCTCATGCCTGGCTCTCCTCCAAGCCCACCCTGGGTGGGAGGTCCCACTCAGGAGATTTGATGAGAAGAAAAGCCCTTGGACTGTTATGTTAAGGCAACGTTTCTGACATTGCCAAAGCGAAACAAGACATTTTCTAGTTTAGAGTATAGGCCGGGAAGGAGATTTTGAGGAATTTAGGTCATGCTTTTATGTGTTCGTGTTTTATCTGTGTGCCTGATACTTTAAAGCAGACTTTTCTTGAGGGTAGTGGTTTGTTTATAACATTCTGTAAATAGCCTGGCCTAATGTAGGCTTTTTACAGATATTTTCTGCTAGTTTTTATGTATGGATTGATATAGCATCTGACTGTACCATCCAGAAAAATGCTGAGTGAGGGAACTTTTTTATTCAACCTTTTATTTGGCTTTCCAGCTTAGCAACTCACTGGTCTTGAAATCCTTGGCCTCTGCCTCCCTCTGCCAGAATGTGTTAAGACCTCCAGGTGCTAACTGTTATTATTTCTGTTGACTGAGCCCCATATGTACCTCTAGTGCTCACTGACCTACCTTTTCTGTTGCAGAAACATCGCTGAGGCTCTTGTCAGCAAAGGCCTAGCCACCGTGATCAGATACCGGCAGGACGATGACCAGCGGTCCTCGCACTATGACGAGCTGCTTGCTGCAGAGGCCAGGTGAGTCAAAAAATGACCAGCCCACCGGGACCCGCAGCTTCACTTTGTTATGACTCACTGCTGCACCTATACCTGAGCGGTATGGGTTGGAAAGTGATCTGCTGATAGAGCGCTGCTGCTGCTGCTGCTGCTGCTACTGCTTCCTTCTTTCTTCCTTCTTCCTTCTTCTTCTTCTTCTTCTTCTTCTTCTTCTTCTTCTTCTTCTTCTTCTTCTTTTTTCTTCAGTTTTTCCCTCATGCAAACAAGCAGAGCACACTTTTACTTGCTATCTAACCTCAATTAAGCACACTTACACCTTTATTTTTCCAAATCTGCAAAATACATTAGACATGACCTCCCTGGGTTGATATTATGGGTGAGAACACCGTGTCGGTAATTGCTGTCCCCTTTCCTGGGACTCACGGGGAAGCCTTGCTTGCAGTATGGCACCGTTACCTTGGAGGCCTCTCCTCTCGGCCCCTCCCACTTACCACCTCTGGACCTTTTGTCATGTACAGAGGAAATGAGAACATTTATTGGGAAATGAGCTTTGGTTTCAAACACTTGTGACAGCTGGCAGGAGAGCATTTGAGAAGCCCTGTGACATTTTACTTCCGTCCTTCATCCCTGTGACTGGTGGCCCCAAGGACATCGTAATGCTCAGCAGTGCTTCTTGCCATTGACATTCTTCAAGTCTCTTACTCAGGCAGACTTTCGTGATTGGGTGGATACTGGTAGTTAATACTCAGGCTCCCTGGAAAATAGCAAGGACTGAACTACTTTTTGTTGAGCTGACTTGGATAGCTCAGCAGGTGGCTTGAACACAACCAAAATATATCCATTATTTCAAAGTGATTGCATGGGCTTGCCTCACTCAGCAGTTTTTCCATGGCCTTTAGGACCCATTTCGTTCTAGAAGTTTGGTCATTGTCAGGTGATGCGCTACAGTTAGAGGAGGGATGAGTTCAGGCACATGTTATCTAATCTCCGCTGCAGAATTTGTCATTGAGATCACTTCTCTTGCTCTTTGGCCCAGAACATTGCCCTGATATGTGACATTTACCTCTAACACTGTGTCACATCCTGATGGATAGAGCATCTATAGGATGTCACACAGAATGTCAGCTGAGGAGCCAGGCTGTCAGGCTGTTGTGGCTTTTGGAGTCTTCTCTGCTGGCTTTTCCCAATAAGCCATGTCTAAAACCAGATTTCTAAGGACAGATTGTTCAGAGAAAATACCTATACTTTTGATTGTTTAAGGCTCGTTAATGGCCATTAAATAATTTGATAATAGATCCGTAATTGCTGTTTTCTCATAATCTCCTTTCTTTTTTTCTTTCTTCTTTCTTTCTTTCTTTCTGTCTGGGGATGGAACCCATTCTACCTCTGAGCTATACCCCCAGCCCTATTATTTTTTCTATATTTTGAAACAGGGTCTCATTAAGTTGTGGAGGGCTTCACTAATTAGCTTATACCAGCTGACAGCTTGTGATCCTCCTGTCGCTCAGCCTCCCAAGTAGTGGGATTACAAGTATGCACCACCTTACCTGGCTTTTTTGGTCATGCTGGGATGGAATCCAGGGCCATTCTACTTCTGAGCTACAGCTATACCTCCAGCTCTATTTTTATTCTTTATTTTGAAACAGGGTCTCACTAAGTTGCAAAGCGCCTCACTAAGTAGCTGAGGCTGGTTTTGAACCCTGTTCCTCCTCTCTCAGCCTCCCAAGTACTGGGATTACAAGCCACCATGCCCAGCTTACTTCCTTTCTTTTCTTATATTATCACTTATACAGGTGGGTGCAAAGAATCATCTAGGAAATAGACAGTGACTAAATTGTAGGGTGGTATTCACAGGGTCGACATGTTCAGCCTCGCGTGAGGGTGGGTGATGGTAACTTGAGAACAGGCCAGAGGTTCCCAGAGTAGCAGGAGCACCAGGCCGTATGATGGGCTGCACAGTCATCTTCAGTGCTGCTCACTGTGCTACTAGTGAATGTTTAATTCTGACAGGTAAGCATAGAAATAATTTGCAGAGCTGCCCTAGAAAGCGGAGCCAGAGTACGTTCTCTTATTATGCTGTTAGAAATAGCCCTGGTGTGAGTATTGTTGCGAGTGTTGTTTAATGAGTATACATATATAGAGTTTTTTTTAAGATTGAGATTTTAAGAAGAAAACAACCTCTTTAGTGCTGGTTTTTGTGCTGAACTAATGTAACAAGATGCTTGCTTGCTAAGGCAGGGAGCTGCCTAGAGATAATTTTGTTGAGCCATTGCTTTCAGACTGATGGTAGAAAAATTGGCTTCGGGGTCATTGTGCTGTTGCAGGTTGAGTAAATGGAGAGAAATTAACCACTTCCCCAAGCCAAGAGGCATTGCCTGAAGGCAGTACAGGTCTCATAAAGAATTAGGAGAAATAGCCAATGTGAACTGGGAGTGGGTTTTGCTCTGGAACATAATTGTCCGAGAGCCCTTAGGATGGTGGCCCAATGCCATCTTTCAGATGCTAAGTTCCAGCAAGGTGAAAGGAGCGCCAAGAAAGGCCAGAACACCCGCTGGGTGGGAGTGGGGCTTTGTAGCCATTAAAAATTATTTTCAGAGTAGAATGTACTTTTTTTTCAAACGATAAAGTTGGCCTCTTTTCCAGACCACCTATCTTCTGACACTCTGCTTTATTTTAGATTGCCTTTGGTTCGAAGCACTCCGTTCCCCCGTGGCACCTCCCCACGTCCCCTTAGCTTGCTTTATTCTTCCACATTATGGCCTGTCAGAGCTCTTTTTACATGCTTCTATGGCTCCTCATCCTGCCTGTCTATTGACTATTATCTGAGTTTAGGGTTGTTTCCCCTAGATAGATTAGCTATATTTTTTCCAGATGAACTCTGCTTTGTGCTTATGCCCCAGTCGATGCAGTGTCTCTATCTCCCAGCTTAGTGTCCTCTGCAGATCTCATTAGCGAGCTGTTTACTCCTTTTCTGGGCCATGAATAGAACTCCTCAATAAGAAAGGCTTTGGTGTTGACCCCAAGCCTTGCAGTGCATGGACTGTCACTTAAGGGCCTTTTGTTTATCATCCTCCAGCCACTTTTTAATCTTCAGTGATTGAGTACTGAACCAAGCCAATTTGAATTAGTTTTCCAAGTAAAATTTCTTGCACTACTGTATCTAATGCATGGGCAAAGGCCAAATTAATAACATCTGCTGAGTTCATGTCAGTCCTTGTGAAACTCTTCAGGTGGGTGAAAGTAGCATCATCTTCCTGAGTCCCTCCCCCCAGGGGCGTTGGCTCCAACAGATTTCTTTGGCCCTGACCTTGATTACCTCTTTTCCTCTCTGGTTATCACTAGTGGTATCTGCAATGGTGCCGGACACTCACCCATTGACTTTGATTCCCAGTTACTGCCTGGCCATTAATCCTTTCAGAGAAACATAGTAAGCTTTGGGGAAAGGGCAGCCTGTTAACTTTTCTGACTTCTCGGGTCAGCGCGCTGCCCACCTAGGAGCTGATGAGCTTCCTCAGGGCTCTGTAGCCGCTACTTCTAACATGGGGGCGTGATCTGCCAGCCTTTCTCAGAACATCAGAGTGGCACACTTGGTGCTCATTGGGAGATCAGGTGAGACAGAGAGGGATGAAGAAAATACCAATGTGCAATTTGCCAATTGCTTTCAAACATACCCACCTGCCAGCTAGAATCAAGCTCTGGCACCTCAGCAGCTCCTCAGTTTGCAGACCCTTCGAGTGGCTCATTCAGATTCCTGTCTTGATGGGAAACCCTCATTTTGTCTCAAATACCTGGCCCATGGAAGGAAGCCAGTGTTTTGTTTAAAGGATAAATACGCCTCTGATTCCCCAAAGGCAGCCTTCCTTTCTAGCTCAATTGTCTGTCATCAGCTGCCTCCTCCTTCATTTCCTTCTGTCCCAGCAAGATAAGCTTTTGGAATTTCTTGTGTAACTCGTGTTTCTCCTGGGCTCCATGAAAAAGCCCTTGATTTTGCCCCAGGGATCTGAGAAGTCCAGTATCTTATCCTCCTAATTTTTACAAAAAGCGCTTGGGTGCAGCTGACCCACCGTTCTCTGTGATGCTTCTGAACCTAGTCACCCACTTGAGAGGCATCCTGTGCACTCCTTAGGGACTGTCACACGTCATTTCATATTTATTTATTTATTTATTTACTTTTGCGGGTCTGGAGATAGAACCCAGGGGCATTCAACCTCCGAGCTACACCCCCTGCCCTATATTTTTTTATTCTTTGTTTTGAAACCAGGTCTCACTGAATTGCAGTGGGCCTCACTAAGTAGCTGAGGCTGTCGGCAAACCACGATCCTCTGGTCTCAGCCTCCTGAATGCTGGGATTACAAGCGTGCACCACCATGCCCGGCCCATTCATTTCTTTTCTGTGTGATTTCAGTGTTTAATTCCTGGATTTACTTTCCAATATTTCCAATTCTGGCCTGCCATGTACCTAGTCCAGATGAGTGTTCTAAACGTTGGGCAGAGCTTCTGACTATTCTGGGGAATATCAATCCTTAAAAGGTATTTCCAAGTTAGTGAGTCATTATTGGGACCCCTTTTTTTCTAAAGTGCTGTGAAAATATTTCATAGATTCTATCCCATGTATTTGTTGTAACACATTCAGTTTGATTTTAGAGAGGCTGGAATGTGAATCTCATCTAAACGCCATGTGTATTCCACGTGGGCTTTTACTAAATAATGTGGTGGACACTGAAGGCAGGTTGGTGATGATTAGAGTCAGATCAGAGCCTGGCTGTACACTTCTTTTCTTCAGGTGTGCACACCCGGGGAAATAGCATCTCTTCATTTTCCTATCATTTTATTTAAAACTGGAGAGCCAGGCATGGAGGTGCATGCCTATAATCCCAGTACTTGGGAGGCTGAGAAAAGAGGATTGTGGGCTCAAACAGCCTCAGCAATCTGTTGAGATCCTTCCTGTTTCCAAATAAGAAAGGTGGGTGTGGTGGTGCATGCTCATAACCCCAGTACTTGGAAGGCTGGGACAGGAGGATCACAGGTTCTCAGCCAGCCTTAGCTGCTTAGTGAGACTCCCGCAACACAGTGAGACCCTGTTTTAAAATAAAGAATAAAAAATAGGGCTGGGAGAGGTAGAGTGCCCCTGGGTTCAATCCCCAGTACCGCAAAAGAAAGAAAGAAAGATAGATCAGGCTGGAGATGTAGCTTGGAGGTAGAATACCTCTGGGTTCAGTTCTCAGTATCCCCCTAAAGGGAGGGGGGAAAACTAGTATTTTAAGACTTTTTAGAAACTTAGACTATGTGGCTCATTGTAGGCAAACAGAGAATTTGTGTTAGTTCGGACACTGGGGCCTTATTTCTTTAAAGGTACTTTTTAATTCTAAGATTTTGTGATTTCAAGATGCTATACATATATTCAGAAAAGAAATGGCTGCCCCAGCTTGACTGTGGGGGAAGCAATTGTATTGAACTATCTAGCATCTAAGCAGATTTAAGTGAATTATAGATTCATTCTGGACATACCTAATGAGGTTAGGGTTATCTCAGGAAAGAGAAAAGGGCAGGTTCCTGCTTATCTTTTCATGTGTATTCTCTTTCTTGCCTGGCGCACTGCAAATTCAAAGAGCAGTGGTGCTGTCCTGTCCCTGAGAGGCAAACACAGACCTGCCCACTTCTTAGCTTTGTCTTGGCCCCTCTCTTCCCAGTCCCCTTAAGAACTCATTTTTCTGACTGAGCAAACTCTTTTAAAAACAACAACAAAATGAGTGTCCCTGCCTTGCTGGTTTATGCATGCCCAGTCTCCAAACCCCACAAGCATCAGTTCTTGCTGTTTTTCTGTGATGGACAGTATCTTGCTATTATAGGGCTCTCTATGCATGAACCTTTAGGAAAACTGCTGGTATTTCCATCTTAGAATTTGATCAAAAGGCTATCCACTTGTTGGTAACTCTTTACTAAGCCAGTATCAGTAGCCATTGTTAAGAGGGACACGGCTTTCATTGAGTATCTCTCCTGGTGATGTGGTTACTGGGGCTGTAGGGAACTAACCAATTTCCATGCATTTATAGCAATCACTTAGAAATGTATTTGCAGTTCTCCTCAACTGTGTTCGATACCACTGGAAAGGAAGTACTCTTGGACCTCTACTCCTGACATAGCCAAAGCAGTTCTGCTGTGTTTCTAACATATAGGGAAGTTTCCCCAGAAGATTTCAATAAAGTGGGGGAAAACATGGCTTGTATCTTAAAAGAGAGCTCTTGATGGTTCTTTGTATCTTCATTTATACTAGCATTCACTTACTGGCTGTGAACAGAAATGTGAAGCAGTACTCAGCAGCACGCCTGTGACTGAGCCAAAATACACAACGTCAGGGTTGTGGATACAGCTCACTAGTAGAGGGCTGGCCTGGCTTGCACAAGGCCCTGGGTTTAGTTCCCAGCACTGCAAGAGACCAAAAGAAAACAAAACCAAAAAAAAACCCTTCAGGACTCTGAGTGGAAAAGGTTAGTATACTGATTTGGGCATAGTTCTGATTCATTAAATGTCTACTGCAAAGAAGCCAGTTTTATTTCTTATACCAATCTGTTGAGAAAATTGATTTGGAATTTGAGTGTGTGTTCCCCACAAATGCTTGTGTTTTTTGAAAATTTCAAACTGGTAAATTCTGTCACAGGGTATAGCTTACATGGGTTAATCCACTCCCCAAGAAAGCGCACCTATTCCTCTGTCAGGAGCAGTTGTTCAAAACAGGTTTATCTTGCATGTGATAGTTTTGCATTCATTTCTTTTTATCCTCATTTTCTTGAGTGTATCCTAGGTTCCAGGCATTGGGGATAATAGCGGCGAACAAAAAAGGTAATAGATTCAGACCTTTACAAAGCATGCAATCTCAGAGGGACAGACATTAAATAATTCTAATAGTACCTTTGGATATTGCTATTTTTCTATTTCTTCTCTTTTCTCGCCTGTTTTCTTAGCCCTTCCTTTTTTTGCCCTCTTTATTACTAATACTGCTAGCCTTACATCTTTTTTATTCCATCTTTCATTTCTATTAAATTCTCCCGTGAGAGCATCTCCCTGAAATTCATCTTTTCGGTTCAGCCTCTGTTCTTATCTTCTCAATAGTTTAATGGTACAGCTTTAAATAAACCAAGATTTCTCACTTTGAATCTAATGACCTCAACAAGTGAAACTTCTCTTTGAATCAAACTAGAACCTACTGAATAGTGTTTTAAAAAAAAACAGCTTTTACTTGAAGTTTTCCCTCTTTCCTTCACTGTTTAATCACAGATTCCTCTAACACCAGGGTACTGTTGGATTTTTAGCTCAAGCATCATAGAAAGCAGGAGTCAGGTGAATTACATTCTGCCCTCCTCACCTGGCTGCATTATCTCACACCAGGGCAGGTGGGGAACCGCACAGAGAGGGGCCGTTAACCCCCTCCTGGCCCCGTTGTTAGCCCCTGGAGATGCATGGTCCCAGTATGACTTGGCTTGCAATTTGGTGTCGCAGTCATGAGGTTGCTAATTGGATTCAGCACGTGTTGGAGCGGGGGAGGGGCTCACTGTTGGGGGAGCAGGGTGGATCAGCTATTGCCAGTGGATGTGATAACAGGAAAATGCATTAAAAGAGCTGGTGTGGGGAAGTGATTTGACGACACAGCTGAATGTGGGGAAATTTAGCTTTTTCCCTTTTCTTCAGAAAAGATGATGCACTCAACATCCAAATAGCAGTAATCAATCTGCATTTAAGGCAGCACAAATGGCCACTTCTGGAGAGCTGTATAATGCCTCCCTTTCCAAAGAGTTTTCTCCTTCAGGGTATTAAGAGGCTCTGTTCACTCCCTTTGTCCCCTCCCTCTCCATCCACCCCCCTCACATACACACTCCCTCCTGACAAGAGGCAAGCTATGAGGGTCTACTTGGTGACTGTGGGGCCTGGGGTAACAGTAGGAGCCACTAGCTTTATTGGCTGCCTTGTGTACCAAGCTTGGAAAATTCTGCAAGGCCTGGACAAATGCTGGTGGAAAGAAATCCTCCTTGCCTGATCTTCTCTGTAGTCATTAGTCTGGGCTGGTTATATTCCTTCAGAGAGACTGTTCTAGACTAACCTTTCTAGATGCTTTGGTTGCAGCCATTATCCCCCTCCCAGGATACTCAGCTGAAAGCACATTCCTATTCATTTCTCTTTGAATAAAACTAGAACCTACTGAATAGTGTTAAAAACAGCTTTTACTTGAGGTTTTTCTCTTTCCTTCGCTGTTTAATCGCAAATCCCTGTAACACCAGGGTACCGTTGGATTTTTAGCCCAAGCATCATAGAGAGCGGAGTCAAGAATTACTTTCTCCCCTGCTCACCTGGCTGCCTCGCCTCATGCCAGGGCCTGTCCATTCTCTCCCATTTCACTGGCCTCTTGGCAGAGAGGCTCTTGCTCCTCTCACACAAACCCGAAGTACCTGGCACATTTGAAGTTTCTCATATTTAGGGTATAATTTCAATCCAAAATAAATCATAGAAGTCAAATAGTAACACTTGACCCTTGACTTTCTTGAATGCCATACAATTCAGTTCAATTTGGTTCTCAGATAACAAATCACTGGCACCTTGGTAACTTGTTAAAAATGTGAATTTTTGTGTCCCTCTGCCCGCATCTCTCTTTAACACATTCTTCAGGTAATTGCGATGCACACTGAAATTTGAGGACTACTGTTTTAAGTAATTTCTGACCACTGGAGAACAAGCCAAATGGATGAATAAAATGGTGTATCAATTTCTGGCAGATGAATCATTTAATTTGTATTATAATTGTAATTAGAATCATGGCTATAAGTCATAGAGAACAAGGTATGGACTGAGTAAGCCTTCTATCGTACACTCAGCTCTTCCCTCTTTTTTTCCTGTCTCTGCTTCCTCATACTTTTGCGTTGATGGCGTCTCAGTTCCATTTCTCTGAGTAGCCTCCTTCAGCTCTTGGCTAATTTTATGTGGGATTGTCTTGAATATAATTTGATTCCTCTGCATTGTCAGGTGGCTGACTGGATCTGAGAGCGGAATCTCTATTAGGCATATTCCTATCCTACTTTTGTTATAATCCTTGGAAATCTCTTAGTAGAATGATAATTCAAATAATGAATCACTGATACGTGAATGCACAGAGTTTGATAGCTGCTTGGGAAGGGAAATCCACTTCAGAGCTTCCTTTCACTTGCAGGACTCTTTGCATCTCAATTTCTCCCTTTTGCATTTCTGTTTTATCTTAAGCTGCCTCTGACTTCCCCATCCTACCTCAGACCAGAGGTTGAGAAGGATTACTTTCTGTTCCTTTCGCATCAAGTTCAGAGAGCCAAATCTTGAGTGGGCGGCAAAGAGTGGTTTTCAGTAGATCTAAGACAATGTAGCTCACAATTTGAAAGCCATTTTCCAAATCATATGTCAAAAAACCATTGCTTATCACTTTGTCAAAAGACACACTAAAGTTTACTCTAACTTGTTCATGTTACAGTGATAAGTGTTAAGTATATTAGGGATAAAAACAAAATGCATGATATAATGGTGATTTGGGTGAACAAGCAAATAATATGCAAATATAATTTCAAAGGCAACGCATGTGTAAGTAGCTGGGATGCATACAGAAGGGACATCCATGTTCAAGGGTTTTCCATATTTAGGGACCATGAATGGGACACATGTTCCACGAGACAAGACTTGCTTCAGGAAAAGGAGATGCAAAGCAAATGCTGTTTTCTTGTCCTATAACATAGTATAAATTCATACAAACAGAGCTGCCAAGGAAGTAATTCTAAGGTGACCGTTGTCTTATTTAAAAGATTTTTGTTAGGGCATATTATGAAACGTTCATCCATGTGATTGACTGTGCAGCTATTAAAACTGATGTTCAGAAATTAATGATACCAGGATGTGTTCATTTAGTTGTTGTTTCTGGCAGGGAAAAAAATGAGCCTTCAGAACTTTTTCCCACAGCTCTACCATTTTTTAAAACACAAGTGGGTGGGTATGTAAAAGCCCCCAGAAAATATTAGGGGAGCATTTTTCTTGCAAGAGGATGATGAATCATTGTTTCCTCTTTTTTTTTTGATAGACTTTATGATCAGGATAGCAAAAAGTATAACCAATGTCACGGAGGTAGTTTTACATAATCTCGTCTTTCTGAGGCCTTCATATTGCTAATGACTTTTCTTACCTATTCCTTTGATCCCAGTCTGGGACCAGTAGCATCTGCTTATCTGTTGCAGCTATGTTCCCATCATCTCTGTCATGGATGGGTTATTCTTTGCCACGAGCTCACAATGTCTCCTCGCCCCTTTTCCTGCCACTGCAGGCCTGTTGTCATACCTAGCACAATAGCATGTGTCTTCATTTCTTCCTTATATTGGTTTTAGATGAGAGGATGACCTGGCGGTCTTTGTTATTTGCTTCACTGCCTCATAATAACTACTGACTCATTAGTCTGCCCATCTCCCTTGACTATAGGACTCAATTTCCTCATTTCCAGTCTGTGTGTTCTCCATCTTTCCTGCCTTTCTTATCAGTGATTCTCATTTTTGTTGAAAAGGCAGCTGCATAATCTTAGCTTTCCCACCTACCATCCTGCACCTGCGCCTGCTCTGTGTCTTATTTGCTGAGTGACAGGACCCTGTTGCTTCTTCCAGCTGCCCTGGAATCAGTAGAAAGGCCAAAGGAATTGTTTATCGCTGCCGTATATTAGTGGTAGCTGAGTTTGTTTCTTACTGAAAACCATACTCATCAGTGCGCCTTGAAACACAGTGAGAAGCGCTTGGGAACCAAACAAGTTATTCACTCATTGTTCTGCTTTTTAACCTTTTCAGTTGGAATTCTTTTCCCTTCTGAGTCATTTATCCTTTGTTGTCGGGTAGGAGTTCCTTACTGTCCTACTGCTTAGCTCTGTTTTGTTTATGGTGGTCAGAACTCTGCACCCACTCACTGCCACTCAGACTCTTACACATCTCCGGCTCCAGGAGACTCTGGGGCGGTGGTGCTTGGGTTAGCAGTGCTCCTCTGCCTCTCTTTCAGCTCAGAGGCTGTTTTTTACCTCCTCTGCATGTGTAAGCGAGCCAGCCAACCTTACTCCCTACAGTCTCTTTGGAATTCACCATGTCTCCAACTTAAAAGATTTCTAACAATCTGAATTAGTCAGTCACCAGGCATTTATTTGTTCAGCTTTCGCAGGCATATTTTAATTGAAATAGATGGCCCTGTGTTTATATGGTTATGTGGACAGAGTTCTGTTAAGTACCATACAAATATTAGGGACAGAATCCCAACCCTCAAAAGGGCCTGCAGTCTAGCTGTAGAAATGAGTAACATGAAGCCATGTGAAAGTTGTGTGTTGCAGTTTACATTTGTATACTGATCCGAGTGCTCGTGGGCATATACATCCACAGATTTAAACTTACTGCCATTTCAAAGGAATTCATAGACACTCTCTGTATACTAACCATTCTTCATCTGGGACCCTGGCTTCAGAATTTCGAATGTGATAGCTATTTTATGATTGTGGTAGGGTTGTTCTGTGGATGCATAATAACTCTTTTCATTCTGTAGTATGTACCTGGAAGACTTAGAAGCAAGGAGGAGCAAAGCTCAGCTGGATGCATATAATTGGGAACCTGCATATAGAGAGAATGGACCTAACTGGACTAGACGGAGGAACATAGAAATCACATGAAGACATAAACTAAGGCCACATGATAGAGGCCCAAGGAAGTCTAGCATTAGGACTTCCACTTGAGCTGGGCATGGTGGTGCACACCTATAATCCCAGTACTTGGGAGGCTGAGATGGGAAGGATCAAAGGTTTGAAGCCAGCCTTGGCAAATTAACATGACTCTCAACAATTTAACAAGACCTTGTTTGAAAATGAAAAATCACTTAATTGCACACATAACCCCGCCAGCCCCAAGTCTTCTTACCCCAATATGATGTATAAATACAATGCACCAATAAAAAACTATGAAAAAAAAGAAAAGGAAATGAAAAATCAAAAGGGCTGGAAGTGTGGCTCAGAGGTAGAATGCCCCTATTTTCAATCTCAAGTACCAGAAAAGAAGATGAAAGTACTTTTACTTGGTTTCTCAGCCTGTTCAGTGAGTAGAAAAGTAAAATGATGAAATAGACTTTTATTCCCAAGTCACATGGTGTTGATGCACAGTGTGACATCAAAGTGTTGTGCAGTATCAAAAGGGATTAAATGAATTTACTTAAGACATTCCTGAAGCTATTTTGAAATAAATCAGTGAGAGCCTGGACCAAGAGTGTCACAAGAGGGCTAAGTGAGCACTTTTAGGAGGTAGAGTGCTGCGTGTAAGTGATGCGTGTAAGCAGAGGTAGAGTTAGGGGCCATCTTGTCCCTGGCTGCCAGGAAAGCATGAAAGGAGCTGCAGGTGAGGAGACATGTCAGGGCCCTTGCCCTCTGGGCACTTGAGCCTCCCTCGCCAGCACCTTCCTGCTGCCTCCCTGCCATACGCCCTTTCTATTTCTCTAATTTTATTGTCGTTGGCTCTTTTCATGTATGAAAGCAGGTTGTGTGTGTGTTTGTGTGTGTGTGTGTGCGTGAAACTCTGCTGAAAGCTCCTGCTCTATAGGAAAATTCACATGTATCCTCCAGGGTGGTTCATCAGGATTCCTCACTCACTAGCTAAAGCTCCTTTATGCCCCCAGGTTAAGAATTCCTGATGTGATAACTTTTTTTTTTTTTTATGATTGTGAGAAGGTTAGCTCTAAACATAAGTCCTTTGAGTTTCTTTTTAAACTTGTAAAAATGCTTATTCAGAAAAAAGTCTGCCATCATTGGCCTGATAATATTACCTGGTAATTGGCATGTTGGTTGCCCCAGAATGGACTGGTCCCGTGGTGCTGACTTATGGTTGGAGGACAGGTTGGTCATTAAGAAGTATTCTGTGAACCGGCTATGGGGAAGTATGCCTGTTATGCCAATAACTTGAGAGGCTTAGACAGGAGGATTACAGGTTTGAGGACAATCCTGGAATTTAACAAGACCCTAAGCGACTTCATAAGACCTTGTTTCCAAAAAGAGGGGGAGGGCTAGGGGTCTACCTTGGAAGTAAAATGCTCCTGAATTTAATCCCCAGCACCCTTTCCCCCCAAATACGAGAAGGCCAAAACCTGTAAGTATGCTCTGTTCCTTTGTAAGTCTGCTCCTGGGGTGCCGAGGCAGTGGGACAGTGGGGGTGGCTTTGCTGAGATAGTCTTACCTGCCTGCAGAGTGGTAGGCTTTATTTTCTAGAGCTATGAATTTCAGACTTTACCATAAGAGAAAGACTTGTCGAGTCATCTGGATGGAGGTCATATCCAGTACTGTAACACTGAGCAGCTGTTGGGGTCCTGGAAGAAACCCTCAGAGCTGTTTCTGTCCCTCTCCCACCCTGCGACCCCTTTGCACCTATGTGGTAGACGTACGCTGACTTTTCCTAGCTGGCGATGACTCCTGTCGGTTCTCAACACAGCTGGTCTTTGCCGTGTTTGTACGCCTGTGTCCTGGAGAAGCAGGCTGCTCCGAGGAGCAGGCTGTGTTCTGCCCACTGCTTCCTTTCTCCTGGCCAGCCTGCACACTGCCTGCCTTTGTGAAGAAGCAGCTATTAAACAGACGCAGCAGGAGGAGTTGAGAAGTCAGGAGTTTCCTTCCTTGCCTAATGAAAAGGGATGTAGAGCTGTTCCTGGGCCCCCAGGACGAGGCATGTGGCCAGGCCGTTAGTGTGCTGGGGGGCAGGGGCACACAGGTATCTGTGGAAGTGAACCTGCTGTCTGCCACCTGTCCTTGTCCCAAAGAAAGAGCACACAGACCTCTCTTTGGGGAACCAGGTTGTGTGAGATGCAGGTGAGAGCTCCCTGTGGGGAGAAGGCAACACACCTTGGTTTCAGCAGAGCCCGGATCTCCAGGGTTCAGTTCCATATTTATAGCTTTTTCTAGGCAGTTCCTTCATGTGACCTCAGAGTCCTGGGACAAAGGTGTGCATTCCCCTCTGTACAGAGCGGAGCGGGGCAGCTGCTGTGCAGGGCTTTCCCCTGTCCTCTCTGTGTGACTCTCCATACTGCGCAGTTCCTGCTCATTCTCCGATGACGAGAGGCTCTTGCTGTGGCTTCAGCCAGTGCAAGGCGCACAGGGAGGTTTGCTGGAGATGGCTCTCTCGGGGACATACATTTCTGCCGCAGTATGGGCACAAGAACCAAAGTGACTGCATGGAGGAGGAGAGCCAAGATGAGCCAGGCCAAGGAGCTCGCCTCCCACAGACCACTCCCGCCTCGTGGTCTGGGTCTGCTCCCGGACCATCAGAACAGTGCTTAGCTATCTGTTGTAAGCCACTAATTTTCCTTCACTTTTTAAGGAATTAACAAAATAAGAACTGTTTCTGGGGTTATATTTGGTGTTGTGATGCAGCTTTCTTGCTACCTCTTGAACGTGCTAGAAATTAATCTAATTTAACAGTCATATGTTAAAGTAGCATGAAAAAGCTTTCTTTGAAGGGTTTGCAAAATTAATGCCTGAATGCAAATAAGGAAGATAATATGCTTTTATGAAGAAGGCAGAGAATAAGAGATTTTAAAAATACATTTATACTTACATTTTACAATTATATTTATCTGAATTTTTGGCACTTTGATGTTTCTTTGCTTTGTGATATTGTAGTATATAAATATACCACGGTATATTTGTCCACTTTAGCGCTGATGGCTATTTGGAATGAGTAAAGCTTCAGTGAGCATTCTCCCTTGTGCCTTTTGTTACAATCATTTCTTCTGTATAAATGGAGGGTATACATTATTTGGAGTAGGGGACAACAGGTTATGGTATGCACAAGTTTTGCCTTACTAGATACTTTTACATTTAATTTTAAAGAATCCCCCCCTTTTTGGAGGGGGATTGGTACTGGGGTTCCTGGAAGCCCTTCTACCTCCAGGATACACTCCCACGGGCTACACTCCCAGACCTATTTTTTAACTTTTTTATGTGGAAACAGGGTCTCTTTTTTTTAATTTATTTTTTATTGGTGCAATGTATTCATACATCATAATGGTATAAAGAAAATACTTTTGTAGACATACATGCACACATCGCCCAGTTAGCCCCTACCCGATCCCCACTCCGTTCCCTCCCCATCCCTCCTTCCCGTGCTTGGTTTAGTGGTTGACATCTAGTTTTATAGCAATTTATCCAATATTAACGATGATAATCTCACATAACAGGAAACAGGGTCTCTTAAGCCAGCGCGGCTGGCTCCAAACCAGCGTGATCCTCCTGTCTCCGCCGCCTCCCAAGCGCAGGAATTACAAGCGTGCGCCACCACGCCCGGCAAAGAATCCCATTATTGATTTAAATGTCACAAGTACACCATTTTCCACCTCTTCCAATTTGTGACATTCTTATTTATTTATTTATTTATTTATTTATTGGTGCTAGGGGTTGAACGTAGGGCCATTTTACCTCCAATCTACATTCTCAGCCTATTTATTTATTTATTTATTTATTTATTTATTTATTTATTTTGAAATGGTTTCACTACGTTGCCGAGACTGTCCTCAAACTTCAAACATTCCTATTAGATTACTGGGTTTACGTGCGTGCGCCACCATGCCAGGCTTATTTTTTCTTTGATAGTATTGATTAAGTCCTGGCCTCTGCTCTGGCACAGAGCCACCTTAGGGCTACAGAAATCAAGCGGAATTTCAGTTTCATACCCTTGCTCCTTTTGCCTCAAGGACCTGAGCTCAAGCCCCATGCTTTTCCTTATGGTGTGTGAGCTGTTCGCCAGCCTAGAAAAGGCCGCGAGTTCAACAGCTCTAACAGGAACCTGTCTCTTCATAGGGCAGGCCCATTTATTTTCATTGTCCTTGTTGTTAGAGGATAAGGTTGTGAGCACTTAGTTTCCAAGAGGACCTGCAGAAAGCTCAGAATGGGGGGTAAGCCCCTTGTCCTGAAGGCTGCTCCTTCCCACTCACCACAGCAACATCAGGAGAGCCTCTTGGTGGCAGAAGGTTGTAGAAATAGGACATGTGCAGGGTGTGGGCAGGGCTGTGGAAAGAGAAGACTGGGATGGTTGATGTATTACATTTTTGTTTTGTTTTGTTTCACTGAGTGGCCAAGATACCTGACAAGAACAACTTAGAGCGGAAAGTTTCTTTGGACTCACAACAACCCACCTCCTCCAGCCATGTCCCACCTCTGAACCAGCTTCATTGCCAACACATGAGGTTTTGAACTGTTCTAATCTGTTCTGTTCTGTTAGTTGCAAGTCCTAAAGACCCAGGGACAGGCCTTGGTAGTCAGTAGCCATTAACACAGTCCCTGTGAATGAGAAATCACCAGACTGAATCCTGAAGGGAAGTATTTCATCCGTTTGCAGTCGATTGAATGCAGGGTCTCTCACATGCTAGGCGAGTACTCTACCACTGAACTACATCCCTAGCCTTCTTTTTAATTTTATTTCGAGTCAAGGCCAAGGCTGGCTTTGAACAGCAATCCTCTTGCCTTAACCTTTCCATTAGCTGGAATTACAGGTGTTTACCATCACACTCAGCTCTCCTTCACATTTTTTCAAGATAAAACCCTTGATTCAAATTCAGGAAGACCCTTGGGATTCAAGGAACTTAGGAGTGATTTTTTTAGGGTTTCAGATCAGAGTCAATGTGTGAAGTTGTATGTATGAACTTTTTTTTTCTTGTTAATTTTATACATCGTCCCATGATTAAATTTTCATCATGGAGTGGAAAGTAGATGGAAAGGTTTTCTTTGTTATGAGCAAAAACTACTTCAAATCAATTGAGTAAGTGATAGATCCCCTTGGTTGGAGAAGGGCTCAACAGACAATAAAATCCCAAGCACATAAGAAATGTGAGCGGTCTAGACTGTACTGAGCATCACCCACCCAATTTGGCTAAGGTGGCTTTGGTTTAGAAAGTTATAACCCTGAAGGAACCCCTGCAGAGCAGTGTCTTCTTCTGCTCCTTATGGGGGGAGAAAGTGAAAACGGGGTCTCCATTGTAAGCAGGGTCTCGCACTGACCCTGGCCTGCTCTGAAGCTCTCATGTACCTCCTCTGGAATTTACACATCCTAAAAAGGCTAGGTTTACAGAGTGGGTACACCCCCAGATTTCTAGTTCTGTTTCTGTACTCTTTCCTGCTGGGTCTACAGGGCTGCATGTGTTACTGGGAGAACCTATGTCAGAGGTTCCTCAATAAACAAGGTCTAGCTACCCACCCTAAACACCAAACAGAAACGGTAATGTTAAAAAGCAAGGAACTTTAATCAGCATGGCCATAGGAAGACAAAGTGAGATCCAGCATCTTAGCCCTGCCTTTGGGGTGCTGTCAGGAGCTTTAGTTTTAGAAGAAGAATCAGGGCAAGAAGCTAGAGGTATGCATAAGTAAGCAGTTTTGGTCAAACCCTGGTCTGGCTGATGACTCAGTTCTAATTCTGCAAGCCATCTCTGGAATAGTCTTTGTCACTGGGGGCGGGGGGTTGCAGGAGGTAGAATTTGTGCAGGTGAGACACTGAGGTTTGAACCAAGGGGTATTCTACCTCTGAGCTAGACCCCAGCCTTTTTCATTTTTTATTTTGAAACAGAAGCTTACCAAGTCATTGACACTGGCCTTGAACCTGTGATCCTCCTGTCTCAGCCTCCTAAGTACTGGGATTAAAGGCATGTGTCACTGTACTTGGCTTGGAGGCAGGATGTTTATCAATCAGAGATTCATTGAGGAGGCAGTTCACTTCCCATGAAATACTGGCTTTTGCTGTTCCTGGAAAGTACAGGACAAAAGACTTCTAGGCACCACTCTAGGGGTTTTAAAAAGAACACTGCAAAATCTTAGTCTTAAGGAAGGATGATGTAGATTAGGTAAATTTAGGGCTAATAAATCTTGTACTACTGGTTTTTAGATAATCACTCTTTATTAACATGCCCACGTGAAGAGCTAAGCAGGTCAGAGTGTATAAGGTAATAAACGAGATGGATACAAAATGAAGGCAGAGATGCCAAGCTTTAGTCTGCTTTTATCTACCCATTGGGCATCTGCAGGTATAAGTAAAGTGTCCGTGCTTTTAGTAAAGGCGACCTTTCTAATTCCTTCGATAAGGAAGGCCTTATCTAACAGTGTGGGGATGTAGTGATTTACCAGAGAGCTTTTCTTCTGGTCCCTTCATTGTTCACCAGTGATCACACCTAGTGATGCCTAGGCTTCTGTCCCTAAAGCTACCACTCAAAGGATTAGGAGATAAAAGGTGGGAGATTGTAGCAAACCAACCTGTGGTCAAAGAAGGAGCAGAATCTTAAAAGAGTCCTCTGCTAAATCTCCTAGTATTACCACCTGAAACTGATTGAGAACAAGGCTTAATGTCAGTTAAGTAGCATTTGCTAATTTTTTTTCCAACTGTTAAATGACTTTTCTGTATAATATTTCTTCATTCAGGGCAACTTATCTTTTTACCTAGGAGGAACTTATTTCCATTAGAATTGGAACACTAGCTACATATTTTGCATTTAAAATGTTTCATGTGATTAAACCCTGAAAGAAACATTATTACTTCTGTTTCTTAGGAGTGTATTCTTCCAACTGATTCTTCTTTTGTGCCCGGAACAATGCCTTTAATTTGGAAACAAGTAAGAGAACTCTGATTACCAGGTACACTGTTAGCTGAAACTGGCAGCCAAGAACTGGTAACTGGGCTCAGTTAAGGAGCCGCCTCATACTCCCCTTCCACCAACTGCTCCTGCACAGACCAGCTACTCTGCAGTGTACACAGAGATTTGAGGAGTGACGAGTCCAGTTGTAACTCCCTCGTTCTCTGTCCCTTTCCCCACTCCCCTTCTCCTTCTCTTTGTGGTTTTTATTGTAATCGCTTTTTCTCTTCTTCCCTTACAGAGCCATTAAGAATGGCAAAGGATTGCATAGCAAGAAGGAAGTGCCTATCCACCGTGTGGCAGACATCTCTGGGGTAAGTCGTGCTCCTGACTCAAGCCGTGTGGCTCAGAGCCTCCTAGAGCATGTGTGCTGAGTCTGAAGGACCCCAGCTTATGGGCTTTCTGTAACTCCCTCCTTCCCAGGCCCCGCTTGTGAATTTTCTCAGAGCTTTTACTTAGGGATCTATAAGGATTCTCTCTTACACTATGAAAAAGTCGAATTCAAAACCACGTTCTGTTTCTTTGCCTGAACTGTCTCTGTGTTGCTTTTCCATTTTTAACTATTATGAGTATAAAAGATACTGCTTCTCGGTTTTATTAAAATGAAATTAACTCTTTTAAAATCCCTGTTTAATTTTCACTATGAGAGAGAACTCCTTGTGCTAAAAGGTCAAGTGTAGGTGTCAGGCAAGTCTGAGAATCATGATTTCCTCACAAGTTCTTTTTCTCTGCTTCCTTGGTAAGTAGGAGAGAATCGAGACATACATGAGCATCCTTTGAGATAATAAGTAATATAGAAGGATCAATGGCACAAATATTTCTAAGCTCCCAAAAGCCTGTGTCTAAATGAATGTTTTGTAATGAGGATTTCACCATTGCACATTTAGGATCTCTTTTGGCTAAACAGATCCTTTTGTTAGTTAAGTGAAATTATCCCATAAGCATTTGTTGAATACCTGCTGTGTGCCAGTAACTGCTCTAGGTACTAAGAACATCACAATGACCAAAGCTGATACACTCTTTCAAAAGAAAGAGAAGTTCCTGCATTCAAGTAGTAAAGGGTGACGGCCACAACATCATGTAGCGACCACTTCTACAGAGAGAAGTAACACTGGCCAAGAGTAGGTAGTGGATATGTTCGTTTCTATCCAGTGGCCAGGGAAGGCACACAAGACAGTCACCATCCATTTCAACACTCATAGCCAGGAAAGGTGAGGGAGGACTGTCTCTCTGCCATGCTGGGGAGGACCATACCACCTGGGGAGCTGCACGAGGAAGGGCTGGTAAATCTTAGTTTGGACTCTCAGGGAATTTGCCTTAGGCACCAAGAAGATGATACATGAGTCTAAACACTTCCAGAGCTCAGCTCGGCCAGAGCAGTAATGAATTAGAGCATATTATCTTCCTGTTACATTGTGTTCCCAGGCCTGGCGGAGTCTTTTTATCCGGTTCCTGGTGATTGCTTTTTACAGATATGTCTGGCCAGCTCCCCCTTGCCTGGGTGTAATGGTCCCCTGTTCATTATAAGCAACGGAACTCTGGTGAGCTTGTCTTTCTCTATAGCCAATCACCACAGATTACAGGTTCAACAGTTCTACCCTACATCACATGAATTGGACTTTGGTCAAGAGGTTGAGGCTTCCGTTAAGTTAGTGTGATACAGTGCTGTGCATTCCTGGTGCCTTAGAATGCTGAGAAGCCCAGAAACTGATTGCTAAGGCTCACGGTTAGCAGGTGCAGCGTGCCCAGTGCACTGTGGTTCCGCTTATTTTCTCTGTGGCTTACCCTGCTGAGTTAATCTTGCATATATATTAATTTCTATAGGAATGTGCTGTGGCATTCTCAATAGTATTTTTCTTAGTATTGTTCTTTTGCTGAAGATACTGGAGTAATCAATGGGCAATTTGGTTCAGCTGCAGGGAAAATGTTATAAATATTTGGGAATATACAATGGAGGCTGCTCTATTTTAGGGCCATCTGTCTGATTAAAAGCTTATATAAACTGGACACGGTGGTGCATGCAGGTAATCCTAGTATTTGGAAGGCTGAAGCAGAAGGATCGCAGGTTCAAGGCCATCACTGGGTAACTTAGACCCTATTTCAAAACCAAAGGGCTGGAGGTATAGCTGAAGTAGGATGCCCCTGGGCTAAATCTCCAGTACCAAAAAAAGAAAGAAGTTTATTTAATAAAACCTTACTCCAGCACCTTTCCAGAAACCGAATTAAACCACGGGATACTATGTGACAATGAAAAATAAAATGTTTAAAACAAATTAATAAAATACCTCAGTATGGGCCAAAACCAACCACTGCCTCTACCACGTTGGGAGGAAGCACTCTGTTTTGGCCCATCAAGTTCATGTCCTTGCTCTGATTTCCCACTGACGCCTGCCTGGGTCTGTCCTTTAGGACTCTGAGCGCAACGCACTGAACACCTTCGTTGCTGTCTTTGAATCCTATGCTGCGTTTTGCGTCCTATCTTCATGCTTTGTGGTGTTTTCTTAATCTTTTTTGTTTTTGTTTGTTGGTAGCAATGGGTCCTGTGAAACTTGTCATCATTTTTTTATTATTATTCCTACTCCCCCTTAAGCTGGAGCTCAGTTTCATACATATTTTTATTCTCTTTTCTGTCTGAATATTAGAGAATTGGTTTGCTCTTAAAAGTTATTTAAAAATAAATGCCAGTTAAACTTCTCCCAGTTACCACATAAATAAAAGAGGAAAGCCTGAGCAAGTGGAAGGCGGAAAGTGAAAAAGCTATTCAATTTAAATAGATGTCAGATATGACCTTGTCTGCCTGAATCACAAATTATTCAGCTACGATTGCATTTTTGTGCCCTCAGTAAGAGAGGGGGTTGTCTTTTCCCCCTTTCTCCCCTCCCCATCTTTCCATCACAGTGTTAGTTACAAGATGTGTTGGGTGCCCTTGTACCATTTAAGTGAGATGTATGGGCTTTCTGCTCCCTGGTGCATGCTGGCAATTTTGCTGTCTGAGGGACAGGTGGACATGTGGGGGTCATACGGGCAAACGGCGTAGATGAAAACAAATACATGGAATGAAGGCAATGTAATGTACACCTATAGAATAGTCTCATAAAGGCTTCTTAATCTCCATTAAATCTTTAGCTGTGTTCCCCACTGCCCTAGATTGATCCCCCTCTTAGGTACAGGTTCTGATAAATGGAGGTTTTTGTTGAGCTGACAGTGTACGCACTATGCTGCCAACATAATTTACTATGAGATGTTATTTGTGCATAATACCTCCCCCCATCCTCCTTCCCACCCCAGTGCATATCCTTGGAGGAAAAAAGCATGTGCAAGTCCACAGTGTAGCTCCTTGTACTCAAGAACTGTGTGCAGGGAAGAGGGTTTATCATGACTGGGGGGGCAAGTAACTGGTATCTTTGTTGAAGCATTGACTGCCCACTTCAGGTGTTGAGGTTGGACCTGTTCTTTATCTCTCTCCTTTTGCATTTTCAAAAATTATTTCTTCACAAGGCAAAGATCAAGGTATATTAGGATGTTTTTGTATGTAGACTTAGGAAGTGTAAGGCCTCCGTGGCTCACTGCATATGGTGGGACGTCAGTAATCCATGTACAGGAGTGAAACATTGGCAGGCCCCCATGGCAGTTGAGACAGTGGGCCCTGGTCCCACAAGCAGGCCTTTCTGTTTTGATTTTGTGTTACTGGGGACAGAACGCATGGACATTTTACCTATGAGCTACACCCCCAGCCCTATTTTGTTTTGAAACAGGAGCTCATTAAGTTACCATGCGTTGGCTTGGAACCTGTGATCCTCCTGTCTCATCCTCCCAAGTACTGGGATTACAGGCATGTACTACGATGCCTAACAATTCTGTTTTTGTTTTTTGTGGTATTGGGGTTTGAACCAAGGGGCATTTTACCATTGAACTATACTCAGCCCTTTATATTTTTTATTTTAAACCGAGGTCTCGCTAAGTTTCTGGGCTTGGCCTTGAACCCCCAGTACTCCTGTCTCTGCCTTCCATGTACTGGGATTATAGGCATGTACCACCATGCCTGGTGGTACAGATGATTTTTGACATTAAGTTGGGTTTTCTGTAAGGTGGACAGAGCATCTGTGTGTAACACTGACTGACTGAACCCCTAAAAAGATGGCCCATCTACATCTTCATCTGTTTTCAGCATAGCCATTACCAGTGTCCAAAAATAATGCAGGTCCCCAAGAAGTTTCTAGTTTTCTTTTTCCCAAGTATAGGAAGTAGGATATTATACATAATGGCCACTGCTGTCATTTCTGTTATAGCCTAGGTTCCTTTCAGGCCAGGATGTTCCTCTGCATGGGAAACCTGCTAGGAACCTGCCCGGTTTGGTTCTCCCCCTGGCTTGATGTGGAGGACAGTTCTGTGATGCTTTGCTTCCCATGCCCACATTTTCTTATCAGTACGTCCTGGTTTTCCCAGGTCCTCCCCTGGGTAGCATAGAGAAATGTAGGAATGTGCATGTCAGTGGAATATAAGGATGTTCCTTATCTTAGGTTTATTATTGTTTTTGCTGTAGTCTGCTCTGTAATAAATACGATCTCCTGCAGATACAGAGTGTAAAGCCAGCAGTAAAATGGGGCTGGTGCATGGCTAACTGTTGTTCTGGTAGATGAGACAAATCAATTACGGTTCCAGGGTGAGACAGGGAGAGCTCCCCGCTCCTCGTGTTGCCCCAGCATTGCAAGCGCAGATCACTCGCTCTACCTCTATTCCTCCTCCTCTTCCACCTGTGCCTGGATGCCATTGAATGACTCACAATGACTGTGAGTTTTCCTCTCCTTTATGTTGTCTCTGCTCTGATACATGAAGAGTTATGACGATTGGTCTTTGATGTTACAACATCTGGCCAGACCCAGACTGGAGCATCCTCTCCAGTCACATTTGCAAGGGCCCTGGGGTGGGACCAGTTACTACAACCGCCTGTGTTTTCATTGAGGATCTTCTGCCTTGTGACATGGTTCTGACAACACACCCTTTATTTTCACTGTATTTATTCACCTAACTGCTGCTGTGCTGATTGTAAATCTGCCACTTTGAGACTCAATTTCTTGTCCATCTTACATACTAATGTTTTTATGACTGTGACAGGTTGGAAAGACATGGTACCACTGATAAAGAACAACAAAAGAAACATGTGACTGGAGGTCTCGGGGCTGGGGAGTCAGACTGGGTTCCTGTTATTTATGAAGTGAAGTGTATTTTGAATTGAAGACTTAGAGTGGACCAGTGAGATTCTTACTTATAAACATAAAGGATAGAAATTCTTCTTTCATATCAGTAAGTAGAAGGGAGATATATGATAGAAAGATAGAAGTAGGATTTTTCTTGTAGCATCTCTTCCTTCTACTTCTGTTTTCCTCTGTTCTACATGTGGATAGCACTGCCCATCTTTCCTGGAGAACTCTTCAACAGTGTTCTTTTCTATAAGAGGTTTTGGGACCTTTTACTGTTGTTTGAGCCGGCATTCTGACCGCTGTGAGCCAAAATACCTGATGACCACACCTTATAAGGTTTATTTGCTTACAGTTCTGAAGATTTCAGTCCATTTTGTGCCACTGCCAGGCAGGAGCCAGGGCTAAAGGTCCTTAGGGCATGATGGCAGGAAACAGAGCGGAAAAGGACAAAACTTCTTGTCAGCTCATGGTGGCAGGGGAGAGAAGATCTGGAAGCTGCAGCCGCTTGCCCTGGAATCTCTGTCCCAGGACCCCTCTCTGCAGCCACATCCCACCTCCAGAATGGCTGTCGTGTCGGCCAGATGAGGTCTGGGGGATAGTCTAAATCTGGCCCATAGCTGGGCATGGTTACTCATGCCTGGAATCCCAATACTTTGGGAGGTTGAGATAGGAAATTGCAAATTTAAGGCCAGCCTTAGATACTGAGTGAGACCCTGTTTCAAAATTAAAAAAAAAAAGGGGGGCTGTGTCCAATCCCCAGGATTTGAGAAAAATAAAAATTTCAAACCCTAACAACCAGAGTTACCTTTCTTTTATGGAGCTGGGCCTTGATGGAAGAGTAAGAAAATGTATTATTTTTCACTAAAAATAATTTTTTTTTTTTTTTTTTTGGTGGTACTGGGGATGGAAACCAGGGGCCTTCTACCTCAGGCTACACTCCCAGACCTATTTTATATTTTATTTGGAAACAGGGTTTCTTAAGCCATCAACTGGCTTAAGAACCTTCACGATCCTCCTGTCTCAACCTCCCAAGTGCAGGGATTACAAGCGTGCACCACCACGCCCGGCTACTAAAAAGAATTTTAAAAACAAAGGTCGTTTGTCTGGTAAGTGCAAAGGTACAAGAGGCACAATATTCCAGAGGCTTCGTGAGTTGAGTCTTTCTTCACTACGAGTATCTCTTATATGTCCTGGCCTGCTTACTTGAGATTTTCTTATTCTCACATGATTCTGAAGTTGCTTTCTGCTGCCTTTCTGTTCCTTCTAATCACTGATGGCACATATGCTCCTTCCTGGAGTCTTATTTTTTAATATCCCTACCCATTCTTATTCTCTCTTGGACCCACATCACGTCTTAATGTCTCTTTTGTACCAAGTGCACTTTTAGTTACTGTGCAGTGGGCCCAAGGTCAGGACTTGCGATTGTTCCTGGTGGGTTTCTGTGACCTGGAGGAGTTGTGTAGTGCTGGAGGTCCATTCATATGCCAGCTGTGGACTCCGCGACTGACCTCTGCACTTACTGCCCTGGGAAAACCCCAGAGGAACTCAGCAAGAGCCAACTCACTGTCTTTTGAGCATGATTCCCAGAGCAAATACTATGTGCTTCATAAACAGGCTTGGGCAGAAGTCCTGTGGTGGGAGTGTGGGCTCTCCTGGTGGCTCTCTCGCCAGCTCTGCCACATTTAGCAGCTCATGTCATTGCTCATTTAGGAGAAGATACTGCTGTCTCTGGCCCCTTCCTCCCTGGACCAGACTTTTTGAACTTCAGTGGTACTGCAGTGTGCAGCTAGTTGACTTGGTTTCTTGTCACGTAGAAACAAGTGCAGGGGTTCTGTGACAGAGGGTTGCTAAGACAGATGACCACAGCACCCAACTGGCAGCTACTTTACAAGTTTTCCCAAGGTTATGGAGAGGTCTGAGGCCATTTCTTTTCTAAGCTCTTCTGAAACTCCATCTCTTCCAAAGAGTTGCATGCTATTAAGAAGACCTTGATTGTGCCACAGAATTGGCACCAGCCAGTTGCTCCTTCGCCCCCATGATGGAGGGCAGGGCTTTCTGCTTGGTTGGTTGTTTTATTTGTTCTCTCCATAGTCTTTTCAGCCACACGAATCCTGTGTGGCCAGTTCCTATGTTTATATTTTAAATCTTTCTCTTTAAATTCCCCAAACTGCAGGGACAGCCCTCTCTTCTAAATAAATCTGAAAGCTTTTATGATTTCCATGGGAACTTTCTCAAGATTGCATCTCAGCATTTACCACAGTCAGTGGTGGCTGTGTATAAGTACTTCTTTGTACAAATTTTCATCTACTTTTTGACTGATTTGTGTTCCTTTTGTGTTTTCTGCACACTGTAGTACACCAAATTTAGGACATGTTCTTTTGTGTTTATTTCATTGAAAGTGTCAGGAGAAATCATTCAGGACTTTGCAATGGACAAGATCACAGGGTGTCCTTCTAAATGAATTGTGGGTACTTCCTTGTAAACCCATTGTGGGTTATGTCATTCTTGGAGTTCCACTCTTGATGATTTGGGCTAAGTAGTTATGTGCCTTTGTAGAGAGGGAGTATAACTTGTGAAGGGCTGATGGAGATGTTAATGGCTCCTATAGAAATGTGGTCCTTAGCTGGACAGGTTTATAATCCCAATAGTCTACGCTGACCTAGGAGAAGATATTGTTGCCTTCCAACAGGTCTGAGAAGTTGTTCCACTGGCCCTGCTCCAGGAGGCTATTAATTCCTCCTCGAAGGTAGACTGTCTCTGGGCTCAATCCCTAATACCAAAAGGAGATTGGAGCTGGGAGGAAGAGGAAGAATGGTCCTTTAATAATAAAATTAATTTAATCCTTCTGAGAGAATGTTTTCAAACTTGGCATTACATTCCTACACCCTCTCCCTCTCCTCCTTCTCCTTCCTCCACAGGGTTGCTGTCCTCTCTGAGTTGGGTTACCTCCACAAAGGATGGGCTCACCATCCAGCCTGTTCCTAGTAAAGCGTATTCCTGCTTTCAAAGCAGAGAGCTCAGGGCTGATGATATGGCTCATAGATAGAACACTTGCTTGGCATATATGAGGCAAGTTGTGTTTGGTCCCCAGCACGACAAGAGGGGAGGGAGGGAGGGGAAATAAATAGCTCTAGCCAAGCATGGTGGTGTACACCTGTAATCTCTGTAGTACTTGTGAGGCTAAAACAAGAGGATCACAGGTTCCAGGCCACTTTCAACAACTTTTAAGAAGACCCTGTTTCAGAATTTCAAAAACAAGACTAAAAGCTGGGCATAGTGGCACACACCTATTATCTCAGTACTAAGACGGGAGGATCACAGATTCAAGGACAGCCGCAGCAACCTAGGAAGATCCCGGTTTCAAAACAAAAAATAAAAAGGGCTGAGGGTAGTTGGCACATGCCTGTAATCCCTGTACTTGATAGGTTGGGACAGAAGGATTGCAGTTTCCAGGCCAACCTCAAAAACCTAGCAAGACCCTGTTTCAAAGTAAAAAATAAAAAATGGCTGGGGGTATAGCTATAGGTAGAATGTCTCTGGGTTCAATCCCCAGTACAGATAGATAGATAGATAGATAGATAGATAGATAGGGCGGGCTTGGGGATGTAGCCCAAAAACAGACTGTCCCTGGGCTTAATCCCTAATACCAAAAAGGAAGAAAAAGAAATATAGTCCTTTAATGATACAATTGATTTAATTGTATCATTTATATATATGTACCTGTGAGAAAATGTTTTCAAACTTGACATTTTTACTGTACATTTTATAGAGTAAAAATTAGTAAGTGGCCTTCTGTATTTCTAGTGACCTGTGTGTGTTTTTCAGAGTGTCTTGTGAATCTTTTTATTTTTAATAGTGCATCGGAACGAAATGTCAGGCGCATGCATTTCATATCCATGTAAGAGTCGTGATTCTACCTTTAGGAAAATAATCTTTCAACAAGTGAAGCAGTTGCAAAAGCAAGAGAGAAATATAAAAATGGTTACAACAGTGGGCAATAAGAGATCACAGAAGTGTGTACTTTCAAAGCCTTTGTTTCATCACCTCCTGTATACCTTGAGATGTGAAGAGCAACGTGGACAGAATGTTCTTTAAAAAAAGTTTCGAGCTGAGTGTCTGGTTCCAAGCTCATGCCTCGCGTGTTGTCTACCATTCTCTTCGCTGGCAGGCTTTTGTTTTGACACATTCAGACTCTGCAGAAAATAACCTTGAAGTAGGGAGCTCAGGCATTGAAGGCAGGGCGCTGTATCTTGACCTTTGGTGGTTGTGTCCCAGCTTTGCAGTTCAACATCTCTGAAGACATGTTTGTCCACGTGACTTGTGCAAGGGTGGAATGCTTTGCTAAAAAGAGCTTCATATTTGTTGTTTCTCCTGACAATATACCTCCTTGCATATACTGAGTAACCTTGATATGTCACTGCAGTGAATCGCGTTATCAGGAAGTTTTCTGCTGCAAGAAATAATTTTTTTAGCTTCCTTCTGATTCCTTGTTTAAGTGTGGCTTCACGCACAGGGGTGCCTGCAGATGAGCTCCTTAGCAACAGAGGCCTTGCTTCCATTTCAGTGGACTGAGCTATAGAACCTTTCTTTTTTATTTATTTATTTTTAATATTGTAGTAATTTATCCAAAATTAACAATGATAATCTCACATAACAGATTTATTTGTCTGATATCAAACTTTTGATCACTTAGAGATAATATTTCAATATTTCTTTCTTGTTTTCTTTCTTACCAGAGGATATTTTTTATTTTATTTTGTTTTTTTAAGGTGAAACTATCATACATTTATTTATTGTTTTCAGAAAAAAATCTATCCTAACATGAAATATTAACTCTAAATACCCAAAACAATCTAAAAAAAAAAAGCCAGAAGATGTACATTTTCTGATTTCAAACCTTACAATGCTACAATAATCAAAACAGTGTAGTACTGCTATAAAGGCAGATATATAAACCAGTGGAGTAAAATAAAAAGCCTAGAAATAAATTCCTTCCTATATGGTCAAGTTATTTTTGACAAGGTTTCCAAGAACATTTGGTGAAGGAAATAATAATCTCTTCACTAAATATTGTTAAAAAATAATAATTACATGAAAAAGAATAAAATTGGACCCTTACTTAATTCCATATACAAATATTAACTCAAAGTAGATAAAAGACCTAAATGTAAATCTTAAGACTATAAACTTTTAGAAGAAAACCTCCCGGAATCAGCCGGCAAAAGTACGGGTTCTGAAGAGAGGTATGAGGATGAAGAATTCAACTCTAAGAATTTGATCCCAAGAATTTTTTAATTCTAACGTGGGAGGTAGGGGGCAGCCTACTATCTCTACTGGCCGACCCCTGCTCCTTGGTCTATATATCTACTGGTTGACGACTACTCCTAGGTCAGTATTCTCTATTGGGCTGACAATGGGTTTATTTTTCTAGAGGTATTCATACAGTTACAGGTCAATAAATATCCTCGTGCTATCACCGCCAGAATACAATAAAGACCAATCCAAAGCACATATATTACAGGTAGGTTAATCAGTACCCTCGTGCCATCACCCCCTGATCTTCTCTCAAACCTTTTACTTTGAACTTTCCATAACCCCAAAACCTTGACTCTGGGCGAAGGACAGTCAGCTGAGTCAGAAATATTCTTCTAGGGGAAAATCTTAATGGCTCTCCACAAAAACCCGGGTCATAAAACTTCACAACATTGAAATGGGCAGTGATTTCTTGGATATGATTCCAAAGGCACAGGCAACAAAACAAACTTCATATAAAATAAAAAAAATATTGTACATCCAAAGACAATGTAAACAGAATTAAAAGTTACTGATAGAATGGGATAAAATATTTCCAAATGCTATATCTGAATGTATATTAATATTTCAAATAGAAATCCTAAAAATTAGCAACAATAAAAGCAAACAATACAATTTAGAAATAAAATAAAAGACTAAAATAGGTATGAATCTCCAAAGATTTTTATATGACCAACACATGAATATCACTCATCATTATCATAATATAACTAATCATTAAGGAAATACAAATAAAACTATAGTGAAATACTACTTCACACTTGTTAGGATGGCTACTTAACATGAATTACCTTGCTCCAGCCCTTTACCTTGAGTTTGTTACTCACTTTACTTGTAAAGTGTGTTTCTTGTAAGCAGCAGATGGATGGATTCTGGTTTTTAATCCATTTACTTTATGTCTTTTTATTGGGGAATTGAGGCCATTTACATTCAGTTTGATTATTGAGAGATAACTTTTAATTCCTAACATGTTAAGATTTTATTTCTGTTTGAAATACTGTTTATTCTTCTTTGCTTAGTTTTCTGCTGGATGAAAAATCTTGTTTCTCTGGTTCTGGTGTGTATTACCTATTTCTTCTTTGTAGTTAATCTCTTTGAGTAGTTTCTCTAGCGCTGGTTTTGAAGACATAAATTCCTTCAGTTTCTGTTTGTCATGGAAGCTTCTTATTTCCCCATCTAATTTGATAGTTTTGCTGGGTAGGAAATTTTTGGCTGGAAATTGTTTTCTTTCAGAGTTTGAAATATGTTACTCCATGCCCTTCTGGCTTTCATGACTTGGTTTGGGAAGTCTGGAGTGATCCTAATTGGTTTGCCTCTGAATGTCACTTGGCCTTTTTTGTTTCTCTGCTTGGCTTCTACATTGGTCATTTTGACAGTTGTGTGGCATGGGAAACCTTTTCTCTGATCCTGTCTAAAGGGAGTTCTATAAGTTTCCTGGACCTGTGTATCAGCCTCTTGCTCTATGTTTGGGAAATTTTCTGCTATTATTTCTTTGAAGAGATTATTGATCCCTTTGGTTCTACCTTCTTTTCCCTCCTCTATTCCGATTATTCTTAGTTTAGCACTCTTAAAATGGGCCCATATTTCTTCAATGTCAGATTCCTGCTGCCTGATTTTTTTTTTCTAAGTTATAAATTATGTATTTGTTTTTGGAGTGATTCATCTTCTAGGAGTGAGATTCTATTCTCCATGTGGTCTAATTGATTGTTTATAGTTTGAATTGATGCCTTTACTTCAATGATTGCTTCCTTTATTTCTTTTAGGCTCTCTCTAAATTCTTTTTGAAGGTCCTATATTATTTCTACAGTTATATTCCTGATTTGATATTCTGGAGATCTCTAAATTTCTGTGTTATCAGGTTCTATTTTTATTTATTTATTTATTTACTTTGGTGGTACTGGGGTTCCTGGAAGCCCTTCTACCTCCGGGCTATACTCCCAGACCTACTTTTTTATATATATTTTTATTCGGAAACAGGGTCTCTTAAGCCAGCGCGATCCTCCTGTCTCCGCCTCCCAAGCGCGAGGATTACAAGCGTGTGCCACCACGCCAGGCCTGTTATCAGGTTCTGATACTATGGTGTTGTGGGCGTTCATTGCTCTATTGTTGTTCCGCTTTTCCATGATTTTAGAAGTTTGTGCCTTCTCTGGGTTCTTCTCCGGGTCACCACGACTTCACTTAGGGTGGTATGGATCTCGAGTTTGTGGTCATCTCAGCCACCACTATTCCTTTACTGGGTTGTATCACAAAGTCTCAGACCCAGGGAGTTAATTGAGGCTGCGAGAGACTGTGGGGGTGCCGGGCTAGGCGTTTTCCCACGGGGTGCTGCAACTAGGGTGTGGTATCTCTGCCACTGCTACTCCTTCACTGGGTTGGACTGCAAAAGCTCAGACCCAGGGATTATCAAAGCTGTGCAAGTCCCTGAGGGTGCAGTGCTGGGATTTCTCCTTAAGGGGTCGCAATTGCACTTAAGGTTATTGTGCAGGGTGATCTGGAGGTGTCATGGGTGTGGTGAACTCGCTGGTGCTGCTGCCACGCCCTCGGCTGTGAGGCTGACCTATTTCTTTTCTGGTTTTGAGCTCTGTTCTGAGTCCCTGGAAGGCGTGATGAGCTTGGCCACTGGGAGTTTTAGACATTCTTTGTGCTGAAAGAACTGCTGAATTACACCCGAATGATCCGCAGCTGCTCACTTCAGCTCCTTGTTTATCTTTCCTCTCTGGAGCCTGGTTCTGTGAGGCAAGATGGCGCCGGCGCGGCACAGTGCAGCTGCCGCAATGCGGGCTGTTTTCTGGTCTGTGGTTGTTCTTCTAGTCTTCTCTTTTCTCTGTCCCTTGTGTTTACATTTTTTATTTCTGTGCTAATAGTGTTTTCTGGCTATGAAAAGCGCTGATTTTGTGGCGCTAGAGATCAAGTGTTAGCAGGACTCATAAATGCTGCTTTTCTCGGTCACCATTTTCCCAGAAGTCTATCTAGAACCTTTCTTTCTTTGCTCAAAGAAAGGAGCAAGAAAATCGAGGGAGTCAGGAGACATTTCTGAAATAAGTGGCATCTCTCCATTGACTCAGCATAGATTCTATATCATTCTGGCCCTTGCTCTTGAATCTGTTTCCCATTTTCTGGGTGCATGGAGCTGTTGTGCTGAGATTCTATTTCATGGGTTCAGATTGATTAAATGAGCCCATCACAGGCTTAACTAAATGAATATAAGGGTATTTTGAAGTCATTTGATAGCATTCCTGATTCCCAGATTGAGATGTGTGACTGGGTTGTCTGATATGTCCTGTGACTACTGGCACACGGTCGCAGTTTCCCTCCCACTGCACCATCATAACACTACTTAGCCCTAGATTGAACTCATTTTTTCCTGGGGCTCTTCCTTATGTAAACATTTCAAAGTAAGTCATTTTACTAGCATAGACATTCTGCTTACTTGTATTTTAAGCCTTTATTTAGCATGCTTCCAACATATTTCCTACAGAATATGTCATGTAAAATTTTGGACAGTCTGTAGAGTTGACATCCAGATAATCTTGAGGTAGAGCTCAGGGTGGTTTTAGGATGCCCTAGTAGATTTGTGCCTCAGTTCTTCAGGAAATTGCTGAAACAATATCCGGTTGCGGGGGCTGAATACAAGCTATTACCATTATTTCTAATTTGAAGGAGGACCCGTTAATTGCACACCACTATAAGGTGCCCCGATACTTCCCCCACAGCAGAGCCTGCTGGTTTTCTTTTATATCATACTCATCTGTCCTCTACCTCAGCTTCTCCGACAGCTAACTCTTGTTAACTAGCACCTCTGGAGTGTATTTCTTCCTGTGGGGTGCTGGCTGTTCTCCCCCTGGCCCAGCCTTCCTCCTCCTTCAGTTCGTGTCTCTTCCTTTTCCCCTTTTCATCCCCCCTGCCCTCTGATTATGCTCTTGAGCATTTATATATCCAGATTACCATGATTTTGCACTATTGATAGATTGATTGGCAGCCTCTCAAGTTGTGTGATACATGTGTAGTGATCTCAGTATCCTTTACATTTCTAAAAAGGAAAGATTTTATATATGTGTGTATATATGTATCTATCTGTATTTACATATACATATACATACACACACATATATATGTATATATGTGTGTGTATATATATGTATATATATACATATATATGTGTGTGTGTATATATATGTATATATATATACATATATATATATGTATGTATCTCCACTTAATAGCACCTAGTTTAGATTTGATTTGCCAAGTGTTGAGCTCCAGCAGGGTGAACTTTTGTTTGAAAAAAGTGACTGTGGCTCCAAATCCCAGATTAAGTATTCTGGTTAGTTACTGCAAGTAGACAGGCTGTAGCAGAAAGGGTACATGTCTTCTAGAATATAAGTGCCAATATGGATTTGTGACTAGTCGTGTGGGCTATGATAGCAGATGACTCAAGTGCATGTATTGGCCACTATTTATTACTCTGTCACCTCAAGGAAATTATTTCACCTCTCTGTGCCTCAGTTTTTCCATTTGGAAAATGGATATGATTGTGGCATTTGCCTCCTTAGATTGTGGTTCGATTGAATGAATTAATACGTGAACAGTACCCAGGACAGGTGACAGCAAGATCTCAAAAGAAAGCAGTGGCTTATGTTGTGTGTTGATTGCTACTCAATTGCTAGCATTCTGCCAAGCACACAGAAAGTTCTCTGAGGATGATAGCTATCATCATCATCTATAGTATTTCTGTTCTAAACTTCTTATCCAATTCAAGTCTCAAAGCTTCCTTTTCTCTTCTGAGCTCTTTTACTATCTGTCTCTCATTTGACATTGAACAAAAAACATCTCTGGCTTGTTTTTAAATGCATTTCTCATGTTGACTCTGTTAGTAAATGATCAAATAGTAAATATTCTGCACTTTTTATATGCCAGGCACAGGGGTGGGTATCAAGGATACAATATTAAACAAAGTAGCCATTATACTTAGGACATGCACAATTTTTATATAATTACAATGGTGCTGCAAGTACAGAATCCTGTGAGCAAACATTCTAATGACCATAGCTCCTTCTCAGTGGTCTTAGGGTTAAATACTGATTGTAACTAGAGTTGAAACAGTGAAAGTGGGAAGATAAATCTGAGATCTAGATTTAGAAAACTGGTAGAATTGGGTGGCTGATTTGATTTGGGGTCAGATGAAGGGAAGTGAAATCAGGTGTCAGGCGCGAGCATGGTAAATGTCTGGCAAAAATAACCTTGTGACCATGCTCCTTTTCCAATATGGCAAACACTGGCAGAGTAGATGTGTGAGAAAAATTAGTAACTTATGAATATGTTAAGGTTAAGGCACCCATGAGCCATTCGTATGGTCTATAACACAGAAAAGTAGCCTGGGTTCCATGCATGAGCACATATATGTGAGTATAAGAATATGGCCCAGAGCATATCAAGAGAGAAGCGTCCCTAGGCCAAGGCCTTTATCTCCAGAATTTAAAGATCACACATGGATGAGCGGAGTCTCTGGCAAAGAAACTTGAAAGGTTGGTGCTCAAGGCGTTGGAGGAAAATCTGGGGATTGTGATATGCAGACAAAAAGAAGAAAGTGTTGCACCATGGGAGTTCACTCTGCTGTGTCATGGTCACGCCAGATGAAGACTGAGGACGCCAAGTGGACACTTAGCACCATGAGTTAATGTTGGCCCTCGAGTTTGTGTGAGATGAAGGAAAGAGTGAAAGCTTAGATCAGCAGCAGAAACTGTCTTCACTAGACCTGTAGTTTTGGAAGCTTTCAAACAAGTGTAGATTTAAATGTCTGAGAAATCCCCAGAGCTTTCATAATCACTTATGCACTGATGAAGGTAGAAATTATAATGTTGTAAGATCCTTGATTGAACAAACGTATCTTATTTTTTCACTGTCCTGTTGATTAAACCCAGGGTCATTCTACCTCTGAGTTACATCCCCAGCACTTTTTTATTTTTATTTTGAAACAGTTATTCAGCATCTCACTAATTGCTGAGGCTGATTTCACACCTGTAATTCTTTTGTCTCAGCCTCCCAAAAACTGCGATCGCAGGTATGCACCACCATACCTGGCTCACATTTCTTGTATCTTGGCCACAGCTCTTTACCTCGGTTCTCTGCCATTTCTCCTGTGCTCAGTATATTTACCCAATGATAGACAAGATCCTAAAATCTCAATTCTAGATCCTCAATACAGTATCCCATATGGCTATCAGATACCAAAACCGTAAAGCCACTGGGTAAAGATAGAGGAAATTGTACATTTTGCCTTAGGACGAATTTGAGATCCCAAATGTACCCCAAAACAACATTTCCAGCTACCTTAAAGATGTTTTTCTGCAGGGGTAGTTTCACTGTTGTTGAAGCCTGTTATCACATATTCCCCATGTCTGCCTGGAATCCTGGGTACACTTTATTAAATCTGTTGCTGCTCCTGACTTTGATGCTTTTTACAACATGCGGCTGTCTTACTAGGATCACATTTTCTAAAATTCGCACATCATGTTAATGTGTGATTTTTGTTTGTTTTGTGTCTTCATGGTTCTGAATCATAATTATCTGCATTAAACTTTTATTCCTTAAGAAAAGGGCCACTTAGTTTGATGGCACCATGCCATAAAGCATTGTGCTTAGAATTGAATTGTAGAGCAAATTTCACTTCAGCATCTGGTCAACGTGTTTTCCACATCCGTTTACACACTTTATTATAGCATCAATAATATTTGACTGAAAATATAAAGGACCTCATTTATTGTAGAGGCTGTTGAATGCTAGTTCTGAAAAACTGGGGTTATCTGACCTCAATAATTTGTACAAAGCTAACTGAGTCTTGAATCTTAAAATATTTTCACATTTTAAATAGAAGTTATGTTTCTTTATATAAATTTTGTGCCAAATTTTTGTTTTTAAATGCATCTAATATAAGTAAGTAAAAAAAAAAAAAAGAAAAATCATCGGTACCAGTAGCCACTTGAAATTTTTCTGTGCTAATATATCTGCATTGTGTGGTGTGTTATTTTTTGTTGTCTTTAAGACACTGGCCATGTTGGACGTGGAGAATCAATCACAGATTTGAGGCCAGAGTGTGCTAACTTAGTGACATCCTGTTTTAAAATAAAAAATAAAGAGGACCAGGGGTGTAATTTGGTAGTAGAATATGCCTAGGTTCAATCCCCACCATCACCAAACACACACACACACACACACACACACACACACACACACGCATGCACGCACGCACGCACTCGCGTGCGCGCCACCTTCTGTTTTAATTAATAATAAATGTCTTCCATAATAGTTTCAACTTTTCTTCATGTTGAGAAAACTTGAACTTTCTCTTGCAAATGGAATATTTTTTATTAACTCTTTAAAAACACAGGGCTTTAAGAAGTCTAAGTAGACATGTTGAAAATGTTGTCCCTTAAAGTTCATTGGAACAACATTGACGTGTCTATAGACAAAAATTAATGCTCTAAATGTGGCTGATTCCTGTATCCATGTATTCTACATCCCTGGCTTAAACCATCTGTTGGTGGGAAATATTCTGGAAAAAGATTGCGTACATACCCATCTCAGCTTGATTAACATTTATTTAAAATTTTTAACATGTCACAGGTCACTTGCCGACATTTTTTCCTCTTCCCTTTTCTGAAGTTGCATTCTTGTCAGAAAGAGAAATTTGCATGGCATCAATTTCCTTGCCCCGGAGTTCTTGGTTTGCCTGTGAAATGAAAATGTGTGCTTCATCAAACCATCTTTTAAATTCTTTACTCCTTGCATTTTAATTACCTCACCGATGCGCTTTCTGGCTCCATAATAAATTCTTACCTTTTGCCTATAGAGACATTGGAAGTGATAAGAACTGATCTGAAACCTTAAAGAAAACTTCATTCGTCACACCTGTACATTCTTTTTGAGCCTGGCCTTCTAAGTGCCCTCCTGAATTGTAGGCCCTGCTCAGTGTGCTCCAGTTCATCTTCCCCATGGCCTACGCCATGGGTAGGTTGCCTTCAGGTCAGTCTGAAATCTGAACAAGATCTTTTTATATATAGACAAGGAGAAGAGAAGTAAACCAGAAGGCGGAGGCATGGATCTGGGAAACACAATCCAGGGAAGGGCGTGGAGGGGATGGATGTGCAGGGTCTTCTGAGGGGAAAGCCCTGCGCAGAGACCAGCAGAGGAGTGGAGAGCACAGGAGGTGCTTTCCAGTGTTCAGGCTTTCCTTACAAAGTCAGAGTGGGGAAAACAGGAGCTTAACCAAAAGTCATAATAATATCCTGCTGAAAAAGTAAAGTGTGCAGGGTCAGGCATGGTGGCGCACGATTGTAATCCCAGCATTCGGGAGGCAAAGACCAAAGGATCACGGTTCGCAGACAGCCTCAACTACTGAGCAAGGCCCTTCACAACTCAGTGAGACCCTGTTTCAAAAAAACTAAAAATACTAAAAAAAAAAAAAAAAATAGGGCAGGGGGTGTAGCTCAGAGGTACAGTGCTCCTGGGTTCCATCCCCAGTACCATCGAATAAATTAATTAATTAATGTGTGCAAAAGTGAGAGAAGGGAGGGACAGCTTGGGATAAAGTAGGAGGACAGGAAGAGATGTGGCTGGCGCTCATTTGTGGAACGTTTTGGACACCGTGGATTAATGGTAGGCCCTGACTCTGATGGTGGATTAGCAGGCCTGAGGAGGGACATAGCACAGCACTTTGAGCACATCTTAATGCCACATCACATCCAAATTAGAGAAGGAGCATTGACGAGAGGAAGAAAACAAGCTGATATGTCAGATACTTCATTCTGAGGAGGTATGCACTGACTTTTCCCCCCCTTACATATCATCATCTGCAATTTCAATGCCTAGCTTATCTTATGAAAAAAGTCTTGCCCGCTAAGCCAAGGGCATTATATTTCTTGTTGATGACAAAATGCAGATTCTGCCACTAAAGAGGCAATGACTTCATTTCTAAAGGTTAAATTGAATGGTTCTCACAGCAGCATTTCAGCTGGTTAAATTTGGGAAACTGGAAGTCATTCAATAAAAGAGCAATCTCAGCTTCTGTAGAAGTTTCATTTGATTGAGAATTGGATATTATTTTATTCATGTTAAGCTGTATCGCCTGAGTTTATTTCCAGATAGAAAAGAAATGTCAATAGGCATCAGCACTTGGTAGCACTTTGTTCTCATTTGAAGAAAGCACGCCCCCTTTGTGGCCCGCTGAGGTGACATCATGCCCCCCTCGCTTTCTCGTGGCCTTTGCCTACTTGGGACTTTCTAATGCTACTTTTGGGAAAACATTCTTTTTTTTTTTTTTTTTTTTTTTTTTCCTGTGCCTTACCGGCCCTTTCGTCATAATCATTTTCTGCTTAAAGTTGTTAGAGTGCTTAAATATATCAGTATCTAATTATACTAAATTAGTTGATTTAAACCATAATTACTGAGTGGTTAGTTTTGAACTTGTCATTCTCTCCCAGCTACTTCCAAGCTAGTTGATTGGTAAAAAAAACGTTTTCTTGAGTTAAAAATTAAGATATTGCACGTTCTTTATACCCAGGTTGGGTTTTTTTGTCTCTTATTTTTTAAAAGTATAAGAAATATATTGGTAATTCTATGAGTTTTGATGAACATGTTTTTTTTTTTTTTTTTTTTCCTCCAGTACTGGGGATTGAACCCAGGGGCATTCTACCTCCTAGCTATACACCCAGACCTATTTCTTATTCTTTATTTTGAAACAGGGTCTCACTAAGTTGCAGAGGGCCTCACTAAGTAGCTGAGGCTGGCCTGGAACCTATAATCCTCCTGCCTCAGCCTCCCAGAGTGCTGAGATTTCAAGAGTTCCCCACCACAGACAGCTGACAAACATGTAGTTTGAGAAAACTATATTCAACCCTAACTATCACCACAGTCAATATAATATTACTGTTTTATTATCCTCTGATATTTTTGTTTCTTTTAGAGTCTATGAAAATCACAGATGTGTTTTTTTCTTTCTGTTCCTATAATTGAAACTTTGTTTGTTTGTTTGTTTGTTTTGTAGTGCTGGTGATTAAACCCAGGGCTATACTTAAGTTTAATGTGACATTCTATCACTGAGCTATACCACTTAGAGTTGAACCTTTGCAAGAGTGCCATGTGAATGGAATCATGTAGATGAGATTTATCCATATCTTTTTCTACATCAATTTTACTGAAAGATAATATTACATGCTGTTGTGTGCTACCATTTGTTTATCCCAAGTTGATGGTTTTTTCCAATTCTGAGTGAGTTCAGAGGAAGTACAGGCCATCTTCTGGGCCCTGTCACGCAATTTGACTCTTTTCAGTTGGGCTGTCATGATTGGCAGTCAGCAATGTTGCTTTGCATATTTTCATTTTAAACCGAAAGGCACATCTTCTCTTAGCATTTGCCAATTCCTGGTTTCTTTTTCTTTCCTTTCCTTTTTTGTACTGGGGATGGAGACCAGGGGCATTCTACCTCCAAACAACACCCCCCACCCCTATTTTTTATTCTTTGAAACAGGGTCTCACTGAGTTGCAAATGCCCTCACTAAGTAGCTAAGGCTGGTCTCAAACCACTGTCCTCCTGTCTCAGCCTCCCCTGGTTTCTTTTTTTTTTTTTTGTACTGAGGTTCCTGGAAGCCCTTCTACCTCCGGACTACACTCCCAGACCTATTTTATACTTTTTTTATTTTGGAAACAGGGTCTCTTAAGCCAGCACAGCTGGCTTCAAACCTGCTTGATCCTCCTGTCTCTACCTCACAAGCGCGGGGATTACAAGTGAGCGCCACCACGCCCGGCTTCCTGGTTTCTTTTCACTGTGTTGCACACGGTAGAAAGGAAAGAGAAGGTGGGCCGAACCAACCATGTAAAAATATTTATAGATGCCTGCCCTTTGTAGAGCTGAAGTCATAGACGGTGGGCTGAGGATGTAGCTCGATAGCAGTTTGCTTGCGAGAGGCCTGGGTTCAATCCAGAAATAGGGGATGGAGAGAGGATGTTATAAAAAGTTCAGTTCCTTTTATTTCTTATTGAATAACAGTTTTTCCCCCTCTGTATGTGAGAGATGAGGCTACATTGCCACTAAGGTACTCTATAGCTTCCTTCTTTGAGTTCAGTAAGCTCACTATTTTGGTTCCCCCGTCCCTGTTATCCTACAAGGTCCTTGTTGGAAACTGGTGAGCCAGGCTGTCTTCCCTTACTATTGCGGGGATAGTAGAATCAGGGATAGTTGCTGTTTCTGTTGGGGCATCACCAGTTAGGATGCTGGCCTCTTCCTGCATAATATTTCTACAGACCTTCTCTGGGTTCATGCTCCCAGGGCTGGGGCTCTGCACCTGGCCTGCTGTTTCCTCTCCACTCTGATGTGCTGGAGGCCTCTTAAGTGTGCCAACTGCGTAAACAATGTGAGAAACTGTAAACCACATACAACATTTAATAAGACATTATTGATGGCCTAGATTCAGCACCTTTTCTTTTTTAATCGGTGTAACCTTGTTTTGTTTTAGAGTGTTTTTCTCTAGGGTTCTCTCCTGCGTTTGCTTTATTCCTGTTAAATGTGCAACTCCCAGAAGTTTACACCCGCCCCAGAGCCCCCTCCACACACCTCACTGTGAAATATTGATAACCAGATGGGGAGGGTTGGTTTCAAGTTTTTGAGTGCTTTGTGGTAGTGCTGGAGCTGGAATGCATTCCCAAGTGTCCTCCCTGCCAGGGTCCCATTTATTTCAAGAGATTATCATGCTGTACAGCTGGCTCCTCACAGAAAATCATAAACCCATTCTGTGAATTAAAATGTCACTTGCGGCCATGGAGCCCGGCGTGGGGAAGGGAGGAAGAGTGTGAAGTGATGGATGGCTTCTTTGCCTTTTGAGTATGGGATGCGGTTGTGATTTGTCTTCCCAAAGCTGCAAAAATAATTCCCCTGTTCTGTATCGTCCTGTAAAGATAGATAACTATGGCAGGAAGTGATTGCAGTGCACGTTACAATGAAAGAACACATTTGCTTCAGTATCTTCAGCGATTAGTTCTGATCTCCACACTCTCTTATCTGTGTCTGTCCTCTTGTTCACAAGGATTTTGCTGCTCTGACAATAAGATTGGTTGAGCCCAAATAGTATTGTGTCTTTGATCCTCAGGACGGCCCTGATGGGACCTAGCGGCACAATCAGCCCGCACAGGGAAGAAACATTCTGGGGTGGGCCGTAGAGCACATGGCTGTCCCTCCAAGTAGCTTCTTCAAGATGGGTGGCCTTCACCGTTGAGTTTCTCAAGTGTTGGTAGCCAAGGCCCCCATGGTGACATAATAAGCTCTACATGTATTTATGATTAATTCTCTTTCCTATGATGTTAATCAAAGAGTGATTGCGAGGATGAGAACTAATTAGTGAGCTTCATTATTAACGGCTCCCATTTGAGGCTTGCGCATGATAATCCTCGGT
Source organism: Muscardinus avellanarius (assembly GCF_963383645.1). Lineage (NCBI taxonomy): Eukaryota > Metazoa > Chordata > Mammalia > Rodentia > Gliridae > Muscardinus > Muscardinus avellanarius. The sequence goes on from NC_137795.1 coordinate 87,822,477, forward strand.
GGTTAATTGTTAACTAATAGGTTCACTCTCTTCTCGTTTCGCTGTGCTGTCTGAGTGCTGTGATGTTTGCCTCTCACCAGGCCTTTCTAGATTTCCCTCTACAGTATTGGAATTTTCAGTGGAAAAATCATAGGATTTGCTGTGCTAACATCTAGTGCACATGACAGCTTCATACCCTGTTCCAGAATTTCACAGAAGCTTGATTTCTGTAAGTTCCACTCTTATAGGATGTAGATGACCTGGCTGTGTAAGTCGTGTTCCCCTCAGACTAGCTCAGGCCTGTACCTACTATATAAGGATTCTACTTCCCCTTGTCTTTCACCCCCATCCAATTTTTTATTCATCCCATTCATTATTATTCATTGTAAATTATTTTAGCATACATTCGCATACACAGGAAGGTAGATACCTAGTCTCTCTACTACGATTTCTTGTATTCATGGACAGATGTGATGTACCCACATTTGGAAGCTATTCAGACTGACAGGCCAGAAGTGGGGGCAGAGTGTGAGCATATAATTAGGATGTCTTTAGAACTTTTCTCTCTAAGGCACACCCAGCCTGTCTGGAGGGTCATTCCAAGCTCTGGCCCTCTAAATGTGAGGAATAGGTATTAACATGCTTTGAATGAAGTCACCCCAGGCACGTTTGTTGCATGATTACTTTCTCAATTTCAAGGTGCATTGAGGAGGCAGAAACATTCCTTAAAGAGATGCCATCCACAATAGCAGGTTAAATGTGGCTAATGCAACCCTAAATTAGCTTTTCCAGGAGTACAGGAAAATACTTATGTATAGCTTGTTGTGAAGCATAGGTAATATGAAAACTACCAGTGCAACGAAAAAGATACTTCTCTGCTTAGAAATACAGTTGCTGCTTGATTATTTACACCAGTGGAGGGGAATATTGGTACAGATAACAGAAAACCATAGCTAATTTTATCTACTTGGATTCTCAAAGCCTTAAACCAGTGTAGGAAACTATGGCAACAGAGTCCTAGCCCCTGTATGAATGAGCTACAAAGTAGAGGGTTTTGAGTCTTGAGTATATAACTGAGCGCAAATGCTTGGCTGCTATCTTCAAGTGAAGATTCGTTGTAACAAATCCCAGGGTTGTTTTCTCTTTAAGTCTGAGACCCTTCTCATATATATTTTTAAAAGGCTGGGCATGGAAGCCGGGCTTGGTGGCGCACGCTTGTAATCCCCGCGCTTGGGAGGCAGAGACAGGAGGATCGCGCAGGTTCGAAGTCAGCCGCGCACGCTGGCTTAGGAGACCCTGTTTCCAAATAAAAAAGTAAAAATAGGTCTGGGAGTGTAGCCCGGAGGTAGAAGGGCTTTCAGGAACCCAAGTACCACCAAAAAAAAAAAAAAAAAAAGCTGGGCATGGTGACACATGCCTGTAATCCCAGTACTTGGGAGGCAGAGACAGCAAGATTTCCGGTTTGGGGCCAGCCTCGGCAACTGTGAGGCTCTCAGCAACCTAGTAAGACCCTGTTTCAAATCAAAAAAATGAAAAGGGTTGGGGTATAGCTCATTGGTAGAATGTCCCTATGTTCAATCCCCAGTGCCATACATATACACACATAAAAATTTCATTTCATGGTTAAAGTTTCTAAAGGAATTTTTAATTTCACTAAATCTCACTTGAGTCATGCTTCAGGATTACTGAAGGAATTTTGAAAATGTCACGTTAATGAAATATTTTGAACTTTATCACTTGATTATCCAACTGGCATCTTCCGCTTCGCAGTAAGGCCTAAACTGGTCTGTATTATTATGCTTTCTTTCTCTTAATCAAATTTCTTTGTCTATACCTTTCTCTTCTTAGCCCTAAAAATGAGTATAAAAGACTAGAGCACATTCCTTTATCTGTACAGACTCTTTGAAAAGCAAATTACTTAACCACATTTAGTCAACTTAGTGGTAATATAATGAGAATTTCTAAAATAAATGACTTTCATGACTTAATTATCAGGAAGTGATTAATGGCTACATCACCTAAAGAAACTTGCCAGTATTCCTTACCAGTATCCCCCCCCTCCCCCGGTACTGGAGATAGAACCAAAGGCATTGTACCTCTGTGCTACACCCCAGCCCTATTTTTTAGTCTTTTTTTGAAACAGAATCTCACTGAGTTGCAAAGGGCCTTGCTAAGTAGCTGAAGGTGTCCGAGAACCTCGATCCTCAGGTCTCCACCTCCTGAATGCTGGGATTACACGCATGCACCACCACACCTGGCTCCGTTTTCATTTGAGCCACTGAAGCATATATTAATAGTTTTGAAGATTTTTATATGGAAAAGGAATATGCCGAGCAGAGAAATGCCTCAGAGGACAAGGAAAGACAGATCCCATTGTGTGGCCATGACTGAGATTGGAAAGAGCTGACATCTTTTGGATATTACATTCAGTGGAGTCCACTTCATAACACCTTTTCGTTCTTAAAATTCTGACAGCTTGGGTGAAAGGTCTATGCTTTCTCCTAATGGATGGTCCATGGGCATCTCATCTAAGCCTTTGAACACTTGCCTCAAGAGGACTGGGAGCTCTTTGTCTTGTATGATAATTTTGCACCAGGAAATAAACACAAACAGTGGTGGTGGTAGGCTTTTAAGTTTGCTTCGTGTCGCCGGGCGTGGTGGCGCACGCTTGTAATCCCCGCACTTGGGAGGCTGAGACAGGAGGATCGCACGGGTTCGAAGCCAGCTCAGCTACTCAGTGAGGCTTCCAGGAACTTATTGAGACCCTGTTTCCAAATAAAATTTATATATATGTTTTTTTTAAAAAAAGGTCTGGGAGTATAGCCCAGAGGTAGAAAGCCTCTGGGTTCCACCCCCAGTACCACCAAAAAAATAAAAAATAAATAAATAAATTTGTTTCGTGTCTTCAGTGGCCTTCTAGTCTTTGCCATAATGTTTGGCATGCCATTCTCTTTTGTCATCTTCCCACATGGCATTTCTCAAGTAGGGCTAAGGAGAGAGTTGACACTTAGGAGGAGTCAGGACCGTCTATGGCTTTTCATTAAAGAGATCGCAGCTAGCCGGGCATGGTGGCGCACGCTTGTAATCCCAGCATTCGGGAGGCTGAGACCTGGAGGATCGCGGTTCGCGGACAGCCTCAGCTACTTAGTGAGGCCCTCTGCAACTCAGTGAGACCGGGTTTCAAAATAAAGAATAAAAAATAGGGCAGGGGGTGTAGCTCAGAGGTTGAATGCCCCTGGGTTCCATCTCCAGACCTGCAAAAAAAAAAAAAAAAAGAGATCGCAGCAAGGTCCTTGCGATGGCCCTTCGCTATCCGCCTGAGGAGGTGCCTCTCCTGATAAAGTCAGTAATACTTGGCCTACCTCCTTTGGGAATTTAGCAACAAGGAAAGAGGGTCTCCTGCAGCTTTCATGTTTTTATTAACATTGAAGACATGTGCGTTATTATTTCTATAAGCATTTTTTTTTCAGATAAATGCATCTAAAAGAGAATAGTGAGCAAAGGTCTGTTTCTGAAAAATGTAGATGACTCTAGTCTTGAAGAAAAAGGTCTTCTTCAAAGACATCAGAGCACTTCGTGATTTGCAATAATCAATTTGATAATTGTTGTTGACTTACTGGCTCCGCTCATGAATAATGTCCCAGATTTAGATTGGTATGGCAAAAGGATTTTAATCAGGTGGTGCTTTTGTTCCCATGGAGCATTTGTCTTGCTTGACTGTTCTGGACTTCAGCCAACTGCCAGAAAGGCATCTTTCCTGCCCTATATGTATAGTAGTATATGTGTTGCTCAGGTGTTTGATGGGGAAGTTTCCAGCCCACGAAAGCTCAGTGTTAGGTTACCTTTTACCAGCGTGCTAAGAGAAGCATAAGAATGGATGACTGTCTCTCCTTTCCTCTAAGAATCTGTTTGAAGGGAGGGGTGAATCTCATTACTATAAATATTGTTTTCATCACAGCCTACCTCGCTGCTTCTCAATGAGAGGAGCCCCCTTGGATGCTACGAAAACTCCAAAATACTCGATGGCTTGTTAAATTTTTATTATCTAATGTATGTTAATTTAGATACAATAGCTCAGTTGCTAGAAGAGTCAGAAAGGAAGAGTTTGGCTGAGTGCCAGCTGCCTGTGTCACCAAAGTCAAGAAAAGTGTGTAGAACCTGCCGTCCTCGGAGGGAGTTTACACTTCTGCTGGCTGGGCTGCAAACCTGAAACACCGGCATCCATCCACTATTCCCTAGCAGACACCATGTGATATTTTGGTGCTTGTTTACTCTATCATCTGTTTAATTAGCTTGAGAGACTGAAAGGATTTGAAGGCCCTTAGCTCCTATGTGGTTGAGAGCTCCGAGGTTTAAAGTGTCCACGCTTGGTACTCTGGAGAGTACAATACATAAACCTTGTGTTGATGCATGAAAAAAAATAGTTTGGAGCACATCCTACGGTTGTAGATTTCCCAGAGTAGGAACACTATGCCCTGGTTCCACCTTGTTTCCAAAATACGCATGGAACAGAGCTGCTATGCTGGTGCCCAAAGAAGGCGGCTCAGGGTAGAGAAACTGAACTTGGAGTGTGACACAGCCTGTTTAACATTGAAAAATGACCTACATTTGGTTTCCTGAGAAGAGCTTTAAGGGGTATGTAATAGCCTGGGCATCACTTTTTTTTTTCTTTTTCGGTGTTACTGGGGTTCCTGGAAACCCTTCTACCTCTGGGCTACACTCCCAGACACCTATTTTTTATATTTTTATTTGGAAACAGGGTCTCTTAAGCCAGCAAGGTTGGCTTCGAACCTGCGCAATCCTCCTGTCTCTGCCTCCCAAGAGCAGGGATTACAAGCGTGCACCACCACGCCCGACTCACTTTTTTTTTTTTTTAAGAAAATTAAAGATGAAATGAACTTCATGGAAGGATCACAGGCTCAAAGACAGCCTTAGCAATGTATTAGACTCTCAGCATCCTATTGAGACCATATTTCAGAACAAAAAAATTTAAAAAAAAATTAGGGGTATAGCTTCAGTAGAATGCCTCTGATTCAATCCCTAGTACGTACATACGTACATACATACATAAATATTAATTCCATGGAGGGATGGTGTCAGTCTTCTAACCTGAGTTTTATGTTATGGGAAAATAGGCCTTGTTTCCTGCCCCAGAAAATGAGGGAACCTCTCAATGTCCAAGCACCCTCCTAACTCGCCTTCCTAAGCATCCGCTGAGTGCTTAGAATCTGAACAGAGGGAAGTATGACTCAATGAGAATGTTCTGGAAACTGTTGCTTGGCTATATTTCTTCTCTCACGGTTACCTAAGTAGCATGTGTGTGTCACATTTTCAGAAATGTCTTATTTTATAGGGCTAATTTTCGTGTCTATTAGACTTGCCCTAGACCATAGAGACTGATTGGGTTTCACGACTTTCCAATGATTCTTTTCTTCTTTTCTCCTTCAGGATACCCAGAAAGCAAAGCAGTTCCTGCCCTTTCTTCAGCGGGCAGGTCGTTCTGAAGCTGTGGTGGAATATGTCTTCAGTGGTTCTCGCCTCAAACTCTATTTGCCAAAGGAAACTTGCCTTATCACCTTCTTGCTTGCGGGTAAGTCTTGTGTGTCCGTCGCTGCTCTGAACATTCTTGCTGAGCCTCAGAAGTCATCCCTGGAGGTCACACAGCTTCTTTTCTAGATAGGCCCTGGAGCCTACATCTCCAGATTGTTCTCCTATAGCCTTAGCTAAGGAGTCCAGACTCCTTAGGGGAAGGGAAATCCAGCTAGAAAAAATCTTAATGATGGAATTCATAATAGTTGGTACAACCCACTTAAGATCTATTGCCCTGCCAGCCTGGTCATGGGCAGGCCTCAAGGTACTGAGCCACTGCCCTTGAAACTGCCAGGCAATGTCATTTGCTTCTCTTTTCTTCTTCTCAAATGCTCCATCTGTGTGAAACCCCCACCGTGACATTACCCTCCCAGGCCTCTGCATCTCTCATGTCTCTTGTTGCACTGGGGGTGTCACACTAGGGCAAGCTCACCTCCTTTCTCTGCCAGCTGAACATACATGTCTCGTATCCTAGCTTTTCTGATAGTTTCATGTCTCCCAAGCAAGCAAGACTGTGGAGGAACTGTGCTCTTTGAGCGATTTACATTTATGTATTCAGGGAGCAAACTGCTTTATTTCTTCGCTGCTTGCAAATAATAAATCTATTTCCAGCCAGTTCTTCATAAACACCATAGTCTTTGAAGAAAGGCTGTCACTTCACATCTGCCTCTTCCTCCCCCACCCTGTCCCTGTATGTGGGTGCATGCACACCCCCCCACACACACATGAAATGCATTGCGTTCTGTGGGACAAGTCACTCCCAAACGGGTGGCCGTGGCATTGGTGCTGCTGCTTGGCCGTCCCTGCTCACCAAGGCACATGCTGAGCTCCTTGGCTCTGTCCTGCTCCGAAGGGACTGGTTGAAACATGCCACCAAGCTCAGGGCAGCTCTGCAGCAGGGCTGCAACAGATCCACGCCCTTACTGTAGCGCAGCTCATGGAAATTGTAAACTGAGGCGCCACGGGCCAGGGAGTGACGGTCCTTTCCTGGGGCCTTGGTGTCCTTCCCTTCAGGTTTCTGTACTGAGAAGTTTCAGTAACAAAGTTTCATTACCAAGTTTGAGGAACGTATTCAGCTCCTTCTCTCCTCAGTACCTGAGAAACAGAAGCATCCTTTTGGCAGTGCAAGGCTTATCATAGAGGTGAAAAGGAGAAACAGTATGGATCTTTCTGGGAAACTTGGCTGCAGAGGAAGGAAGTAACGTCTGGGTTGTGAACAGAGCTATCTGAGTGGAGCCTTCCCAGGGCATGGACCTGTCTTAGCTGGAGTGTTTCTGTAGAATCCCCCTAGTTGCACCTTGTTCAGACCCAGACCATCTGACCACTCGACTCCGTGTCAGCCAGTTCCTCTGTGGACTTGGCATAATTCTAAGTTTCACAGTTGCAAGGCATTGCCTGAGTTAACTTACACTCTAAAAGATGGATTGCACAGAAATAAATACATGCTAAAAAGTAAAATCTTTGCATTTGTCCGCCAGCCACAGTCTGTTTTGTTGTGTTGTACATCTTCTGGTTCTTTGGAAATCTGGCAGGGACACAGGACCTTGAGTCTTAGAAGAAAGCAGATCCTGGTTTGGATCGGATCCTGGCTGTACCGTGTACATGTGGATGATTTTGAGAAGGCTGTTCATTCTGTCTAAGCCTTTGTGTATGTGTTACAGTTATAACTAGAGATGGCTTCTTGCCTTTTAGGATCATTGTTAGTGTTTTGCTAACTAGACCTTGCCTTACCTCTCATGAAACGGCCTGTTTGTGCACCATGCATGCTCGTAGCTGAGACTCTACCAGGGAGATTCTGCCCTATCCGGTAATGGTAAAAAAAAAAAAAAAAAAATTTTAGGAAATAAGCTGTGTCATCCTCCTCCAGCCTGAGTAACAAGTTCTATGGAAGGAAGGCTCCTGGAATTCCATCTGAAACTATGAGCAAGAAACCCTGAATTGTCCTAACAAATGTGGTCAGAGTTCTCAGGAAACTCTTAAGGGAAAACAGACATGTATCGAAACTAACGTTGAACAATAGATGAGTGGATAGAATTACAGATAAAGTGAAGGGGAGCCAACTCGGGGATGATAAGTTCCTCAGATGGAAATCAGGAAACACCTCCCTGCAGAGCTGGCTTTGAGGTTGTGGTTTGAAGGACAAAGAAGAGCTTGCAACATGTAGAAGAGGGCATATTCTTGGTGCACAGGTACAGGGGTATGGTGTAGCTATACACTGCTTTTGATACTGTTGGAGTATTAAGAGTGAAGGGCGTAGAGGATGATGGTGAAAATTTAGATAGGCACTCGTCTCTCTCCTTTGGCTTATCCTATGGACCCTCAGAGCCACTGGCAGGTCTTAGGTAAGGAAATGACTAGGGTTATGAAAGTTTGTTCCTTCTGGAGTGAACAATGCAAAGGTCCATGAAAGCAGCCCCCTAAAGGGCAGGTGCCTGAGATGTGGCAGTGAAGAAGTTTGGAGTCATATTTCAGAGGTTGGTTTGATAGAATTGGGAGACTAACTAGATTTTTTGGGTTGGGGATGGGGAATGATATTAAGGGTGGAGGAAAAAAAGCAAGCTTCCTAGTCTTGAGCAGTGGGATAGATTGTGATGTTCACAAACAAGGGCAACATAAGAGAAGGAATTGGTTTGAGGATCAGATCATGGTTTTGGGTGCAGATGTATAATACTTAAAGTTTCTTGGGAAAGTTCAAGCTTAGCAGAGGAATTCAGGCAAAGTATTCCGGTCAGGGAGTGGCATCGAGGCAACAGTTAAAGCTCCCCTAGTGCCTATAGGACAGGTGTAGGAAAAGTAAACACCCTACAGAACATTAGCGTGGAGTTAGAGGGCTAAGGACTCGCAAATGCAGGGAAGAACGGAATGGAGGCCATCATAGTCATCTGGAAGCCAAGGTGGCAGAGAATTTATGTCGGGCTTCACATAAGACGATCATGTATTCAGAGTGATGAAGTAATATTATTCTGTTTGTCAATCAGGAAGTCACAGGTGACCCTGGTCAGTACAGTTTCATGAAAGTTGAGTGAACTAAAGGTGATTGGGGAGTGCGTGTAGACAGTAAGGAGCAGAGTTATCAAATGCAGGTTGCTTATCCCAAGACTCTTAACAGAGAGGGGAAAGTAGTGCAGAAAAATGAAAGCTAATCACACAAGGTAACATTCTAAGGATGTCAGCATATTGAGCATTTCTAGAACTGTAATTCTTGCTTGAGAATCAGGACGGTGCCATGTGTAGTTGGAAAAGCTATTTGGTATACCTATTGTTTTCATAATACCAATTATATAATGTAGAACAACAAAATCTCCTTGGCAAATGAGGATGTAAAAAAGATGGAGTGAGAGGTTATCACAGGGAGCATGCCTGTTGAAATGTTGAGGAGCCCTGGTGTGAATTCTGAGATGGAACTAAGAAAGGCTGCAGGGGAATGATGAACAGAGCCATGGCCTGGGGAGACAGAATGGATGAGATGGCCAGAGAGCATGGTTGGGGGTGTCTGCTTAGAGTGCGAGGAGGGCTCCTGGTCTGGAAGGTGAGTGTATGCACAGGCCTGGCACAGTGTGTGTGTGTGTGTGTGTGTGTGTGTGTGTGTGTGTGTGTGTGTCGTTTACCTGGACCACAGTGCTCGTGGTACCTCTTACACGTACTTGGGGTTCACACTCCACACCAAGTAAAAAGGGCACTCTGCTGGACTTGCTGTCTCTGCAGCAAGGAGGAGGAGGAAGTTTGGCTTGTGATTCTCCAAGGGAACATCAAGAGAATTGTTGAGATCAGTCCCTTCTGTGCTACTCTCATTAATCCCAGCCTTTCAGAGAACCCGCTATACTGCAAGGTAGGGTAGACACTGTCCGTTGTAATATGGTTTTTTTTGGGCAGACGGCCCCACAGCTTGATAGGGAGTGGCATTTGGCCTGAGCCAGCTGGCCTCTCTGTCACGGTTCCTGCACCCCTGTACAGGGAGTGATTGCTTGGTCAGATGGGAGAGCAGGTGGGGCTGGAGAAAGTCAGCTGTAGCTAACAGGTCAGTGCCTGCTGAAAGCTCTCGCCCTTTAGTCCTCTGAGCACCTGCCTTAGGTTTGGTCTGTGCGCCAGTGACCTTACACCACCCGAGCTGAGACTGTTCAAGGTCCCTCTGCCTGCTGCTGTGGCCTCCGATGCACACAGTGTTGGCCTTGGAGGCCAATCACAGTCGGTTCTTGTCCTGAGTTGGCAGAGAAGCCAGGATCCCTGATCAGCCTGCGTTTGTTTAAAAGCATCCCTTTTCCTCATCTGGCATGTAGTGAGCCCTATACATTTCCTTCCGTGACAGCAAAAGCAGTTCACCCAAAGTCTTTATTTTTAGTTTATCTCCATTTGTCATGTGTGTCACATTTTATTTTGGTATCTTGTCTAACGGAGACCGAGGCACACATTTGCAAACCATTTGTCCCTCAATTTTTATTTTTATTTAATAGCCCCAATGGCCATGGACTGTGTCCTGGTGCTGTGACCTTTACATGATGTTTTCTTATTTTGAATTACCTTCTTAGCTCTTGGGTATCAGGGTCATGCTGAGGGCACAATTCAGAAAGTTGTCCTGTTGACTGAGCATAGCAGGTATCAAAGTTGCACCCTGTAAACCAGATGCTGTCTCGTGAATTGAAAGAGAATAATAATTTAAGGCTTCAGTGCAAAGTAATCTAGAAAGTCTATGTGGAATCCTCTGCCAGCTCACTGAGCCCACCCTCGTTTGCATTTCCATGTTCTTAAAGGTGGTACAGCTGTAGGTATTATGAATTACAGTCTGAGGCGGGTTGGTGGGCTCACCTTGCATAGAAGGCAGCAGCCACTTGGCAGGGGGTCCCCATGTGAATCACAGCAGGTGACTTATAATTAACCAGTTACCTAGTCACATGAAACAAGACTAGAAAATGAGACTTCCCTTTGCATGCCCCTTGGCATTTAAAAAAATGTTTTCCCTTCTCTCTCTTTTTGATTACAGCTCCCCTCTGGAGCTGTTGTCTGATACGGCAATGAGAGAGGTTCTGGGTACCTGGGACTTAAAAAGGGGCACTGGGTTTGGGCATGGTGAACTAGGGTGTGATTGTATATTCTTCCACTGTGAATGCCTTTGGATAAAGTGCCTCATTTCCTCTATCTCTGTAACTTCTCTTCTCCAGCCAATCCTAATTGGAATATCAACTACCTGTTTCAGTAGACCAAAAACTTCTAATGAGAGAAGGAGAGGTAAACAGGAATATCCTCCTCCTCTCCTGGCCCCAGCAATGGTGGGTCCCCATTGATTACCAGTGCCTAACCAAATTACACAATTAAAGCCAATGTATGTTTAAGTGAGAAATCCCATTCTGCTCTCACAGAGGTGCTAATGAATCAGGCTGTTACTGTGGTTGTGTTTGCTGGGCTTCTATCCTTAATTAAGCAATTACAGGGTCTGCTGATACTTATGAATTCTTTTCAGATGCTTTAATTGAATTGCAACTTAATGGATATTTGTAAAGTGGGATATTCTTTCTCTTGGGACTTCCCAGTTTGATTCTGTCTTCACTGTGTACTTGTTTTCAGTTGGGTCCCATTACTAAAACATGGGCAGCTCGACTCACTGAGTTGCTGAAGGTCTTGCCAAGTTGTTGAGGCTGTCGTCAGACCTGCAGTCCTCCTGTCTGGGGCCTCCTTCAGTACTGGGCTTACAAGTGTGCACCACCACACCCGGCTAGTTTTTTACTTTTCTTTTTTTTTTTTTCTTTTTTTGGTGGTACTGGGGTTCCTGGAAGCCCTTCTACCTCCGGGCTACACTCCCAGACCTATTTTTACATTTTTATTTGGAAACAGGGTCTCCTAAGCCAGCGCGCGCGGCTGGCTTCGAACCTGCGCGATCCTCCTGTCTCTGCCTCCCAAGCGCAGGGATTACAAGCGTGCGCCACCACGCCCGGCCTAGTTTTTTACTTTTAATAGCAAGATTCTATGAATTATAAGAATTATGCTCATGTCAAGGGATCCTATATAATCACTTGTAGGAAAAAATTAGCACAATTAACAGTCTTGGGGGGACATTTTTAATGAAGTCAATATTTTTTTTGCAAGTGCACTCTAAGAAAGTCATCAAAAAGTGATTCATAAATTTACAAGCTAATTCTGCTCTTGAAGAGTTTTTAGTCTGTGTCAACAGCCATAGGAAAAACAAAAGAAGAACTATCAAAAGTTTAGGCAGCATACCATAAGAGTTGTCTCAGTCCACTTTCTGTTGCTATAACAAAATACCTGAGAATAGATAAGGTGCAGGTTTATTTTAGCTCATGGTTCTAGAAGTGGGGAAGTCCACGAGCCTGGTGCCAGCATCTGTTTAACTTCTGGTGAGGGTTCCCTGCTGCTTCAGCTCACAGTGGAAAAGTTGAAGGGCAAGTGAGTACATAGAAAAGAACCATGCAAGGGGCACATCGCTTTATAACAGCCCACTCTGGCCGTAACTGACCCAGACCATCAATGCTGCCACCCAGCACTGCCCCAGTGGCAATCCGATTACAACATGAGTTTCAGAGGGGACATATCACATTCGAACCATAGTAAGACCGCAGAGAAAATAACAGTTAATTGGGGAATGGGAAAGACTTCCCAGGGGTGGTAGCATTTCTGTATCCAGGAAGAAATGGGACATTTTCTTTTGGCAGGTCCAGTGGGATTTGTCTGGGCAGAATAACTTTGTATCTTTGTAACTTTTCTCAGGAAAAGTTGCCTAAAAGAATGCACTCATCAGTCATTTTTCTCTCTGCTTTTGTACCTGGTTTGTAAATCTCTTTCTTGGCTCTTCTGCCATTGAGGCATAGCTACTCTGCCCTCAGCTCCATCTCTGCAGGCACATACACACACCGGTCATGTGGAATGAAAGTACAACCCTCCGATGATAGCCTGATTACCTCCCATTTTTAGATCATGAATCATCCCCTGAATAAGCTGCCTCATACTGTGGGACATTCTTCACGTGGTTATTTAATAGTTTTTCTGATATACACTGGGCTCAATGTTAGGAACATAGAAATATATAATGTAGTTCCAACCTTCAAACATGGTGGTTGTGTCTCCTAAATGTGTAGACAAGTAGAGAAAATAGTCTTTGAAAGGATGGAAGAACCACATACCTTAAATTACATGCAAATGAAAAAAACTCCAGAGTTCAGAAGGGTTCAGGCTGTTCTGGTCCATATCCCAGAAGTATAGGAACCAGAGAAGGATGAGGCCAAGTGCTGGCTCAGGCTGGGTCGGCAGTGGCCTGGAGGAAGGTGTTTTCTCTGGAGGGCACCTGTTTAGGATGGACTTTAGCAAAATGCAGATGAATCGGATCACAGGAGAGTGATCTGGATGATAAGATTCTAGAAATGCCACTACCTGACAACTCATTGTAGGATTCGAAGGGCAGACTTCCAAGGCAAAGTGGAGTGTTTCAGGGTCAAAAAGAGAGGGTTTGAATTTGTTCAGAAGCCATTTCTGGTTTTTTTTTTCTTTTTTTTTTTCTTTTTTTGGTACTGGGGATTAAACAAAAATACTTGTTCAGCATAGTTTAAGTTCATTTATGGACCTTGGAGCTAAAACACTTGGAGAATTCTTCCTTTCCTACTTCCTAATTTTTTCTACCAGACTGGCTTGCTTATCTTGGTGTGATGCCGGTAGCCTGGAGGTAAGGGGAATAAAAAGGCCCATATGGCAGCCCTGTGACTGCCTGTCTAGGCGCCCTTGCGACCAAGGGAAAGATAATCCTAGTGGAGGTTCCACCTCCAGTCTGCGGAGTCAGACCGCTAAGGATGCTGTGGCCTCCAGATGAGTGTTTGGCCCCCACCACCTCAGTTGGATTTTGCTTGCCAAGAAAAGGTGGGTTTTATCCTCTCAAGTAGGATAGGCCTGTTGATTCCGAAGATTTCTTTGCTTCTAATTCTCTGACTCATGCTTCGACTCTTCTAAAACCTTCTACCGGTACTTCTTACTGTGTTAGAGTTTTAAGATAAATGAGACAAGCCAGGCTTGGTGGCACATGCTTGGAATCTCAGTACTTGGGAGGCTGAGACAGGAGGATCACTGGCTCTCTGCCAGCCTCAGCTATTTAGTAAGACCGTGCTTCAACATAAAGAATAAAAAATAGGGTTGGGGTATCATTTGGAGGTAGAACACCCCTGGGTTCAACCTCCAGTACTGCAGAGGGGCGGGGGGAGGGGGGATAAACAAGACAGGCTGGGCATGGAGGCACACACCTGTAATCCCAGTATTTGGGAAGCTGAGAAGGAGAACCAAAAGATCAAGGCCAGCCTCAGTAACTTTCTTAGACCATTTCCAAATAAAAACTAAAAAGGGCCGGGGTATGCCTCAGGTAGAACGCCTCTGGGTTCAACCCCCCCAGTGCCAGAAAATAAAGTAGATGAGACGAGAGGGGAAATCCCTGGCCGGAGACAAGGCCCGTCCTGTGCAGGGCATGGAGCAGCAGTGGCAGAAAGATCAGACCTGCGGACTTTTCCCTGCGCACCCCTTTCCAGGTGCTTCTTCCCTCGTAGGGCTGTCTAGGCAGCCTCCACCTAGTGGGCAGGTGGGGATACAAGAGGAAGCTTCCAGAAATCCGGTAGCTTTTCTCTGCTGTTATGTTTCCAATCCCAGCACCTGTCTCTTGGGTCATGTCCATTCCTTTCTTGTGGCTTGCTCAGAAGCATCCATTTCAGCGTGGATTTTTCAGCATCGTGGCAAGCACTGCTGTTTCCCAGCAGCCATTTGGTTGTAACAGTGGTGAGCGGAGCATCCTGCCCGGGCTGCCCTCAGAGAGCTCAGCCCTGTGGGGAAGCCTATCTGACTAGACTCATTAGAAAATGGCAGAGCCTGGATGCAGGACAGAGAGTGTTAAATGGTTTGGTAACTTGAAATTAAAGGGAAATGCTAGCTGGGCACAGTGGTACACACCTGTAATCCCAGTACTTGAGAGAATGAGACAGGAGGATCTTGGGTTCGTGGCCAACCTCAGCAACTTAGTGAGGCCCGCTACAACTTAATTAATTAAAAAAAAAAAAGACAAAATAGGGCTATGGGTATAGCTCAAATGTAGAACACCCCTAGGTTCAATCCCTAGTACCCCCATAGGGAAATGCTTTGAAATTTGGTAATGGGCTGCCCCAGGGTGAACAGTACATACTGCCTGTAAGACTTCATCCAGGTTGCTATGGGAACCACCTCTCACATTCCCCTTCAAACAGATTTTGGGTTTAAAATATAAATAAAACTGGAGCCGGGCATGGTGGCACATGCTTGCAATCCCAGTACTTCTTTGGGAGGCTAAGACAGGAGGATCTGGGTTAGTGGCCAGCCTCAGCTACTTAGTGAGATCCTGTTTCAAAATAAAGAATAAAAAATTGGGCTGGGATTTAGCTCAGAGGTAGAATACCCCTGGGTTCTATCCACAGTACCACAAATATATATACAGTTTCTCATCGTTGAAAAGTGGGCTTTGCCTCCTTCCTAGACTCCATGTCATTATCTTGAATTTCTTTCAAAGCTTTCCTGGGGGTTCACCAGCTGATTGGCTGGATCGGAGAGGGTGTGTGCCTGGCCCTTTGTAAACAGGTTGAGTAAATAGCACCAACATGGGAATCAGAACACATTGGGCATCTGGTATTGGCCACCAGCCCCAAGCACAGCCGCCTATTGGCTGTGAGAAGCCATCGTAGAATTTCAGTCCTGGAAGTGGACAGGGCCCAGTGACCACAGTACACATCATCATAGCCCAGGAATAGAGACTGTGAGGTGTCTGGGGAGCTGCTCCTCAATTCAGTGCCGTGGGTCGTGGGTCGTGGGTCGCTCCTAGATTCTGAAGCAG
The DNA here is from genome assembly GCF_963383645.1 of Muscardinus avellanarius. Lineage (NCBI taxonomy): Eukaryota > Metazoa > Chordata > Mammalia > Rodentia > Gliridae > Muscardinus > Muscardinus avellanarius. The sequence goes on from NC_137795.1 coordinate 87,837,883, forward strand.
GGCTGTGAAACACAGAACTAGGAGGGACAGGAGCAGCTCAACAGGCTCCTTTCATGTTTGGAGGACATCTGAAATGCAGCCACGTTCTCTGTCATGTGATTTCATCACTAGAGCTTCTCCCCCAGTTTTTGTTGGTTTGTGGTACTGTGGGTTAAACGCAAGGGCATTCTACCTCTCAGCTATACCGCCAGCCTTATTTTATTGTTCTGTTTTGAAATAGGATCTTACTAAGTTGCAGAGGGCCTCACCAGGTTGCTGATCTGGCTACAAACCTGCCATCCTCCTGTCTCATCCTCCCAAGTACTGGGATTACAAGAGTGCACCACCATGCCCAGTTCTTCCCATTATTTAAATAAAGACAGACCTTGTAGATTTGGGGTTTTTAAACTAATTTTTTTTTCTTTGCCTATGATATAATGAATGAGATCTACATCTCGTAGGATTCCCTGTAAGGTTTCTTACAGGTCTCTAGAGTGGGCTTTGGGGAAACTTTTCATTCCAGTTTTCTAGATTCCCTGTGGTTTTTCTTTGTTAGACTTATTATACTCTGTCATGCTTTACAATAGCATTCCTGCTAAAACACTATTAACTCCCCTGCTTACCTTTACTATGTGTAGGAAGATATATAAATCAGCGAGTCAGTGTATGACTGGTGGAGAAGTTCCCATTTCCATGCCCTTGCGTGCCTCCTTTTCCTGAGCTTGTACATCTGCTAGTGATTTTTCTAGGGTTAATTTGGGTGTTTTTATTTTTAAATTGGAACATGGTGTCTGTCTCTTCTCTGTGTGTGTTTTGGATGCAGCCCCTGTGCTAAGCATGCGGTTATTAACTCCACTGATATACCAGTTCGCTCATTAGCATTTGCATTTTAAATTACAAGCTAGAGCAGACGACATTTATGCTATATTTGTGCCGTTGCCTTCTTCATGAATGATGTCCTATGTGCAGGGAATGCAGAAATAACTCTTCCAAGGCCCTGATGTATTTTAGTCTCCTTTTTAGCAAAATGCTATTTCTTTTTTACTCCTGATTCTTATTGTTTAATAGGGATTTTTTTTAAATTCTTTTCTAAGTTTAGACCTATTCGTGAGTGCTGCTGATTGGGAAGTGCTAACGACAGACCAACCCTTCCTATCAAAATAGGCATATTGCGTAGTGGCCATCTTTCCTTCTTATGTGGTGCTCCTTGTAAGCAGCCTGCATTGATCTGAGAGGAGAGTTTTCTCCTCCCACTTGGTGGGTGGGAAGACTTGGTAATGGATACTTGTTCTTCCTGTGCTCACATTATTCTTTTTTGTGGTGGATTAGTCAGTAGTTATTAACACCTGCTATTGCTTAGTACCACAAGGTACTAAAGGGAAAAAGGAAATAGTGAAATGTATCCCTTCAATGAGCTTCTTTGACAAGAAGCATTCAGATCACACCTACAGTACAGCTTATGAAACTGTAGCGTGTAGAAGCCTTGTGGGGGTCAGTATTAGAGATAAAACTCAAGAATACTCCACTCTTGAGCTACACCCCAGTTCCCCCCTCCCCCCCCCACTTTTGAGACAGGGTCTCCCTCAGTTGCCCCGGCTAGTCTTGAACTTGGGAGCCTCCTGCATCCACCTCCCACAAGCTGGGATTAGAGGCGTGCGCCACCGCGCCTGGCTTTGGCAGGCCCCCTAAATGAGAGCTGCCAGTAGTTAAGTCCTCTTGGGCAGCTCCTACTCTTAGCAGATGGTAACTTCAGCATCCAGATTACAAGCACCAAGTTAGAATTGCACGGTCATGGATCATGGCCCTGTGATTGGAGCCTCCCCACGCTTGCCCAGTTCTGCCTAGCTGGCTTCTCTGCTGGTTTCTGGCAGCAGACGGGGGGTAGAAAGCAAGCTCTGATGGGGAGGGGGTGAATTTATACCATCGTTCTTTTCCTCTGGGGTCTGTTTGGTGAATTCTCAATTTTAAAACATAATATAGAACCCAGGCATGGTGGTACATGCCTGTAATCCTAGCACTTGGGAGGCTAAGGCAGGAGGGTTGCAGGTTTGAGGACAGCCCTAACAAGAAGTGAGACTCTCATCAACCTACTGAGACCCTATCTCAGTAGAACTTGAGGGTATAGCTTAGAGGTAGAATGCCTCTGAGTTCACACACACACACACACAAAAAAAAAAATTCAGGGAAGTTACACTAGAAATGTATCTTAAAACTTCTATAATCAGTATGAGCTGTTTTCCTACCTTCTCTCCAGAAGTTTTCTCCCCTGTAATACTCATTCTGGTAACTAACTGCTGGCATAATAAAGAAATGAAGAGTTCTCTTGGAAGAATGTGATCCAATACACGTGATTCTTTTTTTTCAGAACCTTATCCCTGTTTCCAGGGTGTAGTTCAGTGGCGGAGCACTTGCCTAGCATGGAGAAGGCTGTGGACTCAATCCCCAGCACCTCAGGGGGAAAAATGATCTCTTTAAGGTGTCTCATTGCTACACAAAACAAATACAGTAATAAAAGGAATTACATTGTGGGGGAATGGCTTTCTAGGCATACTCTCATGTCAACGTATTTCATGCTATGTGGTTGGCCTTGAAGTAAACCCTGCCAAAACATATTCCTTATTCCTGAGAGAATAGGGCTTACCCATTGGGATGAGGGCTGGGGGCCTTTGTTCCTTCAACATAGTAGTACTTGAGCATAGTACTCTTTCACCCTCTGAAGTCTTCATGTGCCCCATACAGGTTTCTATATATTCTTTAATTCTATTCATTATTCTCATTATAATTCCTTACCCTGGCATCTGCTAATTCCGAGTTCTCTCTAGGAAACCCACACCCAGAACTACTCACACCACCAAGATCACCAAGGGCTTCGTAGTCATGAGAAGGATTCTTCATTTCTAAATATCTAAGCGTTCCGGCAGTGCTGGTCCCTACCTCACGTCTTCATATCCGCTCCTCTTCCATAAACAGAAACACTCATAAAGTTTTTTAAAGTAGTGGACAAGGTGAAATGGGCGATGAGTTGTTACCTGCCTCTGCATCTCTTTTCTTCTGTGGAGTTGATCCATTTGGGCACGTTTCTTGTTTGCTAGGTACTTTTTTGGCTTCTTGTATTCTTTGTTTTTCTTACACTTTGGGAGCTCCCTGATCCCAACATGAGGGCCTGTTCCTCAGTCTTTGCCCTCCTTTTGTCTCTGTGCCCCTTTCTTGTGAAACTCCAGAAAGGTGCGCTTAATAGGGCAAGTCTAGATATCATGGAGAGATGTGTGGGTCCCTAGATTCCGGAATGGCAAGGCCGAGCAGGAGACATTGGCTGGTGTGGCCCGTGCAGTGAGGTGAGGTACATCTGGGTGGGGCGGCAGGCATCTGGGAGGCGCTTGGGGTGTTCATTGTGTAACATTTAGCAGTGCTCGCAGAAGCAGCCCACTGGAGAGCCATGGAATTCCATAGCCTGCCTTTCAGTGTCTTTGTGGCATTAATTATCCAGGTGAAGGGCTAGCTGCTCCCGGGCGCTCTTATCCTGCTGAGCTGGTACTCCGGAGAATGGGATGTGCCTCGACCGTGTGCCCACAGCTGCCATCCAGCCCTCTTGCGGTTCCTCACACCTACCTCCCCTGTGTCCTGGCTTCTGCCGGAAACCTTGAATTAAGTGGGTTAGGAATAAACTGCTTGAATGCGTTTGTGCAGATAGCTTCCCTCACCAGCTATCTGAAGTGCTTTTTGAAATACACGGGAGCCCTTTGTAAGCTGCTTTATAAGCTGTGAAGTCCATTGTTGCTGCTCTCTGCAGCCAGCGTGTCTCTAACCTAAGTAATGTCTACTTGGCCCCGGGCCAGGGCCTGATATTGCAAGCCCGCGTAAGCAGCAAAGCCGCCCACCAGAGTCACTAGCAGCTGTTGCAGGTTGGAGGATTTGCAGAAATTGAGATTGCTGTTCCCAGATATTGGCACTTGCCTGGTGATGAATGACCGAGTCTGTGCAAGGGACTCTGTATGCTTTCCTTCCGCCTTTTATTCGCAGCCCGCTATTGTGGCGCCTGCTCAATGGCCCCCTTGTGGAGGAGGGTGGCTGATTGGCCGGGTGAGTGGCCTGCCTCTGCCACCGTTCCCTCCCTCAACTGGCCCAAACGGAGACATTAAGAATAGCTCTTTGATCCCCTGAACTGGTTCTTGGGGCAAGAATTTTGTGGCACATAGCACAAATGCCAAGGGCTACGAATCCAACCTCGAGAGGGTAGAGAAATGAACTTCACCTAAAAGAGAGTGAAACGGCTCTGCTTCGATTACTCTGGCGCCCTTTTGCCTTGACCTGCCCATCTGCATCAAAATAGCCAGAGACACGGAAGAGCAGAGACCAGCAAAGGTCTGTTCTGATAGAGTCATTACTGGGTAGTGTGTTTATTTCTGATATGCTTGCTCAAGAGAGTGAAATTTTTAGAGGGCAATACCACTGTGTATAATTTATTCTCGTTACGTATGCCCATGCATATGCACGTACACATAAACTGAATCCAGAGTCACAGTGCCATTTTCGGGGAGATCAAACTTCGAAGACTTGGGCGTGAATGGCCTGTTCTAAGGGACATTCGTTCTCTTGGCTCCAACCCTGCCCTCGTTTCTTCTTGTGTTCTTCCCAACACCAGCATGGAAGATAGTTGAGAGCAGAGACCTTGTCTTGTCACCACTGAATCCATCGTAATAGCGCCTAGGCTGGTGCTTGACCATGAATGAATGAATAAACATACGTGTCTCTGGGTTAACATTTTAAAATTCAGAAAACAAAATATCCCTGCTGTGCCCATAGAAAATGTTACACTGACAGTAGCCCTAAAGTCACCAACAGACCAAAGTGAGTGTCTCTCTGAAGAACTGGATTTATGCTTGGCTCTGTCCCCACTGTCACAAAACAAGTCACATCACCTCTCTGGGCCTTGAGCAGTTTTGTTTTCATTTTGTTTCCCTAAAGTGAGAGTTGAGTTGGATTCAATTTCTCTAGGGTTCATTTCTGGTCTGACTTTCTAAAAACAACGATTTTTACTTAATGACCATTTAGTATTGCTGTATTTACTATATGCCCATCTTAACCAAAGCCCTCCAAGGTAGATAGCATTATAAACCCCGTTTTACAGATGAAAAAACGGCGTCATAGAAAAACTCATCTCTTACGTGATGAATAGAGAGGCTCTTAATTTTGTTGTATAAGCCCTCGTGTAGGATGGAGGGCCCACATTTGCAGTGAGCGCAGTTACACAGTCTTGCCTCATATTTTCATCAGCCAGCGAAGAGGGCTTCCCAGTCTCCCTTCAACTCACTGAGTCTGCATATGCTCCTGTTGTCTAGGAACTACACATCTTTCTTGTGGGATGACCAAAGGCCAACCTTAAAGAGGGGGCAGTGGTAGTAGACTTATGTAGAATGTGTAGTGATGGAAGTGTGGAAGTTTTAGTGGTCATTTGGAGTTTGGTTTGATTGCCTCCGGAGGTACACCAGCAGGAGCACAGCGAAGCTGAGAGCATGGCCACGACGTGTGATTGTAGAGGAGTGAGCAGGTCAGACCTGTGGGATGGGTTTATGAGCTGGGGCACTTATGGACAAATTAAACTTTAGCCCTGAGTAAGCAAAGTCCTACGCTAGTTATTATTGCTCTGGCACTTCTAATGGGCCCTGTGCAGCCCTGATAAATTATTCAGCTGCTTTATTAATAAAAGGCCAAGCAGCTTGCCTAGCCCTGGTGATGCTTAAGTAGATGGAGCAGGTTAGAGGGACAGAATATCTGCTGACCACTAAGAAGCTTTCTTTACTGACTCAGAGATGAAAGGGTTAAAGGAGCTACCTTGAATAGCAGTCTTTTGAGAGAGAATACATAGAACCAGGGTGGAAATATTAACTGTGGGGCTTCTGAGGTTTCCTGGACTGTTGGGTCTACTGCACCTTTTGCAGAATGGCATGATTATTAAATGTCCCAGTAGATCCAACTTTTAAGCAGTGAAAATAACCCCCAATAATTTGCATGCTTCTATTTATTTTTGCAGTACTAGGTATTAAACTCATGGGCATTTATCTCTGAGATACACCCCCAGCCCAATTTTATTTTTTATGTTAAAAGAGGGTCTTACTAAGTTGCTGAGGCTGGTCTTGAACCTGAGATCCTACTCGCTCAGCCTCCCAACTACTGGGATTACAAGCATGTGCTACCTTGCTCGGCTTTATTTTCATATAATTGCAAATTAGTGGCAAGAAAAGTACAAAGTTTCTCCATTTACCCTATTGTTTTAGCACGTTGCCCCATTTACTATTTATGTACTTTTAGAACCAGAAGATTTTGATCAGACTGCCTCATATCCATAAAAGTGGAGAAATATTTTTCCATCCCATATAGAATATACTTGCATGGTCCATATTTCATGTCACTATACTCATTCCAGGGCAGCAGTCATGAGATTGCCCCAGTTTGAAAGGTGACCTGTGGCAGTCATGGATCCCAGCTTTCCCAGGCCAAGTGTGAGGCCACTGAGCTTTGGGGTTTACAGAAAAGCAGCTTGGGGCTTTCTTCGGGTCCAGGTGTTTCCAGGGGTGAGAGACCCTAGAGGTAGCATTTCAGTGCAGTAGTTCATAGGCCTGTCTAGAAGTATCTGGGAATGTGCACATCCCTGACATTAGCATGTTTGTTGGCATAAGTTTTTCATGTTGCTCCTAGATACAATAGAAAATTTATGCTCATATTTTATTGTAGGTTTCAGCAAATAATGGGTTAGAAGTATGGCAAAATGATTCATGCACCTCCAAGCACATTTGGATTCTGTTGTCTAATGGTGCTCTGAGTATGTCAGGGATTTCATGATAAACTGTAAACATTAGCTGAATTCCAATGTGCTAAAGTTATAGGACACCACAGAAAGATCTCATGCTGATGCTTCCCAACATGCCAGCTAACAGCATGGATGACAGCTAGTGTCCCAGACCGCCGCTCATGCTTCATGGTACAAGATATTAAAAAGAAGACTCTTCTTTTTTTCCTTCACTTGTGCACACAACTATTGTCATATCAGCTCTTTCCTTTCTGCTTCGTGTCAGGTCTTCTTCCCAAATTTTCACTGAAATGAATACTATGTTAGTATGTGTACTTGTGGTCACTGGCTAGGTCTCTTTCTACTTCACTAAGTTCTGTTTTCTCATTGCTTGGTGAATGGTCTTTATACTAGCGAGAGGCGTCACAATAATGATTCCACCAGTGCTGACATTTGCACCCTTTTGTTAAGCCTCTTGCCCCCTTTGCTCTCTGTGATCCTACGGAGAACTGCAGAGATTGTAACTTTTCAGTATAGCACAAATATTCAGCTTAGGAGAGCTGAGATAGCCTAATTCCAACAGGGATAAAATAGCTGAAGAGATGAGTTGGAGATATATTAAAGGAAAGTTGATAATAGTAAGTTTAGTGGACAAGAAATTGGAAGACTTTGTTTCGCCTCCAGACTCGGCTTCTTCCTGATGGCTTTAAACAAGGCCCACGCACATGGCTGTCCCCACTTCTCTGATTCTCATTGTTGGCATTTTTATACGCTCTACCCCTGATCATTGAGTTTGGGTTATAATCCTAGCTACATCGCTCTGGATTACATTAAATGGTATCTGATGTTCTTTCAAGGCCACGATCTTAGGAACTCTTCTCTTTATTTGTGCATTTTGAGTTTGAAATCAAGTCAGCTGATCAGTAAATTGAGTTGATTAAATTTTCACCCTGGCGTAAATGTAATCTGTATGAGTAGGAGATGACAGCTTAGCAGACAGCCTGTGTCTTCCCTCAGTTCATCAGATAAACACTCTAATTGGATGACAGAGCTCGTTTGAAGTGTCCTGAGCTCAAAGGTGAGCTAGCCAAGGGCTAATACTGATGCCATCGATCCAGTTCTGAGAAGAGCAATTAGGGCCCTGATGAGATGAGGAGGACCTTGGGCTTCTGGGATGGCACGAGGGAGAAGTTGAGAAGCTGTGTTGAACTGTCTTGCCTGCATCTCTGGGGCATGTTGCTAGTTCCAGGTGCACCCTTTGCTCAGGTGTTCACGCAGGACACAGGATACTCCATTGCCCAGCCCTCTTAAATGCTTCCACTTCTTGCTGGGATTCTAGACGAATGCTGCATATTTGCTTTATTATTTTCTCTGTTAGTTGCCCATTTTTTAAGACTTAAATGCACAAGCCGAGAATCATGTAAGCTTGAAATTCTGTTAGAATGCTAGTTCGCCCACTTCACACATGTGGTATATTAAGGGTTCACCTTTAGCAACAGCCCAATTAGTAATTGCCAATACTGTTGTGTTCACTGTGGGATTGTTAGCAGTTGCCATGAGAACCTCGACTTTTGCGTTCCCTGACTCATCTTACGTGAACAGTGCGAATGTGAAGAGATTCGAAGGGAAGGCACGAGAAGGCAGGATGGGACCCCTTGTAAGTCACTGTGAGTCGCAGACGTGGGCGCTCCTGCAGTACTTCTCGCTGCCTCCTGCCCTCATGCCGGTTTCTTTCCCCTAAATCTTTAAGAAAGCGGTAAAATAGCTTGACCTTTATTCACATCAAACTGAAAAGCAGCTCGATTTCAATACTTAGCAGAGAAGCAGGGAAGATCGCCTTTAATGAGCCACGCTTAAAGGAGTGGATTTTAATCTCTCCGTGTTTGGAAGGAGATGAGATGTGCATACACAGCGAGAAAGTGAGTTTACAGCTTTAACCATAACGTTCAAAACTGGATCACTCTCCCAGCAGCATTTAAGAACAAAGAAACTGCGTGGGTTTCTTTTTTCTGTTGTTGTTTTGTTTTGGGGGGCAAAAAAGCATCTTATCCACAGCATGTGCCTGTATGTAGAATCTTGAATTAGAAAAAAACCCTCTACTCAGGAGCTTAAAAGTCAGCTTGTTTTGAACTTCCTTTCAGACTGCAATTCCTGTTCCAAACCCACCTCCTTTCCCTGCTTCCAAGCTGCCTCTTCACTGATGCTGTGGCCCGGGCTCGGGGTTAAGTGTGGGTTAGATCCTCCAAAGGAGGAAAAGGTGCTTCCCTCAGCCTTTGTCAGCTAATCGCCAGCTGTGTTTGGTGCTCCGTCACTTTGGTTTCTCTGTCCTTGTTATTTGGTGGGCCGCGTTTTATGCTGACTAGAAGCTGAAGAGGCTTCTCTGCTCCCCCCTCAGCTCCTTTTCTCTCACTGTACTTGAAAGCCAATTGGAAGCGAGTCAGGCGTCTTCACTCGCACTTCGGAGCACTAGCAGTAAAGGGACAGTCACTGGTCCCCCCGTGAACTCTAGGACCCTAATGAGCTGCAGGGGCACACATCTCAGACTCGTTTACAGCATAGGCCTGGAGTAGATTTTGCATTCCTGATAAGTTTCCAGGGATGTCCATGTTGATGATTCACAGACCACTGTTGTATAGAAATGGTCTAGACTTGCCTCCCTTGCCTCCCTTTTTCCCCTTCGTCTAGGTTTGGGAGTTATACGCACTATGGATGGCGCACACAAAGCCCTACTGGCTAAGAGAACAGGTCTTGGAGCCAGGCCCACCTAGTGTGAGTGTAGGCTCTCCCACTTGCTGGCTATGAGAAACTCTCAGTTTCCACATTAAAGAAATAGGGTGCCCTAGTGTTGTGGTCAGCAAGTCACCCCTGTACAGTGCCTCTCGTCAGGGACACCGCATTTGTAGGATGCATGATAGAAATCTTGTTCACCCACATGCCAGCTTCTGGGAAAGCCTCAACTCTAAGAGATTTGATGGCATGTCCTTGAACCAGCAGTATATGTGGCTTTCCTTTCTATCCATGAAGTGAAAAGCACCGTCTTACTGTTACATTTCCATTCTTCCCACCCAGGTCAGCCATGGGCTGGTCAGTCAGTATGGTCAGCTCAGTGAAGCTGTGATGGAAGTTTCCTCCTTGGTGCCTGAAGCCGGGTCTCTGTCTTATACAGCAGAACGGGGCAGATAGTCTGCCATCCAGAAGGGCATGCAGGCAATGTTTCCAGTGGTCATGGTAGTTGCTGATTATATGCGTATGAGATTAGAGATATTTAAAAGAAGATTCCAAACCTCACATCCGATTAGGATGACTATTAAAGAAACAAAAGATAGTAAATGTTGGCAATGATGTAGAGAAATTGGAACCTTTGTGAACTTTCGCTGGCATTGTAAAAGGGGCAACTATTGTGGAAAACAGTGTAGAAATTCCTCAAAACCTCTAAAAATAGAACTGCCACATGACCCAGCAGTTCTGCTTCTTGGGTGTATACCCAAAGGAAATGAAGTCAGTATCAAGAAGAGAGATCTGCACTCCTGTGTTTGCTGCAGCACTAGGTATTCATAGTAGCCAAGATGTGGAAACAACCTAAATGTCCTTCCAGGTATGAATGGATAAAGAAAACTAGACACAAATAGAATGTTAGCTAGTCTTAAAAAGGAGGAGGGAGAGCAAAATATCCTGCTGTTAGCAGTAACCAGTGTAACCTGCAGGTCATTATGTTAGATGAATTAAGCCAGTCAGTCATAGAAGGACAAATGCAGTATGATTCCATTTATATGAAGTAGGTAAAATGGTCAAACTCATAAAAACATTGCAGAATGCATGGCGGTTGCCAAGGACTTGAAGAAGAGGGAAATGGACTTGCAGATTTGGTGGGTCTAAAATTTCATTTTTATACAACATAAAGTTCTAGAGAGATCTGTTGCACAATAGTGTGCCTGTTGTTAACAGTTTGAAATGTTTAATATGGTACTGATAAGAGGGTGGTTTTATATTAAGTGTTCTCACCATATTAATAAGTTGGCAAAGAGTTTGCCTCTCAAAGAAACTTCTTCTAGGATTTAAAGTTGATTTATTCAGAACAAGATCTGGTAGTTAAAAGAATTTTGGAACTAAGTGGTTAAGGAATGTGCCTGAGATTCAGGCCTTGCACAAATCCTGGCCCCTGCTCCCCTAAGGTAGTAAGTAGATATGGGAGCTGTGTTGGCTTTGTGGTCACGGTGACCAAGCTACTTACCAAGAACAACTTAGAGCAGGAAAGGTTTATTTTGGCTCATGGTTTTAGAGGCCCAGCCCATAGTTGGCCTGCTCCAAGGCAGAAAACAAAGAGGCAGCGCATGGCAGAGGAGAGCTGCTCAGCTTTGCATGGTGGTCTGAGCAGAGAGCCGGAAGGCAGGGAGCCAGGGACACATGCAGTCCTCAAGGCCGAGCCAGGCCCCTCCTCTGAACCTTGTTGCACTGCCAATACTGGCGCTTTTCTGGGGTCATTGCTTATCCAGATATATAGGAGCCTCAACCAACAGCCCCAGGGGTTGTCCTGTAGAAAAGCAAAGAAGCTAAGGCTCCCTTACTTTTTTTCCTGATCCTGTTTGCCTGCATGTGGGAAAGTGCACATTTGCCACATTGAAGAAACTGGCTCCTATTCATCCTTCAATTTTCAGTTTAAGTACCACTCTCTCCAGGGGATTCTGACTCCTGGGGAATGATAGTCCCTTCCCCCACCGTTCACGTTCCCAGAGTTGCCCGTAGCCATCCATTCTTATTTAATGTAGGCCTTCTCCAATACACTCTAAATTCCATATGCGTTCCTCGCACAGGTTTGAAGCCAACGTCAGCTACTTAGCGAGGCTCTCAGCAACGAAGTGAGACCCTGTTTCCAAATAAAGTATAAAATAAGTCTGGGAGTATAGCCCGCAGGTAGAAAAGCCCCTGGGTTCCACCCCCAGTACCACCAAAAAAAAAAAAAAAAAAAAAAAAAATCCATTGCTTAGCAGCTTTTAATCTTGATTTTTTTCTTAGATATCCTTTCTAAGATACTTGGATCTTTTTGTTCTGTATTCGTACTTGTGGCACCAACTTGCATTTCTAAGTCTCAGGAGACTCTGTTTTACCTCCAGGAACAAAGATTGCACATAAATAGAGATCATCACTGATTTCCAAAGGGCAGGAAACAGCCAGTGGTTACAAATTGATGGGACCAGCTCAAGACCAGGAGTGAGCAAACTTCTTCGAGAAACTATTAGCTTTAGGCAGACAATTAAGAACTCTTAACTTTCTTGTATTTTTTCAGGCCCCGTGGCCTGCGCAGCCCCTGGAGATTCCCGAGCAGATCTGTTAGCCACGAGGAAAGCAGCTGCATTGCAGTTTATGGCTGTTTGCTGTAGCTTTCTGCGCTAGTAACTCATGTTTGACATGACAGTTTACAACAATGTAGATTTTTTCTGAAGTTGCTTATCAAAACCGAAAGTGTCAGATACCCAATAATTTGAGGCCAGTAATTAGCTAGGACAAGTTTACTTATGTAAATGCCTATAAAACATCTTTATCAACAGACTCTTGCCCACTTTCCCACATCTGGGTGTCTGTAGCACACAGGAGAATATCAAACAGAAGACAGCACAGGGGATGACGTGTTTGGCCCCTGAGGCCTCCCCTGAAGCCGGCCCGTGGGAGCAGAGACCTGCGCTGCCTGCCCACAGGCACTTCTCTTCCAGGATTCTCATCCCTTCCTTTTTCCGCTTTAATCTTTTTCCTCTTTATTTATCCCACTTGCTCTTCTCCTGCCCCTAATTTTATTTTCTTTCCCTCTTCATTCTAATTAGTAAAGAGAAGAATAGGTAAGAAGTAAAATTTCCTTTCTCTGCTTTTTGTTTCTTTCCGTGCTAGGGATCTAAGCTGCAGTCTTGTGTGTGCTTGGCAAGTGCTCTGCCACTGAGCTATGCCCCAGCCAGAAGTAAACATTTTTGTGTGTAGACTGAACCCGTTTTTGTGCACAGGGTTCTGATGTGGATTACTCATTTAATCTCCCTAACTTTCATTCTGCCCCTTATTTACTGTCATAGTGATGCTAATTGGGCAGTAAAAGAAATGTCAAGTGAAAAAGAAAACGACTTTTGATAAAATGAAAATTTTTTTCCTTATCTATTCCATCTGTGAATCCTTTTCACTTAGATTTGAAGCTATTGCGAAACAAGTCTTGTTAATTTTCATTTATTCGGTGGCTGCTTATCCAATTAGGCAATTATCACTTCCTTCTCTGGGCGCTCCTGCTGCTGCTCTTATCTTAGCCTTTTCACTGTTCCTCCTCCACCGTGGGGAATGAGAGGAGGAAGGAAATAAAACTTAAGCAGTAAATGTAGCTACTTATGTTTTAATTTCATCAATCGATAATTGTGAGGCAATTTGTAGGTTTGGGATGTGCAACATTACAGTTTGGGAAATTGTCTTGGCTTTTTAAAAGAACATTTGCTCTCTGGTCTGTGGTAGCCCAGTGGTAGCACATTTGCTTAACATGTATAAAGTTCTGGATTCAATTCCCAGCAACAAAAATAAGAAATAAATTGATATTTAAAAAATAATAGGGGCTGGAGATGTAGCTCAGTGGTAGCAGGTGCTGGGTTTGATCCCTAGCAACACACACACACACACAGAGTTGGATCCATTAATAAATTAATACAGTGAAAATAATAAAACCAGATGTGATGCTGGAAACCTGTAATCCCAATGCTTGGGAGGCTGAGACAGGAGTATTAGAGATTTGAGGCCAGCCTCAGTACACTCAGACAGTGTTTCAAAATAAAATTTTAAGAGTTGGACATGTAACTCAAAGGTAGAATTCCCCTGAGTTCAAGTACCAAAAATAAATAATAATCTTTAAAAGTTGTTACCTCACAAGCACCTGTTGGTATTGTGAGCCAAAGTGGACTCCCTGGCTGATATGGTCTGGACATCAGCACCACAGTGTTCAGACCTCATCTCGTGCACATAAAACACCAGGTAGGCCGGGCGGGGTACCCCACGCTTGTAATTCCAGCATTCAGGGGGCTGAGACAGGAGGATTGCAGGTCAAGGACAGCCTCAGCAACTTAGTGAGCCCCTCTGCAACTCAGTGAGACCCAGTTTCAAAGAATAAAAATAGGACTGGGGGTGTGGCTTGCAGGTAGAATGCCCCTGGGTTCCATCCCCAGTACGGGGGAAAAAAAAAAAACCCACCAGGTGGGTGCTTCTCAATGAATGAGACTGAAAGACCTGCTTTCCTTGCTTCCTTTCCTCCTTCAGCAAATATTTACTGACTGTACACCATCCTGGAGACACAGCTCAACAACACAAAGCCCTCCCTCCTTCAATAGGGTACCAGTGGGCTTTTCTATAAAGGTGCTCCACGACAGGTCCTATTTAGAGAAATATGCCCAGAATGCCGAATGTAAGCCTCATGATGCCAGGGGCCTTCGGTGTTACCTGCCCGGGGGTAAGTCACCCCTTCGTTTTGGCTTAATTGCTGTTTTCCCCTGGTTCATGACTCTGCTGGGACCTTGAATCAGGACTGACAGAGGCTCTGGGGAGACCTCCTCCTCCTTCACTCTCTTACGCCTTCAGCTGTGTGCTGAACAACCATCTTTCTCTTCCTGTGGAAGTTCAGTCGTCTTCCACGTGACCACTCTCCAAGAGCTTTATATTTGTGTTGGCAGAACTTAGGATCTGGAGAGCAATATTCCTTGCGGATTAATTGCCAAAGTAATTATATTGTAAAATAATATGCATGATTGATACTTAATATATCCCTCTCCAGGGAGCTGGAGAGGCTCAGTGATTTGGAGAGATGAGCAAGTTGCTTGTTTCAGAGCAGAAGGGGGTATGCAAAGCCAGGCTGAGGGCCTGGACCTGAAGGCAGAGAGCAGGGGATGGAAAGCAATGGAAAGCACAGCCACCAGAGGCATCATAAAGGGGGTCACACCAAGGAGTGCCCCACTGGTCCCACCCCAAGGATATGCTCGTGTCTGGGAGGCGTCTGGCTGCAGGGTGAAGAAATGTCTGAAATGTTCTCAAGTTCAGACCTTACCCGGTTCGGCACGAGCATCCCTGGAGGCTGCCGAAGGATGTGCCGCAGGGGAATCTCCTCCCTGCCCTCTTGCTGCCACTGCTGGCAGGAGTTTGAAAACTACTAGCTTGAGAGCAGGATCTGGCAGCTCTGTAAAGTCTCTTCCTCTCCTTTCTGGTTGAGCAGGGCACATGTAGCTTCTCCGTGTGGGCGGCGGCCACATAAGGAGGATGCCTTATTTATTTTGGGTCCATGAGCTTGCGTAATGTGCCTATTTAACACCCTCCTAAAAGCGCTTTTCAGCACATGAGCAAGTTACGAAGCTTACTAAATCCTGCCTCTTCTGGGTACAGTGGGCTGTTTTAAGGTTGTTCCCACAGCCATGTATTTATGGACAGGGCCTGGAGTTATGACATTTATCTCTGTTGGTTAGGGCACTGATATATATCTGCCCGCATCGCCCATGGAGAGCTGCACCTTATCTTGAGAGAGAGCGATGAGAGCACTGCCGTAACTCATCCTGCCCAGCTCTGGCACTGTCAGCGTGGGAGGCCACTTCACCTCCTAACCAGGGACTGGCGGATGGAGCGCGTACATGGTTATTTGTACAATGCTGGCTTTGGTGGTAAAATATCTCAGATTTAAAATAGGAGATAGTGAAAAATGCAGCTCCTGATGAGCTCTTTTGGGTGTTATGTTTTGACTGGCTTCCTGATATGCCCCACCCCTTCCTCAGGCATATTGTCAGGAATCCTTGGGTTTAGAGAACCAGTGTATTCTAGTCTTCCTTCCCAGACAGGATGCCCACCTCTTAACTAATCTTCCTGCACCTGTCCTCATGACCCTTCCAGTCTGTCTCCTTTGAATAAGGGAGACCATTATTTATTATTTATTTATTTATTTATTTATTTATTTATTTACTTTGAAACAGGATGCTGAGAATCTTGCCATGTTGCTAAGGCTGGCCCAGAACCTACCATTTTCCAGTCTCAGCCTCCCAGTACTGGGAACACAGGCGTGCACCACCACATGCGGCTCAAACGCACATCTGGTCATGTCGTTCCCCTTCTTGTAGCTTCTCAGCTGTTCCTTTCCCTTCGAGATGAAGCTTTCATGGTCTCCCATGGCCCACACCCTGTTCATCCCTCTGTCTTTATCTCCTACACTCCCACCAAGTCTCTTGTCTAGCAGAGGCTCTCGACCTCAGCCACATCATGAGTTCTGCTACCTATTTAGAATGCCTGGTCCCTTCTCTCTTTCCATCATCTCCCCCAGGACCCTTGAGGTTGGATTGGTTAGGTGAGGCTCCACCGAGGGCCCAAAGCTTCAACAGAGCCCCCAACTGCTATTTTCTGGCCTGTCAACAATAATTAATTGCTTGGTGCTGAGTTCCCATCACACGACACTGGTCCTTGCCACCCAGTGATTTAGGACAAAATTCTGAATTACTTTAGTAGGTACTTAATGTTCACCAAAACTGTTGCATGCTTTATAATAAATGTTCTGATTTACTGTACACAGTTGTCCTGTTTTCATTTTAACTTTTATTCCTCTTTGACTCGCAAGACAGCTGAGCCCAGACATCTGTGTACAAGGCACCCTGGTGTTATTCAGGGATCGCACTGGGCCCCGAGATGCAGACCTAGGGTGAGCCCTGGCCCTCTGTATTGTCCCTTTGGGTGTTAGGGTTGGCAGCAGTGTTAATGATAGGGTCCTGCAGGGCTGGGCTCCCGTTCCTGGTAGAAGCTCAGGCTCTGAAGGTATGTGAAGCTACTGGATGAAAGTGACACCTTTTCTGGAGCTGTTCTTAAGTCCTCTTCTGGACTTCTCTGCCCAGAATGCCTGCTCCTTCTCTGGACGTCGGCTGCTCTGGAAGAGGCAGGCGGGGCCTTTCCTCCAGACCTCTTAAGAATGCGTAGCGGGGAGCGCTGCCGAGGAGCTGGGCTATGGCAGAGGCATTAGGTATAAGGACAGAGTGGTACTAGTGACTGTTCTGTCCCTGAAATTCTCTACACACACACAACACAGTGAGAAGAGTTGGGAGTCAAAGATGGTGAAAGAGCGTGCGGCGTGCTAGCATGCTCGCCGATTGCCGCTGTCACTGCAGCTCCAAAGCAGTGTTCAGTTAGCCAGTTAATAAAAACGAATGTGCCGTCGGAAGCTACATTTGTGTGGGGCTTTTTGTTGCTGTTGTTAAATTGGCTAATTTAACACCATCCTAGGATGGTAGTGATGGTAATAGAAGCAGCCCACGAGTTCAGGAGAAGGTGGGGCAGCTCCCTCCAGAGCTCCCCCAGGCATTGCTTGCGTGCCCTGCGTCTTCGCCCTGTGAGGAAAAGGGATAAACAACAGCTAGACATCCGCTGGCAGCAGCCCGCGGGACTCTGCAGCGGGCTCTCTAGATCTGCGTGATCCTGGGGATGCCACTTAGGAGTTTTCTCTGCACAGTACATTGCGATCATTTTTCTATCCACATTCCCACACATGGAGCTGTCTGTATATTTATTCATCCCTGGATGCCATTTTAACAATGGATTTCTATTTTGTGCATCTTACGAGCTGGGTTCTTACTCTGGCTTGCCTCCCCCTCCCTGCGTTTTATCTCTCTCACCTCACTTCCTGCCCCTCCCACATCACTGTCTCCTCCTGGGTCACAGCCTTTGCACTTTGCACTTTTCTCCTTGGTACCCCTATGAATCATTAGTCCTTTGGTCAGATGCTGCCTTCTTCATAAGGTCCTGCCTCACTCTACCATTCAAAATTGCAAAGCAGGCCCTCCCTCCCCTGCCATGCTTTATTTTCCTCGCTGGCGCTCTCGCCATCTAACATAGTGCAGATTTTACTTGTTTGTATCGCTCTCTCCTCCGGGATGTTAAGTTTCAAGAAGGCAAGGATTCTGTGTTGCTGAATGGATGTCCCCGGCATGTAGAACCATGCTTGGCACACAGCAGGCACTTGATAAGTGTTTGTTGAATGAGTTCTAATTCGTATTCTCCTATAATATTGAAATCTGGAAAAGTATGTTATGCCTGTAGGTTTTAATCTTATCCTTAGTACTTAGCAAATATCACCCAACAGAAGAGTTTCTTCTCGTTCTCTCTCCTTCCCCATCTCTCCTCCCCCAACCCCACTCATCTGTATGCGCTCACTCAAACATTTGCTGTACTGGCAGCTGCCCATCCATCCTCTGGGACTGACTGGGTGGGAAGATAAAAGGTAAGTACCTTACCTCTGTCGCTTCTTTCCTGGGTCCACATAACAATACCGTTGCTGACACAGGCACCCTGTTTTTCTCAAGCTTCTGGAAAAGATTCTCATTATTGATTTCCAGATCATACCAGGCAGGGTTTGGGGCAGGAAGTAGGCAGTGACTAAGATGGCACATAACATGAGACTGTCCACATTAGCAGTACTGGTTCTTGATAACCAGGTGTCACACACACGCACGTACACGCACACACACACACACACATTTTCTAACACCCTGTGGTGGATGTTCTGCTCTTCCTTGGGAACTGCTCCTCTCTAATAAAATAAAGAAAATGTCTTCTCATGGTCATCTGGAAGGGGTTGGGTACCCGAGTCCTGAGGAGCAGTACGGCCTCACTGAGTTTAAGTATGATGAATTAATAATGAAGGCCAGTCCGCCTGGTCTTGGCTTTTTTCAATTCAGCTATGTTCTCTAGCCCCAGGGGCATCAGTAGCTGAGAAAGTAGACATTAGATCTGTCTTCACCATGATCCTTCTGTGTTGATCTGTGAAGAAAAAAAAATGGACCAGGTTGCCATCTATATTCAGATCTTCTCTGAGTGATACTTTAGGAGGGAGATTAGGGCCAGACTCTGAGAGCCTTTAAGGGATTATATGGGCTGCTGCAGTGTTACAGAGAAACTGGAATGAATCTCGTCTTCTGTGAGATTCATGTCTCGCGCCTACTAGCTGCCCAGAAACATCCTGGGATGAAGCTTAGGGGAATCCCATAAGTTGGGTTCTGAGAGGGGAGGTTTTTGTTTTTGGTTTTGGGTTTTTTGGGTGTGTGTGTGTGTGTGTGTGTGTGTGTGTGTGTGTGTGTGTGTGTGCGCGCGCGCGCGCGCCAAATTTGCTCTTCTCTTCCCAGCTGGACTTGGGAGGCATAAGCTAGTTTCTAGCAGAGGGTGCCCCAGACCCCAAAAAGTCAACCTTCCTTCCTTCTGGCAAGGATAGGCATTAATTATTTACTAAATGCATCCATATCCATAGCATTTTATCCAAATAGTTTATTAAATTTGTAGGTCATGTAAAATATATGCATACCTACTGGCACAATTAAAACTACTTGTTTACTGTGATAAGATAAGGTTGTAGTCAGGCCCCGTGGCATGAGCCTGTAATCCCAGTATTTGGCAGACTGAGACAGGAGGATCAGAATTCTCAGCCAGTGTATGGTAACTTAATGAGACCTGCCTGTTTCAAAATAAAATAGGGCTGGGAGTGTTACTCAGAAGTAGAATGCTCCTGGGTTTGTTCACTAGTACAAAATCAAAATAGTATGCAGTTGTAATATATAGTGGTTCCCTTTATCCATGAGGGACATTTTCCACAACTCCTACTGGTTATTTGAAGCCACATGTAATACCAGACCCTATATATAGTATACTTTCTCCTTTATATGCATACTATGATAAAGTTCAGTTTACAATTGAGACACATTATAAAATTAACAATAATAACAAATAATAAAAATAGATTATAACAATATATAGGGGTTTTTTTGTTTTGGGGTTTTTTTTGTGTGTGGGTCTGGGGATGGAACCCAGGGGCATTTAACCTTTAAGCTACACCCCTGCCCTATTTTTTATTCTTTATTTTGAAACCGGGTCTCGCTGAGTTGCAGAGGGCCTCACTAAGTAGCCGAGGCTGTCCGCGAACTGCAATCCTCTGGTCTCAGGCCCCCGGATGCTGGGATGACAAGCTTGTGCCACCACGCCCGGCTAACAATATATAGTTAAGAGTTAGTTGAATGTGGTTTCTGTCTCTCAAAATATCGTATTGTACTTTCACCTTTTCAACTACAAGAAGCATTTAACCACTCATGGTAGCTCATGCCTATAATCCCAGTATTTAGGAGGCTGAGATAGGAGACTTCAGATTCAAGGCCAGCCTCAGCAGCTTAGCAAGGTCCTCCGCAACCTAGGGAGACTGTGTTTCAAAATAGAAAAGGCTGAGGGTGTGGCTTGGTAGTTGGATGCCCCCCGGGTTCAATCTCTAGTACTGAAAAATAAGAAATAAAAAAAGAAGCATTTCACTTCATATCTTTTGCCAAATCCGAATCGCCAGCATCACTATTCTTGCACTTGGGCTGTTAAGTAAAGCGAGGGTTACTTGAACGGCACTGCTGCAGCGCCACATCAGTCAGCCTGAAAACCATGACGGCTGCTAAGTGACTAATGGACGGGGCTGCGTGCGATCTCATCACGCTATCCAAAGGGCACAAAATTGAAAACTTATGAATTGTGTGTTTCTGAACATTCTCTTTAATGTTTTGGATCATGGTTGACCATGGGTAACTGGAACTATGAAAAGTGAAATTGTGGGTCAGAGGAGAGTATTTTATTACCTAAGTGTATGTCTGCAACATCAGTAGCAGCTCGTTTTCCTCCATACGGTCACCGCAAAGGGTCTTTACTTACATTTTCTTCACCAGTGAAGCTGCATGGTAGTGAGGCCTAGACTCAGGCATCTTCATTCGGAGCGACTTGAAACACACTGAAAAACTTGAGAATGGAAGAAACCTTAAGATGATATAGCAAAACAAATAAAATTAAATTCTTGATTGAGTGTTTGCTACTATAAAGATGCACGTGCCAGAAGCACTCGTTTTCAAGAAAGGGGGAAGGGGTGCAGAACCTAAAACCAAAACAGCCAGAATTTGAATACTACTTTCGCCATGTGAGATCGTCTAATCAGCCTCATTTTCTTCTCTTGCCATCATCAGCTTCTGTTTGTTCTCATGCTTCATTTTTAGCATCTTCATGGGCTTATGAAAGCAGAAAGATTGCTTGGATTGGAACAAGCTTCTCTGCCTCTTTCTCAACCAGAATAAATCAATGTAAATGCCAGTATCCGCTCCCTCCATAGGCCTTTGAGACCTAGTTGGAAGCGAAGCCGGGTGAAACTCAGCACACAGGACAGGCTCCTGCAAGGAGAGAGTTGTTTGGAGGCAGGAGGGCATCTGACCATTCCCTTTTGGAGCTGATCAGCCTGACCAGTCTCAGGCTGTGAGTGGCAGTCATCTGATCCTGGAAGCATATTAATATATCGCATAATTTATAGAAATTAGCAGTCACGTTTAAGGTGATACCTCCATCGGTGCACTGAAGATGTGTCTCTTCTTCTTAAACAGAAAAAGTAATTCCAAAGAGTTCTAATGGAAAGCTGAGATACTCTTTGCCTAAGAGAGTATGATGGATTCTCTCACTGCTTGGAATTGCTGTGCTGGAAGGAAGATGGGGAAAGGGAATGAATATAGTCAAATAAATTAAGCCCTGAAACCCAAATAGTGCTGTGTAAGCAAGCTGACTACAAATCAAACAGAGAAGTGTTTGCTAAAGAATGCGTGATCTTAGTTAAGCTGAACGAAGCCAGGCTCTTAGTACATATGTGTATATTTCTCTTGACATGTGAGAAGAGTTCTTGCCTTTTTCCTTGGTCTCAGACTTCAAGTGTAGACAAGCCTGTTGACAACGGAAGGCAGGGTGTGTATGGTTTTTCTACTACTCTTCTTTCCCTAAGGATCCCATGTTTCTGGTGTTCTGGATGCCATATATAAATCCTGGAGGCTTAGGTTATTCTCTAGCTCCACCCTTTTGCAGCTCTGACAGCCTTTCAAGTGCAGGTGTTGAAAACTATCCAGCCATCTTTTTTTGCAGTTTAGGAAACAGTGAAGTGGAGTGGCATTGTCTTAGTCACAAGCTATTATGGCACCGCAGAGGCTCCATCCACTGGACTCTCAGCTCTGCAGCTCAGCTCGCAACTCAGGCACAACAGGTTCTTAACTTCCCATTTTGAACAGATAGCTCTCAACTCAGAGCCAGAGCTGCTTTAAGAATCAGTTCAAATGACACTGTAATCTCTTGGAGTGGATAGACAACTATGGAGTAGAACACAGATTTTCTTCCTCCTTACAACCTCAAGTCAAGTGTAACAATTTCTTTCTAGTTTATCCTGATTGCATTCTATTTGATCTGTTTTTCTCTAAGTTGTTAAACAGCCTTAAGCCAAAATCATTGTGTCCTGACCCAGGCCAGGCGGTTGGGGCAGCTGTATTCCAAGCGGTGTGAAAGGGCCAACCAGGGGCCCAATGCAGCAGGTTGTCCGTGCTGGAGGGAGTGTAGAATGCAGCTGAGTATGAGCGGGAGGACTGAGGCTGCACATTTCTCAGCAGGAGCACTGGTGGTATTTAAGAAGGAGCTTTATCTTCCTTGTGGAGACATCCCATGAGTTGTAGGGTGTGTAGCATTTTGGCTTGCCTCCCAAATGACATGGCACCCTTCTGCTATCAGGAACATTGGAACTATCAGTTAATCGCCCTCCATCTTCCGCTCTCTCCGAGGGGTGCTGGACAGCCATCTTATCTGCTGCTGTGACGGAAGTCAGGAGACAGAAGTGGAGGGAATGCTGAAAAACAGGTCACCAGGTGTAGGAGCTGACACTGTGCTTTTCAGTAGGATCGGTATTTATTGACAGTGGCATCCAGAGAGAAAGCTCCCCTGCCACCTTGATTCTTCATGCACAAGTTAGTGGCAGAAATGGGGGGTGTGGAAAAAATTGTGTTTGCTGAAATCACAATGGAGAAGATCAGCAAGGAAATGTAATTTCTGCTTTCATGTAACTGTCACTTGTTGCCATCCGTGCCGTATCTTTCTGGGAACATGAATAAGTGCAGCTTGACTCACTCTCTTCCTGAGTCCCAGCTGTCATCTGTCCTTCATGCTTCATAGACCTCAGCCAGGACACAGTCTGGGGTCTGCGAGACACAGGCCCTTTCTTTCTGTTCGGCACCCAACCTCTGCCACCTTATCTCTAGTCCGCAATGCTCTTTAGAACCCAAAGTATTGCCGCATGGTGGCGTATGCTTGTAATCCCAGCATTCGGGAGGCTGTGACAGGAGGATTACGGTTCGTAGACAGCCTCAGCTACTTAGTGAAGCCCTTTGCAACTCAGTGAGACCCTGTTTCACAATAAAGAATAAAAGATCAGGCTGAGGGTGTAGCTTAGAGACAGAATGACCCTGGGTTCCATCCCCAGTACCACAAAAGAAATAAAGAACCAAAAGTATCCTCTTGCTGGATTCATCCATACTTGGTTTTTCTGGCGGTACCCTGCCTTTACATTAGAGTATGGCCATTCTGCATTTGCCAGGAAGCTAAAGTTCCTAAAAATATTTCAAGAGGTAGCTCTTGAAATTAGTGTGCTCATGAGTGACCATTTTCAAGCACTGGCTTGGACCATAAGTATGCTAAAACTTACAAGGCAGATTAATCTTTCGTAAGAATTAATTTACGTAATAAGGCTTTTCAGGGTGTTTTCCCTCGTGCTTTTCCCCCTGGGTGCTTATTATGATGCTGTGAGGTAGGAAAAGCTGTTGTTATTACCCTTTAACAAGTGAAAATGCCAAGACTCAGCAAAGTTGCTACTTGGCCAAGGTCACACAGCTTCTTCATTAAGGATGGAACTGGCACTTACTACTCCACCATTTCCTCCTTTTCAGGGACTGAGGGAGGAGACCAATTTGATTTGTCCTCTTTGGATGTCAGAACAATGTTTCTTTTTTTAAAAGAATATTTTAAGCTTTTCAATTCCGATCTTCCATTGAGACAAGTTCTTTATTCTTCTGCCAACGAATTGTGACCTCCTGTCAATCAAGTGTCTCTGTCTGCCTTTAACCCACTCTACTCTTGGTTTTGAAAGTTGTCTCAGCAAAGCAGAGACTAGTCCCTGTTGTCTGGTGTGTGTGTGCGTGCTATTGGGAAAAGCCATTTCCATAGTAGTAGGAAGTTAAAGATTTTTGTAAAGTGGGAATGAGTTATAAAATAGACCACTTAGTACTCTTTCAGCTGCCTTTCAGTCTCTGCTCAGAAGATTTGATGGTTGGACATTGACAGGGAAGAGGGAAGCTGTGATAATGGTTCTCAGATAGACCACAATTTTAATTAAAACTAAGTCTGACTGATAACATGAAAAGCTGTGTTTAGGTAGTAGTTATACACACAGCCAGAATAATCTTTTTATGTCCATGAAATTATAACAATATTTATTGGGAGAAAAAGCACCTAGGCTGCAATCATATTTTCTGAGCCCAGGTCCTCTTCTGTGCCAGCCAGAGCCTAGCAGAAGAGTTGGTCTTGAGCTCTCTGCACGGGAGCAAAGCGGAAAGCTGTGGGGAGAGTTTATTGATCCCCCCAGTATCTTTGAGGGCAGCAGGATGCTGGGGCTCTTGGGAGGGAAGCCAAAATGCTCCATCCCAAATGCCACGGGCGCTCCGTGTTGAGAACCACTTTGGTGTTTTCAGAGGGAACGTCAAGCCTTCCCGCTGTTGCTGCTCCTCCCAAATGCCAGAGCACCTTCCCATGCTTCCTTGCATGCTGGTTCCTCTGGCCAGATCTTACTTATTCTGTCCAGCCAGACTTAGGGTTGCCTCCTCAGCTAATCTCTGCTTGTATGCATCCTGGCTGACTCCATCTTTGCATGAGCCCCTTCCTGTAGCTCTTCCTTTGTTTGAATTTTCAACACTTGGAAAATAGTAGAATCTTAAGTAATAGTTGTTGAGCATGTGTTTTGGTGGTTGGATTGGTCATCCTACCCAACCTCCCAGTTCTGAGGAAGAGGGTCATGATAGAATGCACTTTTCCAAGTCAGTTATTGTGAGTATCTTAAGCCAGGGAAATGTAAGGGGACAGGTGTTCAGTGTGTTTCATATATGACCAGGCCAACCCAGCTAGCCTAACACGTGTCCCCGTTAACACTAGTATGGAAACCTGCTATATAGGAAGAGGTAAATGATTGAATAGACAGGGTGCTCAGTTTCTGATCCTGGCTAAATTTCAACAGATATTTAGTGAGAAAGTTGAGCAAAGGTAGTTAAGGGTTTCTTACCAACTCCAGCTTTGGAAATTCTAATGACATATGTCTTTTTAAGGGAGGCACTTTAATATCATTCATTATAAATGTAGATCTTAGAATCACCAGAATTGGCTCAACTTTGGATCTGTCTTTATGGCCCTATGATCTAGTATAAGTTCTTTAACCTAGCTTTGCCTTAGTTTTTTTTTTTTTTAATCTGTAAATTAGAGTGGCTGTAGGATGATGCATGTTTTTAAAAATTGTTTGATCCAGTGCCCAGTATGACCAACGTTAACACTCAAGTTGTAGTAGCGTTTATTATGCTAATTTCTTCTTGAAGACTCTTATCTAGTCTCTTCATGTACTTTAAACCGCCTTAATTACATTTGAACCTTACTATAATACCACCAATTATTTCCTAATATGTGTTTTAAAAGTTCAGCTTAGCTTATCAAATTATCTGTTCGCCCAGGGAAAACATCCAAAACCAGAAATCTGTAAAAGAAATCAGGACTTCGGACAAGTTGAGTAAGGTAAAGTGCCTCCAATCCGAAGTGCCAGGAGATGGAGGGAAGAAGGCCTGCCTGTCCACAGAGTCGGTGCTCTCCTGCCGGGGTGCCATGTCACCTGTCTAGGCTATTGACCTGCTCTGATTTCCAGCTTCCTCCCCTGTAAGAATAAGGAGTTTGGGCTAACCAGTTTCCAAGGTTCTTTCCAGCTGTGACATTTTATGACTGAATACTTAGGTGACACATGATTATGTCTTTATTGTCATTTCCTTTTCTTTTTAGACTGAGAGAGCCAGGGAAGAGGCCTAGGCAGTATGAGTTTCTTCCTCAAATCTTCCTACAAGTTCTGAGTGTCATGGAACTGTAGTCAAATAGATGTGTGTTCTGTGCCCTTCGTACATAAGCTTGTACTGAACCATGTAACCCAGCCCTCTTCTGTTGAGCACTTGCTCTTCCACCTTTTCGATTTTATCTTAACTTTGACCCCTGATTCTTGCCTATTTTATTCTTTTGTGTTTATTCTCTCATGTGATGTGTATTAAACATGCAAGTGTTCAGTGCCTTCAGCCAAGTGAGGACTTCACCATGTGGTCATTTTCACAGGACAGTAAGTACTCAGATTCATTCATTCCCTCGACAGTCTTTACTGACCTCCTTCTCAGCCCCAGGTGACCTTTTGTAGACCATTTATTCTGCTGGAGTTTGGCCCAAACTTATTTAAATTTAACTGTACCCTGTGGTTCAATTTCTTTGCTATTCAAATTAGATACTAACTTTTTGACAAATATTAGATAGCTGTATGTAGACTTTGTCCTAGAAAAATGCCAAATAGATGAAGAAAGTAAAGGTTTGTGACCAGTAATGGAAAGAGGGTTGTGTTAAAGCACCAGTATTCAAAGGGGCAAGTAGATCAATATGGTGGGCATGTCCACTTCAAGATGGGCAGTGGTTAAAGACGAGTGAGGTACTCCAGTCTCAGACGGATCTTGCGTCTATGTCAGGTCATTGAGACATGTGTCTTGTAGATCAGTTCTCGGTGACTTGAAGAAGGTGGCTGGTTTGTTCTTCAGAAATCCATGTAAATACAAAGATTTTGTACAGTTTCATGATCCATAGTCCCTAGCTCCTCCCCCACCCATCCTTGACATAATCTCCTAAGGAAAGTTATTGGAAGCAATGAAAGATGAATGAAACATTGTGTCATTTTTGTTTTAATTTTAAGTATGACATGTACATTAAAGCACACAAGTCTTAAGTATAAACTTGATTGATTCTTATATGTGTACACACCAAATAACCACTACACACATAAAAATATAAAATATTTCTGATACCCAGACAGCTTCGTCCTGGTTCTCTACTCAAAATAACCAGTTTTTAGACCTCTGTCAATATAGATAAGCTTTGTGTGCTTTTGAACTTTAAAAAATGGAATCATGATAACAGTTTGCTGTCTTTTTTGTCTATGAGATTTGTTCACATTATTAGATATAACAGAAGGTTTTCCTTCATTGCATAACATATTTTTAAAATACCATTTAAGCTGGGTGTGGTGGCACACTCTTGTAATCCCAGAACTTGGGAGACTGAGACAGGAGGATCTCAGGTTCACAGCCAGCCTCAGCTACTTAGTGAGGCCCTTCACAACTTAATGAAACCCTCTTTCAAAATAAAGAATAAAAAATAGGACTGAGGGTGTACCTCAGAGATAGAATGGCCCTGAGTTCAATCCTCAGTTTCCGGGGGAGCGGGGGGGGGGGGGGCAATACCACTTTGACCACAGCATGGAGACTAGACTTGAGAAGCCCTAACTAAGATAGGAAGTGTGTCTCAGAGGCTGCCGTTGACCTTAAAGATGTGGCAGCCCATCTAAGGCTGAATGATGAGGAACAGAAATGATTAGATAAAACAGACCTGAGAGCTGCTCAGTAGGGTTTAAGTCTATGGAATTTCGCTGGCTACTTGATATAGAAAGTAAGGAAAAGAGAGGTCGGTTTTCTGGCTTGTAAATAATGAAAGGTTTGATGAGGACAATTTTGACACCTTGACTGTGAGATGCCTGTGGACATTTGCAGATCTAGATGAATTCAGTAGAAAGGTCAGTAGTGAAGGTTAACCATTGAGAGCCATCAGCTTATAGTGGAATGGGAAGTCAGGGTACGGCTGTGACTGCCGAGGGACAGAGTTTAGAGCAAGAAGCAGCCAAGAACAGGCCACTGTGAAGCTCCAAGTCTCGAGAAATTCAGAAGGGCCTCAGAACGCAGAGAGACGCAGGGACGGTGAGGTAGGAGGGGCCCCAGAGGAAGGTTAGCAAAGAAGTAGAGCCACGGGCAGAGAACTGCCACACAAGCCCTGAGTCAGGACTTTTCTGTCACTCTCCTTCCTAGGAGGAGGACCAGAACTGGCTCTGGGGAAGCATTGGGAGCGTCCATCTGCTCCCTAGTCACGCCATTCACTGCCCTGCTTCCTGGCTTTATTCTTTTGGTTCCTGTCTATAACTTTGTATTGTGCCTAGTAATGGCCCTGTCTCCCATAGTGAGCTGTGTAGATTCTTATGAGAGGCCACGTTACTCCTTCGCTTCATTATTTTCCAAAATGTAGCCGAGTAGACCTTTTCCATAGTAATGTCGCTAAACGTCTGATCTGCATTGTCTCAAAGGCAGCTCTGCACTGGGTGGCCTTCCCTCAGGTGCCTGCCTGAGTCTCCTTGGGTGCTGTCTTGCTGAGGGAGCTTGTGCTCGGCCGCCAGGCTATGTGCCTGCCTTTTGGCAGGGGCCGGAGATGGCTTGAAACCCAGCTCTGCAGAGTCCCGGGGGCAGTGAGCGCATCGCCTCTCAGGGAGCGCCGTTGTCTTCCAGCAAGCTCGGTGGCTCCTTCCCTTACATAAGATGTGTGTGTTCTGGCAGAGAAGAGCTGCCTGAGTGAGTGTTTAGCAAAAATGATTTGTGTGGAGTTATTTTGAGACCCTAGGGGAGGGAATGGCAGCCAAACCCTGCAGTATTTTAAACCGCATCACTCATCTACAAAGATTAATACATTACAGCGTCTCAGCCAGAGCATTGGGAAGAGGGAAATAGGAATGCTAGGGCCCGGCAGATTCTAAATGCCGGTTCTCTGTGTCCACCCAAGGTGACTTCCGTGGATTGGATCCGTCTCGATACCTCGAGATCCTCTCATGCGCCCTCTCCCCCGCCTGTCCTACACACACCAGGTGGAGCGGGGTTTCCTTCTGCAGGGCTGGCCTGGCTTCCCATGGAAGAGCGGGGCGGGACGATGCTGCTGCTTCTCCACACAGGGAGCAAATGGGCTTCCTAGTAGATAACACAAGCGAGCCCACGTTTTGTAGCGGCCCACAATACTGAAATTATTAGTGATTGACCTTCTCAAAGTTCCAGGCTGGCTGGGAGAAATCCCCAACACAGTATCCACCCTCCTCCCCACCAGAGCACGACCAGCTGTCTGCAAAGGCTGTGTGAGGTACAGAGCAGAGAACTTTCCAGCTCAGTGACATTCGGGAGACAGCCTCCATACGAAACACTTCTCCTGTTTTTGTTTTTCTCTTGCCTGTTATGCTGTGAAATTTCCTCACCGCTCCCCGCCCTCTTGCTGACAGCTGTCCTCTTTGCCATTCAGGAGCTGGTGTCTCCTAGGATGGCTGGCTGAGATGGAAAAGGCCTTCCGTCTTTCCCACCGGGTCCATAGCTGTATAGCCTGAGCATTTCTTATGTGCAGAGATCTAATTGCCTTCTGACCTGGAGGGCTCCATCGGGCCGTAGGGTGTCTAGGCGCCTGATAGATTGTGCAGGGCAGAGCCCAGAAAGAAAGAGCCATATCCAGGACCAGCCACTTTTATTTTGCTTTGTTTTATATTTTTTGGAGGATATACAATTACTTTAATGATAAAACCTGGAGGAACAGAAATATATCATCACATCAAATAGGAAGCCACAAAGCATACAGCTTCCCAGCTCCTCCAGCATTCCCTACAAGGGCACACAGCCCTACATTTTCTTTATAATTTAAGGACATTGTCACAGGCCTCTTACATATATCCCAGCACTGGGCAGAGTGGGGAAACACGGATGGACGGGGGCACACTTGAGGAATATTGCTTGTGGGAGGGGAGAGTTGATTATTTCCTCTCTGTTTGCATCTCTGAGGAGCCAGTAACCACAGTCGAAAAAGCTTCAGTTAGTGTGGTTTCTTTGTGTTCATGATACTGGAGAAGAATGGCCTGGCAGAGTGGGTGTGCTAGGTGAAGAGCAGGAAACACATGTAGGTAAGAAGGCACAGAGGAGCCAGGTCCAGGCTATGGGCTGGGGAGGGAGAAGGCACACACCTTGGGGTCTGGAAAAGAGGAGTGTGTCACCGCCAGATCCCTTGTTGAGGAAGGGCTGCTCCTCTGCTTTTCCCAGGAATGAGACTGGCCTCTCTCCTGGCGGCTAGACCGAGTGACCGGTCATTGCTGTCTCTGTTCCACCATGCTCAGGCACCCCTCTGAGAGTCGCTGTCTAGTGGTGGGCAGACAGAGTGGTCTGATCCTTCCTGAGGGACTGTGGTCATCGCAACAGTGTCTCTTACCATAGGCTCCTTCCTGCCTGCAATTCCAGCCCTCAAAGAGGCCACTGCCCACTTCCCCTCCGCACCCCTCTCCTCATCTGTGCCCTCTCCCCTCAGTGAGGAAGACACGTGCACCCAGCCATCATGGTCAGGCAGGGTGCTCAGTTGAGAGCTCAGTTGAGAGTTCAGGAAGTTTTTCTACCCCACTCTAAAACACCCTGTGGCCACGTCCTCCTGGCCTCCTCTCACTGGGAGTGTGGTTTGGGGCAGGCTCCCACTCTAGTCTGTCCTTTAGTGGTACAGTCATGAGCACAGAGAGCAAGCAGCCTTCTCTCCCTGGACAATGGATACAGCCTCCTGGCGCAGGTTAATCTCTCCCATGTGGCCACAGACACTCAGGAAGTCGGTGTTCTGGGTACCTGACTTTGCCCTCCCCTGCCTCCCATCCGAAAGTTTGCATCCGGCATCACAGTTCAAGTGCTGGCACTTTGGTGCCCTGTTGCCATGCTGTGACAGGCTAAGAAGCCTTAATGAGCACCCACCATGCCTCCCCCACACGCTGGCCACAGTCTGGGTGTGATGGTGGTTGCCACAGCATTACCTCAGTGGACAGTAAAGGATGCAGAGAGCCCTTCCTTCCCCCATCTCCCAAACGGGAAATAATCACTTCAACAGAACAGTCTTTCTCTGAATTCTGCAGCGTGGATTCTAAGCAGTGGTTTGGATTTGCTGTTCCTTTTTATCCCTGAGACCCAGCAGATGAGAGAAGCAAATGAATAGACTGCTTGTCACAACACCACCAGGGTCTCCACAGCGCCTGGGGCTGCTGCCGAGAGACAGAATGGAATGGGCTGGAATGGGGGCCATGAAGGCAGGAAGCCTCTGACAGGAGGCCCCACCTTCTGTCCCTGGAGGGCTTCCCTTCCCTCCACGGTTCCTCCTGCACTAATGGAGCTGTTGCCTGGGGTAAAAGTCCAACTGCCGGGTGACTGGGAGAGAAGAGGGATTGCAACACACACAAACACACACACACACACACACACACACACACACACAACTTCCTCCCCCAAAGCAGCATATCCCTGCCTCAGTTCCCGAAGCTGACTCAATAATGCAGAAAGGATGCCCTCGTCCCCTTGCACGCTTCATACGCCCAGCAGACCTTATAGTACAGTAGAACTATTTCCTCTTTGATGACTCCTTCATGTCATGTAAGTTTGCAGAGGGAAAAGAGTAGAATCATAGGAATCAAGTTCTCATCTTGTGAGGATTTGGGGAATGTTCAGCCCAGAAAAAATAAGACATGAGGATGAGAAGCAGTAGATGTTGTGTCTTCAAATATGTGGAGGGCTGTCAGATGGGCACTGGATGCTTTAGGTGGTCCCGGGGAATGCAGCAAATCTCAGAGGGCCTGAAATGTCAGATTATTGAGGTCCAATTTTATCTTGTAAGTATAGGAAGATACTCCGGGGTTTTGAGCAGAATGTATGCTCCACAAAAATTATTCTGGTAGCTCTGTATATGAAGAATCGGTATAGGGAGAAATGAAGGCTGGCTTGGAGATAGGAAGATTCTTGACCAAAAATGACAAGAGCCCAAACAAAAGCGAGAGGAAAATCTATGGAGGTGAAACTAGTGGATTGTTGGGATATAGAGAAGGGAAGAACCAAAGAATAAAGTGTTCAGCCTGGGAAGATGGCAGTGCTAAAGCCAGAAGATGGGATATGAAAGAGGTTGAAGAGGAGGAGAATTAGGATTTGAAGTGCTGGCAGGACATGCAACAGATCTGTCACATTTCGAATGATTAGAGGAGAGTCCAGCATCACATGTCTTTGGGTTCTGAGTGGTCACCAGGATAAAATGGAATGGATAGACCACTATGGCGCCAAAGAAGGTCCTCAGGACATGACTAAGGGCAACAGCAAGAGACAAAATCCTACAGTGCAGACAGAGGGGGCAGCAGTAGAGAGAAACTAAAGGGGGAGGAGCTCCAATGAGGGACAGGGCGGCACTGAGTGCTCTAGAATGGCTGGTGGGTCTTCTAAGCATGAGAAGTAGAAAGACATCCTGAATGCAGTGTCTGGGGAACAAGGACTTCCGCACAACAGATGTCACCCGAGAGTGGGAGGGGGCACCGGAAACAGTGGTGCCTCTGGCATTTTCGGGGTTTGGGCTCATGGCGGGGGCGTGTTTTGAATGGGGAAATCTGAGTTTGTGAGAGGAGAGTGGGAATAAAGGGGACAGCCACAGTGCAGGAAGTGCATTATAGAACAAGACACAAGAGAAAATGGTGTGGAGGGCAGCGTCAGCCACCGCAGACTTCCCCCTGCACCAGGGTTCCTTCTCTCTACCTCTTAGGTTACATGACCATGATTCTTTTTTAGTACATTTTTAGTACTATAATTTTAGCTATTCTTAGGCCATCGCCTGTACGTAACATTCTAATTCTGGTGAGTCCAACTCTGCCTTGCCTGTATTGGTTTTGAACTAGCACACAACATCCTTAGAGCAACAGTTGGCAAATGTTTTCTCTAAAGGGCCAGACAGTAAGTAACTTTGGCTTTGCGGGCTGTATGGTCTCCATCACAACTACTCGACTTTGCCTTTTTACCACGAAAGCAGCTGCCAAGTGTCACTGTCTTCCAGTAAAGCTTCACTGCTGCCTGAATCTTATATAGTATTTTGTTGTGTCGTAAAATATTATTAGTTTCTTTAGCCATTCAAAAATGTATAAGTCATTCTTAGCTCATGGTTGTACAAAAGCAATGGACAGACTTCCTCCTCGGGGCATTATGCGCTGACCCTCAGCCCACGTTCTACGCCCATCACCCAGAATTGAAGCTGCTTATCAGGAAGAAGGGTCCTGTGTCCAGCATGGGCCTGTGCTCTTTGAGGACCTTGGCTCTTCAGAACACCTCTCTTCTTCTGCTCCTGGTCCCATCCCCCCTCCCCCTTAAAGTTCATAAGACAAAGGGCTCCAACTAAGAGTTTCTCAGCTCTCGGATTTTTCCATTTCTTCTCCTGGCTCTTGGGTCTTAGTATTCCTGACACTAGCTAGCTTTTTCTTCCCCAGTTCCACTAGCTGAATATATGAATTTCTAGACATTTAGAATTCACTTGTTTCAGGAGGAGGAGCCCAGAGCAATTTTCTTTGAGTGAAAGCTCAAGAAAGGCAGTAGTTTGGAAGTACACTCAACACATTTCAGAACCATTTTGTTCCAATAACACAACACAGCTTGGTTTAGAAAAAGTCACTCTAAATTTATGCAAGTAAGTAGCTTTTACATTTGGCTGCCAGGTGTGTGCCAGAATACCTTCTGGAAGCTTGTACTTGCAAGATCCACGTGGGTATTTCCTGTGGCTTTCTCCCCATCCTGAAGCTAATCTCTCTAGGAGCCTGGACAGTAGATTCAAATTTCTCTCTTTACCCATTAACATTGAATAAAAACGACCAAAATGAGAAACCCTTTGGTGCCAGAAATGAAAAAAAAAAAAGACAAACATAAGTTTAAGTTTAATTTGATTTAAAGATAAAAGTTTTATGTTTAAAATAAGTCAGAGAAAGCAAAAGTTGAGGTTCTCATAGAAACCAACTCCCCCTCCTTGCTGCAACGCAGGTTGGTGCTCGTGAGGCGCGGCTCCACGGAGCCTCTGCGTTACATAAAAGCCTGATCCTGAGCCGCACAGGTCTTCTTGTCATTGGAAAGGCCGCTGCAGGCATAGCTTTGGACCTTCGATTATTCTTTGTTTTCTGTTTATTAATGAAGATATGAAGTTCTTGTTTGATGTGGGTAATAAAGAGAAACCCAAGGGAAGACGGACTTGGAGGGCACTGAGGTATCCCATGCCTAGTTGTTCTATTGACGGTGACATGGTTGCAGCTGCTGCTTCTACCAAACCCCCAAAACAGACATGTGCCTTGGGGAGCCAACAGCCAGCCAGCCACCTCCAGGCCCTTTCCTTCCCCAGCACACCCCCAGAGCCAGCCTGGCTGTTGCTGACAACGAGCTCTTGGGGTGCCACAGGAAGGGAAAAGCCTGGTTAACCAATGGGATCTCTCTCTCTGTTGGTCGGTCTCTCTCTCTCTCTCTCTCTCTCTCTCTCTCTCTCTCTCTGTGTGTGTGTGTGTGTGTGTGTGTGTGTGTGTGTCCCCACACACACACACACACACACACACACACTTGTCCTAGCCGGGCATGGTGGCGCATGCTTGTAATCCCAGCATTTGAGAGGCTGAGACGGGAGGATCTACTATACTTAGTGAGGCCTTTTGCAACTCAGTGAGACCCTATTTCAAAATAAAGAATAAAAATAGGGCTGGGGCTATAGCTTGGAGGTCAAATGCAGCTGGGTTCCATCCCCAGTACTGCAAAAAAAAAAAAAAAAAAAAAGGAAAGAAACCCTTGTCCTCAGATCTTGCTCTACAATGGGGAGAATTAGAAAAGGTTGCTTTGATGCCACCCTGAGTGTTACCTGGTGTACAGATCCATGTGAAAAGGGTTTTCTTCCTTTGGGGAGTGATTCTTTGGTATCTAAAGCTGACTGTAGTTCAAGCTTGGTGAAGCCGCCTCTGTATATTGCCTGGCTTGACTGAGAGCACGAAGTCTAGTGAAAGACCTCCAAGCCATCCCTCCCGTGTCTCTTCCACTCACTGTGGTCAGCGGTTTAACATACAGCACACACTCACCTTGAAGTCCTAGAAACAAGAATAACTATAATTTTTCATTCTCCAGTGTTAACTATTGTGCATATAGAACTCAGGAACAGAATGTTAGCGCAGGTTTATTATATCTGTTTCTCTTCTCTGGCATTCATGTTACAGATAATCATTGAGCATCTACTATGTGCTTGGTACTGCAGTTAGAAATTGAACTGGTGTATGTCTTACCTCAAATAACCGTGGGGTCTTTGACAGACGAACAACATCTATTATTTCTTGTGTTGGAGGAGCTGAAAGCACGTTTAACAGCCAAGCTCTGCACTTCCTTTCTGAAGAGCCGCAGTTCTCATTGTGTTACAGAGACTTGCTCTTATTGTTCCTATACCCAATTAACTCCAGTCCCTGGTCTTTCAACAAATGCATCAAACATCACAAAATCAGAACAACCTAATAAAAGTCTCCTAAAAAACTATGAACTAAATACAGCTTCAGTCCTAACTCCTGCCCAGTTCTGACTCCCTTGACTACAATTACCTGAGATGTTTGATCCCTTTAATTAGGATTCCTTCTTTTTTTTCCCTTTTATCCCTTTATTCTAATCATTGAAAAAGCTTTAGCAGTGGCATGTTCCAAAATTGGCCCCTAAGATGCTACCTCCCCTGAGGAAACAAGGTAGAGGTTTAGAGAACAAGGGAGAGAATAAAGAACCCTGATTTTATTCCTGAGCCTTTTAATATAAATTGGGACCTAATACCACGTAGCGCTAACTCTTAGGAATCTACCATTTGCCTTTCTCTTTGGATCATTTTAGGAACATAGAAATGTAAGTGCTAAGTGAGATGGCGTACAGTTCTTAGTTAACTGGTGCATCGATAGCATTTGTAACTTGAGACCTCAACACCTGTGAGCAAGAAGTAAGCACAAGCTTTTGGTGCATGAGATGTGTAAAAGTTCTGAGAACCAACAACTTGGATTTTATTTTTATTTTTATTTTTTTTTTCCGGAACTGGGGACTGAACTCGGAGCATTCTACCTCTGAACTACACACCCCAAGCCATATTTTTTATTCTTTATTTTGAAACAGGGTCTCACTGAGTTGCAGAGGGCCTCACAAGTTGCTGAGGCTTGTCACAAACCTGTGATCCTCCTGTCTCAGCCTCCCAAGTACTGGGATTACAAGCATGTGCCACCATGCGCGGCTTTCAGTTGATTTATGTGACAGCTACATCTCTTAAAATTAGGCAGATGAAGTCAGGAATGGTGGTGCACACCTGTAATCCCAGTACTTGAGAGGTTGAGACAGGAGGATTAACAGATTGGAGGCCAGCCTCAGCATTTTACCCAGACCTTTAACAACTTAGACCCTGTTTCAAAGAAACTAAAAAATTTTTAAAAACTTGGGGTAAGCCAGGCGTGGTGGCTCACGCTTGTAATCCCCGCGCTTGGGAGGCGGAGACAGGAAGATCGCGCAGGTTCAAAAGCCAGCCACGCTGGTGTAAGAGACCCTGTTTCAAAAATATAAAATAGGTCTGGGAGTGTAGCCCGGAGGTAGAAGGGCTTCCAGGAACCCCAGTACCACCAAAAAAAAAAAAAAACTTGGGGTATAGGTTGGCAGTAGAATGCCACTGGATTGAATACCCAGTAATAATAACAACAACAAATTAAGTATTTGGCAAGACTGCTTCTACCTTTCATGTTGATGGCTGAGAGTTTTTGTTCTTGGTGCTTAGAAGGGAATAGCTATCTCTATATATTCTCACCAAAGGATTTTTTAAATCATTCTGAATGGACTTAAAATACTGCTTTTCTTGACCTATATACATGGTTTAAGTGTCATACTCTCTATGTGTGGTTTTTGTTTTTTTGTTTTTTTAACTTTTGTTTGTTGGTGGGGAGAAAGGTAGCGGGGAAGGTAGAGACATGGAACTAATTGAATCTGGGGGTAAAACTCTGATGAGAGCCTGTGGATTATAAATTGAGTAGCTACAGCAGCAGGATCTCAGGCAAAGGTATTGGAGTGCAGTCAGTGTGACAGGAAGCTTATTTTGGTGTTCTTTCTTAGCCTTGCCTTGTCCTTGACAGTCCTCCAGAGGACTGTATACAGCGAGAAGGTAGAGGTGTCCATAGTTTCGCATCTGGAAAACTTTACGGCATTCTTGCCCAAGGTCCTAGAGACTAGGGATGAAGATGACCCAGTAGATGAGACAGTCTGCTACCCTGTCCCAGCTGTCCAACCCCATGTCCACACTCAGGCCCCCTTTATCTGTTAGTCAGGTCTGTTGCTAGTAGATAAAGCCTGTTTTTGTTCTCAAAGTCCCACCAGAACTGCTATTCTGTCTCCTCTGTGGTTTGAGCTGCAAAAATTGTGTGGAAATTTTAGGGAGCGGTACTTAAAACAGAGGGATTTAGATTTGAATACTATTAAAGCAGTCTTTGCCTAAGTGTAGAAAACAAAGTCATAGTGTATTGCTCTGGTCTGCTTTCACTGTAAGCAGCAGGGCGGATGGAGTGACTGACCACCTTTCTGCTTTGGGATCCAATAACAACATCTTCATTGCCATTGGGCAACTTATTTATAACCCAGTCGTCATCCCCACGCTCTTTTTCCGATATTTTGTCCAGATTTTCTTTCCCTAATAATTACACCCCCTGCTCTCAGGCTCAGCATTTCCCCTCCTTTCTTGTGTTTACACCTTTCAAATATTTGCAGATTGTTATCGTGTTACCCTCTTAGTCACCGCTTAGCCAAGCTGTACAGATTTAGCACCTTTCATCTTCCCTTTAAAGGCAGGCCTCCCCGCCCCTGAGTCATTTGCTCCTCTTCTCTTTAAGTGTGCTCCAGTTTTCTGTGTTTCCACGCGGCCACATAGCTTGCTAGCGCTGATCATAGGTCGTACGTGGGAATTGTTTTCCTTCTCTGTTGAATTGAATGCCAGTGTCTGTGCTGGGCCCCAGCCTCGGGTCTCTTGGCTGTGGCTGCCCAACGTTGGCCGCTTCATCTCTGGATTTAAACCGCATTCTCCAGATGTGCCGGTTTAAAGATCAGTGGGATCCGTAGATACAGCTGTGCTGTGTTTTTCTCCTTAAAGAATTTTGTAATCATGGGAAAACGGGATGTATGTAGTTAAGGATTCAGTAGGCCTTTCGCCTGATATTTGTACAAAATACCATTCTCCTCCAAGAGGATCACTCTGGACCTCCCTTAGGGTCTGTGACCTTGATGGTTTATTAACCATTTCCTTCTCTCTGTGTGTGCTTCTTTTTCAAAGTATTTTTCACTGATGTTCCTTTATTCAGTGCTTATTGAGGATGTACAGTGTCGCTGTGTGCCAGACAGTGTGTTGGGTGTAGGAGAGGATAGAATCCGAGTATGATGCAGTGCCTGCCCTCAGAAGAAATTCCTGTTTGAGTTTCATTTCAGCTGAAAATACAAGATTCTCAGACTGGCTCTTGTTAGCAATGAGGGGAGAGAACAGGTTTACCTGGACATCCATGAAAATCTAGGGTCAGGTCTCACAGATCCAGGACCTGGGACTGAAAGGACCCAGGGAATCTCCGAGTTGATGCAGGTTAGCCCCCTCTGTTTACTGGATCCTTCCTCTGACTCCTAAGTAGGGCTTGTGTTTTACAGACCGCCCCATTCCAGTTCCAGAAAAAGAATTGTATTGGTTCACCTAGTAGCTACCATTCTATTTAGACCAAGCGTCTTTTGTTTTCCTTTCTTTTCTTTTTCTTTTCTTTGGATCGAATTTATGGCAAGCGCTGCCCCACTGAACTACACCTGCAGCCCCAGAGCCTTTGCCTGCTGCCGCCCTGACTGCAGATGAGCTTCCCTTCCGTCTGGTATAGTGGCCTCTCTCCCCCTCCTCCTTTGCCAGGCCTTATCTCCTGCTCTTTTCCTATTTCCAGCTCTGGAGAAGGGAGAGAACAGAGGCCAGGGTCACACGCTGGGAAACAGAGCTGCCCAAGGCAGTCTCCTTAGCAAGGGACATGGCATGATGAGCCCATGATTGACTCGCCCACTACACTCTGCCCACAGCCTGCCAGCCGGTCATGCATCTGCCTAACATAATCCAGTTATCTATCCCATGTTAACACTCTGCAGCCCGTAGGCTAAATGGCAAGTTCAGCCAGTAGTAACCGGCCTTAGACAGTGGTTCAGGGAGATCGTCTTTTCTACCTGGTAATTGAGCTTCGTGAACAGTCTTTCTTTATCATCACCAAATCCCTGTCTCTGACCCAGCGCAGAGCCAGAATAACAAGTATTAGTAAAATGGAGCAGGAGGGCCCAGGCGAGCTTGGCGTCTCTGGGTGTCGTAGATGGGCAGAAGGCCGCTCTGCCACGTGCCTCCCGTCGCCTTCCCTGCGTGATGTCTGCCGCAGCCGTAAGAACACGGTGGACGTGCGGGATGCACCAGTGACTAATCCTTCAAACTGGCCTCTGTCTCCACTGGTTTTGTTTCCTTCTGCCAATGCCTGGCCTTTTGTTTGCTGGACTAAGTGCCACTGGGAGCTGTCACTTCTTGCCAAGCCAGATTTCCATGCTCGCCCTTAGCTCTACTGCTGGATAGAAGAAAAAAGCCACACACTTTAAGGCCTGAGGCTTACGTATCATAAAACTCAGCATACAGTGTAAAATATTCAGAGCGATGCATAGCCCTCGCACAGCCGTCAATAGAATCTCTTATATAGCCATTATCTTGTCATTAACAAGAATTTATTCTTCTCATTCTGAAGCTGACTGACCAAAGTGTTTGCGTTAATTGACCTAGTTAGTCAATGTCTCCAAGTGTATAATTTTTTTAATAGAATGATTATTCCATAGCCTAGCATTTTAAGTTTTAAAGGAGGTACCCTATACTGCATGAGTCAAGCCTTGGGTGAGGAATCTCAAAAGGGCATAAGCAAAATTACAGGATCTTGTAGCTGGCCGAGCTTTTGTAACTCCTTCATTTTATAGAAGCCTGGGGAAGTTGAATAGTTTGTCAGGGGCAGAGCAGAAACCAGAACCATAATATACTGACAACTAGTAAAGTTTGCCTTCCTAAATGCTACAGAAAGCAGGCAAAATGCCCTTCTGATTTTAAGTAGTCACGATCAACCATTCATATGCTGGAAAGCTAAGAGTGTGAAAAATAATGAGCCTTTACCTGTGGGCAGGTGTGTCTGCCGAGCTTTGACGTGGCCAGTGGCCATCCAGAGCTGGAGGGATGGCACGTGTGTCACCTCTGTGCTTGCTTACTGGAACTCGGCTGGGAAGGCCCACGGGGTCTCGCTGCATTGTGGCACAGCCCATCATGGAGAAGGAAAATGCTCAAGAATACTTAGGATTATTTTAGCTGTACTATTTTTTTTTAATTAAAATAGTTTTGTTTTTAGAAAGGCTTGCTGTGGCAAGGGCAAGCCAGGCACTCACTGTGCACCTGTGGTGTTGGAAGCAGAGCTGAGATGGTGCATCCTTATCAGCAGGCAGCGCTGCGCATTATCAGGAAAGACAGCTATTGGGGCAAGAAGCAAGATCCAGAATTACCGGCCCTTCCTCCCCTGGCTGGGAGAGCTTCGGGAATGCCCGTGGTGTCTCACTTCAATCCAAGGCCCCACATGGCATGGGATCTCTCCACCGGTGCCTGTCAGCCTGCCCAGCCTCATGTTTGCCTTCTGGAAACCCCACCTTTTATTCCCTCTATCTGTTTTCCTTTCTTTCTTTTTTTCCCCCCTCT
Organism: Muscardinus avellanarius; assembly: GCF_963383645.1. Lineage (NCBI taxonomy): Eukaryota > Metazoa > Chordata > Mammalia > Rodentia > Gliridae > Muscardinus > Muscardinus avellanarius. Next base: position 87,878,231 of record NC_137795.1, read on the forward strand.
TTTCTTCTTAAAGTTAACTTTATTGGCAAGGATATCGCACAGAGGGACAGTGGCCCAGCAGTGCAGGCCTTGCTTGAGTGAAGGCACAGCATGGCTGGGCAGAGGTGCGCTCAGAACTCCTTGCTGCAGCAGGAGGTCGACATTTATATGGGCCCCTCTCTGCCAGTTGACAGTTACTTTTTGCCCTGTTTCTCGAGCCCTCAGGACACGAAAGCAAGTCTGGTACCTGATAAACCCTCAGCTAGAGCAGGTTTGAACTCTGCCCCCTTCCTTCTTTGCACCTTGGTCTCTGCAGGTGGTTCTCAAGCTGTGTGTTGTACCCCACTCACGGTCCTAAATCAAATCAATGTCAAAGCCATTTTGTTGTTCTCTTTAATAAAATGGAACAGGCGAGAGACTATCATATACAACACATTTAATCAGGAACCACTGTTTTGTGAAAACTTAGATATAGGGTAATGCATTTACAGACGTACTTATATGTAAATGCATATTTGTGTCATGGTAAAAATTCAAAGTCTGACCAAGGAGTGGTGGAGTATTCTTATAATCCCAGTACTTGAGGGGCTGATACAGGAGGATCGCAAGCTCGCAGTCAGCCTCAGCAACTTAGTGAGGCCCTCTGCAACTTAGTGAGATCTTGTTTTCAATTAAAAAATAGGGCTAAGGGTGTAGCTCAGAGTAGAATGCCCCTGGGTTCAATCCCCAGTCCTACACACACACACACACACACACACACACACACACACACACACACACACACTCAAAGTCTGAAAACCCCTCATCTACACAACCCTTTATCTGCCTATGTAACTTGGCTCAGCAAATTTTTCTCACTCGGACATTCAGATGCCACAAAATCCTTCCTATTCTCTGTACTCTGACTTTGAACCTTGGCCTGGTAATAGGATCTGCCTCCCCCACCTGCTTCGAGTCCCACCTAGGGCCCCTCTCGCCTTGGCAAGGCTTACTTCAGAGGAGGCAAAGGGAAACCTTTCCCTTTTCTTGCCCACATGTGCAATAGGAATTGGTATGAATGAGTATTTACTTATTTCTACTTTAAAAAGGGCAAGCAGTCTGCTTCAGCTTCTTCCTCTTAACAAGCTAGAGTCCAGCTGGGACGTGGAGAAGCAGCATAACAAAGGCCTTCCTTTCCTTTTCATCCATTCAGAGTGGTGGGATTCGGTTTCCATGGGCCCAAAGGACCTTTTCCTGAAGATGTGTTGAGTGCATTTCTGCTTGCTTTGTTTAACTCCCTGGGCCCAACGAGCAGTCATGCTTTCTCAATGTAATCACTTGGTGGGCTGCAGGATTCAGAGGCTGCTGCTCTGATCTCTGCAGCTTGGCCGGTTCCTTGCTATTTCAGAGAGTACCAAGAGAGGGACAGGAGTAGAGTAGGCTCTCAACCAGCCAGGCTCCAGATGGAAATTCTTTCCCCTGCTTCCTGCTGCCCCTAGCTCTACCAGCCCATGCTCAGCAGCCCCACCCCCACAGCACCTCAGCTCTGACACAGGGCCAGAAACAGACCGAATACTGGCTTTTGCATTATTCTTGTTTCTGCAGCAATTCTTTATCTATGGGTATGTGGCAAAATAGTTCAACAGAATCGTTTATTTTTTCTCCCTGGCAATTCTCCTCTTGCTTAGTTTGCAGATATAAGATGAAAAGTGGTTTTGGCCATTGATGTTTCGAAGAACGTGGACTATCTTTCATTCTGTTTTACTCTAGCCTCATCTCTCCCTTCAGGGTTAATCTCAGGCTGTTTGACTCCCGAGTTTCTTGCTGTCTTTTACAAAAAATAAGTTTCACTCCTCCTGCAGCCTTGCACAAAAATGCAGGGAGTGAGGTAACCCAGGTGATCTTCTCAAACATGTGACATTTGGGTAGGCCCTTCAGCTGTGGCGTCTTCGCAAGGGTGGTCTCTGCAGCCAGTTCCAGCAGCCCCTCTCCTACTGCCCCACTTTGCCCTGCACTACACATGATCTGTTCCATTGGCAAGGCTTGGAGGTTTAGAAAGGACGCTCTGTTCTTCATCTGCTAAGAGCCAAGATGTAGGCTATCCCTTTCCTTCTGGGCTTTATGAATCTATCCTCTGGCCAGAAACATGAGCAGCCACCTAGCTTTACTCATGAGCAGGTACACCTTCTGTCCCAGCCGTGGTGGCGCTTTCTCCCCAAGGCGCCCCAGTGGGTGTTGCAGTATTCTGTGCCCGGCTTCTGGCCTCTCCAGGCCAAGCTTCTGTCCCTTCACCTAGGGCTATTTGTAAATAAGGTAGCTCTCATCACTGCAAATTATTGCAGCAGGAGGGACCAGCATTGATTCAGAGACAGGGACACTGAGTGCAGCCTCCTCAGATGTTCAGCATTTGCTTTTTCTGTGTCTTCAGCCCAGTTCAGCGTCTTACTTCATAATTACAGCTGGAGTATGAATTACTTTGAAATATTTATAAGTCTTACCCAGATATCAAAATGCAATGTATTTCATGGTCTGTCACAGACCACCACTGCTAGTGATAAATGTATTTTCAAAGTGAGTGAGTGAATCAAAGAAAGAAAAGGCCATTTAGGTTGGTTAGTGAGCACTTATTTCATACAAAATATTGTCATTGGATACAAGCAAGTATAAAGGATAGCTTTCTGTCTTCAGAAATCTTAGAGACTAGTGGTAGAGCCAAAGAAGACTGAGATTTTTGAGCATTTTGGAATGCTCAAAGAGCATTAAGAGGGGTAAAAGTGGTGAAGTTAATAGCTAAAATATATCCAATTTTTCCATGTGGACAGTATTATTCTAAATATTTACATATATAATCTTTCCTAGTTCACACAGCAACCTTATGAAGTAGATATATCTGTTTTACAAATAGGGAAAATGGAACTTTATTCAGTTATTTGGCTGAGGTCACAAGGTTAATAGTTGAAAAGAGTTAGGATGAGAATCCAGGTCTCTCTGGCTCCAGGCACCTAATACTTCATCAGTGTTCTGGAATTCTTTCCATCTCTAATTCCAGATGAAAAACTGAAAGTACTAGTGTCTAAAATGTAACCAAAGGACGGAGGGGGAAGCTTATTTGAAAAGGAAAATAATACTGAACTGCACTTTGGAATTTGATGTGAAAGAGTAGGGTAAAGCGTCCAGGCTCCAGCTGTGGTGGCTCTGGGGCAGCACAGTGACTGGGACAGCGGTGTCATGTAGGTGAGGGAGTCCTTGGTGCGATGGCTGAACCTGTGGTACTGTGGGCCTGGGCAGACCCCTGGAAGGGGTCTAGATGAGCATCATCCCAAACGCCGGGGGTCTGGGGGCTGCTTCCTGCACACCTCCTTGGACTGCTTCTTTCCCCCAGGTGCCAAGGCCAAGAGCCCCTCTCCACCATTGCTGCTGTGAGCGTTGGCTTTCCAGCTAGCTGAATGAACTATACCCCTCCCTGCCTCTACCTTGGCATCAGAGCAGATGGAGCTCAGTGTTTGAGGTGGCGGTGGAGCTGTCCTTGCTGGGCCGCAGGCCTCGTGGGCCCCTTGGCATCACAGATTCTTCTTTTTCTCCTGATATAGGCATTGAGTGCCCCAGAGGAGCCCGAAACCTCCCCGGCTTGGTGCAGGAAGGAGAGCCGTTCAGCGAGGAAGCCATGCTTTTCACCAAGGAGCTGGTGCTGCAGCGAGAGGTAGGACCTCCCGTTTGCTTCTTGTGTGGGAGGGTGAGTAGGGCTCCCTTGGTCTGGCACTTCTCTGTCATGTCAGATCGGTCTGTCACCTTTACCCAGTTCAGCCTTGCACATCCATGAGCCATTCTTGCATCTCCCCACATCTATTTCCAGGAGCCCTGCATCATTGGGCAGGCGCCCCTAAATTACTCCTCTCCACTGGTGGCCTGGGACAAGTGGTGAGCACCGGGCCAGCCCAGCCAGAATCCTAATGCCAATATCTTACAGCTTTGCCGTCCTTCTCCTTGGTGAATTAGTCTGAGCTGCCTGCCTCCAGCTGGATTTAGAAGCTTGACTAACCCTGTCAGGGGCCAATTTTCTTTGAACATTTATTTGTATCTTTGAGTAATTGCATTTTCTGTAGCGGGTTTTCTGACTTAATTTAATTGTATTTCTGTTTCTGCCTGTTGGGCTGGCTCTCTCAGGCAGGAGTCAGGCTCTCAGCTGCTGTGGTGCCCTTCTACCTGCTAATTTTGCTCAGGTCTTTGTCAACAGATCCATCTTCCTTCCAGGATTATGCCAGCTGTTCATCCTGCTAGGTGGGCCCAAGAAAAGAACAATGGGAAAGTGTGCTGGGCTCGGGCTTAGGATTTGCGGTCTGCCTTTGTCCCTGTTTCCTTTACTCTCCAATCTCTCAGGTCCCTCCAGCTTGCATGCAGTATCGTAACATACACTGAGCTGCATCTAATGTGGTCCCAGAAGTTTTCTCTCTTGTGGGTCTTCATAGATCCTTGGGTGCAAGTGTGTGTGTATCTTTACAACATTCAGTGGTACGAAAGCCTGTGTAGAGGCTTTGGCGTCTCATTTTGACTTGAATCACCAGCACTCATTAGGTGTGAGAGGCAGGGAGAACAGGCCAGCCTGAGGCGCTGGAACAAGTGGCATTAAGAGAAACACCACTTTGACTTCCAACTCAGCAGTGTCCTTGCTGTTGGTTGCCACCTCTTTGGGATTACTCTAGCACCTGCCTTCTCGTTTTGTGAAAGAAACAAATTTGGCAAAAGAAATCTTGAATTCTCAATTCAAGAGATCTGGATTCCATTTCCCAAACATCAACTGCAGCTACTCAGCGCTATTACATCAGCTTCGTTGGCCACCTGTCCCTACAGTGCTTGGGCTGGGGCCTGCTGGACTTAAGCTATCCCAGACTCACATTACTGTTTGTTTTTGTTAAGATGCATTTATACTTGTGAAATAGGAAACCTTAATGCTGACATATCTACCTGCCCCCTCCCTCCCTTCTTGTCTTCAAACTAAACAATGTAGCTTATATTTTTACCAATTAAAGATAGCTCCCTACCAGAGAAGTGTTTCCAGAATCTAAACACTCCAGTTGTCTATCAGTACCTGTTGCAAGGTGTGTGTGTGTGTGTGTGTCCCAACCCTATTTTAGTTCTTATTTGGAAACAGGGTCTTGCCAATGTGCTGAGAGCCTCGCTAAGTTGCTGAGACTGGCTTTGAACCCACCATCCTCCTGTCTCAGGCTCCCAAGTACTGGAATTATAGGTGTTCACCACCACGACTGGCTCTGTTGCGGTTTTCAAAGGGGCCCAGAGATAGGTGGGACAAACTTGTGGGCCTTTGGATGTTGAACTAGATTTCAACTCTAGTTCAGATGAAGTCCACTCAAGTTCTCAACTGAAGGCTGTGACAGAGGAAGCAGACACCAATGTCTGCTCGTCTCTTGTGCTTTAGCTAGAGGGAAGAAATCCCTTCCTGTCCTGCCTGAGCCATTTGTTGGGAGCATTTTCCTCCCTTACATCTAAATCAGAATTCTCTTTCTGTTTTGATGACCAGAGTCATCTTCCTATTGCTCACATCTCCTGAGGTTTCTTTCCCTTTCTTTTCTACTCCTGTTTTCCCAGAGACTTTTCTGTCTAATTATATTTCTGGCCCACTGGTGATAGATAGCCTAATATACAAGGGGTCAAAGAGAATGCTGACCAGTTAAAAGGAACGAGTGGCCAGACACATTTGTACTGTCTCACGGTTACTGTGACCTTACCTTTGTTAACATTTACTGACAAAAGAGCGGACGTTTTCCCCCACCTTCTTTGATACCCCTGGCATTATGAGTTTGCAGATCCTTGGTCTAATCCAAAAGTTGATATTTATCTTTCTTGATTGTAGCGGCCCTATTTTGAGGGTCTCGATAAAGAACTTGGCTGCATTTTTTTAAGCTGTTTATGTAGTTAGTTGGGCAGGCTGTTTGGAAAGGTCATTATCCAAAGGAAATTAGGAGTATGCCCTCAACTGAGTGAGACAAGATGTCGACTGAAGGAACCCGGTGCATCTGACTCTCCTGGTCATTTCTCTTCATATGATGAATGAAAACTGTTTTCTCAACAGTATTGGAATAAACAGAGGTCTTTATTTTTTAAGAGCTTTATTCGTTTATTTTTACCTGTGTACCACCTTCGCCTTTATTCCGAAAGCTGTCTTGAGGAATGGTTTTCTTGGCTCTCCCTCCCACCTCCAAAAAAGATCTACCAAAGGAGAAAAGTGTGATTCACTGAAATGTGTGACTGTAGGAGGCGTGAGTGGACCCAGCCCTCCCCTCAGCTAGCCCTTACCTGCAGGGCAGCCTCCAAGGTCCTGCATTGCCCTTCAGGAACTCTGGAGCCAAGCTGCTGCTGGGTCGGTCGCTGCTGGTGGTTTTATATACTTTGTACCATTTCCTTGATAATCAAGCATTATCCCGGTATTTTCAAGATATGATTGTCCTGGGTCCTACCCCATCCCTTCCCTTTAAATTTATAAACATTTATTGATATTATCTCATTGTTGGCCAAGATTTCCCTATGCCCTTCATCTTTCCCCAGTTACTGCAAATCTGCAGAATTAGAGGAAAGGACAGGATTTCAAAACACTCTGTTGGGCCCTTCTGTATGACCCGCTCAGAGGCCCAGTCTTCAGGTTGGACTGCCATGTGTAAAGGCATAAAGCCACTTGGGGAGGATGTAGACAGAGAGGGATTGTGTAGTGGTCACTGTCCCTAAGTCTAACGCCTGTCAAGAAGTGAAGAGGAAGCTCGCTTGCAGGGCACCTGCACAGAAAAACACACCGTGTTTCCTAAGTGTACTGTCCTGGCTCTGGAGGGTGGCACAGGAATCCCTGCCTGCCTCTTCATCCGTTTTTGAGAGAGGAGAGAACTCTTGGTCTTTCCATCCCATATCTGCTTGTGGCGCCTGGAAATGTCAGGCAGCTCCTCTCTGTTTTCATAGGGCCCCTTTTATCTTGAGACCTGATCACCTGCTTCTTCACAGGTCTGTCACACTGGCATTAGTCAGCATAGAGCTACTGATGTTCCAGCCTCCACTCAGTTCCACTTTCCTGAATGTGTCTCTGGCCACTCTTTCTGCGCTGCCTCTTTCTCTGGTTGTTATGATGAATATAGAATGTCCCCTGAAAAAGCTCATGTATTGGCAACTGGAAAATACTGGGAGGCAAAATCATTGAATCATGAGGTTCTGATCTCATTGGACTGATGGTTTGAATGGATTTACTGAATGGTAACATAGGCCTGTGGGACGTGGCTGTAGGAGGAAGGTCATGGGGAGTGTGGTCTGGGGACTGTATATGTCCACAGGCCCCTTCTCTCTCTCTCCCTCTGTTTCTGGCCTCTATGATGTGAGAACAGCTTCCCCCCATGCACCCAGCCTGCCGCTGTCATTTATGCTTCAGCCCTATGGATAAACCATGAGCCCCAATAAATCTTTCCTCCTGAGTTGTTCTTATTGGGTACTTTGGTCACAGCAGTGGTCTGAAGCACATGGTGCTTGGGGCCCCGGCCATTGGTTCCTATAGGTGTTGGTTCTTTCCCCTGCATTGAAGGCTGGGAGACCTGTTCCAGGTTAGTGGACTGAGTGTTCTCATGGTGCTGCCAGCCTCCGCCATGTCATTACCTGATCTCTTTGGTTTTAGGGTTTTTTTGTTTTGGGGGGGGTGTTTGATTGTTTTTTTGTTGTTGTTGTTGTTGTTATTGTTTTGTTTTTGTTTTGATACTAGGGATTGAACCCAGGAGCATTCTACCTCTGAGCTATACCCCCAATCCATATATATATATATATATATTTTTTTTTTTTTTTTCATTTTGAAACAGGTCTCTCTAGGTTGTTGACAGTCTTGCTAAATTGCCAAGGCTGGTGCAATCCTTAAACCTGCGATCCTTCTGTCTCAGTTTCCCAACTACTGGGATTACAGGCTTATGCCAGCACACCCGGCTACCTGATGCTCTTTGTGACCTTGAATCCCAGAACAGCCAAGGAGCTCTTAGAAAACTTATCTCTTAACCTTTGCTCAGAGCAAGTCCAAGGAGTTCAACATTCTTTCCCAGCCCAACTCAGTTGTATTTTGCAGGGGCAAGCAATCTGATCTGCCAGTTTTTGCAAAGAAAGTTCTGTTGAAATGCAGCCATACTAATTCTGTATATATTGTCTATGGCTGCGTCCCTACTATAACGCAGTGCAACTCAGAGTTCGTAGTTAAGACAGAAGCAATATGGCCTACAAACCTAAATGATTTACCAGAAGAGTTTGCTTATTGCCTCTGTGGTAGAAAGTATGCAGAATTGGGTTTAAATGGCTTGTCCTGATTATGAAGGTGTGTGTGGACTGTCTTGTCCCCTGCCATTGGGCATGGGCTGCTTCTGAACCACACACTGTGAGATGACTGTATCTGTTGCTGTAGCTGTGACTGTGAGCTGTGCATGCTGTGACCCATTGGGTAGCATGTGCTTGCACACACACACACACACACACACACACACACACACACTGCTGCCTTTTTAAGGCAATTCCCTGCCACACTGCCAAGGACAAGCAGATCTGGTATATAAATTCCCAGATTGGGAATTGTGCCCATTGCTACCAGAAGTAGTGGTGAGAAGCAGTATTAGCTAATGGATAGATAACCAGCCTAAAAGTGCAAACTCCCGGCTTTCACACTCCAGTTGTCATGTGGTTCTGGGTATGTTATTCTTTTCTGTCTAAAAGAGTATTCCAGCCATCCTCTCCCTTTGGAGGCCTTGTCATGAATGGAGTAGTTATTTGGGGTCTCTTGACACCCGCTTCCCAAAGGCCAACTAGCTGGCACACACGTACCAACTTGCTGCTACATGCACAGCACGCTGATTGCTGCTATGTTGGAGAAACCTGGACTTTAGAGCAGGGGCCATAGGTAGTATTAAAAGGGATCAATGTCACAATTTGGCTCTCTTCTCAGTACTTGGCTGTAGGAGGTGCACTTCCCAGCATGTCAGGGGACCTATAGGGATTTGGTGATCATTTCCAAGGCCTTTCTCAGTGACCCCTTTGTCCTCTCTGAAACCTCAGAAATTGCCCTTTGCTTCTGCCTGGAAAATGACATCCTCATGCCGGACAGCCCTAGCTGGAAACTCGGGCTGTTGCCCTGACCTATTTCCCTTCTTCCTGCTGGCTTCAAAAAAGGAAGATGTCCCCCTGGGGAGCTCATTCTTCAGACTGCAGTAGCCTGGACACAGCCCTGGTTTTCCACTCTTCTCCCCACCCCTGCATTTTTAATAAGACACATAAAAGTATTATAAGCAACTGTTGCTGTTGGAAGAAAATGTATCAGAGAATGTGGCCCCACCCTGATTACCAGTGTGTATTTATATAGAGAGGTGTTACTTCTGGGAGAGAAAACAGCATAAAAGGAAAAGTAGATCCATCTCCTTCCTTTTAGTTACCCGCTATGCCGCGCATCCTCTCAGAATCTAAGTCTGTGTCCTCCCTGTGCCCTCCGGCTCCCCCGCCCTTGCCCCTCAAGCACTGTGGAATAACTCTGTAGCCTGCCTGCTCTCTTGTCCATTTGCACCCATTCCTTGCCAAGGGAGGAGACACATGGGCAGAGGAAGGGTGGCGAAGTTCTGTCTCTGGACCAAGGAAGAAGACAGTTGAATCCTAAAGAGATCCTAGACAGTAAAGGAAGCCTGGCCTCTCCGATACTTCCTGATTGCTTTGTCTGAAGGAACCCTCACTGAGCCACTAATCTTTACCTTCTAAAAAATAAAGTAGGCTGCATGACCATCTTTCCATTTATTTGCACAAAAACACCTTATTCTATATTGTCTTAGTTACTGCCCAGGAAAAGAGGACTACATCACAGTTAGGTTTTTAAAGAGCGCTCTTCTCCCAGGAGGTCCTAAAGGCTCTCTTGAGGGCCAAGGTTTGTCTCAGCTCCACACCCACCCTGGCCAGTTCAGAGCCCACCAGTGATCACGTTCAAATGGTTTGTTCTTAGTTCAAGGCTGTTTTCTTTTGAGGGTGCTCAGGTAAAAATCACTAAAATCACTGTCTTACTAGTGATCAAGCCTTAATTTTTTATAGCATTTTCCAGTTTACAAATGCTCTTATATATGATATTGTTATCTCACAACAAACCTATGAGGGATATATTCATCCCAGTCCTACAGTTCAGGAAACTCAGTTGCATACCTCTCTCCATACCTAGTTGCAAAACAGATACTAAAAGTCGACATTCCCAATCATATCTTGTCAGGTTTTGTTTGTTTTTAGTGGTACTGGGGATGGAACCCTTCTACCTCCAAGTTACACTCCAAGACCTATTTTATATTTTATTTGGAAACAGGGTCTCTTAAGCCAGCAAGGCTGGCTGCGAACTTGCACGATCCTCCTGTCTCCACCTCCTAAGTGTGTGGATTACAAGCTTGCGCCACCACTCCCGGCAGAAGGTAATCATTCTTTTTGTCATATTTTAATATTTTTCAACTTCAGAATGTCTGGGACTAGTAAAGAACTTCCCTGAGGGTCCAACATTGACAGGCATTGTTCCATGGAACCTTTTATTTTGATTCTGCTGCTGCTTATATCTTTTGACTGTATGATTCCTGCTTTAAGAGACAAATCTGAGCATGTACATGCATCTGCTTAAAAAGACATGGCTGCCATATTGCTTCTGAGATCAAGCCTCATCCCCTTGGTCTCCACATCCCCCTGACCACATTGCCACCCTCGAGTTTCATCACCATCCACTTCATAATTTGTACTTCATCAAACCAGACCCGTTACTCTTACAGTTCCCCATACATACCAGTAGAAAGAAACATGCAAGTGTTTGTTCAGTCAACTAATTGATTCTCTGTAATCCTAGAGATTTATAGAGTAAACTCTTCTTTGAAAGACTTTTATGTTTTCTTTATCAGGTCATTGGTTTTTCTTATTGTTTTTCCTGTCACAAAAGCACATAAAGCCTCTACTTCTGTTTTCTTTTTGGTTCTTTGGGAAATTTCCTAAGCTCAGTATTTGTGGGGGAGCAAAGAAGACTGGAGTATTGAGGCTGGACCTGGAGCTGCTAATTCAGGAACTTCCGTGGAAAAAGTCCATAACCAAGACTTGGCCTTACAGCCTATTATGGGACTCTGACCTGCCTGGCTCTCCCTGTCCATCCAGCCAGGATACTTAAAAGAGATAATGATGATGTTTCAGTGTCGGGGAAAATGTTCAGTGTCTTTTTGCTCTTCTGAAGGCATTAGAGTCCCTTTGCTCTCCTGAAACAGGCTTTTCATTTCTCTCTTCCTGGAATGTTTTTATCCTCTACATTCGTTAGACTATTAAGTGAAGGTATTATTTTGACATTCAGGCCAACAAATTCCTGTTTAGAGATGGGCTGTACTCACTATGTGAATATCAAGCTGTTATCTGCCACTTACAACGCCTTTATTTCTGGGCTCCTGGTTCTTGCCAAGTACTTCTAAAAGCCCCAGAAGGAGGGTCCTCCAGTCCCATTCTACACCCTGATGAAAAGAGAAGTTGAAAATGTAGAATGAGGGATCTGTCACGCTGCTCTTCCCCAGCCACGGGGTCTCCCTGCCAGCTTTTAGATTCCTAAGGTGGCTAGGTCGCCAACCACCGGTGGCCTTCCCAAGCAAGCTCAGCAGCATGTGCTGGCTCCAGTGGGATTCCTCTCTGCAAAGCTGCTGGCTCAGCTAGGCTCTTTCCCTGTTCTTCTGCTTAGAACTTTCATAGCCAGTCAAGCATAGAATTGCATCCATTCTTCTGAAGTAGCTGCTGGGCCTAATTTGTCATTGGCTTGGCCAAGATCCTATTACCTGTAATTGTGTCATATGGGCTGACTGGTATAGGCTTGATTGGCCTCACTGCCCTCCAGAGGCTAGTGTTCACATCCCAGGCTTCCTTTCAGGATCAGGGGTGGGACAAGGCCTGGTGGAAGACCATAAGAGGCATGTCCTCCTTGCAACATGTAGGAAGGTTCCAAGGATGGCATTCTACCCCTTAGAAAAAACATCCTTCAAAGCAGAAGCACTGCTTTCCTTTCTCTCGGGAATTGGTACCTCCTACTGCAAACTCTTCTTTCCATTTTCTCTACCAGGTCATTTGTTTCTCTTACTATTGTTCCTATCACAGAAAGCAAGCAAAAAACACAGTGCCTAGGCCTGACAAGTGCACTTCTCCTGCCCAAAGCAGGAGCGCTAGAGCCCTTGGCAGTGCCAAGATAATCCTGGCACTTGAATTTCCTCTCCATCTTTAGTTCTGACCCAGAGTAAAGACGGAATGGCTCAGACATGATTTCCTCCTGTCTCTTTCTACTCAGATGGTCCTCAGTACTCATTTGAACCTCATCTAAAGTGAGGCCTAGGGGTGAGAAGAGTGGGCAGTGGTTAAGCTCACTGATTCACTATAAAATCATCATTACTAACACAAGGTCGTGAAAATCCTTCAGAGCCTTGCTAAGTGGAACTCCTGCCATTCATGGTATTTGGTACTGTCTACCATTCTGACAAGAAATGATGTTCTTTATGAGCCATCCCTGTGGAAGATAGTGATTGCCAGGCACATTCAGCCTCCTGATCTACCAGGAGCTATGTAGGGCTTATGACCCAGAACAAATGGAGAGATGTTGCCAAGAGAAGCCTGCTGGACTCCCCTGGAGGTAAGCTTTGTGCTAGGAGAGCTGATGCCATTTATTTTAATGTAGATGTTTGAGATGCTCCTGAAATAGCACTTCCTGGCTTATCTTAACCTCTTCAATCATTCACCACTCCTGGAGCTTTGGTGAGGAGTTTCTTAAAAGGGCAGGGGAACCCAGCATGGTGGTACATGCCTGTAATCTCAGTATTTGTGAGGCTGAGACAGGAGGATTGCAGGTTTCAAGCCAGCCCAGCCTCGGCGACTTAGTGAGACCCTGTTCCAAAATGAAAAATAAAACAGGGCTGGGGGTGTAGGCTGAAGGTAGAATGCCCTTGTGTTCAATCTCCAGTACCACAAAAAGGAGGGGAGACTGAGTATCCTTAATATAATAATAAAGAGTTGAAGAAAAGCAGCTTGAAATTTTTGTTTTTCAGGTAACGTGAAACCTATGCTTTTCCTCTGAAAGCCTAATTTGGAAAATAGATCTCTGTTTCAATTAATACCTACCAAGCAGATATCTCCTTTCCAAACTGAAGATGGTCTCCTACAGAGCTGTCCTACCTGTTTTAGAAGAGCTTCACCCAGCTCTCTAGCATGTTAGCCAGCACCCATGTTGACTGTAATGTGAGCATTCCTGTGGGCGTGTTGGGGTCTCTCCAGATCTCCTGCCTCCCTATGCCATTTGTCCCAAACATTCCAAGCCATACCCACTGCCTGAATTTCCTCCTTGGTATTATATAATTCAATTGATAGGTTTTTAGAATGCTGTTCATAATATATAATAGCAAAGCTGCTTGAGCCACCAGCAAAGAATAAACAGACTGTCGATTGCCTTTGCTCTCCAGGTAGTACTAATATTCTGGTGTTCCACATGTGACTCCCCCAAGGACACAGGAGTGACTGTTCTGGTGGATGGGCTGACCTTATTCTGCTGTCTTCTGGCCATTAGCAGGCCCAACTGCCTCTGTCTGTTGCCAAGGACTTGAGAACCTCTGTGTTCCAATCCTGACTTTATTGATGAACTTCTTCCCACTTGCTACTCCACCCGTGACAGTTTCTGGTCAGCTGAACTTAAATGGATTTTGAAAATGAAAGTGACCAATGGTCTGTTATGAAATGCTTTGGTGCATGAAATAAGATTATGAGCAAGGTTGAGAATTAACACCACAGATACCCTCACCTGGCCCGACAACATGGCACGGAGAAAGGAAGAGCTCATTCTCTCAGACTCATCTTCAGAATATTTATGGACATTTTTCCCTTTTTGGTCCCTTAACAAAAACTCTTAGTAACATGTGAAGAGAGATCTGGATTCTCATTCCAGCCTAACATTTCCCATGTGATCGTGAACACATTCCTCAGCCTCTCTAAACCCAGGACAATCTTGGTACATGGTAGAATTCAATGTGAACAATGTCCCCAGCATCCTGCAGTGAAGCAGTCCTGCTAAGCCTAATTGCCACATCTGTATAAAGAGAGTAACTTCTCTATTTAGTTACTGTGAAAATAAAGCGTATATACATATATATGTGTGTAATATTTACATATATATGCATGCTTAGCAAACATCCTGGTAAATATTAAACACTTGATGAGCAGCATAACGTTTATTATTAACCAAAATCCTCTAATAGTTTTGATAAAGTAGGATTCAAACTTCAGTGGGGACAAAATGCTCTACCCAGAGTATAGTGATATGCTGGACCTAGAACTGTATGCTATGAACAGCATTCATATTAGAGACAATAAAGAATAATGCTTAGTCTTCTCCATAATCCCTCACACACTGTAACTGTTTAAGCCAGTGGCCAAAACTACACATATGCTCCCTTTATCCTTCGTCTAGTTTTGTGCCCATGGCAGAAACTGCCAGTTGATGACCACACCGCTTTGACTTGGGGCTGGGATCCTTCTCAGGCTCCTCAGAGCTACTACCAATTGAATGCTTTTAGCACCTGCATAGAAATCCATTTGCTGTCTAAGGTCTCAAAAGAACATTTCTTGAAGTACCTTCAGGCATCAGCCAGCCTTTTTCTATGAAGTACAGTGAGACAATGTCTCTTTGCCTCTGGTTCTGCATGGACCTACATATTGAAACCACTTCTTTCTTCCCAGTGTCACAATCACTGGGAGGGAAAGCAAAGGCCTGGAGGTAATGCCCAAGAGTCCTAAGCTGTACAAGAAACCTTTTCTCGATTTGACTGTGGACCAGTAAGACTAACCATCACCGTAAGAGGGGGAAGGCTAGCACGCCATAGATACTTCTTAGAGTATCTGTGCCTGAGAAGTAATGGCTGGAGTGTCCTTGCTCTGGGGACTCTCAGGTTAGTATATTTTTATCATTTACATAAGACTTCTGGCCTTACTTGTTTCTCAGTGTCATTGCAACTTGAACAAAAAAGGGGGGGGATACTGGGTGGTCTAGATCCTGGCTGGTGCAGACCTCCTCGTCTCTGATGGAGCAGCAGTACTATGTTTTTTTTCTATCCCCATCCTTCCCTCCCACAACCACACCAGTCTAAGATTGCCATATGGTTGTCCTTGATCTGCATTAAACTAGAAGAGCTGAAAGCTAGCAGAATGCCAGCAGGAGCCCTAAAGAAAGATCTAGGTGTTAACCAGGACAGAGAGGAACAGGAAGAGAACCTCAAGTAGAATTGTTTGGAGCAGCTGTCCATTGAACCAGGAATGAAAGGTTGGAGCGGGGGGATGTGGCACAGTGGATGAGTGCTGGCCTGGCATGCACAAAGCATGGGGCTCGATCCCTAGCACTCTATTAAAAAGGAAAACCAATAAGAAAATAGGGATGGGGTGTGGCTCAGAGGTAGTACACCCCTGGTTCATTCCCTAGTATCACAGGAGAGAGAGAGGAGAGAGGAGAGAGGAGAAAGGGGGGGGGAGGGAGAGAGAAAGAAAGAGAAAGAAAGAAAGAAAGAAAGAAAGAAAGAAAGAAAGAAAGAGAAAGAAAGAAAGAAAGGAGAGA
Organism: Muscardinus avellanarius; assembly: GCF_963383645.1. Classification (NCBI taxonomy): domain Eukaryota; kingdom Metazoa; phylum Chordata; class Mammalia; order Rodentia; family Gliridae; genus Muscardinus; species Muscardinus avellanarius. The sequence continues at coordinate 87,893,820 of NC_137795.1, forward strand.
AAGAGGGGTGGGCTGATTTAGAAGGGAGGGGGGAGGAATGGGGTGGGAATTGGGAAGGGCTAAATGAGTGATGTGTGCATGTATGCCCCTACCATCTTGTACTCCATTAAAATGTATGAGTATAACACACCAATAAAATTTTTTTAAATAAAATTTACACAGAAATAAAGAGGTTGGGGTGGAAGCTGCTTTCCTGTGCCCTTTCTCTTCCCAAGTTAGTACAATGCCTTCTTTCCCCCCTTTCCCATTTGTTGATACAGTGGAATTCCTTTTCGTAGTTACCAGAAAAGGATCTTGGCTTTGGATGTACAGCTAAAGGTGGATGGTGGTGCAGCGACGGAGCTCCATGTGCCACTTCACAGGTCTCCGGTGCTTACAGTGTTAGGGTGCCGTTGCCTCTTCAGTTAAGTGAATCTAAAACCACTGACCCGGGGTTTTTATAGCAATGCTGCAACCTTATATGAGGAAATGTAACAAATAGTCCATTACCACTGATTGGATATGGATTTTTGGCCTGGCCACCTGCCACTTGGTAATTTTAGAATAGGGTCACTTTCCAAATTGGAAGATTTCTTGCAGGAAGGGACTGATGTTTGCTAAATAGTGACTTCTTATCATCCTGCCCTCCCTCCTGCAGCCACGTGCCAGCCTCCTGGGTAGAGGGCCTGTCTCGGGGCCTGCCTGGCGGAGAGGACCAGAGCTTCTCCATCAGCTTCCAGGGCTGCCGACGCGGCCATTTCCAAACACCCAGGGTGCACTTAACTACTTCCTCCTTCTAATCTCAGCACTTCCACTCTGAGCACATCAGCAGCTTTGTAACTTACATTTTATTTTGCTCTATGTTTGGGGCCCTTCAGGTATTTGTGGGAGGAAGGTAGGGAGTCTGGCGAACTCTGTGGTGTCACTGATTTCAGAATTATACAATTACACCTGAGTCATGGTCTCTGGAGAATCATTTAAGCAAGAATGCCAGGAGCATGCTGACGGGATCTTGCTGCTTTCACATGCCAGTTTTTAAGGCCAGATCCTGTTTCATATCTGATATGTAACTGCCTGCCTTGGTTTCACCATCTACAAAATGGGATCCTTTCAAAGCTCAATTCTTCTTTGAGCTGAAATATGAATGCTCAGGCAAGGTGAGGTGCCTGAGGAGGCCCAGGCCCAGGGAGACTAAGGGTCCTGTGTAATCTTTTAGTGGATCTCTGGTCATTCCGTTGTTTTTTCTATCACCAGCATCTAAATAATGAGGCTTAACTTATGGAATAAGGGCAGTGTCAGTCTTGGACCCTGGAATGCAAGGCAATTATCTCCCCCACTGGGCTAAACGTAGGGCAGTATTCCCTTCTCTCTCGGCCACCATATCTGCAGCATTACCCTTTTCTTTTCTTTTTTTTTTTTTTTTTTTTTTTGTGTGTGTGTGTGGTGGTGGTGGTGGTACTGGGGTTCCTGGAAGCCCTTCTACCTCCAGGCTATACTCCCAGACCTATTTTTTTTTAATTTGGAAACAGGGTCTCTTAAGCCAGCAGGGCTGACTTCAAATCAGGGTGATCCTCCTGTCTCTGCCTCCCAAGTGTAGGGATTACAAACGTGCGCCACCATGCCCGGCTAGCATTACCCTTTTCTTGACCTGAGCAGGTTCTGATAAGCAGTATATCCTATGGGGAATATGTTCCAGAGGACTTAGGAGCTCATTCAGTCCTCCTTGTTAGCCACCTGATTGGACTAAGCCCTAAGTTGAAAATGAAAATCAGACACTCAATGTTGTGTCTTTCTGTTATGGGTTGCTATGCTTTTCTAGCCTAACACTGTGTCTTTCTGGTTGTCTGGACAAGACCATATATGATTTGCATTCTTACCTGTCTTGAGTATGACCAGTCTCACTCTTAACAAGGCTTCTAATCTTCAGGCCTGAAGCCATGACCTTGATGCAAGATAGTTTCACTTTATCTGCTTTCTATATTTTCTGGGCATGTGACCAAGGAGTAGGGTCAGTAAGGTATCACTAGAGATTGTCCTTGAGGCTTTTAATTTTTGCTTTTCCATCCCAAATTATTGTCAGCAACTGAGATATCCCAGCCCAACACCACTAACCCATGGCAACTTCAGAATTCATGAGGCCTTTGGATCCCTAGCACTTCTCAGTAAACAGGCTTCCAGCCTCACATCAGGGGCATCCTATGGCTTCCTATGCCATGGAGCTGTGGTGAAGCATCAGGGGCCAGCCCTTGCAGACATGAGGAAAGGCACCCAAGCTTGTCTAACACCCAGTGATCAGAAAACAAGAGCCTCCAGGGCAGAACAGAAAACTGCCCATCCTGTCCTTCCTCTTTTCATTCTTTCTCCCGCCCCGATGTGTGTCTGTAATTTGTACAGTATCGTTGAGAGGTGTTGAAGAGATCAATAGCAATTCACCTTTTCCCTTATTGATTAAAGTGACGGCAAGGAAAAATGGCAGGCAATACCAATTCATTTATCATGAGCTATCCATTTCCTACCAACCTACCAGTGATCGCTCCTGCCTGTAAGGTTCTTGATCAGTGGTTGGGATTACTCCTGTTTCTACACTACCTTCATAGGAATGAAAGAACTATTAGGTTTAGCTCTTGTCGTCAAAGCTTGGGAAAACGGTGTGGTAAACATGAATGAGAAAATTGCTGTCCAGCATGCTATTTGGCTTTATGGCTTATCTGAGGGGCTTGGTACACATGCTATGACACATGTCTCTAATCCCAGTTCTTGGGGAGCCTGAGACAGGATGGCAGGTTGGAGCCAGCCTCAGCAACTCAGTGAGACAAGAGGTGGAATGCCCCTGGGTTCAATCCCCAGTACCATCACCACCACCCCCCCAAAAAAGAAGAGGAGGTAGTGTGGCATCAGTTGATTGACATAACTCTGTCACCCACATCGCCCTCCTCCTATTTTTCTGAAGGACCCAGCACTCCCTTATTATCTGTTCTTCTGCAGAATATAAAGTAAGAATGGTGAATGAAAAGGCTATGACCCCTGTGAACTGGCCTCATTTTTTGCTGAAGGTACAGAGGTTCACCGTTCTTCTTCAGCCTTTCAGCAGTAACTGGCTCGCCCTGGGGGAACATGAAGTGCCTTTGTAGGTTTGGGGCTTGCAGGACAGTTACTATGCTTAGGAGATCCTGTGTCCACCTAGGGGTGAAGCGAGACAGATCTTGGCTGGCTTCTCTTCCTACCCTAGCAACAAGCACAGAAAGGTTGTGTGTGTGCTCTGTTCACCCTCCTTGGGAATAATCCCTTCTGCCTCTCACTTGGGAAAGGTGATGAGGGACACCTTTTGAATATGCCATTTCAACGGCCACATGTCAGAGTACTCATTGTTTAAATTCCACATTGTGAATGGCAAATTCTTAATAGCTCACTTACCTGGTGAGAAGACCAAAGTTCTTTGAATCCCAGGACTCTTAAAAGGGGAGTTAGCACTGATTGCAAAGCCAGAGCTTGCCTACCCAGCTGCTGCTTCTCTTTTATGTATCATAATTTGAATTTGGGTGCTTCTTACACAGAAGCAACTATTGGCCACCATGCCCAGCATGGTCATTAAGCCCCCTCAGCTCTTCTATTACAGCTGATGTTTGCTGCCTTGGTGCAAAGGAAACCAATTCCCAGAAGTCCCTGCCTGTATAAAGTTGTGATAAGTAGTATTCTCAGGGCCCCCTGGAAGATAACCCTGTTCAGCCACTTACCTGGGTGTGCAGTCAGAGGTGATCAGTGGGAATGGTGCTTCCCAAAGCTGGCTGCTGTCATCCGGGGGGTCACAGTCCTTCATGTCAGCCTGAGCACACAGCCAGGCTTCTCCAGAGCATCGCTGCCACCCCTGCTATGTTTGAGTCCCCAGTAGATTAAGGTCACTCCTTTGAAGTCCTTCTCCCAGTGGGGAGAACTCAATAGAAACCCAGTGTTGCTATCTCAGGTAGCTCTGTGGATGCTAGACCTGGGGAAGGCAGCCAGCTCTCTATGAAGCTGGCTAATTACATGTGAAGCTGCCAGCAGGACGACTGTTCTTTTCCCATGGATCATTAATAAACCATTCTGTCCTGCATGAGTGGGAGGAGGAAGTCTGACAGTCCCATCATCTTCCTCAGTGTTGAGACAGCTCTCCTTTTCAGTCTAAAGTGGCTGGGGATGACGAGAGGAAAGGAAAAGAAGAATCTATTCCCATGATTGCGTGTGTTTTTCTCCTAAGCTGGAAAGTGGCCCCCTGCTTTCACGTTGTCTTGGCAGCCACAGTACTGAGGGTTAGAGGCTTGCCATGGGTGGGAAGAGCTAGTGGCTTGGCTCCTAATATTTGCAGCAAACTACAGACCGGGTCTGATTTGGAGATGAGGCAACTAGTGCAGCAGATGGCAAATAGTCCTGCTCCACTGGGGCTTCAGACTCGTACCATCTTCTTCCTCCAGCCAAGACAGCCTCGTTCCTGCTCTGCCTGAGTACAGAAAGCATTTCTGGGTTTTTAGAAACTCCTTTTTTAGGCAAAGATGGAAGAAGGCAAAGCAAATATAATATAGGAAACTCAATCTAGTCATAAACATTTCCCTGTCAAACAAACTAAAATAGAGCTTTTCTTTTGTTGGCTAGAAGAATTCAAAATAGAAATCTACATTTTTTCTGTGGAGCATTGAGTGCAAAAATAAAAAACAGATTATAAATAGAAATAAGTATGACCCATTCAGTTTTCAAGGACTTGAACATATGCTTTCATAATACTGAGTTTTATAGCATTTTGTAGCTAGAATGGCTCAAGAGGTTATATAGTCCAAGCCAAAAATTTCTCAGTAGTTAAGATAACTGAGGCATGAAGAAGTTAATCACTTGGGCACATTCACATAGTAAATTCAAGGTAAACCAAAAGTCTCCACATTCCCACTATGGCTCTTACCTTTACCCCCACGGTGCCTCCTAGAGAGCAGCAGCCACGGCCCCATCATCCACTTGAAGTGCAAGTAATGATGTGAGACTGTGACAGTGGGTGTATGTGACTGAGATAGACAGAAGTAAACAAGAAATTCTTTCCAAATGGGTTGTTTTAGTAAGAGAAGGACCAAGGAACTCCTAGGGGCCTCAGCATTCTGTAGAAAACTGCCCAGACAGGGGTGCTGCACACAGGATCCAAAGGCTTACCAGAGGGGAGAAGTACAGGTGGCTGACAACCTGGAATTTTCCATTGGTCCTCCTGGTTTGCAACTGTAGAAAAACTATCTATGCATGCCAACATCTAAGCTTCAGATGAGCCCAGAGGAAATAACCAAGAGAGCTAAACTGCTGTGAGTGGAAGACTTTATCTTTCTTTTTTTTTTGTTCATTTAATTTTTATTATTTTGGGGAGGTGGTATTTTCATTGGGGGTTTCACTGAAAACTGAGGTCAAATTACCTACTGGGATTGCCCCCAAACTCCTTGGACAAGGTAGAGCCACAGTGCCATCTCTATCCCCAGTATGCCATGCTTGGGGATCTGTTCCTTCTAGCATCACGGAGACCAGGTCTCCATCTTGTCAGCAATGACATCAGTTTGTCTTTTAAGGTATTATTCAGTGGGGGAGAAACAAGTCACCTTTTCTGCAATTTAATTTTATTAACTCTGATTTCCCCCCTTTCAAAACACAGCTAAGTGAAGCTAAACATACATACCAGGGCTATATTTAGTCCTGATGGTGTGGTAGAGTAGGGAAGGCACAAACATAGAGGTTTATCTGCTACCTAGTAAACACAAGGAGGTGTCAGGGCTGGAGATTCAATAGTAATAATAAGCATTTATATGGTGCAATGACAGCTTTGATAACAGGGCATAATTTTCTGGGGATTGCTATTAATTGTTCTTCTGCCTGTGAGCGGCCCCCTGGTGAGGGGCTTGGAACACCACGCAGAGTTAAGCTATATTCAACATCACTTAAAACAGTGTAAAATAGAAACTGAATAAAATACACAAAGGTCAGAATGGCTGTGAATGTGTAGACTAGGAGCTGGGGTACCAAGGGTTAGAACCCAGTGAACCTGGTACTCTTAGGAATTTGTATGCAGTTGCTCTTGGATTTTTTGAGAGTCGAGTTGGCTGCAGAGTCGGTTATACTACTCTATAGTTTTCCCAAATTCAGTTCTTCCTCAAAGGGGTTTCATAAGCTACTTGTAGCCAGCAAGAGATGAGAAAAGACAACCAGAATCAACCAGTGTTATCCCACTGAACTTTCTGTATTGATGTTTTGAAAGTTCTTTAACTGTGCTGTCCAGTACAGTGGTCACTGCCACAAAGGGATATTAAGCATTTGAAATAGCGAAACTAAGAAACAGGATCTTCAATAAAATTTAATTTTAATATAAGTAGCCACATGTGGCTAGAAGTTGGACATTGCAAGACCAGCAGGGATCCATTACTAAGCACTCTGGAAATGTGAGCTTTGCCTTACACAAATTTGCACATTCCCCTGTATTGCTGAGTGTGTTTTCTCCATTCTTTTTCCCTTACCTTTATACTTCATCCTTGTTTTCTTTTTTTTTTTTTTCTTTTTCTTTTTTTTGCCTGCAGTCTTGGTGGATTGAACCCATACCTCATCCTCTTCACTTAAGCTTCCAAATTGATTTGTAAGAATTATACATATTGCCAAGAAATACAGAAGGTCAGTGCTTGGATCATACCAGTCATGGCCTTGTCCTCACCCCTTTTTCTTCTGACAGGCCCTAGTCCAGCTCAAACCAGGTGTCCCCCGCTCTACCAGAAGAAAGTAGGGAATGGTATCAGATCTCTAGCTGAAAACCATGGAGTCTCGCTGTTCACATGGAACATCCAGTCAGTGCTGGGCCTGAACTTGAGCTCCCCAGCACCTGCAAGTATTACAGGCTATCAACCAGGCAACCCACTCCTGGCATTCTTTGGTCCCTTTGGCACCTCAGCTGAAGATACCTTTTCCCATAGCTCTTTTGACACTTGTTGACTGCTTAGAATATATCTAGTCATTAGGAAGATAGGGTGTAGTGGAACAGATGACACTTGTAATCAGAAATCTCATGCTTTGAAGTCCTGAGTCTTTCATTTATCAGCTCTGTGACCTTGACAAAAATCATTTCATCTCCCTGAGGCTTCATCTTCCCCAGTAAAGAGGAGCATGTGTAGACCGTATGACCTGTAAGCCGGGAGATAGCGTAGAAGGGATCCAAAGAAAGCTGTGAAGCCCCATGCCTCTGCACAACGACCCCCTGCAAGTCTCAGCCTGCACTGAATGCAGCCCTTACCCAGGATCTCCTAGGGAGCTTCGCCTAGTCTAGTTCCCACTGACCAACACCCGCAAGTTCTGCCCAGCACCACAGACCTCTGGAGCCAGGCTGGGTGGCACTGCTTCCTCTCATGGTTGAGGCATTCACAAACCTCTGGGAAACCTAATTTCTTTGGGTCATCCTCCGAGATATCAATTGGGCCCATTGCAGGAGAGACAAGAGGTTTCTTGGCTTAGGTGGTGTGTCCGTGGGGGCAGAGGAGGTAGAAGTCACCTGAAGTGTACAGCTCTTCATTCCGGCTCCATGGCTGTTTGCCAGCCCCCCCTCTCCGCCCAGCCGTCGCAAGTCACTGCTCCAGGGATTGTCCCCAGCCTCCCAGAGCCCCCGTGGAGCTGCCAACACTGCACAGCTCACAAAGGGCCCTGTAGCATCTCTAATTGAGGAGCTGGTGAGCAGACGCCCTCAGTGGAGGTATTTTTAGCTACAGTGATACAGCCTCATCTTTTTGCAGAATGTTTTGTTTAGTTATTTTTTAATGAAAAAAATAAATAAAATTGAAGACTATGGTACTTACACCCCAGTGCCAACACCTAAGAAGTTTTGGCGCACCCCCCTCGCCATTGCCTATGTAATTAATCCTCCTAAAACCCAGGTGCTGAAGCTCAAGGTTTTGCCAGAATATCAGGCCAGAGAGACAGCATGTACAGAAGCAAGAAAAGCTAGAAATAGGAGGAATAATGCAGACTGGCCTGATGTAGAGGTGCCGAGAACTCTGCAAGCAGCGTGGGCAGCTGGGAACCACCTTCCTCCAGGCCTCTGAGGCCTCTGATGGATTTCTTGTATCAAGTGAGTGGGCCTCAACTGAGCAGAGGAGAGCCTTGCACAATGCTATACGATGAAATCCATTCTGTGGCTTGCTGACTTTCTGCACTTTTATTTTCCTTGTCTTCATCCTGTCTGTGACTGGTCACATTTTCCTTGGCTTTTTTTTTTTTTTTTTTTTTTTAATATCATGTACCATGGGGTTGGGGCCTAGAGGACAGTCATAGACCTGGCTGCAGGCCCCATAGAAGCATCCTGGATTAACAAGGGTAGTAGTTCTCAACCCTGGCAACCCACTGGAGTCATGGAGTACTAGGAAAGCTGCTGATGCCGGGGCCTCCTTCCAGGTTCACCAAGCACCAGGCACCAGCTTTTTGTTTTAAGTTCTCCAGGTTTATTAGCTAATACCAAAGACTTATTTTGTTAACTTAAGTATTAAGATTTAATTAGTTTTCTTATAGTTACATAATATACTAGCTATATTTTTTAGAGATGCATCCTTAAGTATGTAAGGTTGAAATGGCATCATATATAGGATATACTGTAAAACACCTCACCAAGCCAGGCATGAGGCACACTCCTGTAATTCCAGCACTTGGAAGGCTGAAACAGGAGGATCGCAGGTTTGGGGCCAATCTTAGCAACTTAGTGAAACCCTGTCTTCAAACTAAAAGTAAAATAGGGTGTAGCTCAGAGGTAGAATGCCCTGGGTTCGATCCCCAGAAAAAATAAAAAATGAAAATAAAATTGAGCTGGGGGTATAGCTTAGTGGTTGAACTCCCCTTGGAGTCATTCCCGGTAACACACACACACACATACACACGGGGTATAGCTTACTGGTTGAACTCCCCTTGGAGTCATTACACACACACACACACACACACACACACACACACACACACACACACACACACCCTTAAGCAAAGAAAAGTGGGATAAATGAAGCAAAGATGACCACTTTGGTACTCCTTGAATCTGTGTGATGGGTTTATGGGAGTTCATTACTATTCCACTTTCAGGGTTTTGAATTATTCATAGCAGGAAGGTTTTATAATTAAAATGGTTTAAAGGTACTTTTAAAGCTCCCCAGGTGATTCTAATGTGCAGCTGAGGTTGAGATCAACTAGGGGATTGGATATGGATACCCACAGCCTAGATAATCATCTGCACTTCCATCTTCCATCTTTGCGTGACGTAGCCTAATCTCTCAGGCTAAGTCCCTTGAGTAATCTGGACTCTGGGGGGACAGGATGAGCACAAAGAACAAGTTAAATCTGGATCTAGAACTGGAATTCAGGAGTGGCCACCTAGATGGCTTCATTCCTTCCACTGAATGACCTGACCATAACCGGCCGTGAGAGCTGCTCTGCCTTGGGGTTTACCTGGCTTGTCCCTGCCCACACTGCATGTCCTGAGCATTTCTCTGGCCACACAGGGAAATAGAGCTGCAGCTGCACTGTGACACGTGCCACAAGAGAGCTCTCATCTCTTCCAAGTCCTCAGCACTTTACCATGTGGGATTCAGCTAAGCTGCCGAGTGGGGCTGGAACTTGTACTTCCCCATCCCAGGAGTCCACATATTCTCAACTCGGTGCATGTGTGTGGGGGACTCCTTTGTGTCCTCCGTGCCTATTGTAACTCCCAGGCGCTACTTTGCTCTGGCTGCTTAACAGGTAAAACAAACAGCTTGCTGCAGCCAAACTAACTGAAGCACTGGTGCTCGGGCTGGAAGCTTCCATGCTGCATTCACACACCACAGCCTTGACCAGGACCCTGGCTTAGCGGTTCTTCATTCAGGGACAAGCTGTTGGCCCTTCTTTATTTAGGGGTCTTTGTGACTTACACCTAAACGTTAAACTAATCTGTGTGTTGCTAAGGGATGCAGAAGCAGAAAGGAGAGCTACAACTGCCCAGGTCACTCAACCAGCTCAAAATAAATACAGCATACCAGTGTATTTACTGAGAGCATGGCTGCTGTCTTCCAACTCCCAGGGGTTCCTGAGACAGTCCTCTCAGCAAATGCCTGAGAGGGGGAAGTCGCTCCCCTCCGCAAGAGGGACTGGGGCATCTCTGCCTTCCTCTCAAGGTCTGAGCCAGTAATGACCCAAGCACTGTCTGTTGCCACAGTTCAAACTGGTGAAGCTTCCTTTTCAGCCCGCTCCTAGGACAAGTAGCCACCAGGTACTAGAAGGTAACACTATAAGCCCACCATGCTGTCTGTGCTGCTTTCCTTCATGGGACTCTGGCCGGATGGAGGCAGAGGCTTTCCCTGGCTCTGCAGGATTCTCCCCTGTGCATCCCCTTCCCCAGCTGTCACCACTCAGCTTAACCATCTCAGTTGTTTGGTTACAGTGCTGAGCACCTCCAGAGCAAGGACCAAGTCTTCATGCCCATGGTTCTCTGGTGACTGGCCCTGTGCCAGCCCCTGGTCACTATACTGGTTCTAAGTAAGCATACAAAGGAATGAGTGGCCGAGGACAAGGAGTGCCACCACGCCAAGGACCAGAAACTTCCCATCTAGAGATTAGCTTCTCTTTCATTTGTGCTGTGAGCCTCAACCCCTTGGTGACCTAAAGTCGGCCTGGGTTCACATATAGAACAACCTATGACTGTCTAGAGCAGCTTGGGGCTGTAACAGCTAGAAGGAATCATGATATTGGGTTGTCTTCTTGCCTTCTTTTGGAATAAAGGGTAGTCTCTCTGTGCCTTGCTTTCTCCTTTTTGATACTCCTAGGTCTCAGCCCTCTGTCTTCTCACCCCCTTGCCTGGGACTCTGAGGAAGGTTTCCCCTGGTTTCTCCATGGCAGACAATAATTGACACCTGGCCAGGTGTCTTGTAAGTTATTCCTCCTGAGTCTGAAGGAAGGCTCTGGACAATAGTTGAGCTTAAACAGAGCCATGTACAAGAAGTGCTTCTGGAGCTAGCAGCTGGCCTGCCTATCAGAAACCAGTCTGATCAATCTTCTCCTTGCCTCCCTAGAGAAAAGGCCCCCAATCCCCTGTGTGTTTTTTAAAATATCTCTATCCCTAAAGATTGTGATGGATTTGAGGTAGAGTCTGAACACTGATATTTAACAGCTCCTTTAGTGTGCTAATGTGCTCCCGGGACTGAGAAGCATTGCCTCAAGACAGTCTTCTCCAGGAGTGCTTGTCCTCCCTGGATGGCCACCGCTGTCCTCCCTGGATGGCCACCGCTGGCCTCCCTTCCCCCGGGAGTGGGGAGAGCAGAGAATCCTGTGCCTCCTGAGTGAATTACAAGAAAAAAACTCCCATATTGTGCAGTTGTAGGCACAACACAAATAAACCACTCATGCACACCCACTTCTTAACCTTGGGCAGCTAAATGAAGGGAGATAGATTTATCTGTAGACAACAGCTCACTTCTGGTTGTGGAGGTACTACTGAGGGAGAACAATCTAGAGCTGTCTCTGCAATTTGTTGCCAGAATGACAATTTTGGATTCTAGCTTAAGGAACACTCACCTGCAGCCAACCCCCAGGATCCAGGCATCACATCCCATCCGTAGGTAGTAGAAAAGCCTGCCACAGCAGTGAGAGGAAGGGCAGGCACCAGTTGAAATCCCAGACAGCTTTCTACCCTCCCATATTTTGTCAGATATTTCAAGCTTTAAGTCCTTATTCGTGCTCTGCCTACTTGGCTGGCTGTTCTTGCACTTGAGCGGCTTGTTTGCCTGGACAGGTCCAAGCTGTCTGAGCCATCAGCAGCTGCACCTCCTCCCTCGCGCCTTCTGTCTGAGCCAACCTTGATTCACAGTAGTGCAGATGGCCCCGGCGTACCCAGCGAAGTCTGCCACTCCCATCCCCTCTCCTGCCCTGCTTTCCCGAGATGAAGGGGCTGATTGGGCCAGACCTTCCTTGCAGGTCAGCCTAGGGCTAAGATGAGGCCTGCTCTGAGTTCAAATTCTGGCATATCCGCCTTATCTGAAACTCATAGGAGAAGGGTAGGGCAAGGTTTAAGTTCATATTATGCAGAAAACACTATTCAGCCTGCATCCGAGCTAATCTGTTTTTGCAAATGTCCTTAGTGCCACCCTTCTGCTTCCTGAGTATTATTGAAAGTTAAGAGAGAATCAGAGAAAGGATCAGGTATCAGAAACCACCTTTCTTTTCCTTTCCTTTTAATACAAACCTTGGCAACTTCTAAAAGTGTACCACTTCTGATTTTCTCAGTCCATTTCAAGGTGTTCAGAGGCAATACCCTGCAGCACACCAATGTAATCAATTAGTTTCCCTTCTCCTTGTCCCATTCTAACAGAAATGAGTAACTGATGTCAAATGTGGGAGGGGCCACGGGTGGAAACACTGCAGCAGCCTTGGGGCTCCCCGGCCTTTCCCTGTGCTGACTTGCTGCCTGGCAGCAGGAGAATGGAACTGCAGGGATTTGAACATCCCATCCACAGACTGCCAGAATGAGACCTGTAGTCATCCACTCTCCCAACAGCCTGCATTAGGAAGGGAAGCTGTGGCAGCTGTCCACTAGCATGCCTGTTCCTCTTTGGGTGTGGCCAAGCTATACAAATACATTGGCTCACTGGAGTCACCTATAAACTTTTGTACTGGCTCATTTGGGTCATGTATCAACCTCAGAGACCCCAGCAGCTTTTGAGATGCCTGTGGTATAGCAATGTCAGTATTCACAGTATGTACCCTGATGTTCCCTTGGCTGTTAAACGTTTTTTCAAGGGTTTTCTCCCAGGATACTTAAGTAGGGAACAACATAACCCCCAAGGCAAAACTTTTCTTTACCAGAATATCAGGATTGAAATACAATCTACTCTCTCCAAGACTTGATGTATTTGCTTTAAGACAGTTTCATACATTGATAATGATTAAACTATTCTTATTGGCACCCAAGAACCAATGGCATCCTGAATAAAGACAGAGGCCTGAGAAGGCATCTGCCTCTGTCCCTAGAATTTGGAACCAGTCATTTGGTGAGCTCTCTCAAGGCATGGAGCCATGGATGTGAGGTGGAATTAAGGGGCTTTATTTCACTGAAATATCATAGTTACCTATAGCCTAGAGCTGGCCTCTACTGTCTTCTATCCATTTGGTACAGAGGAAATATCCTTTACCAGAACAAAGTAACCAGGAGCCTTCTCATTTCTATAAAAACCACATGACAGATCTCACCAAAGTGGCTCTTCGTGACTTCCCGAAGCCGGGCATGGTGGCGCACACGTGTAATCCCAAAACTTGAGAGGCTGAGACAGGAGGATTGCAGGTTCACAGCCAAGCCTCAGCTACTTAGTGAGGCCCTCTGCAACTTAGTGAAACCCTGTTTTAAAATAAAGAATTAAAAACAGGGCTGGGGGTATAGATTGGAGGTTGAATGCCCCTGGGTTCAATCCCCAGTACCACCAAAAAAAAAAAAAATTTTTTTTAAATGATTACCCTAGACTCTTTGTCTAGAATTATATGTCACTTTTTCTTCCTGTTACAGTGGTTACCTGTAATCACAGGAAACATAGATCTCTCAGGTATATTCCCTTTTCCTCATGTCTAACCAAGTTTTAGTGTCATGCCTGTTTTGCATTTGTCCAGATAGTCTTGTAATGTGGAAATGCTGGACTGAGAGAGACCTGCAGGCACAGTCCGGGTTGTTGAGGTGGGTCACAGGGACTTGAATTGACAACATTTGTATTTGTCCTGAAAGTAATCATCAGATTCCTAGCCAAAAACTTTAGCCAGCAACAACGTGTGGCAGAACACTACCACCCACCCCCATTAGGTCAGAGAACAGCTCCAGGAGAGACACTGCCTTCAGCCTGCCAATCTAGAGGCTGGGAGATCGGGATAGGGAGGCTGTGCCCTCTTCCACACATTGTTGCCTACGAACTGCCTGGAGAGGGACCTACAGAGTCCTGCCATTGGCCCCGGAGCTGCTCCAGTCATCTAAGTGCCTGCTTGATGCCAGACGCCCTGGATGTGAGGGGGCTGCACAAGTACAGCTACTGTTCTCCCAGGGAGCATTTTCCTGTTGTCGCAGTATGGGGATATCCCTCAGGCACCATGTGTTGCCGCCAGTAAAGCTCCAGACATGAGGGACAGCTCTAGTCTCTCCAGGGACAAGTTGGGGAAAGCTTCCCCAGTTGACTCTCCCCCAGTCTAGGCTGTGAAGGGAAAAGCCCAGGCATCCCTGACCGTCTCCTGTCCCAGTAGCATTCCAGCTCCATCTCAGGCCTCTTCATACTGGCAGAGGGAAGCCCCCTCCAGCTCCAGCAACAGCACTGTGTGGGGACTTCTTTATCCTGTGGCACACCAGCGCAGTGAAGCCGGAACTTCCAGGAGGGAAATGAAGTGATCTGTGGGGGTGACAAGCTCAGCACAGCCCATGTGTTTTGGGTGCTGATTTCCAGAGGTTAAATGCTTCCGGTTGCTCCTGACCTTCCCTGCCTCTGTGTATTGCTCATGTCTAATATTCAAGGTGGTGTTCATGCAGGGAGAGGGGAGAGGAAGCTTTGCGGCTTTACTCTGGCACCAGACATGGATTCTCCATCCAGCATAGCATTGCCAGAGGGAAATTGCTGAAGTAGCACTCTAGAGAATTGTCCGGGAGACCCCTCCATCTCCTGCCAAGCTCAACAAGCCCTGCCCGAGCACTCTTCTGAATCGCACCTCACTGCAGCGCCACTCCTTCCCCAGCACAGCAGAGGGCATGGCCTTACAGGGAAGTCCTGAGTGCCAGCAAGAGAGGCGTTGAAGAGAAACGAATTGATGGACGAAGGGGGAGTGCCGCTCAGTCATCTTTTAAGTGGAAAGGAAAAGGTCATCGAGCCATAAGGGGCTTGGGTTGGATTGTTGTTGACTCTGCCTTGCTGCAGCAAAAGGGCCAGCTCACTGGGTCCGGCCCTGGGCACCGCCAGCCCCTTCCAGCTGCTGGCAGCCCAACAAAAAGAGACGCATGCTCTGTGTACACAGATGGGTTTGCATGTCAGCGTGAGCCCATTTTTAGCCCTTGCCCAGGAAGGGCAGTCCACGACACAGTAATTTAATTAAATTTGCCTCCCTCCATGGCCCACATCTTTGAAGAGGTTTTGGGGGAAATGAATCTGGCTGAGGAGCATTACCCTGCCGCTCTGGCACAGCCCCAGAGCCAAGCCGGAGTACCATAAAGGGTCTCACCATTCTGAATACGGCCCAGGGCATCTGTCTGCACTGCAGGCTCCCTGGCCATGGTGTGCGCTGGCACATCTGGTAAGGCAGCCTCTGGAAGCAGTCCGTCTCCATCAAAGGGAAACCACTGGGGGCAAAATAAGGGGACTCCTCACCCCCTACTCAAGACTTGCTGGCAGCAGCTTCAGCAGTAACTAGAACCACTCTTGACTTTCACCACCATTTTCAGCATGTTAGGATGCTCTGAGAGGGCAGAATTAATTAAGACCCCCATCCTCCACTGACTCCACAATCCCAGGAATAGCTATAACCCAGACTCCACATCCCTGTGCATCTGTCCTGGGAATTACTAACATTTAAGGACCTGAAAATAATTGTCGTTGCTTTCAGTGAACTTATTTCTGTTTTATATACCAAATGCTTATCAGTCTTTCTGCAGGATGCCTACACCCACACCCCAAAGACCTTCCCCTGCCATCCAGCCAGCCAACACTTCTCTGGCATTGAGTTTACCAGGAAGAACCTAGGCTTTTCTTTGGCCAACTCCCCCTGGTCTACTGGCCTGCCCATGATGGGGAATCCTTTCTTCCTATCCCTGCCCTCTCATCCCCAGCCTTCTCCATCCTAGGTGAGCTGCAGCAAGCCTGCCAGAGAGAGCATTCTCTTTGGTTATCTGTCTGTCTCCCCACCAAGAGCACATCCTCCTGGCTGGCTAATCTCTCCAGTGTAATGATAGCAGTTCCTCTGAGAAAAGGGGAATTCTCTGGCACAGTTCGTCTCAACACCAACATAACAGAGGCTGTTGCTTAGGAGTGGGAATCATTAGAGTCAGGCCATTATTGGAGGGGACGGGTCTCCAGGGGAGCTAGCAGAAATTACCGCTCTTTAATAGATGGAAACTCATTTGCTTGAAGCCCCCGCCCTCCTCTTTATTTCCTTGCATTCCCCACCTCCCTTTTCACAGCTTTGAAGTTAAAAAGAGAGGTAACTCCACCCAATCCAAGACAGCAAATGTCTGCTAAATTAACTTGGTTAAGAGATCCTTTGCTGAAAGCGGCTGTTCTTTTAGAATGTTTCTATTGGGACTTCACTTGAAAACATCATGAAGGAGGCACATTCTAATTAAATCTATGTGATAAAATTATAGCCAGGGCCACTCCATTTCCCAGGAGAGGATTTGTTGAGATGGGAGGGAGACTGTTTACTAGCTTCCTGCCCCCTGTTTCCAAGTAGGTCCCCGAGTCAGCATGAGCTGTCCTGAGCATTCCCTCAGAGGGTCCCCTTGCTTACACAACGCCAGGGAAGGCAGGGGAGGTGGAAGCATGGCTGCACGCTTCTGTATGTCCGGTGGTCTTCCTGACCTTGAACAGACCTCTAGCCTGATTGAGCTTCGCTAAGTCTCCCTGCACAGAGGTGGATGCTCTTTACCTTACTGCCCTGCACTCATGTAGAGAAGAAGGCTGCTTAAGCAGTAAATGTCCCTTCTGATCAACTGGCTATTGGGGATGCCATGAGAACCCAGGTGCCCTAGGACACTTAAGGCTGAAGAGAAAGTAAAAGTTGACTGATTAGTGTGTGTGTGTGTGTGTGTGTGTGTGTGTGTGTGTGTGTGTGTATTGGGGGTGGAACCCAGGGGCTTTCTACCTCCAGGCTACACTCCTAGACCTATTTCACTTTTATTTGGAAACAGGGTCTCACTAAGTTGCTGAGAGCCTCGCTAAGTAGCTGAGGCTGGCTTCGAACCTGCATGATCCTCCTGTCTCAGCCTCCCAAGTGCGGGGATTACAAACTCGTGCCACCACACCCAGCAGTTCTAGCTCTTAAAATGAAATCATGACTAGGCACCATCTGTCTCAGGGCATTAAGCACAAATAAAGTAATGGTGGGAATGGGCTTCCCCTCCCATCTCAGAAGGGACCTGTTAGGGATTACAGGCTCCAGGGGGGTACTAACCACTTAGCGATTTCTGGAAATGCTACCCCCTGGAATTGCATACCATGGTGGTCCTGCTAGTCTTAATAGTGCTGAGCTGAGAACCCAGAGACCAGGTATCTGCATTCACTAGCTGTATTAGGCATTGCCTATCTCCTGGGGCTTCATTTTCCTCATAAATAAAATGAGGTGGCCCAATGAGATTTTCTGAATTAACTTGGAAGTTGTTCTTGGCTGTGTCCACATTCCTGAAGTTAGAAGCCATAAACCCACACTTGGTATCCATTACCAGTCTGCGGTCAGCCAGCCTTGGTAACACACCCATGAAGTGAAGGTGCCCTCAGCTGACATGATTTCAGTAGTCAGAGTTGATGTGGACTTGAACAAGGAGCAGGAAGAGGGATTGAGGAAAAGGAAAACTACCAGCGGGCACAGTGGATGGAAACAGGGAGAGCATGGGATGGGCCAGCACCATAGTCTTCCTGTATTCATACTTCTGTGTGTCAGAACCTATTTCTGCCACACATACACACAACACATCTAGTCCATATAATCAATTCCGTCATACAAGAAAAGGAAATCAAACGTGCTCTGAGGTCACTCCGTCTTGCCCTGTCCCTCTGAGTCCTCTCTTCTCTTTTCTTAAAGGAGTAATAATCTTTCTTTACATGGTTCCTTCAGCAGTCCCTTTAGTCTTTTTTCCCCTCTCCCTCCTTTCGTACTCCAGATTCCCCCTTCCCCAGCCTTAAAGAGATGAATTGGAAGAATATGCTGTCATGTCAGAAGGAAGCCATTGTCAATTCACACAGGCAGACGCTAATAGGATAAAGTATTATCCGACTTCCTTTAAGTCCAGAAATTAAGTCTTCTTGCAGTGGTAATAGATTATAACTTGTAACCACTGTGGCTGGGAGGCTGCAGAACAGGCCTTGGTTGGTATCTGAGGCCTCGGCTCCATTTCTGGGCTGTTGTAAGGGATGCACTAAACATTCCTCCAAACAGGGCGGCAGGATCCTGGGCACTTTTGGTTCTTGGCTGAAATTGCCTCTGTGGAGAGCTGCCTATAACTCATTCAGTTCGCTGACAGGGGCAAATCCAAGTGGGAGCAGCTGTCTGAATGGTCTTAATGAACCTGGATGAGTGGGTAGGTAAAGGAAGGAAGCCAGGCCTTGAAGACTGGGAAGAAGTAGCCTGAGGCCAGGAAAACAAACTTTGCCCAAGGAACAGTTAGTGTGTGGAAGCGCTGCTCATGCCCCTTGCTGACTCACTGAGCAGGTAGAGTGACTTATCTAGTGACTAAATCAGCACCAGCTCAGACACAGGGAAACCAGGGCTGAGACCTTAAAGGAACCGTAAGAGAGACTACAGATTAGGGAGCTGCTTGGAGAGGAAATAGTGCATACACTGTTAGAAGCAAGAAAGAGGGGAGGCTCAGACCGCGTGTCCTAGGTCCTGTCATGGCAGATGAAGGGACTCAAATGAGGATTATGAGAGGAAACCTGATAAGATTATTTTTGTATTAGTAGTGATATAAAAGGTAGGTGGCATGAAAGAAACAAGTGGATCGAGGACTGTTCTTTGGCATTTGTAATTGATCTAAACCTCAGTCACTGCTCTTGTATTGTTCTTGGTGCTGAGAATGAAGGAACTCGAAAGGCTCTGTACAGGTCAGTCCATCACACCTAGTATTAGAGTAGCTCTCATCTCAGTGCTCCCCACTGCAGGTTCCACACTCTTCTTAGAGAAGGGATGCCGTCCTCTCAAGCACTAACTTGCTTTGACAGGACAGCTTCTCCCAGGATACCCCACAGGCCTAAGCCTAATCTGACTCACTGCAAGGGTCCGTGTGCACTGAACTCATAGTCATCATTATTTCTATAGGAAAACACAATTTATATAACCCTTCCCTCTGGACTGACACTCCTTCTGTGGAGAAACACTGAGCTGCACCCTATGCTCTTCCCCCATAGCTGGGCCTTAATAGGATTGAGAGGATGGGGTCAGAGCAGACCTAGTGAGCTGCCATGGTCAGGATTAGACTACTACTCTAAGAGCTCGATTTCTTCCCCAAGCAGTGGACATGTCCAGGAGAGGGAGCAGGGCTGCTGTGGGTAGGTAGTTTGGCCCAAGTATTGACAGCAAAGTTGGCAAGTACCAGAGGATAAAACCTGTGATCATCCTCAAATCTAATTCTAGCCTCTCATTAGGGAAGCAAATTGCATTCTTTCTTCAGCTTCTCTCGGAAAGTTGATCTCCCTGCTTTTCTGCTCCTCCGTTCCATGCCATCAATTTCACACTAACAGTCCTCTGCCATCTAGGGTCCAGCCAGCCTCTTGCTTGCTAAGGCAAGAGGAATCTCTGGCTGTCCTCCTTCACTGCATTGCAGACCCTTGTCTATGTATCTGCCACATAGCCACGCTCTTCTCTCACGTGTTCAGGTCAAACCCTCCTGTCCTGCTTGGAAGCCCCAACGCCGACAACTTTCTCCCTCCTGGTTCCTTCTGCTCCCCACCCCTAGTTTTGTAGTCCAGGAGGATTTTTATTACTTTGTGGGGGGAGGGGGAATTGAGCCCAGTGACATTCTACTTCTGAGCTACACCCTCAACCCTATTCTATTTATTATTCTGAAACAGAGTCTTGCTAAGTTGCTGAGGGCCTTGCTGAATTGCTATGACTGACTTCAAACCTGCAATCCTCCTGACTCAGCCTCCCAAATATTGGAATTACAGGTGTGTGCCACCACACCTGGCTGATCATCTTCTGAATAATACTGCTGTGGTTCACCCTGATAGAGAACCAAACACAGGTGTGAAGACTCTAAGAAGCTTGCCTTCTTGTCAAGGACCAAGGTTTCCCAGGATGCCCTGAGCCTGTGTGGAACTTGCAGCAGAGCACCTTTACCTTCCTCGGGCTCACCACAAGAAATAGTAACTATTCCTTGACTACGGTAGTGCCTCAGGCCAGCTGGCAGAGCTGGCTCTAGGGATCAGAGCACAAGATAGGGCTTTCCAAGGAAATACAGTTGTCTTTCCCACCATGCTTGTCCTCGTACATGACACTGCCCCTGACTTCTAAACCATTCTTCCTCTCTGCTTGTTGAGCATCCTCTCTCTGGATGTGGGCAAGGTTCTAGAAGTGGTAATAAGGGCTGATCTCTTGGTATGTATGCTTATACATACTGTGTAATTACCAACGATACAGCATTTACTAAACAATGTCAGGCACTGGGCTAAGTGTGAGATAGAGATATAAAATAAAATTTAAATTCCAACAAGATTCTGTGACGTAGTGAGATAGATACCAATACTGTCTCATTTCACACATGAAGAAACAGTATTTGCTCAAAGTCACAGAGCTAGTAATTGACAGATCTAGGATTCAACCCAGGAAGACTGGCTCAAGTCTGTGCTTGCAAGCACGATACTACATTGTTTCTTCTCTACACATTTAACTGATCTACTGTCTGAAGTCCTTAGCTCCACTCCAAGAAGTAATTTACTTCATTTTAATTTAAAGTAAAGATGAAAACAACATTAATTCACTGCCCAAACCATTTTCCCCCTGCATGGGGTAAGGGTGCTTTCTAAATGGATGGAAACCAAGAGAGTTGCTTTGAGCTGAAAGCTCCCTTGCAGTTTAGCTGAGGCAGGATTTAGAAATGGCGTGAACAGTGCCTGCATTAGCTGATGGCATGGAGTGCTGAGTGCCAGCGGAGGAGATAAAATCAGACATATGTTTGGATATAAATGTTCTCTTCTTTCTCTTTAATTTTAAGCCCTTGCTGTGCTGTTGCAGTGAACTGGTGGTGCCTTAATTGTGACGTAGAATTCTGGAGTAAGTAGGGCCCACTTAGCCCTCACCTCATCTCCAGTCATCACCACTGAAGGAATCCAGAGGCCATGCACTCTGGCTCTCTTCCCTGCCAACAACAGGAATTGTCTTGCAGGGACTTTCTGCACTTCATTCCACCCAGCAAGTTGCTGGCCTCAATACATGTTAAATAGCCATGATAACGCTAATGTCTCTAGGCCTTAGAAACTAGCCTGTCTACCTTCATCGATAGTAGGATACAGCATAACACTGAAGGCTGATCAGAAGCCCTGGAGATTATGGAAGTGGCAACTATGGCATGGCATTCATCTACCTAAAGCTGGGTAGATGCAGTAAAGGAGAGGGATTAAGGAACACCCCTCTCCCAAACTCACTGAGCCACATAAGCAGAAACCACTCCACTATGGAGTGATTCTTTGCAAGGTGCTTTAGGACATCTATTTGTCAAAGATTTCCAGCCCGAGGTTGGGAGGAGGTCAAGCCATCTTTCTCACTGTAAACACACCATCATACCTACTTCACTCTCTCCCCCGTAGCTGTCACCCTCTGGGATTCCGCAGTTTCTGTTTTCCTGGGAGCCTAAGAAGCAGAAAGCTGTTGTTCAATGCTGAGAATCCAGCCCCTAAGTGAGCACATGTGGAGGCCCTGTGATCAGAATTTTAGTCACCCTTGCAAGGCAGTAGGGCTGGTTGTGGTAGAGTGAGCAGCTCTTAGTGGAAGAAGATACAGAAATTCTGTAGGAGGTCCCATTTTAACTGCACATAGGCAAGGAAAGAAACACATTTCTGATAACCAAAAAGAGCTGAAGAGAGAAAATGCATTTTGGGGAGTGAAGAGACTTGGGGTTTAGTCCTATCTCTTTCACTAAATAGCAGTGTGACCTTAGCAGTTTCTCTGGGGCTCAGTTTCCTTGACCATAAAATGTGAAGGGATTAGAGTAAATGATTTTTCAAAGCCTTGGAAAAAAATTCTATAATGAAAATTCTGTAACTATATAATCAACTGCAGAGTCTTTACCTCTAATGTGTTGCTATAACTACCCCCATGAAGAACAACCAACCCACATTCCATTTCCAGGTAACCAACCTTACAGCTTGGCCAGGCTGAGTCACTAACAGCCTTAAAGGCTGCACTTAGGAGCTCACAGGGCTCCTCTCTGAAAAGCCGTCCCAAGTGCCTGCTGTAGAGGAGGATATACCCAGCATTATGGCAAAAGACAGTTACTGCTCCAAATGCTGAAACAGTGCCAAACCAAAGGGTAGACCCGTTGGGGAAAGGAACCACCCTTGCAGTGCCAAGGATACTGTGCCTAGGAAGCATATTCTCTCTTCCCCATCCCCTGAGATTCCTTCTGCAGAGCTGGCCTCCCTCAGATCCCAAGACCTGAATATACTGGTCCCCAAGAGGAATGTGAAAATGTTTGTTCTTAGGAATCTCCCCAGGATTGTTTATGCCCTCTACCTCTCCCCTCAAACCTTTGTCTACCTGCAAACCCTTTGTCATTGCAGTTACTGCATAATTGTCTGACCAGATAACTGTCAGAAAAGATAGGGTGTTAGGAAATTAGCTCCCCCATCATCTTTTTCTGAAGCAGCAATGTCCTCCACAATTGCCTCAAAATGTATACCCGGGAAACCGTTCTAAACAGCCTGAGCTGTGTCATGTGGCACCAGGAAAGGAAGTAATTTCTTGCTTTATTAACTGGTCCTAGCCAAGTCCCACCCTTTGGTCTGCTACTGCAGTTCTCGTTCGTGCTCATATTCATATTCTCTCTCTCTCTCTCTCTCTCTCTCTCTCTCTCTCTCTCTCTCTCTCTCTCTCTCTACCTCTCTCTCTCTCTCTCTCTCTCTCTCTCTCTCTCTCTCTCTCTCCCCCTCTTCCTCTCTCCCCCCCCTCCCTCTCTCTCTCCTCTCTGATAGGGGTAGAGTGGTAAGGGAAAGGCCAAGAGAATGGATCTTTGGTGCCT
The DNA here is from genome assembly GCF_963383645.1 of Muscardinus avellanarius. Taxonomy (NCBI): domain Eukaryota; kingdom Metazoa; phylum Chordata; class Mammalia; order Rodentia; family Gliridae; genus Muscardinus; species Muscardinus avellanarius. The sequence continues at coordinate 87,916,741 of NC_137795.1, forward strand.
TAGAACGTGAGTGAAAGAGTAAAGGTTTTTAAATGTGTGCAGCTACAAACACTGATCCCCCAAAATGATCTGTATCCCCAGGGAGATTAAGAATTGGCCCTTTCTTTGCAGATTCTTAGTCAACTGCTGCAAAGTGCTTTCTGCCTCTTTCCCTCCTCAGTGCCAGAGAGATCACACCCACTCAGTCCCGATTCCCTGCATTAGTATAAATACTAGCGCGGAAGAAACGCAGGCTTCCAGTTCATGGAGCCTCCCTTGAAGTCACTACTCTGTGAGGCTCAGGAGACAGACCCCACCTCCACTAAGACACATTTGACTATTTAGCACCCAGAGAACAGCAACACCGCCTGTGGGAAATTGCAGCCAAACTACATTACTGCAGCCTTCTTAAATCCAGACCCCCTGGGTCCTTGAGTAGAGCTGGTGCTGCCTGACCAGCAGCTTCTGCTGAGGTGGCATTTAACTTCTGGCTAGGACCCAGGAGCTGAAGCTGACCCATTTCCCCTGCTTTTCCAGGGCATGGGGAATTTGGTTATACCCCCAACAAAGCCAGGGACTAACACACTTAGCTCGTGGCAGGTGCACTAGAATTGGGGTGCGTTTATTTAAGCTAAGGAAAGGTTGTTGACAACTTTAACATGTTCCCATACTTAAAAAAAATTAACATTTGTCTCCCCCCATTATAATTCTTCCCTCCCCCCCCACCTTTTCTTTAAATAGAAATGATTTGGCCAGTGCTCGTAAGAATCTATAGGCTCATGGTCTTATTCAATTTAACCCTTTGGGGACATTGAATTAAAAATTGAACAATATTTATTAAAATACAAAAATACACTTTTCTCACATTACAATCAGTGTTCTTTTGTTGGCATTCCCCCCACCCTTACCACCCCCTTTCAAATCTGATCCCTTTATTTTCTCTTAAAGCTAAAATAATAATTGAAAGAAGTTACATCATTAAATGGACTGGAATAACAGAGATCTCTGCCTTCCCCCCCCCACCCTTTCTCTTAAACCTCCTCTGGAAGTAGGGCTGGGGGAGGGAAGCTTCCCCCTGTGGTGCCCCATTCAACAGGGCTGGGTGCAGAACTCACTCCTGTATGCATGCGTATCATTTTCGTTGTAACTGGATTTCACAGCTTTTTTTTTTTTTTTTCTGTGAAGCATCCTGTTGGGAAAGGCTTCTTTGCTTTAAGTAAACCTGTGCCCTTTTTGTCTCTCCAGTTTTCTTCTCTACTCATGTTCTGCCCCCACTCCATCACCACAACCAGTTGGCATCAGCTGTAATAATCCCTAATGAATCAGCATTTAGAATAGTCACCAAATCCCAAGCGTGAGAAAAGCTTCCACTCCCCCAAGCTCCCCACTCCCAGCCTCTCTTCCCTTTCCACCTTAATACAAGACCTTTTTGAAAAATCATAAAATGCCATCATTGTCTACAATCATTTGTCAGATACCCGGAACAACAGGTGGACACGCTACAATGCTAACTTATGGCCTCCTGTGAATCATTCTTTCGTCTGCTGCTCTCCTTCCCTCCCTCCCTCCCCTGGTGCCGCACCCCCTTCGGGGGCCTCCTCCTCCTGGGAAACCCTGAATAGACACATGCCTTGCAGAGTGGGTTAAGCCCAACTGCAGGAATCTGGTGCAATGTGAAAGCATTTGACTGAGAGCTACGCCAGCTCCCTTCCTTCTCAGCTCCATCCTAAAGCACTCTGTCAGGCAAGGCACATTCGTGTCCCAGGGCACAAACCCAGAGGACTTGTACACATGGAAAAAGACTCAGCCCCTTTAAGGATTCATTTGAATTTTGGTGGTTTTCCTACTTAAAACACATTTACAGATCTATCTTCCCCCAATCCTCTGAAGAAAAAAAAATTATTGCCTCTCAACATTTCAACACAGTACAAATTCATGGTGCTTTTTTTGTATTTTCTTTTTCTTTTTTTTTTTTTTTAAATAAGATAAATCTGCAAAGACAGCTCTCGGCTTAAGAAAGATGTCTGTAGAAATGGGTATTCCTGTATCCTATGAAGCATCTTCTAAAAAAATGACAGATGCAGTCTATCGCTCTTACCCCTCAGCAGCTTGTACCCTACCTCTGAAGGGGTGTTTGTTGTTGTTTTAGTGTATCTCAGCAGTTTCCACCACATACCAGAAATCTTGCCTGGCAGGATAGCAAGTTGACTTGTGGTTGGTACCCCACAACATTCCCAAGATTTCCCTCCCTCCCCTTTAAATAGAACTTACAAGTTAGAAAATAGTTTTGTTTTGATTTTTTGTTTTTAAATTTTAATATAATCTTTTTTAACCAGCCCATAGATTTAATATATAAGCATATACAAGAAAAAGTCTCTCCCCACTCTGTACAAAAGTTGCTGTCTTTTGTGTGTGTGTGTCTGTGTGTGTGCATTCTATTGCATTTTATAAGTTTTAGGGGGAGGGGGAGTCATATTTGAGTTTCCTGTACCTTGTCCTTGGTGTGGGTCTGAATTATATAAGGTTCAGAGATAGTGGTGACAGTGGGGTGCAGAGAGTTCCCCAGGCTGTTTTCTGTCCAGTGGGCCCCATGTGCTGGTTTGTAGGTGTTGTAGTTAATATGGTCATGAATTGTGGGCAGCACTACTGCCCCCTCACCTGATACACCGGATGGAGCTGCTGTTGCTGATGCAGATGCCGCCGCTGGGATGTCTTCATCCACCTGGATGATCTCAACTGTCCGGGCGGCTGTGACTGTACTCCGCTGCTGGTGCCGCTTTCGAAGTTTATAGAAGACAATCAACATGGCAGCAGCTAGTAGAGTCACTGCCACAAAGCAGCCAATGATGATCTTGGTGGTCTTCATGACTTCATCCAGGCTGGTCTGCATCTTGTCGGTGGCGTCTGTTGGGGGTACTGGCCCCTGCTTGGGCACACGGGTGGTCTGAATGAGCACCGTGGTAGAGGTGGTATATGCCGGCTGGTAACCCGTGGACGTGGTTGGAACAGGCTTGTACTTTCGCGTCGTGTCCTCAGGTGAGATCTCCGTGGTCTCCACTGTTACCGTAGTGAAGAAGCTGTAGTTGGAGGTGTTGAGTTCGGCCGTGCTCACATTGAGGTAGGCCGAAGCGTTGGAGTTGCCTGCCACGTTGGTCACCATGCATGTGTACACTCCAGTGTCTGAGAGGAGCACGTGGGAAAAGTTCAAGGTGCCGTCGTTTAGGACGGAGATCCGTGGGTGGCGCGAGGCGTGGCTGAGCACTGTCCCATTGGGCAGCAGCCACTTCACAGAGGACATGGGGGGAGTCCGACACTTAAGTTCCGCCATCCGGCCCTCAGAGATATTGAGGTCCCGCGGTGCATCCATGATGAAGGGGGCAGAGCACTGGAAGGAGGCCTGGTCCACCTCCACCAGGTAGCGGCCACGCATGTGCATGGGAGCATGACAGCGGCCACAGCAGGTGGAATTGGTGGGTATGTACTCCCGAAGCCACCAGGCGAGCCACAGAATGTCACAATCACAGTTCCAAGGATTGTGGTGTAGGTGCAACTCCACAAGGTACCTCAGTGGGGTGAAGAGGTCATGGGGCAAAGAGGAGAGGTTATTGTGGGCCAGGTTGAGTTCCACCAGTGAGGCCAGCCCATCAAAAGCATTCCGCTCAATCAGGCTCACCTGTGAGTTCATGACCCACAGCTTCTTGAGGGAGCTCAGGCCATGGAAGGAGCCAGGCCTGATCTCAGGGAAGTGGTTCCCTGACATCTCCAGCTCCTCCAGCCCCACCAGGGGAGTGAGGTTGGGCATATCTTTAATGTTGCACATGCCCAAGTTCAGATACTTGAGGTTGAACAGCCCCTCAAAAGCCCCCTCAGAGATATACTCCAGTTTCTTGAGCTCCCCCAAGTCCAGGCGCATGAGGGAGGGCACTCGATTGAAGGCGTAAGAGGGGATGCTCTCTATGGGGTTGTTTCTAAGCCAGAGCTCCCGCAGCTTGGACAGGTACTCAAAGGCTCCACTAGGGATGACAGTCAGCCAGTTGTCAAACAGCTCCAGAGTGTTGAGACTGGCCAGGCCGTTGAAAGCCCCCACCTCAATCTGCCGGATGGAGTTCCTGCCCAGCTGCAGGACTTCCAGGTGGTGGAGGTGTCGGAAGGTGTCGGCCTGGATCATCTGGATGTTGTTCTCCATGAGGTTGAGGTACCGGGTGTTGGAGGGAATACCCTGCGGGACCTCAGAGAGGCCCCGGCGGGTGCACACCACCTTGCTGAACTGGTTACTGCACGAGCAGACGGAGGGGCAGTTCTGGGGCCCAGCCGAGGCAGCGGCAGCGATGGCTGCACACACAATCCACACTTGCGCCGTGAGGTAGACGACGGGGAGCAGGACGGCATTCCAGGTGTGGTGCACAGTTACCTGCCACAAGAGCTTCATGGTGTGGCACGTTCATAATTCACCATCGCCTGGGATTTTGGCTCGGAAAGGAGAACCAGCCCTACCCCGGCTTAAGTGAGCTAGGAGCTCCTCTTTCCATCTGGAGAAGGAGGTGGGGAGGGGGCGATTAGAGAGACAAGCAGATCGGCCGAGGAAACCCCTTCCAAACTACGGAGCGGCCCCTCATCCACCAGCCCACCCTCAAGGCCAGCCCTCCGAAAGCCAAGACTTTCTCTCCCACATTGCCACCATCCCCACCCAAAGCGCTGTCACCTACCTCGGAAGGAAGGCAGGAAAGAACTGGCGTGGTGTCCTCAAGCTTTCTCCATGGGAGCCGGGCACCTCGTTCCCATTCCGACTTCTTAGTTTTTAATTAACAAAGGGGGAAGTGGTGGGGGCGGGGAGGGCAGAGGGGAGGGGAGGGGAGGGAAGGGGTGGGGGAGACAAAATGGCTTCTAGTAAATCCGGAGCCGGCGAAGCCGCGGAGTTGAGGCGCGCCCGGGAGAGCCGAGGCCCGGCGGGCTATGCAGGTGCATGCCCCCCCCTCCGCCCGAGGAGCGGCGCCACCAGCGCTTCGCCGCTTTGTCCTTGGACCCCGGCGCCGGCTCGCTCCAGCCGCGGGGGCAGGCGCCTCATCGCCCGCGCGTGCCTCCGTCCGGCGCCCCCGGCCCGCGCCCCGGGCCGCCGCGGGCAGGGGTGCGGGGGCGCCCCGCAGCCGCCCAGGCCGCGCTGCTCCGCGGCGTTGCGCTGTGCTCTCCCGCGGCGGGCCGGCGGCAGCGGGTTGCAGTCGCGAGCTCGCAGGGCTGCGAGAGTTAGGAGGAGGTGTTGGCGGCGCCGTCGCCCTCCCCAGACACACACCCCCTTTCTCCGCGCCCCCCTCGGAAGGGTTAAGGGGCCGCGCGCGGGGCCGGCTGCTCCGGCCCGCCGGCTGCGGGCGCGCGGGGCGGCCGCCCGTCCAGCCCCTGCGGGGCCGCGGCGTGGGCGCGGGGCCGGGGCCGGGCGGCGGCGCGGGCGGCCCGGGGCGGGGAGCGCGGCGCCCTCAGCGGGCGCGCGGGCCGCGGGCGGCGTGGGCAGCGGGGGTCGCGGCTGCGGGGGGCGCTGCGGAGCCCGCGCGCATGGTGCTGGGCGGCTAGCGGCCGCGGCGCCCGCCGTCTCCTCCTCGCGCCGGGCTCGCGGTGGTGCAGGCGGCAGCCGCGCAGACCGCTCTCTCATCCTTTTGTCCTTCAGTCAGAACGTGAATGTACTGCTGACGCATACTGTTCTGGGGAGAAGATTAGCGTGATGCGGCTCCGGTGCAGCCACGCCGTCCCCCGCCGCCGCCCTCGAGGGCTCCGCGCCGCGCTCCGCGCCGTGCTCCCGCTCGGGCTCGGGCTCCCGCTCGGCTCCGGCTCCGCCGCCCTCCGCGCCCCGCCGCCTCCCCGCCCCCTCCGGACGGACGAGCGAGCGGCCGGGCGAGCGTGGCGCGGGCCGCGAGTCGCGGCGTTCGCTGCTATTTTGGTCGGCGGGAGCGGGCCGCTGGGGGCCGCTGCGGCTCGGGGCTCGGGGCTCGGGGCTCCGCTCCGCCCGGCCGGGGCTCAGGCGCCGGGCAGCGCGGGGCGCGGCGCTCCGCGGCGGGGCTGCTGCATTTGGCCGGCCTCCCGCCCGGCCCGCGTCATCCTCACCCCCGCCGAGTGCTGACGGGGCGCCGCGCCGCCCGGGCTGCCGACTCGTACTCGGAGTTTGGAGCTGCAGGATGGCGGGGGCCCGGGGGCGGGAGGCCGGGGCCGCCCGGAGCCGGAGGACCCACCCGACCCAGAGTCGGTCCGCGCTTCCCGCCCCCTCCCTCGCAGGCTCCCTCACCTCTCCCGGGCTCTAACTAGGGCTTGGAATGATAGTTTTGTTAATGAGGGCTGCGGGGGCGGGAAACAGTGGAAGGAAAGACCTAGTGCAGGGAGCCTGGGGACTGAACCTGAGAAGGATGGAGGTGGACTCCCAGAGCCCGCGGCGCTAGCCTCGGTTCATTCATTCATGGGGCTGCAGCCTTGGCTCTGGGTCGCTCCCTTTCTCTCCCCCGCGCGCAGGGAATGCGGGAGGCTCTGCCCAGTGAGCTTCCCCAGCCCCTTTCTGCCTGGGACTCCCCGAGAAAAACTGCGTAGCAACTGCGTAGCAATCTGGCTGCTATTCTCTGCTTCGAGAAGAGACTGGGGCGTTTGATAGGCTAGTGTAGGTGGCAACCAGGTCATTCTTTTCCCACTCCCCCCAGAGCACCCCCTTTCTCTATCTACCAAGTGGGGGGGGGGCTTGATCCGCGGCTAAGACCTCGGATGCAGGTACGATAGAGTGGCATCAATTTAATAACCCTTTTCCATCACCATCTCCAGACTCCTTGATCCCACCCCTCTCTGCGGGGCATCTGGCAAGCCTGCTTGTTGAGCCCTCATCACTGGCACATGGGCTGAGTCTTAAGCACCAAGAGGTCTAAGATTCCTCAGCTTTCTGGATTCTCCCGCACCCACAATCTCAATATTGTCTGCTGCATAGTGACTTGAGCTGCCTTAAATATGCCATGACATTCTCGAAGTCCTGGAAAGTTCCACTGTAGGCAAGCTGGAGCCCCTGCTCTCCACTAAAGCCTCTCTGTGCATTTGCAGTGAAATGAGAGCATTGATCGTTTTTCCCTCACTCTGTGTGTGGCACTGTTGGTCTTCCTATCAGCTCTAGTGCCCATTTTATGAATGGGTCAAATATATTGCCTGTGGTCACATAGTAAATGGTAGAGCCAGGAGCAAAATCTCAGATGTCAGAGAACTTGGGCATGGAAGTGATTCCCCGGAGTGTTCTTCCAGTGGGGATGAGAATTCACGTCCCCTACGTCAACGATTACTTCTTGGGATGTTTGTCTAACACACTAAAAACTTAATCTTCATTTACCCCCCATGTCTCCATTTTACAGACAAAAATTCTTATTCGTGGAGGCAAATAACAGTCCTACACCCACAAAGTGATAGAACCAGCCTTTCAAGCCAGACTTCAAACCTTGAGACCAGTGTTTTTTGTTAAAATGTCCACTGCATTTGTTCTTCATAGACTAAGTGTTAGAGGCAAGGTCAGGGGAGAGACTGTGAAAACTCAATGAAGGACGTGTGAGAGAAAAATAAGATGAAGGGTGGGAAAGGAGGAACTGGAATCCTTCAGACTACCTTCACTCATGATGGACAATCAAAGAGAATGAGAGAGAAATGGAGGTAAGTCACACTGTGATGCTAGGTTCCTTGGCAGCTCTTAAACGTGTTTTGACTAAACCCCCTTCTGTATATCCTCAGCTTGAAGCAGGTTACTGCCATCTTGCCAGCCCAGGAAATGTGAACCTAGCCTGACAGGGGTATGTGGAGGAGGTTCCTCTCATCAGAGATGGCACCAAGCTAACAGACTGTTCTTGTACCAGAGGAGACCCTGGCCACATCCTCTAGTGTAAGGATGGCTCACTGGAGCATGGTTACCCCTCCCTCCTCAGGCAGAAGAGGGCTTCTGCCTGGGCTGATTTCCTGCCTGTGTAGGCAAACTCAGGCCCCATCTGTTCAGCTCCAGGCCCAGCAAATGAAAGCTGCTGCCTCCACACTGTGAAGGTAGATGGAAGGGTGGGCTGGCTTGATCAAACCAAGGCTTAGTAATGAGCTTGTCTTGCAGTAAATATTTGTGACTGCTGCTGGGCGAAGAATATTCCCAAGCTGTATGGAGCTCTGCATGGGGCTGCTTTGCCCTCTGAAGGCCAGCTAGGCTAGGAAAGCACCTTGAACCTACACACTGGACTGAAGGGGAGGCTGTGGGGCCTTCTGAGGACACAGCCCTTCTGGCCCGAGAGAAGCTCTTAAGCCTCGAATGTCACTATGCCGGTGCCCTCTGGCTGTGGCGTGTAGCCCCTCAGCTCCTGGTTCTAACTGCTTCCTGGATTTGGAGGGGTGCCACCAGGAATAAGAAGGGACGAGGAAGACTCAAGCCTGAAGAAGAAATTGTATTGAGAAATAGCACTTGTGGTTTCACACAGAAAGACCGCCAGAGTGATCTGAAGAAAGAGACCAGTGCAGGAGATTGGGCAAAGCCCGGGTCACAGTTCAGCACTGCAGAATGGGCCCTGGACTAAGATTGGGCCACCTGAGCCCTAGTCACTTCTCTGACACTGATGAGACATGTTAGGAATCTTTAAAATATCTCTAGACTTTGTTTCTTCACTTATAAAATGAAGGATAAGGACTGGAAAGTTCCTCAGAGCTCTCATAGTCCATGATTTCCACCTCTTCTCAGACATGTCGCTCTGTGAAGAAGGTTGATCCTTTGGGATTGTAGCCAAGTCTTGGAAATGGGCCAGGCAGTTGAGGAGAGAATGCTTCCTTCAGTTTAATCTAGAGATCCACAGAGCCAGAGCAGAGCAGATCAGACTATGTTTTTCAGCTACTAAAAAGGCTCATAGATCACAGAATGTTAACACTAAGAGACCTTGGAGATTATCTGGACTGAGCCTCTCATTTTACAGATGTCATTAAAGAAGCTCAGAGAGGCACAGTGACTTACCTAAAGCCACATAACTAACAGGTATATGAGTTTGTCCCATCTGAGCTCAGTTCTTCTGTCAAGATGTTGATGTATGGCTAATTGGTGTTTAAACCTGAGGCTTGGAGATATTTTCAGATGCCTGTCTTACGGTCTTGTATGCAGGTGCTATTATATTTTTGACAGCTGGGGATAAAGATGGATCTTTGATAGAGCTGGTCTGTCATTTCACATGACTATGGACCCCTAATAAGAAATGGAAGAAATGGCCATCTAAGGACTGACTAGACAAAGAGAACCCAGGATTGCCCAGGTTAGACCCCTCCCCACCCTGATACACATCGCAAGCATTATCCTGAGCAGCCACTAGATGTCCATAATGCCTCATAGGGTTTGTCAGGAGTGGTTGAGGTACCATCTTGCATCCAACAGGGTTCTGAGCCCTTAGGGGAGTTTGATCAGAGGCAACAGGGAACAAAAGCAAAGACAAATGGATTTGAGCAGGGAAATTGCCCTCCAAAGAGGGAAAGAATGATACTGGATGGTGAATTAGTAATGACACAACACTGTAAGCAATGACCTGCCTATAAGTAGTCACCTCCTCTACCCCAGGCAGTGAACACATTCTGAGTCTCTATCACTCGCTTTCACTCGGGTGTGCAAATACTCCGGCAGGATCAGCAGATCATGAAGTCTCTGTCCATTGTAAGACGATGCTTATTTTTCTTGCTTCTGATCCCATCATGAGGCTAGTTATGCATTACTCCCCACAGTCGAAGGGAATGGCTTTCTTCCATGAGCAACACAGCTTTTAGAGTCACCCCCTCTTCTGAGTGCCTTCAGGTTCCACTGCTGCTGTCCCCATCAGCTCCGCTCTTTAAGGAAATCAGAAGGGACTGGGCAAGACATGTGCTGGTCCCATTCAGAGTAATTTTCAGAAACCTCAGCTGAGAAGAGACAAGATAGTTGATAAGAATAACAAAGGACTCTAGCTGCAAGGACCTTTCCCTTCTGGGACTGGTTTCCCAGGGCTTACAGTTTCTTTGTAGGCTGCCAGGCTTGAGTGAAGACAGAAGCCTCCCAGCTACCCTGCTGCCTCCGCCATCAGAAAAGTAGCTTGGTGTGCTTTCTAGTCACTGTCATCTATGTGGGCAAGCAAACCAGTCAGGGGCCTTGAAAATGCCCCTGGGTGACCGGCCCCCCCAGACCTTTGCGCTTTATCCCCTTCAACTGCCTTTGGACAGCAATAGTAATCATGATGATATTATGAATATCAAGTAAAATTAATATTAATAATTAATAGCAACAGGGCTCTGTCTTTATATGTGTTTAATCCTCACAAAGCTCTTAGAACCATTCAATTTCCCCACTTTGCAGGGTAAATTTAAGAAGTTCTCTCAGAATCACAGAACTAATGAGCAACTGTATTAAGTTTCTCAAGGGTAACAAATTACCATATTATAGGTGCCTTAAAACAATAGAAGTGTATTCTCTTGCAGTTCTAGAAGCTCAAAGTTCACAATCTGGCAGTGCTGCCCTTTCCAAGGGCCCCAGGGAGACTCTCACTTGGCTCTGGTGGTATTCCTCACCTTGCAGATGCATCACTTCATCTCTGCCTCCATAGTCACATTTCCTCCTCTTCTCTCTCTTTCCTGCTTATTACTTATGAGGATGCTTGTCATTAGATATCGGTCTCACCTGGGTAGCCCGGGATGATCTTCTCATCTCAGCGTCCTTAATTGCTAATTAGATGGCAAAGACCCGTTTTGCAGGTGGGGCTAGAGGTTCTGGGAAATGAGATGTGGGCTTGTCTCTCTGGAACTCACTTTGAGCCCACCGCAGTGGCAGAGCCAGGGTTCAATCTCAGCTCTATCCAGGGTCCAAACTCTAAACTGCTAGATGCTGTGATGTGCCATTTAAGAATAAGGGGAAAGGGAGGGTGCATCTAAAAAAACACTTGATTAGCAGGTAACTTTTCCACCAGCTCAGCTTGTGATGGCCAGAAGAACCAAGTGTGAGCTGTGTGGCCATTGGATCTTCCTTCCCACAGAAACAAGAGGGTCCCTCAGTGAGAGAGTCAAGCTGGCAAGACAACTTCAAGACATCTGCTTCCTCTTAACTTTCTTCCTCTTTCCCTTGATTTCCTTTCTTGACAATTTTCTCTTTCTTTATGTGGTCTCTGGAGTCAATCCCAAAGATTTTGGAACATTTAAGAATATGAGTAAGAATATAAGTACCTCTTGGCATTGCTACAAAGTTTGGCTCAACTGTAACTAAGTCACAGAAGTGTTAAAAAAAAAAAAAAAGAAAAGAAAAAAGAGTACACTAAAGATTAAGGGACACCTCCAGGTCAGAACCTGCAGGTGTAGTTGTGAAACTGAGGTTTCTGGTTCAAAGGACATTCAAGTGTCTCAGGTATAAATCTGATCATCAATAGGGGTCCATGCCCACAATTACAATTAGCCTTCTCAGCCAGGTGTGGTGGCACACACTTGTAATCCTAGCGCTTGAGAGGCTGAGACAGGAGGATTGCACAGATTCAAAGCCAGCCTCAGCTACTGAGTGAGGCTCTCAGCACTTTAGTGAGACCCTGTTTCCAAATAAAATATAACAAAATAGGTCTGGGAGTATAGCCCAGAGGTAGAAAAGCCCCTGGAATTCCAGGTACTTCACAGATGCACATACCATGTATATAGAAAGAGTCATTAATATTTTGGTTGGGGGGAGCCTGAACATTACCCCCCCACACACACACAAAGTTCTACAAAGTATGAAATACACAAGCACATCCCTTTGTGTGGAATGTATGTGTATGTACAGGCACTCTTCATGTCCATATGCACCTGTGCTCCTGGGCATCAGCAGACAGATGGGTATGGAGTGTCTGCAGTCAAACAGACCTGGGTTCAAATCCCTGATCTGCTTCTACATCCATGTGAGGTAATTCTTTAAGTCCATATTCTTCACATGGAAGGTGGAATTAATGAATTTCATTGTACTGTTGGACTAGAAGCAAATAAGAGAAACCCAGTGGTAGTAGCAGCACCTGTTAGTTTCCAATAGGGAAGCCAATAGAGAAACAACTATTTTGTCTAAGTTGGATATTGACTGAATCCTTTTTTGTTTCTTTTTCTAGAGTCTAGCTCTTGGTATTGTACCTAATTTAGAACTTTTAGTTCTTCATTCAAGATATGAGGTTTTTTCACTACCTTTTTTTTAGCATTTTTTTAATTTTAAGGCAATTTTAGACTTATAAACAGCTCCAAAATAGTACCAAGTTCCCATATACCCATTACCCATCTTTTCCTTATGTTAGTATCTCACATAAGCACATAACATTTATTCAAAACTAATAATGTATTTGGGGCATAATTTTTTACTCTTGGAGTCCACAATCTATTCTCCATAGCAACCAAAGTGATCTTGGTGACATTATATCGGGTTATGTTGTTGATTTACTTAAAGTACTCCATTCCCTGTATAAATTGAGTACCAACCAACCTGCTTACTAGGACATCCAGCCTTCATCCCCTGCCTTCACCTCTCACCTCTGCCCTCACCTTTTATTTTGGTGGTGGTACTGGGGATGGAGCCCAGGGACATTCTACCTCCAAGCTACACCCCCAGCCCTATTTTTTATTCTTTATTTTGAAACAGGGTCTCACTGAGTTGCAAAGGGCCTCACTATGTAGCTGAGGCTGGCCACGAACTGCAATCCTCCTGTCTCAGCCTCCCAAATGCTGGGATGACAAGTGTGCGCCACCACATCCCGCTCTGCCCTTGCCTTTATCATCATCTTAATTCTCTGCACTCAGTTGCTGGTCCTGTTTCTTCTGGGTTATTCTTAAGTTGCTTCTCAGCTCTGGGGCCTTTGCTCTTTTCTCTGCTGAGAATGTTCTTCCCCCATATCTTCAGGCAGCTGACTGCTTCTAGATCAGATCTCTTCTCAGCGATTTTTCATGGCTACTCCATCCACAGTAACTCCACCACACCCTCAGCAAATTAGCAAGATGCTCTTTCAAAAGTAAAAGATGAAAGGGCTGGGAGTGTAGCTCAGAGGTAGGTTCAATCCCCAGTGCCCGTCAGTCACAGTCACATCAGCTAGTTTTGCTTTTGTTTTTGTTTTTTTACCATTTTCTGAGATTATATTGCTTTCACATTTATGTGCTTGTTCTTTAGACACCCTCCTGAAAGCAGAGGCCCTTCCCATTTGCTTCCAGCACCTCTGTCCCAGTAGTAAATTGCTTATTTCAGAGGAACGAAGACTGCTCTTTGGTCACCCATGGAGCTAAGAGCTCGGGCCTCCCTAATGGTTTATCAGTAGCCCTGAGCCTTTTCTGTGTGTGTAGTCTTTGAAAAGGTAGGTGGAAAATGACCAACTTTTTTTAAACAGAAAAAATTAAGTAAGACCCTAGTGACCCTAAGGTTTCGCCAGTCCTCAATGTCTAGTCTGCTCCCCTTGCTGACAGATTTATGAAGAAGAGTTGTATGGAGGTATCATAAGGGTGCATAGGTTCTTGGCAGCTGTGGATATGTGTGAGGAGGGAGCTGAAGAGTACATGTAGGTACACTGATACACAGATCTGTACTCGTGTGCCTGTCATTTTCAAATTTGCTAAAGTGCATTTTCTCCAAAGGGAATGGGGGCTTTTGAGCCTGAAATAGGGAACACCAGGACAGGGAGATCAAATGCTTTGAAAGTGGCTGTGCCAACGCTTTTTGCTAATTAAAGAATGTTAGGACAATCACCACCAGCAGCAGTAAAGGGCGCCCCATTACCTCGCTTTATGGTGAGCTGGGTAAATTTAAAAGCAGCTATATATATCCCACTGTGCGCCCAAGCTCAAACACAGTGGGCGATGCCAGGCTGGGCAGGGAGAAGAGCCCCGGACTTTCTGTCCCCCTCTGTCCAGGGTCCTCCTGTCTATTAACTGTCAGTCCCCCAAATTTGGATAACTCAAGAACAAACGATTCCATCAACAAGCACTTCATTTAAAACACTCAGGGGGAGATAGCAGACAGCTGTGGTGAGTCCAGTGGGGCACCGAGGTCCCCTGGCTGCTTCTCTGCTTTGTTACTGACTTTCTTTTACTTTTTCCTGGAGGAAAAAGGTTTTTGGTTTTTTTTTTTTTTTTTTTTTTTTTTTTTACTTTTTTGTTATTTTGTTTTTGTGACTCCATTTTCCTCAACCACGGGTGTGCACAGACACATTTTCTTAAATCACGTGACTTAGGGCCATTCTCCTAGGAATATATTAGGGCCCCTTACTGAGCAATTTAGTCCTCCAGAGAAAAACTTAGCATTTAGAAAGTGTGAACAAAATAGAAACATATTTTTTATACTTACCCTAGGAATTTCTGGCTGAATTTAAGAGGGGGTATTCAGCTTGGAACTTTCTCTATGTCTTTAATAAATTCACTTTGGCTTGAAGCCTGTCATGTTCTCTTGTGTGGCTCTTTGCATCTCTTCCATGGCCTCTGGGCCACGTAGCCCCTTGGTTTCTGGGTGGCACCACATTTGCACTACCTCTTCTCTGCCAGCCTCTGATTTGTTCAGATTCTTTGTGGATCATTATCTGTGGCCATCAGGCTACCTTGCATAATGTGTTAATTATCCACAAACCACCACCACCCCAGCGCTGAGGATTGGACCCAGAGCCACACACATGCTAGGCAAGTGCTCTCCCACAGAGCTAAACACCCAGCCGTATTTTCAATTTTTTTCTGCCAACTTTAGTCATGGCTAGAGTTTTCTTAGGCTTAATTGTTTACCAGCCCTTTTACCATCCTACAGCAGTCTAGCAACTTGGGTTCCTCAGTGAATTCATTTGTCCACCTAAGGAGATTTAGGAGGAGAATCAAAGGACCCATAACAGAAATGTGGACTGGAATTTTATCTCTCAGTCACTAAGAGACCATCTTTACCCCATCACATCCTTGAACAAAAGGATGAGGACTTTCCCCTTAGAGATGGAAGGGAGTGCATCCTTGGGAACGCTAGGAGAAGCAGTCCAGAGCTCACACTGCTGGCTTCCCCATGAGTCATCAACAGGAATGGATGGGTTGGCTGGCACCCAGGTTCCTGGAGGCTGCGGTCCTTTTTCATTATGATATGAGCTTCTTCAGGATTTAGACCCAGCCTCCAGCCTGTTCTTGGTCCAGTCCACATTAGTGCTGATCAGCTCTACATCTAAAAGATCTCTAGGGGTAAATACACAAGAAATAAAGGAGCTGGGACTCCAGTCTGCGCTATCAGATTTAGAGTGGGATTGGGAGCCGGTCAGGTGGTCTGTTCATACACCAAGTTTGTCCCTCTCACTCACTGTCTCTGCCACGTAGTGTTCTGAATGTGGCCTAAATTGACAGGGAGGTTTGTTTATTTACCTTTACAGGTAGCATGACTACCTCAAACTTTATTCGCTCTTACCCTAGAATACCACCCCCTTTCCATAAATCCCTCTCTTTCAATTTTTGCCTTATTACCAGATAGAAATGCAAAGCAAGATGCTCATGGGAACCTTTCATCTTGGCTACTTTAAACTGCTTCTCTGAGGGACACGAAACTGAAATGGCTCTGCTTCCGATGAGGGCACCGGAGCCCCAGCCACGGTGGGGTACCAGCTGAGGAGCCCGCATTCTGTATCTCTTTCTTGGTGACTGTGGCAGTTTGTGTGGCAGCCCAGTGAGATGGCTTGATTTGTATTCAGTGCACAAGCACTGAAAAAAGCCCATGAGGAGCGCTGCTAGCCAATAACTCTAAAAGGGCTCTTTGTGCAAGTGAGCAGTGTCTGCACTGGGCAGGCCCCTCCCTTCCCCGCACACGTCCTCTCTGGCCCAGCAATGAGGTGGTGTTTTGGAGCTGGCGCCGAGCCCTTGGGGATCCCTTCCCGAGAGGAGACCATCACACAAGGCCACTTGAGCTCCATTCTACCCCAGCCTCTGGTGGTCGTCTCCAAGTGCCAGTCAGTGGGATCTACTCGTGTTTGTGTCTGTGCACGAGAGAGAGGTGGGAAGTGACCACTGGGGCATTCCCATTCTTCTCTGGAGTCAGAGCCTCAGTGGTCTGAAAAGGCCGCAGCCTGTGTGCAGCCCCTTGCCACTACTCATCATGCTGAACTGGGCATCTCTCTTCCCCAGCAGGGCCTGTGTTGGCCTGAGCCATTGGGATTTCCCAATCAAAGCCACCTTTTGCCCCTTCTGTCTGAGAGGGGAGAGAAAGACTTTGCTGCCTGTACATCTGGCAGCTGCAGGGCAGGATTCCTTATCACACTGAGGCCGAGAGGGGTGGTGGCACCGGCCTGGCCCTGCCCCATGTTTAATTAATGACTTTTTTTTTTTTTTTTTTTTTTTTTTTTTTTTTTTTTGGTGGTGGTACTGGGGTTCCTGGAAGCCTTTCTACCTCCGGGGCTACACTCCCAGAACTATTTTTATACTTTTTTATTTGGAAACAGGGTCTCTTAAGCCAGCATGGCTGGCTTCGAACCTGCGCGATCCTCCTGTCTGCGGGGATTACAAGTGTATGCCACCACGCCCGGCATGTTTAATGTCTTCTAAAGAGCTGGCTCCCACCACTGCTGTCTCCATCAGAATCTCTTCAAATGTTATTTGTTATTAATGAGCTTTCTAAACACATAGACTTGACTCACTTGCTTAGGTGGACAAGACCATTCTCATTAAATACTGCTTTCTAGGAAGGAAAAGAAGTAAGTGGGTGTTGAAGAAAGGATAGCAGCACAGGCGACCAGGGGGTCGCTCTGAATCTTCGGCCCCTGAGTATCATCTCTCCTCCTGAGAGCAGCCAGAGAGGGCTGCTGGGTTTTCTCTAAGTGGTCCACCTCAGAGGGGACACAGTTCTCCCTGTCCTTTCCTATCAGTGCTGCTGGGCTTCTCATCCTGGCTCTACCTTCATAGGTTACATCAATCCCCTCTGTATCTCATTTGCCCTAATTATTTTGAACATATTGATCAAGAGATCTGATGTCCAACTCTTAAAACAAGAAAAATATAATTTAGAAATGGATGGCTCAAGAGGGCATGGTGGAAACATGCTTGTAATCCCAGTACTTGGGAGGCTGAGACAGGAGGATTGCAGATTTGAGGACAGCTTCGGAAAGTAGTGAGACTCTCATTAACCTAGCAAGATCTTGTTTCAAAATGAAAATAAAATAGGGTTGGGGTTGTAGTAGCAGGGAGCTAGAATGCCCCTTGGGTTCAATCTCAGTGTCACCAAAAAAATAAATAAATAAATAATAAAAAGCCTCATAGTTAGCCCTTCATATAATATGTATGTTATAAAAATTGCAGCACTTTTTCTAGAGTGTTCATGTTTTCTTTATTTTCTGTGCTGGAGGTCGAACTGCATTCTACCACTAAGCACACTCTCTGTCCTTCCACTTTATTTGGAAGCCTCTCTAGGAGAGAGAACAGAGGAAAAGACTGTGGGCCTGAGAGAGGCTATAGCTGGGGACAGAAGCCTGCAGACTGAGGGCTCCCACCATGGCCTTCAGAGGAGCGCTTCCTTCCAGAAAGGAACAAAGGCATGGCCTCAGTCAAGGACTCGCCGCTTTTATATCTGAGAACATGGAGGAAAAGGAGATTCACGGGAATGTTCCCGTGCAGCAAAAGCAAAGAGTTTTTCCCAGACCCAGCTCCCATCTTGAGTGGCCCATGGAATCAAGGCCACTGGCATACACGGTTTGTGTGTTAGGAAGTTTTGGTGTTCTCTTGCACAGTAGAGTGATGTAATTAACAATAATGCATTGTATATTTCAGAATAGCTAGAAGAAAATGATAACTGTTGAAGTGATATAATCAGTAATGCCAGTTACCCTGATTTGATCATATAGTCATACACTCAAATACCACATAAATATGTATAATTATTGTGCATCAGTTAAAAACAGAACTTTTAGCCCCACCTAAAAGAAGAAAAGGACCTTTTTGAAATGGCTTTGCTCTTGCCCTCGGAGGTCTAACAGGCTCTCCTGTTCAGTCCTTTATTTTTCTGATGGTTCGTGTGGAGTAGAAGGGGTGCATCTGTTTCTGTTTTGGTGGATTTCATTCAGTTATTTTATACATTTGTGCCTGAGACCTGTTAATGCCATTTGAGTTTCCGAAATCCTTATTTTGCAAATCCATTTGTGTCCTGGGTTTAGCTTCCGATTACAGGATTAGCAGAGATTATAGGGTCTGTCTGATGTCTTCTCCAAGCCTTCTATCTGATTTACAGCTACAAATTGAGAAATTTGCACACTGATAGAAAGGAAAATATAGGCAGATATGGGCTGCTGGGGGTAAAAGAAAAAGGAGCTCCTGTGAAGGACCATAGTGTTACCTGCCCTGGTATTTGTGTCAGAACCAGTAAACAACCCCAATTTTCTGATTTCTTTTCTTTTCTTTCAGTACTGGTGATTGAACGCAGGGTTACTCTATCATTGAACCACATCCCCAAGCCCTATTTATTTATTTATTTAGTGTGTGTGTGTGTGTGTGTGTGTTATTGGGGATTTAACCTAGGGGAATTCTACCTCCAAGCTAAACCCCCAGCCCTATTTTTATTTGGAAACAAGATCTCACTAGGTTGATAAAAGTCTCATTACTTGCTGAGACTGCCTTCGAACCTGTGATCCTCCTGTCTCTGCCTCCTAAGTAGTGGGGTTACAGGCATGTTCCACCACACCTAGCTTCCCAAGCCCTTTTTATAAGATAACGTTGGCTGCTTAGGTTGCTAAGGATCTTGCTGAGTGATGACCACGCACTGACTTTGAACTGGCAATCCTTTTACATCAGCCTCCCAAGTACTGAGACTACAGGCATGTGCCACGACTCCTATCTCTGACTGTCTCTTGACTTGGCAACTATACCATGCTTCCTATTCCCTCTTTTCTGGAACAGTTTTTAGTGGACCTGACTATTCTACCTCCCCCATTCCCAGTGACTGCCCAAGACTGGAGGTCTGCGCTGTGCTCTCGCCCTCTGGGTGGCAGGCATCCTTTGCTGAGAGCTCTCTCTCTCATGTCATCAGCAGTCCTGTGGCCTCCACCTTGTCAGTTCTCATTAGACAGCGCTTCTGCTCTACACTGAGGAGCCTGAGAGGCTGAACAGAAGGACAGAGATGGGCTCAGGGCACAGAGCAACCCCTGCTGCTCCTATTCAGGAATGTACTTTTGTTTTGGAGGTTGAAAAACACATGTAACTATGGTAAAGACTCACGGGTCACTTCAGGCTGTAGGTGTTTTGTGTTGCAGTAACAACCTCCAAGCAGCTTACAAATGAGATCCATCATCTCACAAACAGTCTCAAAGTGGGGTAGCTCCAAGGTGGGTTGGCTTAACCAAGATGTGGCTCCAGAATTGGGCACCCTAGTTCTTCCCATCTTTCTGTTCTTGGCTGCAAAACGGTTTGCATGTTTACATACCAATCGCCAAAGGCAGCAGCACAGTCTCTTGTGTCTTTTTTCTTAAAGCAAACCAATCCTTCCCCACAAGCATGTCTGCTGACTCCCTTTTAAATCTTATGACCCAGAGCTGGATGGCATGTCCCACTCCTAAACCAACATGGCACCAGGGGACTCTCCTCCCCACTCAGTGGTTGACTGGCACTATGGTTTTGTAGCATTCATAACTTTGGATAGGAAGAAAAATTACATCTTTACTTTTATTAATCTCTAAAATTTACCATTTTCTTCAAATTTGAATGTAAGCAACAAATCATGGTAGCTATGACTCTTGTCACTATTTTGATAGTCTAGTGGTTTTCAGATCTGCTACAAACACACACTAAATAATGTGTGTTAATTTTTAAAAAAGCTCACGTGTTGACTATATCTTGATTTTGGTTGGTTTTTATAAAACATTTTAGTAGCTGTGTCCGTATAATTAGTTTCTTTTGCATTCCTGTGTGCTTTATTTCATATATTTAAAAATATTCTATGAAAAAGGGCAGTGACACATAAAAAATAACTTAGACCTGTCACTGTTTTCCTGAGCCACCACATCTAGGGGAAAACAATGGGGTCCTGCCTGCAGGGAGAAGAGACAGAACTGGCTGCTGTAGGGCAACCCGCAGACCTTCCCGTGCTGAGTGTCACAGCATCAGAAAGCCTGAGTGCCCCCACGTGGTCCCTTTCCTGCTGTTGCCCAGTTATATTTTATTTACAGCAGTATCCCCCAATTTTCACATATTTTTATACCATCAATCTATGTGCTGTGGCCAAATCTGGTTACCAACGGTTGTTTCCTTAATATTTTGCTTTAAATCACTGTTCCTGGGTGAAGTATTTTTTTAATTTCCTTAAATAAGAAATTATCCCTTACCATGAAAGGAAATGTTTAAAAATAAATACAGTACTCAGAATATAGAAGTGTGGTACTGAGTTCTGGCTAAATCCTATTTGCCAGAGAGGTTCTGCCCCCGTTTTGTTAAGAAGATGCTAAAGACAGATTAGCAGCATGCTGGGACTTTCTCCTTATTATAATCAGAGTGGCAAGATAATTGAAAAGGAGTAACTCAGTTTGTGATTCTCATTTTGTGCCCTGTCATTGACCCACCGAAAATAATTCAGTCCCTGGGGGAAAACAGGTTTATGATATACTCCTCCTGGTTCTGGGATTTGGTTGCAGCCGACTGCAAACCTTCCTGCCCATGGCCCATAGGATCTACCTTTCCTTATTCTACTTCTCCCCACCCCATCCTCCCTACTCCTTTTTGTGAGTGTGGACTAGCATTTGCTTGTCTCTTTGGGGTTTGTTTGCTTATTTGGTTTTCATAGTTCTGGGGATTGAACCCAGGGCCATTCTCTCTCTGCATTGCTCCCCTAGTCCTTTTCTAGAAACTTTTTATTTTGAAACAGGGTCTCACCAAGGTGCTGAGGCTGGTCTTAAAACTAGTATCCTCCTGTTGAGCGCTGGGATGACAGGCACGCACCACTGTTCTCTGCTTGCGTGTTCTTTCTCACAGCGACTCTTCTGGTCTCTGATCCTCTATAGCATACTGACTACGGTTCATTGATTTGCTTGGTGTCCCTCAGTGGTCCTTGAAGGGGAGCTTCGTGGCAGAAGAGGCGACCCCTCATGGCACAGTTCCACAACTCAAAAAGAGGCCGACTAGATACGCAGAAGCCCTAGAGCTAACTGGCAGAGGACAGCGGAGGCCCTGGTCTCAACAGGAGAAAATTGTGTAGGTGCAGGATGGAACAGAGTATGTACCTTCAGGGTGCAGAGGCAAGGACTAAATCAGAATCTTTTTGTGGGGAGGGCTAGTGAGGAGTTGCTGAGACTGACCTCGAACCTGCAATCCTCCCTGCAGCCTCCCTGTCTAATCCCTCAAAGGATTATAGGCATATGCCACCAGGGCCTTTGAGCACTAGACAGACATTGGAGATCTACTCCCATCCTCCATCTAAAGATGGAAAACAGGGAGAATTTAAGTGGCTTTCCCTAAAGTCACACTGACAGAGGAGTGGTAGAGCCAAGATCTGTCCCGGGCTATTTCCACTCATTCTATTAAACCACTCTCGGGGGCGAGGCACATTCCCATCCTTCTGCCCACAGTATAAAACTGGTCTGGGCAATCCCTCCAACCTTCCCTGCCAGCATTCCTTTTCCTCTTTCCTCACTTGTATTTGTTGTAGCCCTTCTTGCTTATGAGGATCAGAGCATCAAAGGTCCAGGTCCTTTGTCCTCGCCTTAGCCCTGTTTTCATGGAGCTGCCGCCCTCCTGGGGCTTTTAGGTACCTTGGGTTGAGACTGCGGGAGAGAATGTTCTTTTTGGTAACGTGAACTCGGTGGGCCTTCCTTTTGTGGGATGCTGTGGCGCAGGCCTCCCTCTGGATACCATGCCTGTGCCGCCTGCCTGGGGAGGGTTGCCTCCTCCTTCTCTCTCTCCTGCCTTCTCCCCCAAAGACTCTTGCCACCAAATGCAGTGGGATTTGAGATCTCCATGCCTCTTCTGCATTCTCCTCTGGACCGTAGAGGATGCCAGCAGCAGAATCTCTGGGGGCCATGAGACCACAGCTGCAATTTCCAGACCCCAAATTAGAACTGGCAGTGGTTTTCTTTTTCTTTTTTTTAATTCAGGGATCCCTGTCGAGAAAGACAGGCTGACACATGCTGACTGCGCTTTTGCAGAATTTCTCCTCTGGCTTCATTGGTTCTGTGCGTGTTTACGCATGAAGGGTGTTTTGCGGGCCTTGTGGGCAGTTTTGTGTGAGTCTCTACTGCTGTCCTAGAGCAGGCCGCATGCATGACGCCTCAACTGAGACACATTTCTTAATGGCTTGAAACGACAAATGTTATTGTCTTTGAGTTAAGTGGTTCAATTAGCTCCAATTGGAAAGAGTGGGATGAACTGGGGAAACACAAGGCTTATTTGGTAACAGCCCTGGGAACAAGGGAGGAAGAGATGGTGTCACCCTTAAAGAATGAGTCTCTGATGACCTGGCCAGCTGCCTGGTTTAGGGAGAGCCCTGCTGGCACCCCCACCTTTGTTTTCAAGTGATGCCGGATGTATGTGTGTCATTCCTGCTGCTGTAAGAGCATCAGTTCTCTACATAAATATCCGTCACTCCCCTGTGCGCCTTCTCTCCCCACTGGCTCAGTGTGGTGTGCTTTTCGTTAGAACGCGCTCTGGTTTGCAGCTCTTTCCAGCTGTTCACGTGGCTGCTGTGAGGAAGAGCAGGGCCTTTGGGGAATGATCGCAGGGCCTTTGGAGCTCCTCAGCAGCCTCATACTCCCCCTGCAGTCATTCCTGGCTTGGCTGCGGGGCCAGGGCCATTATTCTTCGAAGTCTGCTCCCTCCCTTTCCTCATTACCTCTTTTTCTCTGATACCCTTAAAAGAGCAAAACAACCTAGGGAATTTTTCCTTTCCAGTGGTGCCTGAGTTTCACAGTGCTGTGAAGGGTTCCATCATTGCTCTGTTGCTCTGTCAAGTCCTCCAGCAGATTTTTCCCTTTCACTCTGGCTAAAAACAAAAACGAGGCCCTACCAGTCCCTCTTCTTGGCCTTCTCTCTCAACTGCTTGTTTCCCACCCCACTCTTGCCCCCCAGTGAGGGCAGTTTCCTCTGCAGGTGCCATAATGGGACAGGGCCCACAGTCCCCTTTCTTCCCTTTCCCCTCTGGGCCACTGTGCTTCTGAAAGATAAATTGGGAAGCATGCAAGAGCGCTGAGTCCGGTGATGTGTCCACGCAGGAGGGTGGCATGCTGGTCAGTGGTATGGGCCTGGGAGTAATGGATCCCTGGGGCAATGAAGGTGAAGGATTCTGAGGATCATCAAATGAAACTGCACTCTGAACCAAGCAAAATGGACCTCGGTGGCTTTGCCGTCCTAGGCAAGTAGCCCCAGGGACCACAGGTTTCATAGGAAGATGGAGGCAGGTGGGTGTGCCTGTAAGGGAGGGGCTAAAAGGAAGAGGCATGGAGTGCTCAGTTGATTCTCGCCTTTTCTTTGCAGGTGGAAGGTTCTGTTTGAACACTAACACTAGCAATCTTAACTCCATTTTTCTATCATTTGTAGGCAAATTGAGTCCGTGTGTCCAGCAGGTCCTAAAGAACAACATACAGGGATAGCCCGTCATTCTTCCCTCCACCCCCTATTCTCAAACAACCTGCCCTTAGAGCATCGGCCTCACCCAAAGAAAAGAAACCCAGCAAGTGCCCCCCCCCCATTTCATCAGTTCTCTTTCTGCACCATATCAAGGAGTTCACTGCTGCCAAACTAAGAAAAAGGGTGAAATCTGTGAAACTATACCCTTTATGCCTTATATCCCTCTCCCCCACCCCAGCCCCCAAGCAGTTTTGCTACTGCAGCAAACAATGCAGAAAGATCCCTTCAGCCCCGAGGTCCTGGCTGCATTTTTGGTCATCTCATACATAATTTTCCCTTGGTCTTTGGGCCCAAGTCTCTCTTCCATTTATCATGGCACCTGCAAATCTATTTTCTGTGCTTCTACCAAGATCCTTTTCCATATTCCTACTGCCAGCTACCTGTGACCCTGTGACCAGTCTTCTCCAGAGAATTGCTATTCTTTGAGAGAGCCATTCTAAGAAGGTAGGCAGAGCCGCCTAGAGGAGGAGCTGTGCAGGAGGACTGGCCAAGTCAGTCCCTCTGGGCTGAGCAAGAGCACTATTTCCTAGCCTTGTCTGCGCTCCTCTCCATCTCACCTTCACTGTGAGTGTAGACTCTCACCAAACCACCTCTGGTCTATGTGAATGGCAGTAGCTTTCCTTGGGTGAGTTGCACATCCAGTCGGTATGAAGGGAAGGGAAGTGGGTGAGTCTCCAGGGGTGGCGTGTTCCAGGTCCTTTTCTTGCTCTTTGGGGCTTCCCAAATAAGGGTTGTCCTTGTCCATAGAGCTCACCAAATCCTTACACATTGAGGCATGTAGGAGCCACCATGCAAGTTCACGTTCCTGTCTCTGTGCTACCCTGTCCTGAAACTTAGGCACAGAAAAGGTAGTTGAGATGAACAAGACTGTTTTTTACTAGAATGAAAATCATGGTCCAAAATTTCTTCTAAGTATGGAGAGAGATAA
This sequence comes from Muscardinus avellanarius, assembly GCF_963383645.1. Lineage (NCBI taxonomy): Eukaryota > Metazoa > Chordata > Mammalia > Rodentia > Gliridae > Muscardinus > Muscardinus avellanarius. Next base: position 87,941,207 of record NC_137795.1, read on the forward strand.
ACTGCAGCTTACAATGTGAAATGTAATTTACCAGTTGCAACAAATGCCAAGTCCTGTGTTTTAAGTTAAGAAATCACTTACACAATTACAAGATGGTGACCTAGCTTGGCAGCAATTCATTTGAAAATTACCCCAGGGGGGTTTGTTTATTACAAACTATACGCTAACAGCCGTGTGAAGTGACTGGTAAAAATTGCATTAATAGAGAAATAGTATAGATCGAAGGAGGTAATTATTCAGCACTGCTTAAACAACATCTGAGAGATTGCACTCTGTTGCTAGTGTTGCGGTTTTAGAGGGTTCTGATACAGTGGGAAGGGACCTGTGTCCTGTAGAATCTGGGGTCTGGGCCCAGTGAATAATGGAAATCACACGGGAGAAAAAGGGCAAAGCAAACCTTCACAGCACCAATGGCTGTCAGGTGGAGGGAGGCAGGGAACGGATACCTTTGTGTGCTTGCTAGTGCTGAGCACTAAGGCATTTGCCAAGTCTTTTCTCATTCAGTCCTCAAATCAGCCCTCTGAGCTAAGTGATTCAAGCTCAGAGAACTTTCCCAAAGTCGCCTGCTGATAAATGAGGGGGGAAATCAGATTTGTTTCAAGTTGCTCCTGAATACAAAATTTCGGCCAGTAGGAAGTTTAGTTTGAAAGAGGACTTTTCCTAATAGCAAACTAAGCTCTTAAAAAAGAAAGTTCCCAATTCCTGGAATACTTGATTGAGACTGATCTCTCGGAGGCATGAGGAGAGGACATCTGCGTTGGGGAGGGAGATGAAGCTGGCCCTTGGTTCCGGTGCAGCAGGGCTTTAGGGGCAGTGTCAGGCACAGCTGCTGTGGGCAGGAAGGAAAGACTAGAGCTGTCAGCGGTCCATTTCTTCTGCACAGGCTTGCAGATTACAGCCCATTTGTGCCGGCATTAGCCCAGTGGCCCCGTTCGCTCATCTCCACTGCCTGCACAAGCTTCCACCCCGGCAGCTTGTCTGTCAAAGTTGGATCTTTCTACTCCCCTTTTGACTCTACTTCATTGCCACTACCTGTTTGCTGGCCCAAGAGTGGGTATTTTGAAGAAGCTCCATCCTGCTCCTTTTCTCGGTTAGTGCAGTCTGCCTCTCCAGCAGCATCTGCTGCAGGGGGTGGGGCTGTGGCCATGGCAGCCCCAGACAAAACTGTCTTCCAAGCTTGGGGATGTTGATGAGGGGTGTGTGTGTGTGTGTGTGTGTGTGTGTGTGTGTGTGTGTGTGTGTGTGTGTGTGTCTGCATGCTCACACTGCAGCCTGATCGATGCCTGTCAGAGCTCAGCATCAGAGTGACAGCTGCACGCCGTGCTGTTTGCTGAACACAGCTCGTCCGTCAAGGGAAATCAGACGAAATCCATCTCCTTGTCCAAAGCTTGGCCCAATGGGCTGTGCCTCCTTCCCCCTGAGACCTCGGTGTCACATCGGTGGGTCCCCTGGGACAGGAGAATATATCAATAAAATATGTGAACCATAGAGACCAATACCCAGCACCTACCAGCCTGTTAGGAGTTTCCAGTTTATTGCTGGTGCCTGCTATGTGAACGGTATAGGTCTATTGTATGCAGAACTGATACTTATTTTAATACTGGTTGGTATAAAGCATAAATAAAATAGATTTGTAAAAAAAACTTGCAGATGTATATTGAATAGGATGTAGAACTAGCTTCAGTAAGCGTTGTAGACAACTGGTGGGAAAGGGGCTCTTTAGAGAGTCTCATTAGAAAGGCAATTACCGGGGTTTTAAGGCTTTCAGAATTGACAGGGACACGTTTTGGCAAAGGTTCTATGTTTGTAAACCATTTGGGGCTGCAAGAAGCTCTGACACCCCGTGTCTTGGCAGTAAGCCAGCTAGCTCCTCTCTCCTCTCCCCAAAGCCTCTTTTATCCCATACAAGCCTGTACCCGAACCTTTAAGGAGACCCTCTCCAGCCCTCAGCTCCTCCAGCACCTCCCCTTCCCAAGGCCGCTGGCCCTTAAGTGAGGTGCTGGGCCTCTCCCCATCTCTGTCAGAGGCCCTGCAGGTAATTCTCTCCCTCTGCTTGTCCTCCCATCAGGGGTCTGAATGGCTCTCAGGGTTCAAGGAAAAGTGCAGCAGGAGGCCAGTGACTTAGGAAGGTAATATTTTTTCCCTCCCTACCTGGAAGACTGGAACACAAAATCGTTCAAAGGACAGAAGTGGGCTGTCTGGGCAGTGGGAAAAAGAGGTCAGGTCAGGAGCAAGAGGTAGAACATGCCAGCTAAGAGAGATGAGGTTTTTCTTTGCAGGAGAGAGGGAGGCTTGCAGATCCCGCACGCAGAGGATGGGGATCCTGGATGAATGGCAGACCAGGGAGAAGCTACAGTTCCAGAGCAACTCCTTTTTCTGCCAGACCTCAAAGGGCCTTTCAAAGCAGGGAAGGGTTCTCTGCTCTTGCTGCCCTGGGATGCGCTTGCTGGAATGGCCCCCTGCTTAGACCCCCCTCTCCACACTGCCCTACTTTGGCATGCTGAGCTCTCCCCCACCCCATGCCTGTGGAGCGCAGCATTCAAAGCGTTATTACCCACACGCTGGAGCCACACTGCAATAAAAGAAAAGAAAACAAGGTTATGGGAATGGCTGGTGCAGGGGGCAGCCCCCCAGAGGACTGGGCCTGCTGCTGCCGGTCTTCCCAACACCACCAATCATGTTAAGGCCACTGTCAGAAAGTCATCTGTGGCCCCCCCAGGCCTCCTTTTGGGGCCAAGTGAGTGACCCATGTGGTGGTCAGATGGAGTGGCCGTAGCAGCTGCAACAAGGCAAGCTGGTGCAGCTTGGAGACCCCACCCTTGGCCTCCTCCAGGGAACAGAGAAGCAATTTCATCTCCTAAGGCAAAGATGGGGGGAAGAAGGAAGTCCTTGCCGTGGGCCCCAGAGGTGGCAGCCGGGAAGAGGTCAGCGGCATCAAAGACAGCCTCAGCTGCACTCTGGCTGTCGCAAGTGCTGGTAATGGACGTGCAAAACTCGCTGCAAGAGCCTAGTGGCCTGGAAATGACCAGCGGGGAGGAGGGAGGGCACGAGCACCTGGCCCACTGTCCTGCCAAGCTCCCACCTCGCACACCTCGCCTGCACAGCAGAATGTATGCCTTGCACGGAGGCTGGCATTAGCGGCCATTCAAAGTCTCCAATAATTTTCATTTTGTCATGCGGCAGGTCTGCCCTTTGACCAGAGAGCTTTTAAATTCCTTTTCCCAGACCTCCTCCTCCTCTCCCTCCCGGGCTCCTCCGTCCCCAGGCTTGATCCAGACTTGTTGATGAGCCTTGGCTTCCCCCCCACACGGGAGGCACTAAATCTTGCCTGCCTGCCTCTCGACCCACCATCATTTCCCGAACTCACCTACGCCCATGAATGCGTAATTTAAAACTTCTGCCGCCTCTCAGCAGTTTGTAATTCTGAGGCCGATCTCAGCGGAGGAAACAAAATGGGCTGATGAATGTACTCAGGAAGGTGAGCAGAAAACCACACACCGCGTCTCTGTGATGCGGGCACAGCTCTCTTAACCATTTAGTGTAATAAGATGGATATCTGCAGTGTCAGTTATTCTAATAGCATGGAGATCTGCCTGATCTATTGGCCTGCAAGATGGTTATGAGTTTTAAATTTCCTCATCTCCACGGCAATAAATTCTCCGGGCTTTTCAATTATAAACTCAGTTTATCTGGGTTGGGGAAGCCAGAAAGATTTTGTTTTGGTCAAAGGGTAAAAAATGCAGGTGCAGCAAGGGGTTGGGAGTTGAGAAGGAGGGCCAGCTGTGCCCATCCTTCACCTTTCCCTCCCTGGGCGGCTCTCTGGGCCAGTTTCCCTGGCGCTTGTCATCTCAGCATGGCTGATGTTCCCCCCCACAGGGATCTGAAAGGAGCCCCTGTAGCTTCAGAGGTTTGAACTTTGGAGTTGAAGCCCCTCTCTGGGTGTCTGCTCTTGCTGCCTAGGCAGAGGGAGGGAGGACAGTGAGCAGAGGAAGGATGCAGGAGCAGGCGGAGCCCTCTGGCCTCTCTTCTAGGGGATGCCCTGGCTGGCTGCCTCCCGGTGCAGGCCCCAGAACATAGAGGTTGCACAGTGGCTCCCAGGCAGTCGGGGGGCTGACATGAGTTCCTGGGGCCAGGTTCATGCTGAGCAACCGACAGAGAATGGATGCAGCGAGTCCCAGAGGGTAATGAGCCCAGAGCGCTCTGAACTGCAGTGCTCAGCACGGGGTCACGGAGGAAAGGCGCTCAGGCTGAACCATGTTGAGGGATGGTGCCTTTTCTTTCTTAATGACTTCTTCCCTTCACACTCACACATCACCCGGGCCTCGGAGCAAGTGACCAGGGCCAGCAGGAAGACAGATGCCTCACCCCAGGGCCTCTTCCTGGCCTCTCTCGGCAAGCCTCCACCTCAGCTTTCAGGAAATTTAGCTAGGAGAGTGATGCTCCAGGATGTTGGCACAGTCTTTCTGCTTGTAGATAAAGGCAAGACCAAGGCTCTGAAATTAGGCAGGATTGAGTTCAAATTATGGCTCCTCACATTACCAGATCACCTTGGGCAACTGTTTTTATTTTTTTTTTTGGGGGGGGGGGGTTGTTGTTTGCTTTGTTTTGGGCTTTTGTTTTGTGGTACTGGGGATTTAAGCCAAAGGCATTCTACCTCAGAGCTATACCCTCAGCCTTTTTCTTTCTTTCTTTCTTTCTTTCTTTCTTTCTTTCTTTCTTTCTTTCTATCTTTTTTTCAGTACTGGGGATGGAACCAACCAGGGACATTGTACCTCCAAGCTACACCCCCAGCCCTATTTTTTTATTCTTTATTTTGAAACAGGGTCTCACTGAGTTGCAAACGGCCTCACTAAGTATCTGAGGCTGTCCATGAACCATGATCCTTCCGTCTCAGTCTCCCAAATGCTGAGATTATAGAACGGGAATAGTGGGGTACACTTGTAACCCCTGCTCTTGGGAAGCGGAAACAGGAGGATCGCGCAGGTTCGAAGCCAGCTGGCTTAAGAGACCCTGTTCCCAAATAAAAAAAAATATAGGTCTAGGAGTGTAGCCCGGAGGTAGAAGGGTTCCAACCCAGTACCACCTAATAATAACAATAATAATAATAATATATGCATACATGTAAGGCTTAAATCAGGTTACACATACTTATCTCCTCAAACATTTGTCATTTTCTTATAGTAAAACTTTCAAAATCCTTCTAGTATTTGAAATGTATGTGATTGTTATCTATAGTCACCCTACTGTATAATAGGAACACCAGAACTTTTTGCTGCTAATGGTAACTTAGTATCCATTGATGAACCTTTCCCCTGGAACAAGTTCTTTATTTCTTTAAGCTTCCAGTTCCATATTGGTAAAATGGGACTGCAGACAGCCACCTGACAAAATGGCTGTAAGGATGAATTCAGACCACATGCACGTCTGTGACCTGATCAATGGGTGGCACACTCTCTGTGGCAAGGAGCTACTAGTCTTTCAGATGTGGCTTGACAACTGCAGTTCTCTTCCCTAGAGCATTTATGATTCACACCCCCGCCAAGCTAGGCTGGTGGACAGGACTTTTGTTCAGTATGGCTATAATGAGAAGGCCACTGCCCAATAAACTTGATGCCTAGGCCTGTGTTTTGATCCATAATAAAACAAGCTGCTCTGAGATTATCTTCCATTTATGTCCTTCAAATCTAATGTTCTTAAAAGCAAAGACAAATCAATAAGTGCCAGGGATTGGGATCAGTGTGTCCCTTGTCAAGCTTTCCTGGTGTCAGGAGGCTTTGTGTAGGAGCTGGGACCACAGAGTGAAGTAAGCTGTGTTTCTGTCATCGAGGACTTGGCCGACTCAAGAGCTTTTCAGTAATCAGAGGAAAGGTGCTTTCTCTGGGTGCTCAGGATTCCCTAGGAGCACACCTGGGAACTCAACAAAGACTTCCTGCAGGAAGTGTCACTTAGGCTGAGTCAGCAAGGACCTGTCAGTAAGAATGAGCCCAGCTAAGGGTGGAGGAAGGGCATGAGATACCCACTGTAGCACATGTAATTGCAAGGAATTGCAAGCAGTGGCTGATGATACAGACTCAAAGCAGCATTTGTTTGAAGAGATGAAGGTTGTCTTTGTTCTTATAAAGAAGTTGAGAGGTAGCAGTAGAGAACAGGTACAGTGACTGCCAGAGAGCCATGTGTCCTGCTGAGCTGTTCTTAGCACCTGCCTTCCATTCGCAAGGCACATAGTACCTGTTGGCCAGCCGCCATTCTCATCCTCCTTCCAGTCAGAAAGCCAACATACAGGGAGAAAGCGCAAAGATAGCAAACACTTTTCTAGAAGTCCCGCCCCAGAATTTCTGCTAAATCTCACTGGTCTGACCAATAAGAGAGGAGTGTGAGAGATATCTTGGAGCCAGCCATCCCGATGCCTGGAGTACCAGGAATAGAAAAGGGGAGAATGGATATTGAGAGATCTCAACTATAAACGGCAAGGCACAGAGACATGAAACCTCCGTGTCTATTTAGGGTCAGATTGAAGAGTGCATGTGACAAGGGATGGTGAGGGGTATGGAAATGAGACTTGAGAAGCGAATCCCTTTTCCCACTAAGTGTTGAAAGCTGTCCCTGCTCCAGCTGAACATGGTACAGGGGCCGAAAACCTGCAGTCACAGAGATCTCAGCCCCTGCCAAGTCTAGGAGCAAGCAGGTTAGGCTTACATTGGCCAAAACCCATTACTCCTGTGTCACAGCTTAAAAAAACGAAACACAGAGACTTAAGATGATTCTCCTGGGGTTACTACATGGCAGAGGTTGAATTTGAACCCAGGTAGTCTGGCCCCAGAGCTCTTCTGGTCACTACCATGCAGTTCTGCCAATGGACATAGTCCCCCACATCAGGAGACAGCGTTGGGGTGGAGGTAAGGGTGAAGAAGGAGGAGGCACTGAGCATTGTGCTTGCCTTTTGTGGAGGAATGGAGCAAGAATTCATGCTAATGGACCAGGCTTGGTAATGGCTGGGCCTCCAGCTTTTTTCTCCCTTCTGGCTCCTTTGGTCTCTCCCCTGCATATTCTGTCTAGGTCAACGAGCTCCATCAACAAGCAACCACTGTGCATCTTCATTCCTTCCCGTTCCTTTCTCCCAACCATCGTGATGGTGACGGGACTTGCATGCATCTTGTTTAGGTTCCCGTCCTTCTCTCCTTCCTGCCTTGTTCAGAATGTGCAGGGCCCAGCCCCTGATTCACCTGCCCCAGATCTGTATTAGAAGGGCGTAGGGCTCTGACAGCCCTCTCCAACTTTCCATCCGAGCTGCTTACACCTCCTCCTGGCCCCTGCCCACTCATCCCCTCTCTCTGACATTTGTTTTCACCTCCGCTACGTCAGTGTCACCTTCTGTCCTGAAACTACCCTCAGTCCTTCTCCTACCCCAGAATCTCCTCATGCTGAACAAGCTTGCCTTTCTCCCCCACTGTGAAGCCGGCCATCCTTTAAGGCCCAGCCTCTTCCTAAAGAGTTCCCGACTCTTGAGCCTTCAGAGCTGGCTTTCTCCTCTGAACCTTTCTAGTACTTGCTGTCTGTACCACTCATCTGTCATGTGTTTTACATGACATTTTGTCACTAATTGATGTGATGTGGCTTCATCATGTCTTTTCAACAAAATCTGAGGCTCTTTGCAGACAGACTTTGTTTCTCTTTTACATCTACTTCAGTGCCTAATGCAAATACCTTCCTACTTAGTAGATGCCAAATAACCATTTCTTGGTTGGCTGATTTCAATGAGTCCTAGGTCTCTCTCTATACCCTTAATGATTTCTATACATTTGAGTTCCCTCTGCATTTGTCTTCCCATGTTGAAAAATTCTAATCATCCTTGTTTGTTCTTATCAGCTCAGCTGGGCACCTCTGGTGCTTCTCCAGCCCTCTTGTATCTTTCTGACCCACACTGATCTTCCCTTGCAGTGTAGGCCATAACCTGTTACAACTTTAACCTGCATTTTCTGCTGTCTGGCTGGCCTTGGAAGCTGTCTTTGTTAGGAAAGCTCTGGCCAGCAACCAGGAATATAGCCACATGGAAGGTGCTGCCCAGAAGCGAGAGAGCCCTGCCAAGCTCAGTCTCCCAGGAGTCCAGAATCATCCTCCCTCACGCCCCTTCCAGCAATGAATGCCTAGAATCCTGCCGCAGTGTGCAGGCTGTGGGGACTAGGGAGGGGTCCAAAGGATGCAGGAAAACAACCTCATTCAGAAGCATGACATGGAAGGGTAATAGATTAACAAGAACACGTTGATATAGGACAGGAATACACCTGGAGTTATGTGTTAGGAAGAGTCCTTCAGGGAAAGCTTCTTGGGAGATAAGAGTAGGTGGGGTGCCCCTCGCAAACTGCCACCCATATTTTCACTCCACACTCCTAGGCAACACCTTCCAGAGAGGGGTTAGCACTTCTTCACCAGTATAGATATATCTCTGTCTGAGTGGGCTCAGGCTTCTCTCTTGGCACTGCAGGGGCTGCTGCTTGTCTGGCCTTTGCAGCCTTGATATAGGCTCACAGCCTTAGGCATAGGCAAGGATTTAGGACACGGTTTGCACAGCTCATGAAACAGCCACATGAGCTAGGCTGGCACACCTGAAATCCAAGCGACATAGGAAGCTGAGCCAGGAGGATTATAAGTTCTGGACCAGCCTGAGCAACTTACTGAGACTCTCAATAAAAGGGGGTAGCTGGGGGTAAAGCGTCCCTGGGTTCAATCCCCAGTAACAGAAAAGAGAAATGAGGCTGGTGAGAGGGGCGTACCAGCACTAATGTATGTCCTCTTTGAGAAGACAGAAGATGCTGAGCACCTCCTCAGTTCTTTTTTAACCCTCCCTGCCCCATCTCAGTGAGTACCTGCTTGCAGTCAGGGGTGGAGCTGGCCTGACCCTTCTGCTTGCTGCCCTTGACCTTCCCACTCTGTCTTCCTGCTGCTTGCTTCGGGCAGCCTCTCCAAAACAGCAAGCAATTGAGAACTCCCCTAGACGGCATTAAAAGAAATCAGATTTCTTAAATGCTGTTTACACTGAGTGGCAGGGTGGTGGCCGGAGTCACAAAGCTTTGTCCAAGGGCACGGTGGCAGGATGGCCACAGTGGGAGAAGCTCTGTTGACAGCAGAAGCTGCATCCAAGTATCCTCTGTTGAAAGAGGCAGCTAGGCTTATGCCAGGTTCAGGTCACTGTTCCTCCTCTAGTCAAAAGGATTCTCTTTAGATGCTTAATCAGGACTTCTGTGCAGTCTTCACTGGAGACGCTAAGCGTCTTCGTCTCTTCTCTCCAGTGCAGAGCAAGCCTTCCTTGGAGGACTGCTGCCCCACAGAATGCAGACCAGGTGTCAGTGGGTTTCTGCCTGGCACAATAAAATTGGGAGGTGTGGGGCAAGGCAAATGAGGCCACCCTGGCCCATGGCAGGGTTGGGGGGCATAGGCCATCTACTCCCTGGCTGAAAACAGAGTGAAATCAGCTTGGGCAAATAGGAGGGCCAAGGGCCATCCGCTGGCTCCAGGACCTCATTACACTGACTTGCATTGGGGAAATTTGGTTGAAATTTGGAGAGGTGCGGTAATTGAGATTAATGGGCCCCTGGCTCCTGTCAAGAACAGGGACAGAGAGTGCCATCACCAACCAAGCTGCCGACTGGTCCTATAAACTACTCTTTGCTGTCACCAAGAAAACCCTTTGTCTTGCCTGTGATCTCACTGCAGTGGCTTTGAGAACTTTCAGATTATTACAAGGCCCAGAAGAGCATAAAGGTCCTGTGTTATGGGCAGTGGGCAAAGTGGAGGGATAGGGAACGTCCCAGTGTGGAGAGGCACGGAGTGCAAATGACCAGCTGGGCCCAGGGGCGCTGCTCTGTCTGGGGCCGGCCGCAGCACACGGAGGGCCACCGAATGCAACCCAGAAGTATCTTCCTGCAGACTCCAGCCCTGTGCTAGGAGTTTGGGGGGGGGGGGGGTATGGCCCATTAGAGTTCCACTCTGAGAGGGTAAGCGATGCCATATTTTAATTGTCATTAGCAATAGTGTCAGCAGTGAGGAAGCCCAGCCTCTCCACACAGCGGAGGGTAGCGCCCCGTCATTAGCCAGGGCATTCTGGCCTCTGGCAGGCTGCATTCGTCCTTATTCCGTGTGTACGTGCTCAAACCTTATAATGGGTGGTTTTTATCCCATGGGCCTTTCTATGCATTACTGAAAGGCCAGAGAGACCACTGGCCCTTCAGGTCATAACAAGCAAGAATCTGTATATTGGAGCAGGGACACAGAAGAGCCCTCTAGCACTAGCACTGCTCTGGCTCAAAGACCAGTCTCCAGGCTCAATATCTTCTCAAAAGATGTTTCTTTTTCCTTCCATATTATAAGAGGTTTGAAACAGTTTGGAAACATGCACAGGCAGAGTCCCCTAAATGCTCAGATCTCCCTCCTGAGCTTTATAACAGTTCCTTAGTGTGGTGGGAGGAGAGGCCAGGAATTTGTGGTTCTCTGTGTCCTATCCAGGGGTACAGGTTAAGAGGGCTGCTCCGCCTGCAGCACTGTGGCTGTAGGAATCAAAAAAGGGCACCACCACCCCTGGACAGTCCCGTGCAGCCTACATAGGCAGACTGTGCCAGGCACATGGGCGTAGGCTGGATGTAGGGGAGGGGAGGGCTGTGTGCAGAGGCAGGGGGCTTACTCAGGAGCCACAGAGTGACCGGTTCCTGCTCATCCAGCCTACTGATGGGGTACGTGGTTCAATTGGTTGATCTCTGGCTGAAAGTGTAGCATTTTTCTCTATTCAGATTTTATACTCTGGCACCTTTTTCTGGCCTACAAGGGGGACTGGTGTCTCCGTCCTTTTTGCTAAGAGATCAGGTGATGCCCCTTTCCCTCTGCATAGGATACTCTGGCCATATCCTGAGAGCTTTTGAGCAGCCTCGTGGCCAGAGCTCAGTTTTGAGAACAACTCTGAAATAACCGAGCCAGGGCTTGGCTTCTAGTTCAAGCCCCAGATTTTTCAGACCTGACAACATTGCTTTCTCCAAAGGTGGTCAGTCCTGTTCTCCAAGAGGGCCTCAGACTTCCTGGAACCAAACAGCAGGTGGCTTCACCTGCAGGCGTTCTCAGCCCTTGGACTCAGATGTTGCTTGGGAAGTCACAGGGGCCTAACCTGCATCCCATCCACCCCCGCCCGTACATGGAGGATTGAGCACTGGGCGGTGGTCTGGGATCTGTGCATCCTGGCGTCTGTCCTCACCCCAGCCTTCCTTCCATCCTTTAGCCCCTGTCCTCTCCACAGCTTTTCCTCAAGCCACCCCACATCTGCATCTGCTCCTCACCCCTTCCTTGCTGCGGGATCAGTGGCCAGGAGGCGGCGGGTGTGTAGGAGACAGGGAGGCACATGCAGCTGCTGTCTGCACTCATGCCTGGATAAATAGAGGAACCCATCCTCGCTCCAGTTATATTCAGTACAGGCAAAGCCAAGTGTGAAACAGCCCCTTCTGCTCGCGATGTCTGGGCCGCCTCTGCGTTATCAGTGCTCGGCTGCCCGGACCCAGGCCGGTTCTGCCCCTCTGGGCAGGCCTGCCGCAGCAGGGGCAGCTACAGGCCAGCCTCTCAGTGCAGAAGACGACTGGAGCAGGCCTTCTCTAGTCAGCTCTGTGCCACTGCATTTCCACCACCACAGAAGCTTTCTCCCAGCTTCCTGCCAGTGATCTGGGAACTAGGACCTTTTACCTTTCATTGTCTATTTATTGACTATCTATCTACCAGGTATGCCATTAATAAATACCCATTCAGGGCTAGAGGTGTAAAAACACCGTAATGGTGTGATGAAGAGAATGCTGTGGGGGAAGCCCTAAGCATGGTTCCAGTGAATTTTATCTGCAGAATCTTAATGGGTAGCTTGCGTAGGAGTTTGCAGGCAATGTAGCAGGAAGGTGCATTCCAGCCAAAGGGACTAGCACATGTCAAGGCCTGGAACAGCGCAGCCTGTGCAGAGCAGGAGGTGTTTGGCCTGATTAGAGCATAGTAACATAGAAATGGAGACCAGTTATTAGGGGCTAATACTGTACTCTGCTGAGGAATTTGAACTTTAGCAAAGACCAGGAAATGACTTCAGCAGAAGCTTGAAGCGATCACATGGGTGTTTTTTTTTTCATTAATAACATTATTGAGCACGTAACTATTAACTGTATGCCACACTCTCCTTAAGTGTTTCAGCTACTCATCCTCAAAGCCCTTTGCAGTAGGTGTTATTCATTATTATGTCCATTTGACAAATAGGATAACCTGAGCCCAAAGAGGTTAAATACCCTACTCAAGGTCACACAGTTAGCTAGTAATAGAACATGGTTTGAAGCAGGTGGTCCAGCTCCAAAGTCTCCATATGACCACTGTGCTACACTGCCTGTGACAAGCCACACTGCAGGATCTGGAGGCGCTGTCAGCAAGGCTGCTGGCAAGGACATCCGCAAGGGGACCTGAACTTCAGGAGTGCCAAGAAGGGTCAAAAAAGAGGGAAGAATTCTAGGAGCAGAATCGGGTGAGCTGGAGGCAGGCTGGGAATGTATAGGAACCCAGGGCGGTCTGTACTGCCACCTGCAAGCAGAGGTGGAGGTTCTGTGGTGATGGTGAGAGATTGAGAGCCACCACTGAGGTTTACCTATTAACAATGAATTCTTGTGTGTGTGTGTGGAGGGGGTGGGGGTTGCTGTGGATAGAACCCAGGGACGTTCTACCTCTGAGCTACACCCCAGACCTATTTTTATTTTCTCTTTTGAAATGGGGTCCTACTAAGTTGTTGAGGGTGTCACTGAGCTGCTCAGGCTGGCCTCAAATCTGTGATCCTCTTGTCTTAGCTTCCCAAGTACTGGCAGTACAGGTGTATGCCACTACAGCTAGCTGGTAGAGCTGAATTCTGAAGGTCTGGACCAAAGGTCCTGTCACTCAGAACAGTGGACTGCAGGGACTGTGTACAGCGCAGAGGGGTCCCTGGAGAGTGCCCACATCCAAGGGCCATGTTGTTGGGAAGAATTCACAGTTGAGGCTAAGAAAGAGCCTGGAGAAAAAGCCAAGACTGGGAAGCACAGAGACCTTAAAAAAGAAAGTTTCAAAGCAGATGGGGGTGCTTAGTTCTGTCACATTGTTTAAAGGTCAAGGCTGATTAAATCTGCGAAGAAGCTATTACAATGGCAGTTAAGAGGCCCTGAGTGGCCTGTGCAGGAATAGTGACGGTGGAGTGCTGGCCATGGGGGACAGCAACACTGAAATGGGGCGAGAGAAGGGGTGAGAGGCAGAAAGAGAAAGGAGCAGCTTTGAAGGGAGGTGAGACTAAAGCATGGTTTTCTAAGATGGGCAAGATATTTGTAGGTGAGGAGGTCGAGGCTGGCAAAACGAGCAGTTGAGAAAGTGTTGATGGAAGACAACTGCTAGACATAGGTGCCCAAGAAAGCAGAAGGTGTGATCTAGAGCCCAGTTGTAAATAGGTGGAAGGGAAAGAAGTAACCACTTCTTTCCATGGAAGTTGAAGATGCCTACCTAAGTGCTCTGTAACCACAAAGTTTGCTATTGCCTGGTGTGTCAGAGTGACATTACCCACCATGGTTCAGGTCCAAGAGCCTGAGTGTTGGGATCAGCAAAGCATAATGCAAAGAACTGTGTCTGCCCTGGTGCCCAGAGCAGGCCATGGGGATCAGTTCCACGGGCACAGGTGCCTGCAAAGGGAACTGCCCTTTGAAGTTGACCTAACTGGATCTGAGTGGGTTATTTTCAGGCCAGGCGAGAGATTTGATGATCTCTATATGCATAGACTCCTTTCCCTTCACAAAAAAGACCAGCCCCTAGCTCCATCCCTTTGGAGTAGGCCTGGCCTTGAAGCCAGAGAGATACTCTGGCCTGGCTTGGGTAGAAAATGCTGTCCAGAGGCGCCTGATGGCATCATCTTTTTTGGCTAGGCCCACTCTTGTCATGGGCTGGGCATTCAGGTGTGCCCTGCTTCCCAAAGTGTGCTTCCCATTCTGGAACCCCTTGGGAAAGGATTCCAAAAGTGGTGCCCTGCACCAAGGCTTAGGCAGCACAGGCGCCTCCTAATTCAGCCCCATTCCCTGTGGGAAGCTCAGAAAAGGGAGAGTTAACTCTCCCTCCGGCCTTCAGCCTCGGGTTTTCCTGGGAAGATGAACAGTCTGCCTCCCTTATTGTCTGCACCAAAGGAACAGATTGCGTCAGTTTGTAAACTGTGTTACCGCTCGCAAAGGCCTAGAGTCAGCAGGTTTGCATTTCCCGGCAGACTCCAACCTTGCTGATGCCCTGGGCTTCTGCCTCTGCCTCGAGCAGGACCAGAAGCTGCCCCCAGCCTTCATCCCAGTGGTGTGGGGAAAAGCATTCCAGGGGAAAGAGAAGCCTTGCAGTGCTAGCAGAGCCCTCTCACTTGCCAGCCAGGCTTTCCCTCCATTTCTAGGAGCTTCCTGGCCCCTCTTGCTAGTGTGCCAGCCTGGGCCTGACTTCCAGGCATTCCTAGGGCTCTGGCATGGACCAGCACTCAGATGTCAGAAAAGAGGTTTTCTGGAAAAACAGTCCACTTTGTGGGCTGGGTGTGTTAGTCGTCTGGTCTGGAGGTGAGGAGCAAGCAGAACAGAGGCGTGGGTGGGGACAGAGCCCCGCTGCTCCGGTAGCACACGGCAGATCTGTGCTGCGCCGGCCTCTAGCCCGCGCTGCCCACCCACCCTGATGGTGATGAGACCCAAGAGGCGTCTCATAGGCACTGCCTCCCTCCTGGCTCCAGAGCCTTGCATTATTAATTGAATTGTGTTAATGTTCATCGACTCTGAAGGAAGTTGGTGTGTGTGCATGGAGGGGTCGAGTTGGCCGTGTTAAACTGCTACTATATTAAGGTGAAGTGTGACTTCAAGTTCGCAGCTCTGGCTGCGGCAGCCACAGCCTTCATGCAGCACCAGGGAAGGTGGACAGCCCAGCGCTGTGGCGTGGCTCTCTGGAGTGGGAAAGGGCCTCACATTGGTTCCGCCTCCCCAGGGTGGCTGCTCACATTTTCACAGAGGAGCTGTGGACACATGAGTGGGCTGCTGTCTTAGTCCATCTTGCTTTGCCGTAGCAGGATGCCTGACAGTAGGCACTTCTGTTTTTCTTTTGTTGTTCTTTAAATAGGCTTATTCTGGGGCCAGTCATGGTGGCGCATGCTTGTAATCCCCGCGCTTGGAAGGCGGAGACAGGAGTATCGCGCAGGTTCGAAGCCAGCTGTGCTGGCTTCTTAAGAGACCCTGTTTCCAAATTTAAAAAGTCTAAAAATAGGTCTGGGAGTTTAGCCCAGAGGTAGAAGGGCTTCCAGAAACCCCAGTACCATAAATAAATAAATAAATAAATAAATAAATAAATAAATAAATAAATAGCCTCATTCTGGCTCAGGGCTTGGAAAGCCCAGGAGTACGGCAGTGGCAGGGTCTGGGAGGGCGTGGTGGTGAATAGCATCACATGACAGGAGCCCTTGTGAGAGAGGCATCACCTGGCGAGGTAGAAAGCAAGACCAGGGGTGGGGTGAGGCTGGCTGCAGCAACTGGTCCTGTGAGACTGACATTAATCCCTTCCAAGGCCATGTCCCTCTGACCTATTGACCTTCCACTAGGTCCCACTTTTCAAAGATTCGCCATCTCTCAGTACCACCATCCTGAGGGTAGTGCCAGGCTGGTGAACCTGGGAGGACAAACCACACCCAAGCCACAGAACGCGGGAAGAGGCTGGTGGGCCCAAGCTCCACGTTATTTATTTCTTCTCCCTCCATTTCCCGCCTCTCCCTCTGCCAGTTTTCCTCCCAGGCTTGCTGATTAGCCAGCAGGGCTTGCTTTTCTTCTCTGGTTGACTCCCAGTCGCACCTGCCCGTGCATGCTGGCACACCACCAGCAACCCTACCCCAGACTTGGGAAAATCAGAGCAGAGAGCAGCTCAGAAATAGCTCCATTTCCACTTGACAAAGAAACAGCCCAAAACATATGTGAAGCGCCAGTCTGTAGAACAGAGCTGGTACCTGGATCGTGATGGCACCCAGGGCTTTGCTCTGTTCCTCAGCGCCTACCCATTTTCTTCGCTGTGCTTGTTGCTGATGGTGGGGATGGGGGAAGGGGGCGGTGGTGAAAGTATAAATACAGCCCAGCAGCGTGTGGAAAAGATGGCGACTTCTGCCTCTGAAGCTTGTTGGGCCCCGTGTCACCTCCCCAGAGCTGGCCCTGAGGCTCCTGCTCTGCCCTCTGGAGGAACTTAGAACACCCCAGTTGTGCAGGAAGTCTTCCTTTCCAGATGCCCTAGGGCAGGGATGGGGGTCACGTGCTGCCTGGGAGCCTGTTCTGCCTGAGGCAGCCCCCCTCCTTTGGGGAGACAGCACCTCACAGCTGTTCCAGGCCTGCAGACTCCAGCCCCTGGGGCTCAGGCTGGCTAGAGGTTCAGTCATTTCCTGAGCTGCCCTTAGCTCCATACAGAGCAGCAGTGCCGGTGTCCTGGGCAGAAGAGTACCTTGTTCCCATCTTCCTGGCAAGCAACCAGGGGCGGGGATGTGCGTGGGGTCCCCTGCCCGTTGCCTGTAAGTCCCCATATATAATTTGGCCTTTGGCTGCCCAGCATCATTACATGGAACATGGATCCCCCGCTGTCTTCTACATCTTTTCAATTGTTTCACCCCTGGCGCCCCTGGCTGCTGTATTGAAGCCACACATTCAGCCGAGGCAGCCTCCAGTGCGTGCTTTCTTCTCCGCTCTGCCCCATTGCACTGGGACCCTGAGAAAGCATAGGGGGGCTGTGGGTCCACAGCTTTGCCCCTCAGCACCACTGTGCATCCAGCAGCCCTGAGCCAATAGAGTTGGGACAGATGCAGCTAAATGAACCCTGGTGCGGGCCAGATCTCCTCCATGGTTTGATAGCTGAGCTCTTCAATAATCTCCCCACCCTCAACACATGCACATTTTAGAGAAGATTTCAAAATCTGAAGGCTAATTGGCTAGGGAGGGCAAGAAGTTAGAGAGAGAGAAAGAGACTCTGTGTGGGGGGAGGGAGATATTGAGAGAGAGAGATGGGGGGAGAGAGCGAGCGCGCACGCGAGCGCATTTACAAAACCATCAGCCCTGCCTGGCTTTTACTTTTCTCCCTCCCTGCATATCCCGCAGCAAACCCCAAGGGGCTCTCGGCCGCATTGCACCCCAGGCAGGGAATGTGCCTCCCACTTAGAGTGGGAGAATGACTCAGCCCCCACTGCCTGTCTGATTGAAGTAGTTCCTGTTTTAAGGAGCTGGACAGAATCCAGACAAGGGAAAACAACTTGGGGGTGGGGACAGGGACTGGATATATATTTCAAGGCACAGAGGGCACTGAGAAAGGGGCTGCAGGAAGAGATAAAATTCCTGACCACCACCCCTCCCTCAACCCCTTCTCCTCTTCCTCACCTAGCCTAGCCAGGAGGCTGAGCCTGCAGCCTGGCTGGGTGGGCGCTGAGGTGCGCATGTTGCCTGGGCACCAAGAGCTCTTCCTCAGTAATTAGGAGACATGCAGATTAACAGCCTGTGCCGTTTGTATTAATTTGGTAAATAAGCCAGAACAATTTCATTAGTGGCACATTAATGTGCTTGGGAGCAGAAGGACGTGTCCCACTGCGAGGCAGCAGGTCCCCCTTGCTGCCCGGGCCCACAGACGGTCCTGTGCCAGTGTGTCCAGTGGCTCTCCCTCTGGGCATGGCTGGCTGGTGGCACCCAACTTCTCTGGCTCTATGGTGGGGAAAGACCCCCCACACCGAGCATAAAGGCATCTGTCTGTTCAGGTGGGTGTGGATACAGTCACACGCGTAAGCTCTTCCTGTCAGCCCCCATTTGCCTTATCTCTGTTTTTTTGTGCGAGGATTTCAGGGTATAAGAAACTCAAAGCTTTTCAAGCCCAGCCACATTAGGGCCGAGAGTGTAGCTCAGAGGGAGAACAGGCCTGGGCTCAATCCTCAGTAATGCAAAAAGAAAGAAAGAAGCCCAAAGGTGTTCTGGGTGGAAGGAGAATGAAGGGTTCACAGAGCAGGGAGGCCCCAGTACGTGACTTGGCTGAGCAGGACAGCTGCTGGGTGTAACTGTCCTAGAGGTGCAGGACAGTGAGCTGCTGGCGTTGCTTGATGGAGAGGAAGCAGGTGCACGTCACCTGTTTTTGTTGTGTGGTTGGTTGGGTTTCCTTTGTTTGTTGGGGTTTTGTACTGGGATCAAATCCAGAGCCTTGTGCATGTTGGTCAAGTGCTCTACCACTGAGCTACATCCCAGCCCTGTTTTTATTTTGAGACAAGGTCTTGAAAAGTTGTGCAGGGTGGCCTTGAACTTGCATTCCTCCTGTTTCAGCCTCTTGCGGAACTGGGATTACAGGCCTGCACCACCATCCCCTGCCACTTCACCCCATGTAATACACTGGACTCCCTCCTTATTCTACAGTTAAAGAAGCAGCCTCAGAGAGGCCATGTGACCTGCCTAAAAATTCACAGGTAGAACTAAGAGCTGAGAGCCAGGAGGGGTGGCGCATGCCTTTTATCCCAGTACTTGGGAGGCTGAGACAGGAAAATCACAGGTTCTAGGACAGCCTCAGCCAGTAGTGAGACTTACCAACCTAGTGAAACCGTGTTTCCAAATAAATAAAATCAGGCTGGGGGTACAGATCAAAGTAGAATGTCTCTGGGTTCAGTCCTCAGTAACACACACACACACACACACACACACACACACACACACACACACGAAGAGTTGAACCCTGGTCCACTTGACTCCAAGACCCCTGTGCCTTCTACCCTGTCTCAACCCAGGCAAAATGTACACCTGACTCTGGGTTACATTCTGAGTGTAAAACTAGCTTCGTTCCCTGTGAGGCCGACAGACTAGTTGGAGAATGAAGACATTTGGATGCAAAATAAGTACCCCTACCAGGAAGTAAGGAATTATCATGATCTTGATGAAGCGTTTTCATGGCCAACATTCTTCTAGTGCATAACATACTTATATTAGCTCAATAATCATCATAACAAATCCTTTAGGGTAGGCGCTGGTACAGTCCCAAGTTCACAGCAGAGTAAGCAGAGGCACAGTTAAATGATTCACCGGAACTCACGCAGGTGGCAATCAGCTCCCGCCATGCCCCTTCCTCAGGGCGGCACCACCCACCCCTTCCCACCGTCTATGTCTCTGCGCTGTCGCTTCTCATCTCCCACAGGTTATGCCTTTGCCAAGTGCATACTCACTAAATTCATTCACAAGGCTGAGATGGACGCTTGTGGCGCTTCTGTGGTCGTTTGTGGACATGCGGAGATGCAGAAAGCCCGAGTGGCTCAGCAAGCACATTCCCATCTTAGGAAACAAGGCGGTGCTCTGCCTTCCCGCTGCAGCTCCCAGATAGAAACGTGTACTTTCTGTGGTCAGCTTAGTGCTGTCCCTTTTGCTGTTTGTTTGTGTGTAGGTGCACGCCCACTTTTTGGTGATTTTAGACTTTAAAGGGTCCCAAGCAGATAGTACCACAGTGCTCCTAAGGTCAGGAAGGCTGAGGTGTGCCCTGAGGAGAAAATATGTGTTTTAGTTGTTTCATTCAAACCTGATCTAAGTTACTGTGTTATTGGCTGTAAGTTCAATATAGGTGAGTCAGATATGTAGAAAAAAAACAAGGTGTCTTAACCAGAAGCTCATCTGAAATAAGGTTATATATTAATCAGTTGACGAAAGTAGTGTGACCAGAGGCTCCCAGGAACCCAAACCTTGTATTTCCCTTAGGAGCATACTTGGTATTCTCCAATTCAGTGTTCATGGTCACTTTACAGAGTAGAACTACCATGAAAGTGTGTGTGTATGTGTGTGTCTCCCTATATTGCCCGGGCCAACCTCAAACACCTGAGGTCAAGCAATTTTCCTGCCTCAGTCTCTCAACTACAAGCAAATGCACTATGCCCAGCTTGTATTGTTTTTAAGTAAGGGGAAAACGACCGAGAAATTTGAGCCTTCATCTTAAACAGAGAATTAGAGCTTATCCAGACATGGATCCACACACTCTTACAGTTTAGCTACAAATTCCCAGCAGTCAGTGTAGAGGAGGAGCGTGGTAAAGGAAGCGCACACCTTCTGGCCTGGGAGCGCCCTGCGTAACCTCTGCTTACACCCACTAGGGCTGAGGTATGTCCCGAGGGGTGGACATGGTGAGGAGCTAGAGAGGCTTCCAAGTGACTCAGGAGCCAGCAGAAACAGGAGCCCTGCCACCTTCCCTTGGGAGCCTTCATTTGATTGAGAAATTACTGTGGCGGTGGCAGCTGTAACGAAAGGGGAAGCAGAGCCCCACAGGCGACAGCTTTATCTCCCTCTATACCCAAGATGGATCTGGTGGCAGCACAGTGCCCAAGGCCAGAGATTTCTTTTCCCCGCTGCCGGCTGGGCCCAGGGACTTGTCAAGCCCATGTTAGCACGTGGTTGCAGGCAGGCAGAGGCTGGGTAAGTGCGAAGTCAGGTCCTACCGGCCAAGGATCCCCTGCTGTACCCTGGCGGGACTGGCCCAGGTGTTAGTTGCTGCTTCTCTTTGGAGAAAGGTATCTGGATTCTAGCCTCTCAGGAGGTGGTATCAATTCAGGACTTGCTGCAGAGTCTGAGTGTGGCACCTTACAGGCTGAGAGGGATTGAGCCTGCCTGGTTGCCCCAGCAACCCATCTCTGAGGTTCTTACATCAGTCCCAGCAACCCGCTGCAGGGAGCCACACAGCCCACCACAAGCTGGCCGAGGCCTGACTACCCTGGAGGGAGGCCGTGTGGCTGTGCAGTGCTGCCACCTTTAGCTTTAGGGAAAAGACACTCGGCTGCTACACCTGTGGAGGGCAGGAGAGCAGGGGATGGGGAAGCTGTGTGGGCCTGGGCTGTGTTTGCTGGGAACTGAACCAGCTTCCATTGTTCCCACTGGGCATGCGTCTCCCAAGCCTCCAAACACAAGGCCAGCGGCCTCTCTGGGCTCTCACTGCCACCCCAAGTTCTTCTGGGATCTGCTGCTCCTGGCCTCAGCCTGTTTGGTAAAGTCTGACAAGTTAAGACAAAGGAGAGATGGTCTAGGCAGGTGTGGTGGCGCACGCTTGTAATCCCAGCATTTGGGAGGCTGAGACCTGAGGATCGCGGTTCACAGACAGCCTCAGCTACTTAGTGAGGCCCTCCGCAACTTAGTGAGACCCTGTTTCAAAATAAAGAATAAAAAAAATAGGCATGGGGTGTAGCTTGGAGGTCAAATGCCCCTGGATTCCATCCCTGGACCAGCCAAAAAAAAAAAAGAGAGAGAGATGGTCTTCACACGTAACACCTGCCCGTCACAGCTCTGACCCCAACGCTGCAGGCCCGTCAGCCGTGCCCAGTCCTCCCCTGCAGGCAGGCTCGTTCCTGCCATGCCCTGTCCTTTGCAGGGCGGAGCAGAGGGGCCAAACGCTCAGCACTGTTGCTCCCAACTGCACTTCCTCACACACGCTGCTCCTGCAGTAAGGTGATTACCAGACACAAGAGAGCAAAACCTATTTTAGAATCTACAAGCACTAGTTGCTGGTTCCTCCAGCTTCCGTCCCCAGCACCACAGTGCGGGCATCATGTCCTCCCAGCCACAGAGCTGCTGAGCCACAAGGTCCCGTGAACCTGGATGGTGGAAGGAGCCAACATTACCCCCGTGGAGAGTAGGGAAATAGGTCCAAATGTGGCTGGCAGAAGAAAAGACTGCTTAAACAGGAGGCAGTGGAAGGTGAAGGAGGGTCTTGTCTGCTCAGAGGCAGTGTGGAGGCAGCTGTCAGCTCTGGAGTTTGTATCTGCTCTGCCCCTACTAGCTCAACTTCTTTATCCATGCCTTGGTTTTCCCAACCCAGAAACCAACAAGTCACACTGGATCTGAGCCTTCAAACACAAGGCACAAATCTGCATGGACCCTGTGTAGAATCCTTTTTTCTGGCCCTAATCTGTACATCCCCTCGGTTCCACACCCCAATCTCAAGTGTTGTCCAGCTTGCTTTTCCACTTGATTAGCTATGGCCTGGAGCAGGAAGAGGCACTAAAGAATGGGAAGATGTGAGGCCCTGCCCTGGCCCTGCCCTCCTTGCTCCCTACCACCTTCTCTGGCCCCCTCCCCAAGCCGCCTCTCTAGGCTTCCGAGGAGTTGATGTCACTGGCTCCCTGCCCTCGTCCCTACTAGCCCTCTGCCATGCCTCCAGCTCAGGCTTTGAGAATTCCCAGGTATTTAGATATTCATTTTATTGCTTAATCGAGCTTGAAGCCGTTTAAATTAATACAAGTTT
The DNA here is from genome assembly GCF_963383645.1 of Muscardinus avellanarius. Taxonomy (NCBI): domain Eukaryota; kingdom Metazoa; phylum Chordata; class Mammalia; order Rodentia; family Gliridae; genus Muscardinus; species Muscardinus avellanarius. Next base: position 87,963,488 of record NC_137795.1, read on the forward strand.
TTGCACTTAGCAGCAAAGGCTTTTATAGGCCCCCTTAGTAGAAGAAAGAGGTCAGGAGAGAATCAGGGAAGGAATTTATCCTGGGCTATTGCCTTCCTGAGGGGCGGGGGCAGATCAGCTGCGGTGGAGGGTGCCACTCTGAGGCCGCCCTCTTGCAGGAACAGTTAGTTCCAGGTCTGAGGTCCTGGGTCCAGGGCCCTTGGTAGAAGGCACCCAGGAACCCTTGAACCCTGTGGAAATCCTGAGGATTCTGGGGTTCCATCACAGCCTGTGGCCCAGGATCTGAGCTAATGGCAGCGACCAAGCCCTTCTAGTTGATCCCTCTCAAGGAGCAATGGAGTTACCCCTGTCTGCCCCTATGTCTTAATGCAGCTCCTACCCACATCTTCCTGCCTCGCCGGTCCTCTCCTCTCCTGGCTCTCTTGAAGCCACTTTAATTACCTTCATTAAACATTCATTCTTTCAGCTCTTCCAGGAAGAACACAGTCTCCCTCTCCCCGGGGAGCACCTTGCTCCCTGAGGCCTGCCTTGTTCTAGCACAGAGCTGGGGTGGATGCTGACGGAGAGCCGGCACAGCCCTGACCTGTCTGCCACTTACCTCGCTCCTGGTCCCCAGCCACACACACGGGCACACAAGCGCTCACACAGCTGATGTGACTTCCTCGCTTGCACTAAGGAGAATCAAGTGTACCCCAGCAGCTCCCAGCCAAAGGGCAGGGAAGGGGGCAGTGAAGTGTGGTGTCTAAGAGGACATCGAGTGCCCGGTCACCACGGGCCCCTACTCCTCCACACCCTGGGGACAGCCACCCACGCCTGGGTGCACCCCTCCTCTGGAGACTTACCCCCTGCAGGCGCAGGACTGTCCCCACGGGCTAACCCCCGCCTTTCCGTCCCCAGGTGGAGGTGGAGGTGGAAAGCATGGACAAGGCTGGCAACTTCATCGGCTGGCTGCACATGGATGGCGCTAACCTGTCCGTCTTGCTGGTGGAGCAGGCGCTCTCCAAGGTCCACTTCACTGCAGAGCGCAGCTCCTACTACAAACCCCTCCTGTCTGCCGAGGAAGCCGCCAAGCAGAAGAAAGAGAAGGTATGCATGTGGCAGCTCATTCCCCAGCATGTGGCGCTCTCGCCCTTCCCTTCCCCACACCACTAGAGGTGTCTGCTTCCAGAAAGTGGGCCCAGGTGGCTCTGTCACTGCACACAGAGTGAGCTGGCACGGTAGTGACTTCAGACCTCACTTGGAGGCATCATGTACATTCAAGGGAGAGGCCGCCGGCCTGAGTGACCCTGGCCACAGGCCTGTTGCAGACCTCAGTTGGGCCTGGGCTACCAGCCTGCTTTGTGGACTTGCCTCAAGGCACCATCTGGAAGGTGACCTTGAAGCCATGGGAGAAATATCTGGGGAGCCCCTGCTGAGGAGAACCTGGCCCCTCCTCCTTCCTGGTCCTGACCCTTCTCCATCAGCACCCTCTGAGGGACCTCAGGGCCCATGTCTGAATTTCCTTCACATTGCCCTGCAGGGAAGCAGCCCCGAGAGATGCATAAAACTGTTAGGACAGCAGATTTACAGCCCATCAGTCTCTGCAGACACTGCATTGAAGAGACAAGGGGGGTGGGTCACAAAGCGGCTTTGGGAAACAAATTGATGATTAAGGAAGTCAGTGGTTTGGGGATGAGAGCCAGGCTCAGCACCCTGTACTGGCCTGTCTCCATTGACTTACAGCCCAGCCCCGATAATGGGGATAAATCAGTCGGCCACCAATTTGTCAGGGCTTCTCTGAGCTTGAGGAGGATTTCGTGGGACAGCCGTGCTGAGCCATAAATTTGTTCTAGGAATAAATGTTTCTTCCCCATGGGGCAGCCATCTGGCTCAAAACTTGCTTCTCAGAGCCAAGGCCTAGACCCCTGCCAACAGAGTGGGGGGCTTTGAGCCCTAAAGATAGCGTATTCTTCCCAGCCCAGAGCAGCTACCTCCTCATCCAGGGTCTCTTTTCCTCCTGGGACTGGCCTGAGGACCACTGTCCTGGATCTCTGTTTTTTTCCATCTCCTGGGAATTGGGGCAGATGACCACCCTTTGGTGGAAAACATGTAAAGCATAGGTAGACAGACTGCCCCAGAAAGGTGGCTCAGAAAGCTAGGACAGGTAAGAGGAGCTCGCTGCCATGAGGCTCGGAAGAGGCTCCCCTTTCTTGTTCCTGTTTCTGATCACACCAAACCCCGTCTTCCCAGAATGGTGGGGGAAGCAGGCAGCCTCAGCTCCTACAGGAAAGGAGTCACACACTTCCTCTTGGATTTCCTGCTGGTGACAGCTCAACTTAAGACTGCCACCCCCGTGTTCTCGCCTGCTGCAGGGAGATGGTGGCGAGGCGTTGCCGGGCCTCTTGTTACAGGGTGGGACCTTCAATGGAGAGACTCGCTGGGGGCAGTGGGGAGCAGCAGGGGCAGAGACCATGAACTGAGGCACCTTTGCCCAGGCCTGCTCCCGAGCTGCTCAGCAAATTGCTCATCTTGACCCTCCGATGTGGGCCAGCCTCTGTCCTCTGACCCAAGAGGAGGCAGAGAAAGACAGGGCAGGGAGTTGGACTGGGGCGGGGGGAGGGGAACATTGCATTCCTTTCCAGGTGCTGAGCTGGGCATCATTATTTACGTACAGTAGATTTGTCTGAAATGCCCAAGTTGTCATTTCACTGGTGCCACTTGATGATGCTGAGGAGTAATTACCAGTGATTAATTACTTACATGGGCTGCGTGCTTAAAATGCAATGCACAATTTTTAGTTCTAGGCTGGCCTGCCTCCTCTGTCCCTCTAAAGCCAGTTCCTGTCCACTGCAAGAACCCTGAGGAACTAGACTGGCTTTCCTCCTCCTGGGAGTTCTGGTTCCTGGAAGCAGCATTGGCAGAGCCTTGACGCAGTCCTCGTTTGGCTGTGCTCAGATGAGAAAATTCGGTGGCCAGCTGGGGGACAGTAACCCGGTGTCTTAGGTTGCTTCTCACCCATGCCCCTTGAGGGCTGTCTTACTTTCGGGGGTGGGTGGTCATCTCAGCATCAGAATGAATAAACGTTTGCACCTGTGAGCTAACCAAGACAAGGTAATGCTGAGATTTCCTAGACCAAGCACAAGGAGGAGCCTTCGGCCGAGGTGATGGCATCACGTGTGTAGCCATCAGTGAGTGTGTTTGTCTGGGGGGCCTGACCCTGCTGGTTGCCCTGTATGGGACTTGGCTGCCCCCCCACACTGAGTTTCATTCCTCCCTGTGCCCTTGGGGATGACTCCTCAGCCACGAGGCTGGCAGGACCCTCCTTAGGGGTTCTGTGCAGACCTAAGGACCAGGGAGGGATGTGCAGATGGCAGATGTGTCACAGGTATGCGCGGACACACACACACACTCCCTCATGCCCAGCAGGGCCTTGGACTGGGCTGGATATTAGCCACTGATTGGCTTTTATTGAGCTAGGCTTCCCTGCTGCAGGCTTAAGGCCTCCACCACCCTGGCCCCATGCCAGCCCCACCTCTCAGGCCTTGTGAGTAGCAATATTAAATACGATTTAGAAAGGAAAGACTCCAGCCAGTGGGTACCCAGTACACACTCCCCATCCCTAAGCCAGCTTAGGGTTTCCCTGGGAGGGAAGGGGGAGAGGAAGGGCTAGGCCTCTGCTCCTGACCTCTTGGCCTTTCTGTGCCCAGCAGAGTAGGCTTTTTACCCTGGAGGCAGCCATAGCAACAGAGGCCCCTAAAAAGCCTCAGGCTATAGAAGAGACCTGATCAAGATAGGAAGGTGCCTGGGACAACTGGAGGCCTCAGGACAGAACTGTGTCCTGGCCTCAGCCCTAAAGCAGGAGAGGCACATTCTCCAGTCCAACCACAAACCACCACTGCTCAAGCAGACAAGGCATCTCCAAATTAACGTGGCCTGCAGGTAAGCCCACTCCAAGGGTAGCCTCCCAGCACCCCGGGGCCCCACTGCTTCGGCCAGACTCAGGCTCTCCTTTGCCCAGCACCTTGATCATAAACCAAGCATCCTGGGCCCTTCCCCTGAAGATCCCTATAGGGAGGGCAGAGACTTAAAACACCAACTCTATGTGCACACTGCTGTTCCTTCTGCAGGAGATCTGTGGGTTCTTCATTGTGTCCCCAGGAGTCTGGGAAGAGGACTATCCACCATGGGGAGTCCCCAAAACAAGTGTGTTGTCAAGGATCTGAGCTCTGAGAGCCTTGGAGTAGCTGTGGGGAAACCTGCAGTGTCGTGCCAGTGCATCGGTCTCTTCCCGCATGGGCTCAGCAGAAGGGCGCTGTACAGCAGTAAGGGCAGGGTGCATCCTTGTTCTGAGGGTGGGTCAAGGACGGCCAAGCCTGTCCCAACCGACCAACTCCATCCCACCGAGAAGCTACCTGGCCTGGTGGTGTTTACCATTTTTCTATGGCCACTGGCTGCCAAATTCTGCTGAGCTGGCCTCCTCCACCCACCACAAGAAAGAAGGAACCCTCGAGGCTTCATGGTCTAAAGGGCCAAGTTCAGCCCTCTCTCAAGATATTAGGGTTCCTTTCTCAGGAAAGCTCCCCATCTCCTACTCTTAGATAGGGTGCTTCTAGGTGACTGTGGATGATTACCCTCTAGTGTGGAGGCACCTAGCTTTCACTGTCTTCTCAACTCAGGTGGAATTGTGCGTGTGCGCAACACGCGTGCACACACACACACACACACACACACACACACAACCATTGCCGAGGGAACTCTGGGGACCTGTCACAGAGCTGGCCTCAGTGCTGGGGGGCCGAGGGCCATCCCTGAGGCTTTTCTTACATCATCCATGACCTCAGCTAGCTGCCCACCTGAGCTCGTCCTGGATCCTGGATGGAGGCTCCTCCCCTCCCCAGAGAGGAAGCCGAAGCTGTCGCCTGAGGCTCTGCCACTTGAGGCATCATTAGCAGTTTCTGCTCTCACCCTGTCAGTCTGTTCCCAGCTCATCAACACAGCAAGGCACACCTTCCCCCACAGCCAAAGGAAGCAGGGCGGGGCTGGGATGGGGACCCCAAATGACGCCCAGGGCCAACTCAGGAGCCAGCACAAGGGCTTGTGTCTTTACTAAGCTGCGGGCCTGTTGTGGTTGTCTGAAGTGCTGAGAGATGGGGGGGCACTGGGGCAGGAAGGTGACTGGGATGCCGCAGGGCTCAGCTCAGCTACGTAAGGTAGTGCTGACAGTCTTGTGTCAGAGGCAGTGTGAGTCCCATCGATTCTTGAGCTGCAAAGGTCCCAGAGGACCTGGGAGCCCAGAGTCAATAGGAATGACCAGCCGGTAGACACTTACCTGGGGAACTTCCCCAGCCTCATCAGGGCAGAGGCATTGAAATCATCCATGTCCGTTCCCCACAGCCCCTCCCGGGAAAGTCTACAATACCAGAGTTCTCTCCCTGTGTGGGCAGATGGGCTCTTGAGGGTTAGGCCGGGCGGCTGAACGGAGGTGAGGCTGTGCATTCGAGTCCTGCAGCTCATTTCCTTTCCTCTGGCCAGCCAGGGTGAGGTGTTAGAAGCAGTGGTACGTGCCAAGATCTCTGGGTGGTGAGGGGGGGTGGTGATGGTGACAGGTTTGGGATGCTCAGAGTCTGGGAAGTGAGGGCTCAGGAGCTGTTTGCATGGGAACTCAGCCACAGAGCAGAGGCCCCTCGAGGCGAGAGCCACCTCAAAGGCATCGCCTGCCCGGACTCAGAAAGTCCTCTTAGCTTCAGTCTGAACCTCAGGCCCTTGCCTCCCCTTCTGTGGAAGAACACACCTGTAAAGCCAGAGTGTGAGCTCCAGCTGTGACCCAAGGAGCTTCCTTCGGCATAGCTTCCTGCCTCCAGCTGCTTCCTAAGGCCACCCAAGTGCCTGCTAGTCGAGAGGCACCAGCTCAGTGACCTGGGGGAGTCTTTCAAGGGAAGAAAGGAGACCCAGAGCCAGGACTTGGCTTGAGCAAAGTCAAACAGTAGTCACGGGACAGGAGGCCGTGGCTCCTCATATAAGCTTCCCGGCTGCTCAGAGCGGCCTTTCCCTCCAGGATGGCCGGGCAGTGCCATCATGCCCCAAAGAGCTGCCCCAGTTTGCCCATGTACCTCAGTTTCCCCATGTGTAAAGCACATACTATATTTACTCAAAGGGTTGCTGAGGACTAAATGAATTGATATTTGGAGAATGTTTCGAGTGGCACCCGGCACTGGTGAGCACGGAAGTTGGCAGCCAGCACTTGGATCATCCCGTTCCCGTGCCTGAATCCATGGGACCCTTGTGTGGTCCAGTCCCCCGCACTCCCCTACCCCCTTCCTGCTGCTCACTGGATGCCACCTCCCTCCCTGCTCTGACAGGCCTCAGTACTTGGATAATCTCCTGGCCGCAGGATTGGACTTGACGCGCTGTCACGTCGCATCAGTGTCTGAGCCACTGCAGCCCTGACAGCGCGGGGCTTGGGGACGGTGGGGAGGAGGGCGGCCCAGCTTCCCGCTGAGGTCAGAGCAACCTGCTGGAAGTGAGGGCGAGGAGAACAGGAAGGCTGCTGAGGGGCCTTCTCGCACCCACACTTGGGGTGCTGGAGCCTGGTTTTTGTTCTTGTTTGGCTTGCTCCAGGACCTTTCTGACAGATCCTAATTGGGTAAGCTAGGGGTGGGACCCAGACCCTGGCATCTTTACTAAGTTCCCCAGTTGTTTCTGCTGTGTGCCGGAATTTGAGAGCCTCTAGATCAGAACTTTAAAGCACCCGTCCTTCCCTCTCGGAGCCCCAGGGGCTGGACCCAGCAGGATTGAGGTGCCCCACAGTGACCCCCTCATACCTTTGCCCACAGCCCCTTTCCTGGTGCCCTCTGACTCCCCTTCCTGTCCCCTCCCTCTGCTGCCCATATATAGATCTGGGCTCACTATGAGGAGCAGCCTGTGGAGGAGGTGATGCCGGTGCTGGAAGAGAAGGAGCGGTCCGCCAGCTACAAGCCAGTGTTTGTGACCGAGATCACTGACGACCTGCACTTCTACGTGCAGGATGTGGAGACCGGTGAGTGTGCAGGCTCTGCGCTCATAGCTCCTGCCACAGCCCAGCCCACCTCAGGGAGGGGACCCCCGGCTTCAGTGGGAGGGAACAACGCAACCCAGGGTCCCAGGCACCTCCCTTCAGGAGCTACACTGCTGTTGCTGCATTCCCAGATTCTTGGGCCTGAGGGTCATCTCAAGAACCCACAAGTGAGCCCTGGAGGGGACACGGGCATATGGCGAGGATGAGCAGGTCCTCTGAGGACGAGTGAGCTAACGGACTTGTCTAGGTGGTGCTCTGAGACTCTTAGGTAATGGCTTTGCTCCCAGACACCCCTGGCTGGGCTGGGCATGAGGATTTGTAGCCCTCGGAGCCTGTCGGGAAGCAAGGAGCAGGTCGTCTGTACGTGGTCCAGCACCAGAGATGGCTCAGCCCCTCTCCCTCCTGGCTTCCTGGGACAGAGTGGGAGCCGCCTGGGCTCTCTCTGCTGGGGTTTCTCCTTCTCTAGAGGTTAGCATAACTGAAGTGGTGGCCAGTTTCCATGGCAACAAGCAGGCTCTAGGGAAGTCATCCCCTGGCCATCTGAAGGGGACCTGGAGGACCCTCTCCTCCCTCCTGTCTTTGAGGGCTGTGCGCTGTGGCCAGGGTCAGGGTCCCCTGGGCAGAGACCTTGGGCTTCAGGAGGACAGAGGGCACTGGGGACCACTCTGGCAGCAGCTGGCCCTGCTTCCCATCTCCTATGCTCTCCCTCCCCTCCATGCCACCCTGCACAGGAAATGGTTTAGTTGGGAGCAGAGGAAAAGGCTCTTAGAGCTGCATTTGGCTCCAAGGAACCAAATCCTGGCAGAGAGGTCAGGGGGTCTGCAGCTGCCACTAGCACCTCAAGTGGGCAGCCCGTGATGGCGGGATGCAGCGCTGCCCCCTCCACCCCACCCGCCCCAGCCACTCCAGATTGCCAACAGCCTCGTCTCAGCCACTTCCCCTCTAATGATATTTCCCAGGCAGCTGCTTTTGTGGCAATGTCATTTCACCAAGGAAAACCTGCCCACTCTGGCCCTGGGCTGGCAGAAAATGCAGGGGAGGGGTAGAAATGGAGCTGGTGAGCCTTCAGGATCAGGTTCTCTTGAGGTCAGCTGCGATCCTGGCGGAAGCTGGCCCAACAATCACCTTGGAAATGAACTCAGGAGACGGCCAGCCTCCAGGCCCGGGTTGCGTGGCAAGGAAATGCCAATTTTGTGAAGTGCTCTAGGGAGGAATAAGAGTTATTGATGAGCCAGGTGCAGTAGCACACGCCTGTAATGCTAGTACTTGGGAGACTGAGATGGGAGGATTTCAAGTTCAGAGCCACCCTCAGCAACTTAGCAGGACCACTTCAAAATTAAAAGGGCTGCGGGTGTAGCTTGGAAGTGGAATCTCCCTGGGTTCAATCCCAATACAAAAAAAAAAAAAAAAAAGAAAAGCCGGGTGTGGTGGCGCACGCTTGTAATCTCCGCGCTTGGGAGGCAGAGACAAGAGGATCGCGCAGATTCTAAGCCAGCCGTGCTGGCTTAAGAGACCCTGTTTCCAAATAAAAATATAAAAATAGGTCTGGGAGTGTAGCTCATAGGTAGAAGGGCTTCCAGGAACCCCAATACCACCACACACACACACAAAAAAAAAAAAAAAAGCCAGGTAATCAGAGAGCTGAGAGCAGGGGGGCTCAAGGTAGACCTTATCTGGTGTAATTGGTGCCAGCATGCTCCACCTGGGGAGGATAAGAACTGGCTCTGCAGTGTCCAGGAGCAAGGTTTGCAGTACTTAGCTTTCCTGTGACTCCCCTGCCACATGACCCCCACCCTGTTGTCTCCAGCAGCTCTAGGAAGCCACGATACTGAAGGGAATGCCACCTGAGACAGAAAATATGGAAAAAGAGAGAAATTGAGAAAGCCATTGCTCTCAGGATGTGGGGAAGGAAGGAGTGGCGTGTGCGTTTCATGACACACCACCTGGATTTGTGGGCCCCAGAAAGTGCCCTGCTGCCCTCAGCCAGCTCCATAAAACCCATGAAAATAAACCCCGGGATCCACAGGCTCCCTCCTGTGAAGCCTTTCATCTCCTTCTGGAGGACAGCCCCTTGCCCTGGCCCATGCTCTCACTGAGCCTACTTTTGGGAAGGATCTAATGAAAATATCGACATAGCCTGCGAATGACCGAGCAGGCTCTGCGTGAGGACCTGCCTGTTAGCAGAAGGCAAAGACTGCCCCTCTTGCTTTGAAACAAAACAGTCCATGAAAACAGAAGCAGGCCAAGTAAGGAGAGGCTCCGTAGTCCCTGGAGTGTGACTGTGCAGCAAGGGGCACTCCACAGAGGTTCCATCCTGGGTCAGGGAAGGGCAGCTGCTCCCTGTGTCCCCATGTTCACACCAAGTCGTGCAAGGGCGAGGACTATGGCCCTGCACAGCCTGAGAGTGGGCACATACCCTGTGTGCACATGCAGAGATCGTTTTCAGTGCAGTTGAATTATTAAGCGCCCTACATGCACTGGGGATTCTACTAGGCCGTGCGTGAGTAAACAGAAACAAGTGAGCTGTGGTCTGTGCCCTGAAGGAGCTCGGTGTAGTGACAGAAACATATGCACAGACAAGGAACTTACAGGACTGAGGGTGGCACGTGTAACAAGAAGAAACATGTGTTCTGCACCTGCTACCCTGGGGCCTTCAGCCCTGGAGAGAGGAGTCCCAAGCTTATGCCACATATCCACAGCCCTGTCCCTGACTCCGAGAGAGAGGGGTCACAAAGGGTCTACGCAGAGCTAGAGTCAGAGCCAGCCAAAGGGACATAACAGAGAAGTCGGGGGACTGACACTGAGCAGAGTGGGGGCAGGGAGGGTACAGCAGGAACAAACAGGGAAAATTGAGGAGACCTCAGATGTGGAGAAACCTATGGGCAAGCAGCAGGGACACTGACCAGGGACAGTGAAGGGCAGGGCAAGCAGAGGAGTCAACGCGCTGTCCCCATTTGAGAAGAGGTACGAAGGCAGGAGGTGGGAGCCCAGCTAGGGATCCTGCAGGTGCTCATCAACGTAGATCTAGCAAAGTGACGAGGGTCAGGCTGGCCCCGTTTAAGTAGACTGGGGTTCTGGAACCTGCTCCCAGAATTCCTTTCTCATCTTGTATGGCTCCAGTTCTGAGGTCCTTTCCTATCCAAGGTTGTATGGGACCCATCTGTTATCTCCACCCTTGCCCCCAGGAGACACCGGACAAAGTGGCTCCTGTCACTCATACCTCTGTGGCCCGGGCCAGGAGCTGGACCTTGTTGAAATGAGGTCCCGAGTGACCGGCTCTTACCTACCCACCTCCTCACCCAAAGCCCAGACACGTTCCCAAGAGGCTTACACCCCAACCTGTAGATTAGAACAAGGCCCCACGTTGAAGTGGAGAGCATGAAGCCTGCGTGAGACCCACGGAGGACCATCCCACGTGGGCTGGGGCAGCTAGGGCCGTAGTAACCTGCAGAATTTCACATCCTGCTCAGTGCCCAAGATGAGGCTTCAGGAACACAGCATCCAGGTCTCACTGCCTCTTGCTCCCACAGGCACCCAGCTGGAAAAGCTGATGGAGAACATGCGCAATGACATCTCCAGCCACCCTCCCGTGGAGGGCTCCTACGCCCCCCGCCGGGGAGAGTTCTGCATTGCCAAATTCGTAGACGGAGAATGGTAAGCCATGTGGACCACCATGGAGTCTTAAGCAGGCGGGAGAGCAGGGCTGTCCTCCAGGCACAGGCCACAAAATTCTATAGCTCAATTTCATGTGTTTCCCTTCATACATGCTTTCCACTGGTCTTTTGTGATGGCACCTGCCACCTCTTCAGGATGTCACTCCTCTTCATCCATGGCCATCTGGGGCCTATACTTTGGCCCATTGGCCCCCTGTGACCAACCAAGCTCAGGAGGACAAAGTGCTGTCCCTCCTCTCTCCTGGGGAGTGCTGTGCAGTGGCAGTGGTGGCTGGCTGGCTGGGATTCTGGGTGACATAGCCCTCACCCCTCCCAGGAAGAATGATGTCAGGGGAGGGAGACCGGCTGGTTTACACTGAGCCCAGACCAGCCGCCTGACCCTCCACCTCTGCTGTCTGGGACAGGAGCAACAGCACCCACAGGCCGGAAGAAGGTCACTTATGTGTGATCTGCCAAGGGTAGGGCCCATGGCCTTCCTAGGGTGACGAAGAGTCTTGGATGTGTTCCCTGCTGCGGCCTCCCAGACAGATCTGCCGGCTAATTACAGCTGCTGTTTAGTGCGCTGGGTTTAAACAGCAGACATCAATCTAGTCATTAGTCTTGTTGCTTTATGCCCCAAGGACACATTAATCTGCTCCACATGCTCCTCTCCCTCCTCCGCTCCCAGCTCTGCTCTGACTCCATTAGATGGTGTCCACAGTGCCCTGAGGCTAGGCCTCCATGGAGCCCAGGAAATGCCCTCTGACACGAGGATCCCCGGGGCACAAAATGCCGGGTCCCCTGCTACAGCCCCAGGGAGCCCAGCGTCCTCCGGGCTGTGCCTCAAGCTCTGCCCATGACACCATTGCAGGTACCGCGCCCGAGTCGAGAAAGTCGAATCTCCTGCCAAAGTACACGTCTTCTACATCGACTATGGCAACGTGAGTGTTGGGACGGGTGGAGGAGCAGGTAAGGGAGGGGCGGTCAGGCTTAGTAATCCCCTAGGTCAAGGCATCTGATCTCTTGAAGGTTCCCCTGAGCTCACTGACAGACCATGCACATTTGGCCACCTCTGCTGATGGCGAACAGGCCAGGCCCCAAGTGACCTGACAGGATGGGTGTCTGTGGCCTACGAGCACTGATGGGTCTCACGACTAGGCCCCAAGGATGAACGCCCACCACATCCATGCTTCCCCTCCGCCTATCATCTCTGAAGAAGGGCCCAAGTAGCACATGAAAGCCTTCTGTGCCCCACAGCTCCTGGTCCTGTGCTATGCTGAACTGTGGTTTTCCTTCTGCAGAGCCAAAGCCTATCCAAAGCCAGCTAGCTGAGAAGGGACATTCAAGGGTGACCAGGTGCCTGGCACCCTTAGGAGCCTCAGCCTACAGCCAGGGCTCTGTTGACAAATCCTGGGAGATTCAGTGGTTCCAGCAGCAGGCATGGGAGAGGTTGTAGTCGAGGAGTGTGGTGCTCCTGCGACATGGCTGCAGTCATCCACTCTTCTTCCATACCCCCTTTGTGGACTAGTGCTAAAGATCTGCACAGAGAACTCAGAGCTGGGCCCTGCACCCAACTTACCACCTGGAAACACACCAAAGAAGAGGTCTGACCAGGCCGGATTGGCCCCATCCACCTAAGCAATACCACAGCCGGCCTGGGCACTTCTTGGTGTGCCCCTCCAGCCCACGGAGAAGGAGTCAGGAAGCCCCGTGGAGGGAAGGGTCTTGGAAGGCAGTGGGAACAGTGAGTGAAGTAGAGGTCACCACAAGTGTCTCAGGGGGAGCCACCAGGTGCCCGCACAGGGCCTGCGGGAGAGGGTGTGTGATCACGGCTTCCCGCCAACTGCTGGCGCCAGTGAGTCGTGCTTTTCCAGGACTTTGCCAGCTGGGGAAGCCTGTGCACGTGGCTAAGAGGAACCCAGTTGTGGGGCAAAACAGGGAAGGCCTGTTTGAGTTGGGATTCCCAGAGGCCCGGTTGTCCTTGAGTACAAGGGAGCATCAAGTGTGTGACGCTGTGGGCCTGGTGCTTCCTTTGCAGAGAGAGATCCTGCCGTCCACCCGCCTGGGCACCCTGCCACCTGCCTTCAGCACGCGTGTGCTGCCAGCTCAAGCCACAGAGTATGCCTTCGCCTTCATCCAGGTGCCTCAAGATGTGAGTCCAGGCAACTTCCTCCAACACCGCCGGTCCACTGACACTCGGCCACCGCTGCGGCCCGCACGGCTGGCTGGGAAAGATAGAAATGGTGGTGATTTGCCCCCTAGTGACAGAATCAAGAGGTGGGAGTGATTGGTTCTGACCATGGAAATTGAGGGAAGGTGCCACGGACGCAGCACCTAGTTCTTGAGAAGCAGGAAGGCCTGGTGAGCCAGGGCTCGTTTGGGCAAAGACTAGGCCAGCACAGCCAGGCCCTAGGGGGCTCGCAGGCCCTGGCAGGAGACGAGAAGGGAAAGGTGCATTAGGGCTGAAGACTGTGGTCTTGTCAGTGCCAGCAGTTTATTCTCTGTGCTGTGGGTGGGAGGGGAAGTGGTTAAATTTCCAGCTGAAGAGTGACAGGCGTGATCAGATCTGTTTCTGAGTTGGCTCCAATGGCACTGTGGGTGGTGGAGACCGAAGGAATGGCTGGGAGATGAGCAGTGGCCCAGGCTAGAAATGACAACAGCCTTGCCAGGGCAACTCAGGTGGGATGCAAGGGAGAGGATAAGGTGTCAAGGAGCCTGGTATGGTGGTACACACCTGCGGGAGAGGGTGTGTGGTCCAGTAGTTGGGAGGCTGGGACTGGAGGATCTGAGGTTCCAGGCCCATGCATGTGATAATTTAGCAAGACCCTGTTTCAAAAAAATAGGGCTGGTCATGTGGCTCAGAGGTAGAATGCCCTTGGGGTTAATTCCTAGTACCACACACACACACACACACACACACACACACACACACACACACAAAGTAGCGTTGGATTTCCTACATGTAGGTGTGTTGCTTTGGGGAAGGAAAAGAAGCAATTTGGGCTGTGGGACCTCCAGGCGGCTGTACAGCTTTCAGTATAGAAGAAATAAGACCTAGAATTATGGATTTAAGTACTAGAGCCTTGGGAATGTAGGAGATAACCCTGCCGGCCGCGCTTTCTTGGAGGTCTGTGGGCAGGACCCGGGGCTCAGGCAGCTGCCGTTTAGCTCTCGGGCATCCCTCTTACTGACCTGTCTTGTTTCTGCCCAGGAGGACGCTCGCACAGACGCAGTGGACAGCGTGGTCCGGGACATCCAGAACACTCAGTGCCTTCTCAACGTGGAACACCTGAGTGCCGGCTGCCCCCACGTCACGCTGCAATTCGCCGACTCTAAGGGCGACGTGGGGCTGGGCCTGGTGAAGGAGGGGCTGGTCATGGTGGAGGTGCGCAAGGAGAAGCAGTTCCAGAAAGTGGTACGTGACGCGGAGTGGGACTCCCACTGTGGGGCAGGCCCCAAGCATTGCCTGCCCGCCCCATCCTCACAGCCGACGGGACTAGGGACTGCACCCGGAGCCAGAGAGGAAGCGGGGGATCCACCATCCTGCTGGTCCTGCTGGGGAAAGATAATGGATTTGGGTTTGTTGGGGTTTAAAAAAAAAATCTAATTACATCCCAAATTAATTGGCTGCGGGTTTGGCTGAGAATGCAGCTACAAACTAGAGCGGAAAGTTTCCCTTTGCATGTACCCCCAGGTGATAGGCTAGGCCTGGGCCAGGGGCTGTGCGGAGAGGCTCAAAGCCAGCCTTGCTGTCTCACTGCGTCACTTTTCTGCAACATACAACTCCAAGTCCTAGCGCCCAGGGCCACCTGGAACCACGTCACCTACGAGGCAGCACCACAGGGCCCCAAAAGATGGCACAGCACTCCTCCTGCCTGCGTGGTAAAGCCCGGGACTTGGGTCCTGGGAGCACCACCATAAATGAGATGGGGAGGTCACTGAGGGACCTGTGTTCCAGCAGTGAGGGTGCTCCCTGCCTCTGCCTCACAAGCTGGACCACGGGCAGGGGCCAATGCCTGGGCCACGCCTCGCTCTGTTCCATCATTGCTAAGTTTGGACTCTGGATGCCAGGCATCCTCATACATGCCTAAGTCCTTCCCTCGCCTCCCAAGTACCAGCTGGGGCAAACCAGTGAGCCTTCTCAGAGGGCAGGGCAGATGGGAAGTTACGCTTCTTCACAGCGCTGCTGTGCCATGGCTGGAGCTGGGGGGGGAGGGTGCAGAGGTAGCACCTGAGCCCTCCCCACAGCCCCCAGAGACAGGGTGTGGAAGCCAGCTTCCCTCCCCTTTACCCTCGGCCCACCGCTTTCCCTTTGCCAGGGCTGGTTCTGCACACCGATGGCTCTTGGAAAGAGGACGCCAGGGTGAACTGCTGCTCTGTCTCAGAAGAAGCACAGCCCCCCTAGTCCTCCCCTGGGAGGCCCCCAGTTGCCTCAGATGGCCTCTAGGAGCTTAGCTTATGTTTCCCTATAGAATCGGAGATCTTAATGTCCCCATATGAAACTACCCATGATGTCTCTGGTATCTAGAAATTCGTTTTGCCCCAGTCCCTGAGGTAAACACCTACCGTGTATTCATTCATTGAATCATTCTCCCAGCAAATATTTATTGAGAAATAGCATCCCTGCCCTGTGGAGCTTATATCCAAGGATGCGGAGACAAAAATAAAAACAAACATGAGTAAATTAAATAGGATGTTAGGAGTTGATAAGTACAGGCGAAAAGAAAAAATAGAAGTAAAGGCATCAAGAGTGCGGGGTATGATTTTAAGTGGGGTCATGTGAGGCTGCATTAGGTTGATAGTTGCTATGCAAGGTGGTGCACGCCTGTAATACCATTATGTGGGAGGCTGAGACAAGGCAATCATGGTTCAAGGCCAGCCTTAGCAACTTGGACCCTGTTTCAAAATAAAAAGGGCTGGGGGTGTAGCTCAGAGGTAGAATGCCCCTTGGGTTCCATCCCCAATACCAAAAAGGAACAGGAACTCGATCTTTATCAGAGGTTTGAAGGGACCAGATAGGTGGCCCAGGATAGGTGACAACCATCACTGAGGTGGACATCAGGGGACAGATACACTGTGGAGCTTCCTCTGGGGAATGGGGCGCCAGGGTCATTCTGTCTGCTTAGCTAAGTGTCTGTGTTCTGACCACTCCTCTTCCTTTCTTGTCTCTCAGATCACAGAATACCTGAATGCCCAGGAGTCAGCCAAGAGCGCCAGAGTGAGTTCTCACTTCGGGCCCCCAGAGGGTGCTCAATTGAGAGGCCTGACCCCATGGGTTCCCGGGGGCCCCTATCCCTGAACTGCTACGTTCTATTTCCTCTCACAGCTGAACCTGTGGCGCTATGGAGACTTCCGAGCTGATGATGCTGACGAGTTTGGCTACAGCCGCTAAGGAGAACTGTGCCTGGCCTCCAGCACCGCTCACCCAGTACCTCTTCCTCTGCCAGGAGTGTGTTTTCAACTCCAGCCTCGGGGAGGGGTGTAGGTTGGGTCCAGCTTTGCTTCAGCATTTGGAAACGTGGGTGGCATCCGGGCTGGGTGTGGCCCAAGGCTTGCTGGGGGCAGGCCATCATCCTCCGGGTGACGGCACTGCTGGCCATAGTCTCTCCCAGCTGATTTTGTACTTTTATTTGGGGATTTGTGGTTTTTTTAAAAGTTGTCCTCAAATCAGGAAGAAACATGAAAGACTGTCCTAGTGCAGGGGGTAATCCTGACACCTGAGGCCAGCGGCCAGCTGGCACCCACCTCTGCCCTAGACTGCCCTTCTCCAGCTCTGTCCAACTGTCGATGATGTGACTTTTCTGATACATCTATTCTCAAATGCCAGTGTGTCCACGTCTGCCCCCTCACCAGCCATTCTGTATTTAAAGCTTTTGAGGCCCAATAAAATAGTCCATGCTGCGTGCAACCCTCACTGTCACGGTGGAGCTAGGAGCCTGGCCAGGAGGAGATGTGGGTACTTGAATCATCCAGATACCTGGCCACTCCCTCCTCCTAAAGGCATCTCCAGCTGCAGGGTGCAAGGCGGTTAATAGAGTTCTGTGCAACTCATGGATGTGATAGGCACCACTGGGCACTGTGGTGCTCGTGCAGAAGACCAGGCGTCTTCTCTTTTGACTCATTGCATGGAGCCACCCTCAGGGATCTCAGAGATTAGGCAGAGCAGCCACCAGGCATCCCTAAGGGAATCTGGTGATGAACAAGGTGAGTTCCCCGATTCTACTAACTGGCACACAGTGGGTTAGGGACAAGGGCTACCTGTCCTTCAGTGGAGAGGAGAGCTAGAAGGACAGACTGCTCTGAGAGGACCTCCAGCAAGAAGAGCAGGGCGCTCCACACTGGCTTTCCCTCTAAAAGGCTGTCCCCAAAAGTCCTCAAGGTGGAGCTGGTCCAGAGCCACATCTAGGCCACAAGGAAGAAGACCTGCCAGAGCAGCCGTGTGTGCAGCAGGGAGCCTGTCACACACCGGGCATGCCCAGAGGAACATGGGGTGTTGAGATCACGGGCCCCCACTTTTCGCCCACCTCATCCTCAAGGCCCCGCCCTCCCACGCACATACTCCAGAGAAGCCTGGGGGCAAGTCTGCCTGGCAGCCCCACATTGCATCTGATGTTCTGATCTGGGGTGATGCTCCAGCTGCCGCACAGGGCTGCTCCTTTGTCTTGGGAGTACATGGTAGCCTGTCCAGCTTTCCCTCCTAAGCCAGGTCCTCCCCAAATCCACACTTGTTCTGGTCAGGGGTTTTCATGGGCTTCTGTCTTTAGGCAAAAAGGCATATGCCTCCTGGACTCTGGGTGTCCATGTAAGGGGAGAAGGGAGAACAGGAAGACCCACGCTGGGGCAGAGGAGAGAAAGGTGGAGTTGGTTCAGCTCATTACCAGCACCCCTCCTTCGTCTCTTGAGCCTCGTGGTTCTGCCTGCAGCTCTGTGGGGCTGGCCAGAGTACTCATGCTCCTGGCATTGTCCAGGGGATTGCATTCCCAGGACTGCACTCCTTGGGGGCCACCCAGTCGGCAGGAGCATGATGACACCACCGACCTCTCCATCATCCCAGCCCTGAGAAGCTGTCCCACCCTCTGCAGGCAAACACATCCTCACCATGGCCTCTCATTTTATTTTTGTTCATGAAGAAGAGAGTGCCCATCTCACTCATTTCTCTACCTCCAGGGTGCCCCAGGTAAGGCCAAGAGGTAGGGCACTGTATGTTCACGATGAGCACAGTCTGCAGAGGGGCAAGATGCCAGCCCACTCTTTTGTAAAAGGATCTGAAATCATCTCTCTGTCTTAACAGTTGCCTTGGTTACCTCTGTGCCCAAGGATAAACCCTCCTTAGTTTTCCAATTGAAATTATGCCTGAGCCTTCCCACTTCTTTCCTTTCTCTTCCAAGGCTGGTTTAGACAAAGGTCAGAGCGGTCAGCAGGCGGGGAGGCACTGCTGCTGCTCGTGCGGGATGGGCCCCAGCTTGCTGGCCTCTCTTACCCACACCCGTTGAGTTCCTAGTGTTTGCCCCAGGCAGGGCTGGGACCAGGGTGAGGCAAGCCAGTACTGAGGGTGCAAAACTGAAAGAGGGGTTCAAACTGTTTGTGCCCTTGGTATTTTGTTTTCATCCATGCTTGGCCAGTCGGGATTAGTTCTTACAGTAGCACCAGAGAGCCCCCACAGGTTCTTCCCTAGCCCCTGCTCCTTGACCTCAGGATCACAGCTTCTGCTTCCCCACCCACCTTCCAGCTGAACCACAAAATCATCCATCCATCCATTCATCCATCCATCTCTGCCTCCACCAAGCACAGCACTGGCCAAGTGTGTGCCAAGGCATGTATAAGCCACAGCAGTGGGCAGCGCCTGGAACTTGGAGGGGCTGAGCCCCAGCTCCAGGTGGCTGGGAAGGCGTCCCAGAGGAAGTGGGGAAAATTAGGGCTAGCAGATGGCAAGAAAGCATGGCTCATCCCTGGGCAGGCTTTGGGAGTTCCCACATCTCCGAGGCTGATGCAGCAGAGCTTAGGGTTTGGGGTGGCCTCCGGGGAGGCGCTGCTGCCAGAGTCTCCTCCCCAGTGAGCCTTATCTTCCCTCTCCCCTCTATGTGCAGGACCAGTAGGGAAGGCAGGCGACGAGGAAAGGGGCTGTGTAGCTGCCTCGCTTTTTATTTATTGGTTTGATTATTTTCGTGTCCTGGGGAGAGTCAATGGACCCCTTTTCTTGCATTAGCCCATGTTGGGAAGCAATAGGGAGGGGCTCGAGAGCTGGTGCCTCAAGAGTGGTTATTGATGTCCTAATTACAAGAGGATGCTAATTTAATTTGAACCTAATTACAGTGCACTACCCTGGGTGGCATGTGTTTTAATAATTAACGTCCTTCAGATGCGTAGGAGTGTAATAATATTTACACTAGGTTGGCCAGCAGCCTGGGGAGGCGGGCTGGGGGCCCATACACCACCTCCCCCTGGACAGCTTGGCTGCTAGCAGGTGGGGAAGGTGGCACGGGAGATTTGGTCGCCTCATATCTTGTCATCCTTCCCAGGGAACATGCTTGGACCTCATTTTCAGCCACTTCCTTGACCCAGCGGGCCACTTGGCTCTGCGGGGCGCCGCGCTGGAACTCTAAAATCCATCAAACAGGCAGGCTCTCTGGACTCCGGCTCCAGCCTGCAACTACACACACACACACTGCCACACAGGAAGGGCTGTTTCGGCTCCCCTCCCTACCCGGGCCTCCCAGGGAAGGGTTGTGTAAGGGGTTGGTCAGGGAGGAGGAAGCTCCTTTCCTTTTCTTACAGGTAACATTTGTAAAATGAATTAATATTCAGGTGAGTACACAAATTATAAAGAGACAGCTCAAGTTATTAAAAGGTGAATGCACCCATGCAAACAGCATCACCCCAAAACCAGCATCACCTGTCCCTCTGCAGGCACCATCAGCCCACAGGTTCCCTTCTCTTCTGTCCCAGTTGGTGACTTTTGCCTTTTTCACTCGGCCTTTGTTTTTGTTTTTGTTTTTCAATTTTGCCTGGTGTTTAAGGTTACTAAATGGAATCTCACAGTACGTGTTCCAGGGTTCTGAATTCTGTCACTTGGTATGGCCAAGATTCATCTGGGCAGCTACATTAGGTCCAAGGGGTGTGTGTGTGTGTGTGTGTGTGTACACCACAGCATGATAGAACACGCCAGACTGTCAGCTCAGCAATCTACTAGAGCCGGAACTATCAGAGAGAGAGAGAGAGAGAGAGAGAGAGAGAGAGAGAGAGAGAGAGAGTGTGTGTGTGTGTGTGTGTGTGTAACATGGCATGTTAGAATACACCAGATTGTCAGCTCAGCAATCCACTAGAGCCAGAACTATGATGGTGCCTAAAGGAAAAATCCACTCATTCCAGGTAGCAGCTGGCGGAAGGAAGTGAAAATCATTTGAGCCACATATGGTGGCTCACAGGTATAATC
Source organism: Muscardinus avellanarius (assembly GCF_963383645.1). NCBI lineage: Eukaryota > Metazoa > Chordata > Mammalia > Rodentia > Gliridae > Muscardinus > Muscardinus avellanarius. The sequence goes on from NC_137795.1 coordinate 87,983,607, forward strand.
CCAGGTAGGAGGCTGAGACAGGAGGATTGCAGGTTCAACTTAGTGAGAACATGTTTTTAAAAATGACATAGCTGAGAGCCAGGCATGTTGGTGTATGCTTGTAATCCCAGCGGTTGGAAGGCTGAGACAGGAGGATCACGGTTCACAGACAGCCTCAGCAATGTAGTGAGGACCTCTGCAACTCAGACCCTATTTCAAAGTAAAGAATAAAAAATAGGGCTGGGGGTATAGATCGGAGGTAGAACGCCCCTGGGTTCCGTCCCCAGTACCACAAAAAAAAAAAAAAAATAGAATAACATAGGTGGGCATGGTGGCACATGCTTGTAATCCAGTACATGGGAGATTGAGACAGGAGGACGGCAGGTTCAACAGCCTCCGCTACTTAGGCCCTCTGCAACGTAGTGAGACCCTGTTTCAAAATAAATTTTTAAAAAATCGGGCTGAGGGTGGAGCTCAGAGGTAGAGTGCCTGTGGGCTCAATCCCCAGTACTAAAAAGAAAAGAGTCGGGGAGGAGAGCAGGATGGCCAGGAAGGCAATTTCATTCCACAGAAACCCAGAGCAGGATGATGCCAGTGTGACTCCTGCACCTGGTCTTCCGGAACTTAAAATGGGCTGAGGAATGTTGATGTCTCCACCCAGAAGTCTCCCTAGCAAGTGTCTCATACATGTGGCTGGCAGACCCACTACATCAGAATCACCTACACTGCTTGTTAAAATGCACCTGCCAGAAATAGTCCCAGCATTATCCTGGGAGTGAGGGTGGAGTCGGGGATCCAAGTCCTCATCTGGCCTAGCATGAAGACATTGGGTAATGTTTGCGTTGATGAAACAGCTGGCATATTATTTAGCAATAAGATGGTAGCCCCCAGAAGATCAAAAGCAATGGTTGCCTGCAGATAGCACCACTGGGTCCAGGAACACTTGAATTTTTTACCCATAGACGATCATTTCTGATGCTCATTTTAAATTCCTTATCATGTAAATGTGCCTGTATCTAGGTTCCACTTCACACCTACTGCCTCAAGGGAGGCCTGTGGGGCAAGGCCTGGGAATCTGTACTCAGACAGGCTTCCTAGGTGATGCCGATGAGTTCTCCTGTTCAAGAATTATCTATCATTGTCCAGACTCATTTTACAAAATTAGAACTAAGACAAAATGACTTGCCCAAGCTCACCAGTTTACTAATGGCATATCCAGGAATAGAAAGCAGGTCTCCCAGCCCCGGGCCTGTAACCTTTCTCTACATCATAGTTCTTACCTTAGTGGGTGTGCATCTCAGGAGGCCTGGGCCTCAAAGACCTGCAGGATGACTTAGGGCCTTGCTTAGTTAAGGGAAGTGGGATTATCTCAGGGCAGATGGGGCAATTCTTCCTTGCTGTGGTCCAGAGCCCACCAGCAAGCAGAATACTTCAAGCCACAGTGTGTTCACAGCACCCTCCATTTGTGCAAAGCCATTACAGGAACCAGCACAGATAAAACTGCAGCTGCTTCTGCTGCCCATCCAACAGCAATGTCTTGAAGTATTTTTCCAAAATGGGATGGGTCTGCCCTGAGCTTTCCGTGTTCCCCCTGAACATTCAGGCATCTAGCATTTCCTGAGCTCCGAGTTCCAGGCACTGTTCTAAAGACGGTGTGTGTGTGTGGGGGGGTGATCCCTAGCCTCACAGGGCTTGCAGCTCCTGAGCAAACAGGTCTAAGGAGACGTGTACAAATGCTGTCGTTGGCTTGTCAAGTTGACTGCATGCTCTATGGCTCAGGTTCTGGGCCACAGGCTCCTTGCACATCTCAGAACCCTCAACCAAGAGCCATGCAAGAATAGGCATCGCAGCTTTGCTCCTACCAACAGAAAATGGGACACAACAGACCCGGTAAAGTGTCATCACACAATGGAATGAACTATGGGCCATGGGGAAAAAATCTTAGAAATAATGTTAAGTGAATAAAGCACATCTCAGAGGACTTCAGCTCATAAAATACCATTATCACAAAGTACAAAATCAAGTACAATGCTTAAATACATATACGTGTTGAGTAAACACATAAGTCTAAATTGGGATGTCTTGGAGAGTGTAAAGGGACACTGGTAAATCCACTCATTTGGACCACAAACAAGCTGGCACCGCCTTGAGTACACTGGGATATGTGGACACCCTACCAATGGGTGATAAGATGCAAAAGCAAAGGGGTGATCAGCACATCTCCAGTGGGGCAAGAGATGGGGGAGATGAGGAAAGATGTTGGTGACGCATGAGTTCCTGGGAATGGTCTATGTCTAGGGCAGTGGGACAGGACCATACAGTTCTTATATCATTAAGTTTACAGGATGGTGTGAGAGCTCAGAGGAGAAAATACTTTCTGGGTGTTAGGTAAGGTAATGAACTGAGAAATCACAGGCGGAGCATTTCATCCTTCCCAGGAGCTATAGAAGGATTCAAGGGTGAGGGGGCAACATCAGCAGTTCACCTGATGAAGAGTGGGTCTTGAGGGGATGTGCTGGGTGAGCCCTCGGTGAGCTGAGAGGTAGGGGACTTTTAGGGAAGGATGGTTGTGGCCACACTTCCCTGGGCTAAGGGCCACAGCTTTCCTCACCTTGGGTGCCAACCATCCGAAGCCTCACCTTTTGGGGGGAAACTGCCACGGGGGTGCAGAGAGCGGGTAAGACCTACAGGAGCCCCTTGACATCAAGTCCCTGCTCCCTTTCAGGTTGGACTGTGACTTATAGGAAGCTGCACAAATCTTAATCCTATAGCTGTGGGCTCTTTTTAAAAATCTACACTTCTGAAATGACTACTCAGCTCAAGCCATAGAATACCAGCATCCCAGCCACTCCCTGATGGCCCCATCCCACAAAGATTACCAGAGTTTTGGCCATTCTTGGGGCCAGTCTTTTAAGAGAAGTATTCCTCTGAATCACACCTAGGGAAGTGATGGAGCTGCATGGTCTCTAGGGACTTTACCAGAGCGCCTGAGCTTGGGGCTAGAGCTGCCAGTGGGTAGGGTGGGTGCCTCAGAGCCTCACCAGGCTATTCTGGAGCCTTAGACAAGGTCAGCAGGAGACAAGGGTCACTGAAGCCTGCCTGTAGGCCTGAAACTGCAAATCCATGGTCCCAGCTTGATAAAGCCATTTATGCAAGGCCCTGGGCCCAGCACTGCCCAGGGAACGGGTGCTATCGATGCGATTCAGAGAGCAGGTGGCCTAAATCTATAGGAATCATCTGACTTCCTGGGCTTGGCAGATAGGCAGGCCCTCCGCCCTGGGGCTGATCTTGTGCTCCGGCAGCCACCCAAATGCCACAAGGCCAGACAAATGAGGCCAGAGTCAGGTCCTATTCCCTTAATATTTCCTGTTCTCAATTGTGTGGAAGGAGAGTCCAAAAGTGTAGTAAACCACAATGATACTTCTGTTTGACCTTGGTACACGCTCACACACTCAACTCAGCCAGGGTCCGGAGTGTTTCTAAACCATTGCTGGCCCCTGGCCCTCCCTCTGGTCCAAGGCAGCCTCCTCTCTCGGACTGCCCCCTCCAGCTGGTCCTGCAGCCAGTGGTCAGAGTCTGTCTTGCGAGACTGAGTCCACAGATAGATGTCAGCCGGATTAGTTGTGGTCAGGCTGAGCTGACGCTGGTGGAGAGCTTGGAAATACGGTTTATCCCCAGGAGCTGAGCAGTGCATGGCTGAGGACATGGCTCTGAAGTCAGGCAGGCTGAGACTGTGTCCCAGCATGCCACATGCTAGCCGAGAGCCCTCAGGCACTTTCCTCATCTAGACAGAAGAAAAGAGGGTAAGGTTGATAAAATAATTCAGTGAGACTTTGTAAGGCCCTCTGAACATGATCCTGTACTTCAGTGCTCAGGGTGCAGCTGAGGGAAGACAGTTTAGGCAACCTGCCTGGACCCAGGTAACGGGCACCTGGCCTGAACCCAGCAGGTGTGTGAGCAGCCCAGAAGTACTTGGCAAAGGGAACTAGAGATGATGTTATCAAACCCAAACACGTGGAAGCAGCCTTCTGCTCCAGGGAGCAGGGGGGCTGAGGCCAGATGGAGCTAAGGTGGGGGAGGCGAGGAGAGGTCACTTGGCTGAGCCACTGGCCTCCAAGGTGGGAGCCCTGCACCCCCAGGGCAGACACTGGGTCTAAGGGGCAGCTAAGGCGGTCAGCCTGTGTGGACTGAGCATCTGGCATGCGCCAGGCAAGTTTGGAGGCTGAAGAGACTGCAGCAGACATCAAAGCCCCTGAACACATGACTAGCAAGAGGGCACTCCCTAGGCGGGGCTGTACCACACTCGCCCAGATACCTGCAGAGCCTGCAGGCCACATGCACGGAGGCCTCGCTGGCTGTGGATGGGGAAACGGAGCCCTGAGGCTTGCCAAGGGTGCCATGCCAGAAAGAACTGCCCCCAACATGAGAACACACCCTTCACCCTCCATGTCCACACAAACCCTGGGATCTAAGGGCTGTACTCAGACACCCTAGTGGGTGACTACTGGGGGCATTCGGACCTGGAGAGGCCAGCGACTGGTCTCTCCAGGTCTGAATGAGAGGAGATGGGGTGTGATCGTGCGAAGCTCCGCAGGGGGCCTCCCTTGGCGAGCCATGGATGTGACCTTCCCCTGCCTGCTGTGGAGAGCCAGGGAGGGCGGTTTATGAGGGTCCCCCACCCTCATAAACCAGGACACCCACTCTGGGAAGTGTGGTTAGGGGAGGGGCCATGGGTGTCCTTGGACACCAGCCTGACCTCCATCTCATCTGGCCTGATCTACGGAGGTCACGGTCAGCGCTGAGGGAGACCGGAGGCAAAGATCACACAGTGCCACGTCCGATCAATTGATAGTGACTCCCTGGGGTGCTGTGAGAAGGAAGTCAGGTCATCCAGAAGGTTGGCCGCAATCAATTATTGATGTCTACCCAGGGCGCCGGGAGGGAAGACAGTCATGTGAGTCCCGTATATCTGCTGTCCTTGGTGCTTTCATGGGCAGAGGGCTCCCGATTCTGTCAAAGTATAGGTAGCACCCGGACAGCAGGCATGGACTTCTGCTGGAACAGAGGTTCCAGAAACAGCCTTTGAAACAGTGGTGCCCAACCTGGTCATCTTCCCTGTTCCTGCTGCTGTGTGCCATTTGCCAAGGACATGTTGCAGTTCAGTGGATGAGAAGTGAATGCCTGCTCTGTGCTGGGTGGCCACTAAGGACCTCAGCAGAACCTCCCAAGGCCTTTACCGGTGGGCAGACGTCACCTGCAGATATCTGAACACAGCTAATTTCAGCAAGACTGTTCTTGGGAGGGAGAAGCCCCTAAGGGCAGGGACATGGAGTTCTCTAGAAGCAGGAAGAGTTATGGCCTGAAACCAGAGGTGGCTGAGCTCCTGGGGCGGTGGGCAGTTCCTCAAGACCACTATTTAATTTCCTCCAGTGGTGGCTGGCCTTCGGCATCAGCAGGCCCTCAAGCAGCTTCTCAAACTTAGGGGCCGTCTGGGGAGCTTGATGAATGCAGATTCTGATCCAAAGTCTGGGCAAGGCTAAAGATTTGCATTTCCAGCAAACGCTCAGGAGGCTCTCTGGGCCCACACTGCGAGGTCCACGCTGCTCCCCATCCTCATTCCGGCTGCAGCTACCAGTGAGTACATAGGAGAGCCCACCTGACCCTCACAGAAAGGCTGGGGAGCTCTAGCAAGACCTGAATGGAGGCAGGGAGAAAATGCAATTCTTTCTCCATCAAGGCAGGAATCTGAGAGAGGGAAGGAGCCAGCCCCTGGCACAACTTCAGGGTAACCTATCTAGGGAGCGGCTGGGGCCGCTTAGGAACGCTTCTTCCCTAGGAGTGCCAGGGACAGGCCAAAGTGCTGTCAGAGCTACACGGGCGAGTGTAGGCTCCCTGGACTCTTAGCCCTCGATATGGCGATGCTGGCAATAACAGCCAAAAGTCTGTGTGCCCCATGCTGAGCTGAGCACGTTTTACTGGTTGAAAAACGAACAATTCTCGAGTCCTGTATTTCTCCAGGTGGATGCTTCCTAGTTCTTTTTTGGGAAATACTAACTCTATCTGTTGTGCTCAGAGGGCAGGGCCAAACTTGGCAAAGTTTAGGGCTACTCAGGGTTACCCACATGGCGGTATCCATGGAGCACTTCCCTGTGCCTGGCTCTGTGCCAAGCACATCACACGCCTGCATCCCACCTAGCTGCGGTCCAGGGTCCTATTCTGGTTCAACGTCGCAACTGAGCGGATCCCAGCATCCACGCCCCTGCTCGGGTGACAACGCCCCCTAGGGGCCCAGGCGACGCAGCCCATGAATGCGGGTAGTCCCTGCCCTGCTTGAGGCGGGGGAAGGGATGGAAGCCCAAAGTCCTTTCAAAGGCACCGCGGCAGGGTGGCCGGCAGAGGCTCGGGGGTCACTGGATGGCTTGGTGCTTCCCACATTTCAAATCTGCAGAGCCTTAACACCGGAAATCGTCGTCCCCATCCCTACCCAACCTCCACTTTACAGATGAAGAAAAGAAGCGGCTCTCGGTTCGGTCCTGCGTGGGCGCCGCAGGAGCTGCGGAGGGGCGCCCCGCCGCTAGGGGCGCTAGAGCGGCCGGACCCTCTCCCTCGCTGCTCAGATACCGAGGCCCCGCTCGCGCGGGGAGGCTGCGGGAGAAGGCGGCAGGTTCCGAAGGCAACCACTGCTTTGGGTCCCCTGCCAGGTGCATCTAGGTTACCAAGCAGCCTGACTGGACCACCCTGGGCCGTGCAACTTTGGCAGCCATTCCTCCCGCGAGGGGTCAGTCCCGGGACCGTGTGGTCCTGAAGGCGGTGGGTGAGCTTTATGGCTCTGGTCTAGATCTTAGCTGCCCCACCCTAAAAGCCAATGCTTGGCAAATCCAGTTCCAGAGAGGCCCGCCTCCTCTGGGGCGCAGGATATGACTCTCCAGAACTCCTGGCTCCTCACCACACTCCTCTTCAAGTCTCTGCGAATTTCCCACCACCTGGTCTTGCCTAAGGGCTGATGTAGCCGGGATTGCTCTCAGGCTCCCGTGGGTCCACACGACACACAGCCCTCCATGATCCCCCGTCCTCTCCATCAAGTGACAGAGTCGCATAAGTTGAGCTCATGGTTATCAGTGTATGGTTTCCGGGTCAGTGGCAGCAGCAGCATTAGCAAGATGCTGTCCAATCGCTTTTGTTTGGCAGGCAGAGGCCATCCAGGTTGATCTGGTGCAGGTTCGGGCACCAGAGGCTGGAGAGAAGGTGTTAGACCCAGGCCAGTAGGGAGGTGAGTGGCAGCTAAGGGGTCCCCTCTGGGGTGGGGAGAAGCTGCTTGGATTTGCTCCTTGCTGCGCTCACAGCCCTCACCTTCAAAGCTGTAAGGCTAGGGAAGAGACCCTCCTCTGTCCCTAAGCAAGGACAGTCTTTGGGAGACCAGGGACATCAGAACTTGCTCCTTGCAGAGGGCAAGCCAACCATTGGGTAGGGCTCTGCAGTAGCGAACACTCATCCAGCTCTCCCTTAAGTAACAGCTTGTGTAAACCTCAGTGCAATCTCAGGGTGCTGGGGAGGGCACCCAGGCAAAAGGAGTCAATGTGGAAAAGGTCAAAGTTCCCACAGGAAGCTTTATGGAGAGTGGTGGACCCCCCCAGACAGCAAGGGAACAGGGCAGAGGCTGCCCCATAAGGCAGAAGGATCAGGCTAGCCGAGGTTAAGAAACAGCCTAGAGCCCAGCTTGGCCACAGTTCCAGCAGGCAAGGACCACAGAGATGAGGCTGTAGTGTACTCTGGGTCAGGTGACAGGGGATAGAGCCCCTCCCCTTCCTGCCCTCCTGGAGGTGACTATGTGTGGTGACTATGAAACCACACCTCTCCTGACCACAAACTCTAACAATATACCGAACCTGGTCTTGTCCGATGGCATTTGGGGATGCCCCAGAACCCTGTCTGCCATGAAGTGATGGCCGGTATTTACACCCCAGACCCACTCTGATCCTGGGGAGAATGCCTCACCATAAATTGGCAAGCCATGGCAAACAATTAAAAGAGAAAAATAAACCTCAGTGCAATCTCAGGGTGCTTGGAAATGAGGAATTACAAGGTGGTGGCATGAAAAAATTATATAAAAATCTATTTTTACATCACAATAATGTGCTTTTATACGGGTAGTAATTTCTGGATGTGCAATAAAGTGGCTTTTACATCAGGCAAAATCAGAGTTTATAGGCAATCGGTACTTTTATCTAGGAAAATATAACTCACCCGTTCCTACATCATCCATCCAGCAGGCAGCAGGCCTCATCTTCCCTGGCATCGCCATTACTGGGGAAATAATTATGCAATTAAAATGTCAGCCCTCTGGCCCCCCAGGATCTCTGAACTACATATTCCAACCTCTATCATTGGCTCCTTCCAAAGCTGGGACAGAACAAGGGGAGAAGCAGGTCCTGTCTATCTCCATTGGTCCAGGGAGGATCTCCATGTGCTCAGAGAAAATACGACAGAGCCAGCAAGCACTCCACAGACACCAAGGATCTGCTATGACCCTGTCTCGCTTCCAGAGCTCATAATCTTGTGACAGTCATGATGTCATGAGGATCAAGGCTACGGCAGAGGAAACCCAGGGAGGTGGAGGGGCACAGAGGAAGAACCTGAGGTGGATGGGGCAAAGCGTGGCACTGACCCGAGGCCACTGAGGGGGACACATGAGACAGTGGATGGTCTGAAGACTGGTGTATCCTAGAGGGGAGGACCCAGCCCAGGTCGTGTTTCTGATTGGGACATTAGGACAGGTGTGTCAGAGGACATGGTAGCTGTCCTCATATGCAGAAGGTTTGTGCTGGGGCTGTCCTCAAATATCATCCAGTCTAGCCCATCATTTTGTGCATTGCTTGATTTATTTATTGGTGATACTGGGGATGGAACCCTGAGGCTTTCTACCTCTGGAATATACTCCCAGACCTATTTTTTATATTTTATTTAGAAACAGGATCTCACTAAGGTGCTGAGAGCCTCACTAAGTAGCTGAGGCTGGCTTTGAACCTGTGCGATCCTCCTGTCTCAGCCTCCCAAGTGCTGGGATTACAAGCGTGCGTCACCACGCCCAGTTGCGCATCGCTTTAAATAGCAGACATTGTGTCATCAGTCAGATCCCTATGGGAAACGGGTGACACAGTCTATTCAGTAAGGAAAATGCCCACAGGTGAGTGGACAGAAATCAGCAAGAGATGGTGCAGTATCCAGAGCTGGCAAGAAAGAGGAGCTGTTCCCTCCTGCGGTCCTGAAGGGGTAAGTGGCAGGGACAGTAATGGGACACTTGAGAGAAGCCTTGTGCAGAAGCCACCAGGCAGGTGACCTGGCCCACCATCAAGGGGAAAGCTGAGGGAAGAAGGCCAAGCAAATGCGACACGATTTGATGGGAGACACAGCAGTAAGTCCCCACTTCACCCTACTCCTGCCCTGTGGTCTCCTGCCTCTATGCTTCCAAAGGCATCCCTGACTGGAAGCCTGAGATGAGCCCCCAGACAGGCCCGTGCGGGCGTAGGGAGCCAGCAGTGCAGAGATCCCATCTGGACATGCAAACAGAAGACCCGGCCCCCCGGCACAGATCAGGGTTCACAGCTGAACTGGAACTGTCCATCAGAGATGATTCACATGTGCACAGGGCAACTTTAGGTTTTCTTAGCTCCCATGTTTGGCTCACCAGAACCTACAGGTGGTTTCAGATTTGACAGTCTGGCTTGAGGACACATTGAATCTCACAGTCAGGGAGAGCAAGGTGGGAAGAACTCAGCCACACTGGCCATCCTCCGGGTAAAGTAACAGCCCTGAGGCAAATGGGCCACGTGCACCCTGTGGTCTGCATTTCTGCTCCTGGTAAAGGCCCCAAAGGAATCCCTATTGACACTGATAAGGGGGTGCTGTTCTTTGAGGTGGTGGGAGATGCAGGGCCCCTCCCTGCGAGGCTGGATGCAAGGTGCTCTGGGAGCAACACACAGGTGCCGCAGGGCAGGCTGGGAATCGCCATCCACACAGAACACGGGAGCGCTCAAAGCAGTGTTGAGTAAAAAAAGAGAATGAAATTCAAAATTCTGAACCAAACAGAATAAAAATACATGTGCCTGCGTACACACACACACACACACACACACACACACACACACACACACACACCAAACCAATAGAAAAGCAAGCACTCGTACAAACCAAAACACTTTGGCTAGGAGAGGGAGAGGAGGAGATAGGAGACAAATGAACCAGCCCCTAAGTGAAAGCAGAGAAGGTGGAGTCAAGAGACAGGCCGAGAGCTGGATGGAGGAAGCTTTACTCTGCCGATCTTTAACGTAGGAGTGCGGTGGTGCAGGCCACCAAGTATTCTCAGTACTTGGGAGGCTGAGACTGGAGAAGTCATAGGCCATCCTCAGCAACTTTGACCATCAGCAACTTTGTGAGACCCTGTTTCAAAAAAATAATAAAAAGAGGGCTAGGGATGTAGCACACAGGTAGAGTACCCCTGGGTTCAATCCCCACTAGCAAAAAAATAAATCAGAAGACACAGTCATAAATAGATCCAGTGGCATGTTTTGTGACCTGGCCCTGTCTGAGCTCTCGTCCACTGAGACTTGTTCCTGGGTGGCTTCCACAAATGCCTCAGGCCCCACGAGTGCAGGGCAAGTGGTGTTGGTGTTGGTGTTGGTGTTGGTGGGGTGTGTGTGTGTGTGTGTGTGTGTGTGTACACGTGTGCGTGCACGTGTGTGTAAAGGTGCACACTCGTGTGGGATGAGGTTCAGAGCTCTGACAAAAAGACCCTCAAGTCAGAATTGTGCCTCACTGCCTGTCACAGGACTGAGCAGCCCCCCCGCAGACACACCCCTAACTCAGGATTCCTGTCTTTGAATTGCGTTCTCTTCTGCCTGAAAATGCAAAGCATACCCCCAGCAGCCTGCGGCATGGTTAGCAGTCTCAGCAGCTTCAGTCATTAACTCCAGAGCCGGCTTAAATTTGTTTGCAGGATTAGCTCCCTATCACCTGGAAAGCTGAGAAAGCAGGCCTGAGGGAAGGAGCCTGCCTGCCAGACCTTGATGGAAGAATGGGGTGTGAATGTGGGGGGAGGATTTCTCATGGTGGATGTGGTGGCCTGGGCTTCAGCTAGAACACAGCCCAGATGGAGGCAGGAGAGCAGACAGCAAGCCCCTCCGTTGGCCAGGACCTGCAGGGGTCCCTGGGTGTCAGCCTGCCCTCGGTTCCCTGCCAGGCGAGCAAGCCCCGGGCTGCAGCCTCTCGTGGGGTTCAGCCTGGGTGCCTTCTCACCTGTCACCTGGGCGAGAAGACTGGAATAAACAAAGGTGACAGATGAGAAGGTGCCCAGGCCGGAACCCCACCGAGAGCTGCAGCCCGGGGCTCAGAGTGCAGACACTGGTTAAGCTTATTTGCACCCCAGCTAGTGAACATCCCAGCACAGAAGTAGCTCTTGTCTTGCAGACTTGTTCCTGGGTAGGAACAAGTGTTCCTGACCTTGTGCCCTCCGACCTTGTGTCCTCTGACCTCAGGCCCTCTACCTGTTTCACTCTGCAGCTAGAGAAGACAACTGAGAAGCAGCTCCGGAAGGCCTGGTTGTAGTGGACTGATAGTGTCCAAGTCCCGACCCCAACACCTGTGAACACGACTTTGGTTGGAAATAAGGTTTTGGCAAATGTGGTGAAGTAAGCATTTATCCTGGTCCATTTAGGCTGCTCTAACCAAAATACTACCAGTGGAATGGCTTATAAACAAAAGAAATTTATTGCTCACAGTTCTGAAGTGCAAGATGGAAGTGTGCCAGGTTCGGTGTCTGGGGAGGGCCCCTCTCTGCTGCACAGGCGGCATCTCGTGCTCTGCCCCCAGGTGGTGGAAGGCCAGGGAGCTCGCCAGGCCTCTGCCCTCATGAAGTAACCACCCCTCAAAGGCCCCTCCTTCTAGCACTATCGTGTTTGGGATATTTTGGCGAGGAGGGGCACAAACATTCAGAGAACAGCAGTACTTAAGTCAGGAAGGCTCTCAGGTCAAGATCATCCTGGATTCAGGGGGTGGGCCCCAATTCCAGGGACCAATGTCCTCACAAGGGAAATATTTGAGAGACAGAGCCCCTGGGGAGGAGGTCCCGCAAAGACAGCAGGCAGAGTGTCAGGGACTAGAGTTATGCTACCATAAGGCAAGGAACTGCGGGAGACACCAGAAGGGCCAAGGAATTCTCTCCCCCAGAGCGCTCCCTTAAAGGGAGCAGGGCCCAGCGGATTTTGCAGAAAAGGGAACCAAGGCACCAAGCCGCCTCTCCTCTCCCTGGGCACAAAGGCCTGTGTCCACCAACCCACCTGAAGCCTTCCTTTTGCCGCATTGTACCAGCCTTCCCCGGTGTCCCCAGAGCCCGGGGGCCACGCAACACAGCAGGATGGAGCCGGGACCTTGTCTGGAGTCACCCTGCTGCTGTGCCCTGGCCACATCTTGCTGACCCTCAGGCCACAGAGAGCCTCACCAAGCCCACACCTTCCACAGGCAGTTTCATGCCCCATAAGATGGGCAGTCAAAAATAACAGACACAGCCAGGCATGGCGGTGCACGCTTGTAATCCCAGCATTCGGGAGGCTGAGACAGGAGGATGGCGGTTCGTGGACAGCTTCGGCAACTTAGTGAGGCCCTTTACAACTCAGTGAGATCCTGTTAAATAAAGAATAAAAAATAGGACTGGGGGTGTAGCTCAGAGGTAAAATGTTCCTGGGTTCCATCCCCAGTCACACACACACACACACACACACACACACACACACACACACACACACACACAATTAAAACAACAGACACACAGCAACCAGCCCCAGGCTGGCCACTGCAGCGGGCAGCTGTTGAGATGGCTGCCTGGAAAATAAACGCATCCCCAGCCAGGGTAGGGAGAAATAACAGCAGCAGCAAGGAAAAGGAACAGTGTCCTGGTCTGCAGAGCCCCAACCAATAAGCAAGCTAAAAATAAGCACCCTCTCGGGCCACAGCGCGCCCTCCTTTAGCTGACAAGCTGGCCATGCCGCTCCTCGGCAGGCATCTGCCTGCTCTGTGGCCTCCCCTCAGACCTGGCTGGGGTGGTAAGGCCGGCAGAGCACAGGTTGCAGGATGAAAGAAGAGAAAGGTTTCAAGGTCCCTCTGACTGCTAGGGGCTCCCCGGGGGCCTGGCTGGGTCACATGGCCCCAGGCTGCTTCTTGTCAGCACTGAGTACCAGTTGTCAATGGTGAAGGACACTGAGCACGCGTGTTGGAGCTGGGCCTGGGGCCTGTCTGTCTGCACTTGCTGACCCCGCCTTGCGGGCTCTCTTCGATCACAGCCATGACCCACAGAGAGCAAAGCCCAGGCATGGGCCCTGGGTCTCGGGCTCTTCCAAGAACCACTGGGGGCATCCAGCATGTGGTACTCTGCCTTAAAAAGAATAAGGTGGGGTTTAAGAAAAGAAAAAAAGCACACACACACACACACACACACACACACACACGCACGCACACGCGCACAGGCACGCACGCACAAAAAGCAAAGAATGGACATTTTAGCAAGGAATTGGTCGGCGAGGTGCTGTTTGAATATAGTTCATTTCCCTGGCTCATGCAGGAGTTTAATCCCCAAGTCTCATGTTGATGGTATTAGAGAGTTAGACACATAATCTGACTTTGGTGTTTAGAAGTAAGGCCTTTGGGAAGAGATTACATTAGGTTAAGGTACCCCCCACCCCCCACTGGACCCTGGTGGCTTTATAACACAGAGATACACATGCACTCCCACCATGTGAGGCAGTCCAGGAGGGGGCGTCTGCAGAACCTGTGCCCCACTATTTGGACCTGGAACCTCCAAACTGCGAGCCAAATTAAGCCTATTTTCTTTATAAAGGAATGCCCACCTCAGGTATTTCTTTGTAGTAATAAAACGTTGACTAATAATGAGGGTTCTGCAAAACATCCACCTGGGATTACGGATCGGGGCATGGATTTATCTCAATTATGCTGTTATTGATGGAAAAATATTTCAATAATGCCTCTATTAAAATAGAATCACACTGAATCCCAGCCTCGTAGAAATATTTCTTATATTGCTTTTGGTCACATGCTGCATACGCTCTCTGACAGTGGGGAAGGTCTGTCTCCTCCCATGCTGGGATCATGCACATCCAGCAACTACCTGCCCACCCCCCAGCCCGCCCCCACCCGGTCCAGCTGGCCCTGGGCTTGCAACATCACTTATGGAGACAAATGAAATTCTTTTCTAACCATTTCCCTGCCTTTGACCTCTTGTCCTCCGCCCTTTAAAGAGCTAGTCAGTCCACTCTGCAGCTTGAAAAAGTCCAAGGGATTCTCAGTCTGCCTGGCCTGCCCCTTTGCCCTCTATGGCCTGCGATGGGCTTCCCCCAGGCCTGCCCATGCATGCTATTTCTCAGCAAACGAAACCACCTGCATCCCCTGATGACCCTCCTCTCTTCACACCCCTGCACCCGCTAGCGGCGGTTCCCCCTTCTATCTTTCTTGTCTCTTGAACCCCTACTAATTTCTCAAAGCCCAAATCACATATTACCCTCTGTCCCCGCTTCACCCCTGTCTGTGCGCCCCCTCCCCAGTGCTATGGACCGTTGGCCTGCATGTCCCACTCTTCTCAGTTTCTCGGGTATCTGCTCTGTGGGGTGGCTCGTCCTGAAGGTCTGACTGAGATCAGAGCCTGGCACACCACAGATTTTGTAATAAGTGCAGCCAAACTGCCATTGACCTGCAGACTCACAACATAAAAGTGTTTTGCTACAAGCCACTGACACTTCGGGAGGTGGTTGGTTACCCATGGCTGTGCTGAGAACCGGCTGAGACGCCCAGGTCCCGGAGCCTGGGGTGCGATGGGGCTGAGCACGAAGCATCAGCAGAAATCTCTTCCACAGGAGGGTGAGTAGCTGAGTGCTGGTGCTTGGTGCGGGATGGGTTGCCCTAGTGTGATAAGACCGCCCAGGTTCAAGTCCCGGTTCTGCCACTTGCTGCTGTGAGTGTGTCTCTGCGCAAGTTTCTCAGCCTCTTGGTGACTCGTTTCCTTGTCTACAAAATAGGGGATGATAATGCAGGGATCTGGCTTACAGAGCTGTAAGAAGCAGGGAAGAGGAGGCCGAGCCGGCCGTCTGGCCCACTGTGGGGACCGATGGATGTTTGCTCTGAATGATCATGAATCTTGGTGAAGGATTATCGTCTTCGGCCCCTCCTCCCGCCCAGCCTGTCCACTCCCACCCAGGTGTGTGTGGAGGCTCAGGGTGAGGGAGGCCAGCCTCCTCTGCTGTGTCCCCTGTAGCTCTGACATTTCATGAGAGCCCGGCGGCTCCTGTCTTCCTTCAGGAGACTGAGTGAAGCTCCAGCTGTTCACCAAGGGGAAGGGAGAAGAAGTCAGAGAGGAAAGGCTGGACACAAGCAGGGGATGGGCGGTGCTGATGGTGACATTGCCTTGCCGGCTCCTGTGAGTCTTCTAGACCCGTTTCCAGAACCCCCAGCTTCCAGAAATGGGTGAGTGTTGGTTGAGGTATAGCAGACATCCATTCCAACCCCATCCCCAGGAGGCAGGGACTGTGGGCACTCAGGGACAGGGATGACACAGACCCTGCCTTCTGGAAGCTTCCTCTAGCTGGGATGACCAGAGGGACACATGCAATAGCCAAGTAAATCATCACAGTGGGGACCGACAGCAGAATATTCCATGAGGCAGAGATGCTGGAGTTATCCAGGGGGACCCGAGAGGGCCTGGGGGGTGGCAAGGGCCCGGGTAAGTGTCAGGGGGGCGCTGGGGGGGTCCTGGCTCCTGGGCTGCCACTAGGCCTCTCCGATGGACCACCGGTGTAGAAAGCTGTGACTGTCACATTGCCGCCAGGGGCTGCAAATGGCCCCTAGACAGAGAGACCCCTCCTGGGCCGCCACTTCCCTGGGCTCCCAGCCTCCCGAAGCCAGGAACGGGGAGGAGTGGGCTCCTGTGGCCCTCTGGACTCTTAGGTCTCATGCTGGTGTGGGTGGTGGGCTCACAGCGCCCGGAACCCTCCCCCATTGTGGCTGCAGGGGCTGAGGGGGTGAGGGCAGGGTCTCTGGGGGTGGAGGGTGTCAGGCAGGGAGGTGGGGCAAGGCCCAGGCTGACCTAACTGGCTGGCCGGGATGGCGCAGACCACTGCCCCTCACTGCCACTGCCGCCACCACTCCACGGCAGACCAGGACCTTCTTTCATAGTGGGCAGAGCATCGAAAGAGAAAGACTTGGAGGGGACGTGCAGGGAGGGTGGCTTGTGGCAGGTGCTAAAGCAGGTACCTCCCTCTTCTTATGAAAGAATCCCAGGCACACAGCCTGTAGTCAAAGCAGATGCCGCGGCCGGTCTGTGCTCCGCACCCCTGGCAGCACAGAGGTCGGCGTAATGACAGCAGACATGGGGTCCATGGCGCTGCGTCCCCTCTACATGCACCACACAGTGCCCTCTCCTCTATCCCAGGAAGGCCCTGGTAATTGGGAAGATGGATGGGGCGAGGGCCCGAGGGTCACTACCCAACAGTCTTCTCCCTATGGTGCTCAGTAGAACTCCCCAGGGTGACTTGGGAGGAGGATCAGGTTAAGACCAAGACAGACTCCGAATGGGGACAGAGAGAGAGAAACACCACAGGGCAAACTAAAGTGACTGAAACCCACAGATGTGCACGGAACAGAGCAAACAAGAGGCCTGGGAAGATGGGTGGAGGCTGTGTGCTCCCTTTTAAATGGTTATTTTTTACAGTGATGGGGATGGAAGCCAAGGGCATTTTACCTCCGAGCTACACCCCCAGCCCTATTTTTTATTTATTTTGAAACGGTCTCACTAAGTTGCTAAGGGCCTCACTAAGTAGCTGAGGCTGGCCGCGAACCTACCATACTCCTGTCTCAGCCCCCCAAGAATTGGGATTACAAGCGTGTGCCACCACGCCCAACCTAAAATGATTTTAAAGGGGAAGGATGAGATGAACCCTAGAGAGAGTAATGGATAGGAAGCAACTCACCAGCTCCGCACAGGCTGCTGGCCCCAGAGACCTCAGCTCCCCTGGCTCACAACATCGGCTCTTGGTCTCACCGGGGTGCCGCCAGGCTCAAGGAGAGGCAAGTGGTGGTCAATAAGGGCCACCTGCTCACGATGAGAGGCACCGGGGCTGCCAGGCAGGGCGCAAGCTGTGGGCTTCCAGCTGTCACCACAGGTGTCCCCAACATGATGCACCCAATCAGGACCTGTAGACCCAGCCTCGTGGGCCAGCTTGATACCCGGCAAACATGTTCTTTACAAGCCGGGTGTGGTGGCACATGCTTATAATCCCAGCATTCGGGAGGCTGAGATAGGAGGATCGCAGTTTAAAAACAGCCTCAGCTACTTAGTGAGGCCCTTTGCAACTCAGTGAGACCCTGTTTCAATATAAGGAATAAAAAATAGGGGTGGAACCAGGCGTGGTGGCACATGCTTTTAATCCCGGCACTTGGGAGGCGGAGACAGGAGGATCGCGCTGGTTCGGAGCCAGCCTCGCTGGCTTAAGAGACCCTGTTTCCAAATAAAAAAAAATACAAAATAGGTCTGGGAGTGTAGCCTGGAGGTAGAAGGGCTTCCAGGAACCCCAGTGCCACACACACACACACACACACAAAAATAGGGGTGGAGGTGTAGCTCAAAGGTAAAATGCCCCTGAGTTGACCATTCCCAGCACCGCAAAAGAAAGAAAGGAAGAAAGAAAGAAAGAAAGAAAGAGAAAAGAAGGGAGAGAGGGAGGGAGAGTGGATGGATGGATGGAAGGAAGGAAGGAAGGAAGGAAGGAAGGAAGGAAGTAAGTTTCTTCCAGGGTGGGCAGTTCAAACAAGGGGCCAGGCCGAACTGTCTCCACCCAGCATGGCCGCCCTGCAGGCTGCCAAGAGACAGCTCAGGAGAGGAAGGTGCAAGAGGCACTCCAGCAACAGAGCAGACCCCCAACTCCTGCCACTTGCAGCCGGTGTGTCCTGGGGCAGTGAGGGGCTGCAGACCTGCGCCATCAGAGGCTCGTCCAGCTGGTGTGTCTTTTATTGCTGGCTGTGGCTATGACCTCGGGGGCTGTGAGCCTCTATGTGTGGCCTCTCCCAGGGTTGCTGAGGGTTCAGCACGCGGTGCCCAACTGCAGACAGGTGATTGAAACCTCGCAGGGTGAGCACCCGCGCTGACCAGCACAGAGGCACTGCGTCACCTCGGAAGTCACCCAGCGTCTCTTCCGCTGTCCGTGCCCAGCACCACCTTCCAGCCTCGCCAGCCACAAAGGTCCACCAGGTCCCAGGGGAGGGGACGCGGACTCTCTCGGGCCATTCAAGCTCATACCATAGGAAGGGATATGGGATAGGAGATGTTCTCGTGGCCATCCCTGGAAAGCGCAGTGTGCCGCACAGACTACGCTCACAAGTCAAGGTAAGCGCCATGTCTAGGTGAGCAGGACAAATGTCCTCAGGAGACCCTCCCCAGTCACACCCGCCCGTCCCAAGGGCACACCATGTCACAGCGTCACGTGGGGAGTCACCTTGCTGCGCGGGGAGCTGCTGCGCACCAGCAGGCTCAGGGGTCATGCACGGGACAGGAAGGCTCGCAGACCAAGGACAAACTGTCACATCATGTGGCTTATTAAGCCCACTGAAAACACAGCAAAATAATAAGGGGAATGAGATGGTGAAGGTAACACAGGCTGAGGGGGCTGAGGCCGGAGGATCAGAAGTTCAAGGCCAGCCTAGGTAGAGAGACCCTGTCTCAAAAAGGGGGATGGGGCTATAACTCAGAGCTCAGTGGTAGAGCATCCTTGGTCCAACCCCCTGTACCACAAAGAACACAAATAACACACAGGCTAGGAGCCTGGGATGGAGGGTGCACACATCCTGGGGCACAGTGTCCCCACAACCCATCTTGGTCGCATCAGCCTTAACATTGTGATGAGGCGGTGAACAGAGTCCAGGAGAACTAGAGGACCTGGCAGACGAAGGCAGGTGGAACCCACACCACTTGCTCCATCAGAGGAGAGCAGGGGCAACTCCGGCTCTGCCATTAGCTTCATGAGGAGCTACTCTGGTTATTTTTAAAATTTATTTTGGAAGTACTAGGGATCGAACCCAGAGAAGTCTATCTCCAGGTTACACTCTCAACTGTATTTTCTTTTCCTTCTTTTCTTTTTTTCTTTTTTTTTTTTTTTTTTTTTGGTGGTACCGGCATTCCTGGAAGCCCTTCTACCTCTGGGCTACACTCCCAGACCTATTTTTACTTTTTTATTTGGAAACAGGGTCTCCTAAGCCAGCGCGCGCAGCTGGCTTCGAACCTGCGCGATCCTCCTGTCTCTGCCTCCCAAGCGCGAGGATTACAAGCGTGCGCCATCACGTCCGGCATCTTTCTTTTTTTTTTTTGAAACAGGGTCTCATAAAGTTGCTGAGTCTCCCTAAGTTGCCGAGGCTATCCTTGAACCCGCAATCCTCCTGTCTCACCCTCCCAAGTAGTAGGATTACAAGCCTGTGCCACCATGCCCAGCAGCTATTCTGTTTGTTTCAAGATTCAAACCGCACTTGATGATATCTGTAATTATAGAAGGCATTTTCCACAGTACGAATTAATAGATGTTAGTGCCTGGGATATTTTAAGTAAAGAATCGACTAATTTTCTTGAGTATAGGACACCCAGTGGGGCCAGAATGAGTCACCAGTGGGTGGCTGATTTACGATGTCATGAACATTGAGTGTGTTAGGAGCCCCACATAGAGTTAGTGTACCATGGATATTTGACACTTTGCTGAGACTGAGTCTCACTGAGCTGCCCAGGCTGGCCTCAAACTTGGAATCCTCCTGCCTCAGCCTCCTGACTTGCTGGGACTGCAGGTATGGGCCACCACACCTGGCTATCAATAATGTTGTTATTTGTCTCATTTTTTAAAACTCTCTGTTTCCACCAGGCGTGGTGGTGCAGCTTATAATCCAGTACCTGGGAGGCTGAGACAGGAGGATCACGGGTTTGTGGCCAGCCTCAACTCCTTAATGAGGCTCTCTGCAACTTAGTGAGACCCTGTTTCGAAATAAAGAATAAAAAACAGGGCTGGGAGTGTGCCTCGGAGGTAGAATGCCCCTGGGTTCAATCCCTAGTACTGCAAAAAGAAAAAAAGAAATAAAAAAGATAGCTTTTTGTTTTAGATGGCAAGGGCAGGTCCTTCTGGAGGTGAGCACAGGGAATCCCGATCGCACAAGTCGGGCTTTCTTGTGGGGGTGGGTTTTCAGCTCAGCAGCCACCAGACCCCGCCACCCCCAACCAGGAACAGGTCCTAGTCTCACCCAAAACACCAAAATGGCTTCCCAAAGGGCTCTATCTACTTCAAAACCAAGGGAAAGTGGCCCCCAAAGGCAAATCCAGGTTTCTAAGCTTTCAAAGAAGTTGCTTTTAATCTAAAAGAATCATTTTTTTTCAACATTCCCACATTTTAAGTACAGTCTTTTCCGGAAAACTTCTCTGTACCTACTTAAATTTTAGCTGGTTGTAGTGGTGCACGCTTATAATCCCAGTACTTGGGAGGCTGAGACAGGAGGATTGCAGGTTTGCGGCCAGACCCAGCTACTTAGGTCCTCCCTGTTTCAAAATAAAGAATAAAAAACAGGGCTGGGGGTGTAGCACGGAGGTAGAATGCCTCTGGGTTCTATCCCCAGTACTGCAAACAAACAAACAAACATAATTTTTAGAGGCTAGTATACCTGTGAAATCCTTTCAGGTAAAATTTTTACCCCATTTTTGCAAGTTGGGAACTGAGGTTCAGAGAGGGCAATTTCCCTGCTCAAGAACACACAGCTGATGTGGAAGTCCAGAGTGCTCTTTCCAGGGTCCCCTTTGATTGATGGGGTGCCCTCTCCAGACTGCTGTTTGGGATTCAGGCAGACCATCCGGAGGCCCCAGCCCAGGCGGCCTCTCTGGCTGGGAAAAGATCTGGCCTTCGGGAGTCTCTGTGGAACCTGAGTCCAGCCACACCCTTCACACTGTGGCGCAGGCAGATGGAGTCTCTGGATCCTTGGCCAGACTCCCAGCCTCAGAGCCTGGGGGTGCTCCTCTGAGAGGCGTGCCCATGACCCGGCCTGCGGTGGAGACTGAGCAGCCAGGAGGGATGGCACATGCAGCCCCCTAGTGAACTGTCGGTGCGCTACGTTCCCACTCCAGCTCCATCAGAGGTGGCGGTCCCCCACCCCTCTGTCTGGCCTCTCTGGTGGGTCCTCAGGGTTGGGGGTTGGGGCTGGCTCCTCAAGGCGGGGGCCATTTTTTTAATCTTCCTTTTTTTTTTTTTTTTTGCAGGCTGCAATCATTTAACAACCTGTGGAATGAGAAAAGATAGCTAGGAGAGCAAATGTGGAATGGCTTAAATTAAAATATAATTGAAATAAATTAAATTAAACGGGTAACTTTCCGGCGCTCGTCTCTCAGGCCAAATTATTGTGGAACATTTCTAGCTGTGGGTAAGAGGCCCTGGTGGCGCTTCCTGGGGGCTTCCCCAGAGGCCAGCAGTGGAGGAGCCTCCGCTCCCATCGGCCCTTTCTCCCCAGGCTGCTCCTGCAGTGCCCCCGACAGTGGGGCAGGTCCTGGGAGAAGCACAGGGAAGGCCCACGGCTGGCTGCACCAACTTCCGCCTCCTCCATGCCTCCTGCTTTCCCCATGAGGTCCCAGGTGAGCTGACACTTGAGACCCAGACAGACCATCCCCAGCTCTGGGTCCCTGGCTTGAGGAGCACCCGGTGGGGGGGAGGGGGTCACTGTAATCTTGGCCCCTTGGGTTTCTTTTTCTTTCTTTCTTTCTTTCTTTCTTTCTTTCTTTCTTTCTTCTTCTTCTTCTTTTTTGGTGGTACTGGGGTTCCTGGAAGCCCTTCTACCTCCGGGATACACTCCCAGACCTATTTTTACATTTTTATTTGGAAACAGGGTCTCCTAAGCCAGCGCGCGCAGCTGGCTTCGAACCTGCGCGATCCTCCTGTCTCTGCCTCTCAAGCGCGGGGATTACAAGCGTGTGCCACCACGCCCGGCAGCCCCTTGGGTTTCTAAGGCTGAAATTAGAGTGTGTGTGCAAGTGTATGCCAGCCACACTGCAGGCTCCAGGCCCCCACGACCACCCTGCCCACCTCAGGCCAAAAAAAAATCAGATTCCAGGTCAGGCCAGGCTTCACGTGCTTCTAATTCTTTCGCCTTCCCAACCAATTCCCTCTGGGTACCAAAGGGGAAGACAGTTTGCCACAGCACAGAATTACTTCCAGGTCTCAGTTCTGAGTCAAACACCTGTGTGCATTGTGCATTCCACTCCACGAGGCACTCCAGTTTATTTCAGTGTGCAGTGTCATACAATGTTTACCAGACAGGCCTGGAGGCTCTGCTCCTGTAGACTGGTCTTCCAGGTTCCCCCGGCCCCGAGATCAGCCTCATGGCTCAGCTACACCCTCTGAACCCCCAACCCAGGCCCCAGTCCTGGACAGTGGGAAGTCTCCATGTCATAGTGCCACCGATGACCTTGGAAGATGTCAGGCCAAGTGAAATAAACCAGTCATAAAAGACAGACGCTAAGCCAGGCCTGGTGGCGCACGCTTGTAATCCCAGTATTCGGGAGGCTGAGATAGGAGGATCGCTGTTCGCAGACAGCCTCAGCTACTTAGTGAGGCCCTTTGCAACTCAGTGAGACCCTGTTTCAAAATAAAGAATAAAAAATAGGGCAGGGGGTGTAGCTCAGAGGTAGAATGCCCCTGGGTTCCATCCCCAGTACTGGAAAAAAAAAAAGATGCTGTGTGGTCCCACTCAGATGAAGTACTAGGTACTTATGTTAGTCAAGTCTGGAGACACAGAAAGCCAAGTATAGGTGGCCAAGGGCCGAGGTGGCGAGGGGGTGGGAGTCATGTTTCCTGGGGACAGGATTTCAGTTTTGCAAAATGAAAAATTAGAGATGGATGGTGGTGATGGTTGCATAGCCATGTGAATATACTGAATGCCAATGAACTGTATACTTAAAAATTATTAAATGGCACATGCCTGTAATCCTAGCATTTGGGAGGCTGAGACAGGAGGATCCGGGTTCAAGGCTGGCCTCAACTACTTAGTGAGGCCCTTTGCAACTCAGTGAGACCCTGTTTCAAAATAAAGAAAAAAAAATAGGCCTGGGGTTGTAGCTTGGAGGTAGAATGCCCCTGAGTTTCATCCCCAGTACCACAGGGGGGGGGTGGGGGAGATGATTAAGCTAGCCAGATGTGTTGGCGCATGCCTGCAATCCCAGTTCTTGGGAGGCTGAGACAGAAAGGAGCGCAAGTTTGAGGCCAGCCTCAACAATTTAGGAGACACCCCACACACACAACTCAGTGATATTATGTTTCAAAATAAAAAGCAGGTCTTGGGGTATAGCTCAGAAGTAGAATGTCCCTGGGTTCTATTTCTAGTACCAAAAAAGAAAATAAAAGTAAATTTTACATCATGTATGCACAACTGGAAAGGAAGGAAGAAGGAAGGAAGGAAGGAAGGAAGGAAGGAAGGAAGGAAGGAAGGAAGGGAGGGAAAAGTAACAAGGGCATAGAGGAGCAGAGACGGCCTGGTAGGAGCCAAGGTCTCAGGGAGGATCGGGGATGGGCGGGCTGGCCCTGCTCCCCAGAGGGCTGACAACAGAAGTGTCAGATGCTGCCTCTGACCACTTGCATTGTCCCCAAAATCGAGGCTGGAGGGAGCCCTGGGAAAGGATCATCCCAACGTCTGAGTCTTACAGATGAGGAAACTGAGGCCAGCGGGGGGGGGGGGCTACCCTAAGCCACAGGGCTGTGGCTCCCCAGAGGTGGGATTCTGCGGGCCCGGTCACCTGTTTGGTGACCCAGCAACTAACAAAGTCTGGAGAAGGCCAAGCAAAGCCTTCCTCCCAGCACCAGCCCCTCCACCTCTACCCTTCTTCTAAAGGGGTGCCAGTGCCCCTTGCCCCTTCCCCAGGCTACAAGGAGGCTAATGAATTAACTAATCCTTGTTAAGGCCTTGTTAAGGGCTTAGGCAGAGGCTAATGGGCAACAGGCATTCTCATTATTATTTTTAATCAGACTTCGCAATTTTATAGCTCCCGTCACCCAGGGCTATCGAGTGTCTGGATGTCAATTAAGCCTGCCAGGGATGGGCTGAGGGGGAATGGAGGAGACACAGGCCAGGCTGGGGCTGTGGGAGAGCCCAGGGGTCCTGACTCCCTCAGACCCCCTCTTTAGGAGGGAGATGTGGGAGGATGGGGTGCCTCTGTTGAGCTCCACGGCCATCTGAGAGCCCACTAGGAAGCAGGGACAGGGAGATGGCATTCCCACAGGGGTCCCAGCTGCCGTCTCGGGATCTTTTTTTGGGGGGGGTGCTGGGGATTAAACCCAGGGGCATTCTTCCTCTGAGCTGCACCCCCAGCCCTATTTCTGATTCTTTCTTTATTATTATTATTATTATTATTATTATTATTATTATTTTGCTGGTCTGGGGATGGAACCCAGGGGCATTTGACCTCCGAGCTACACCTCCTGCCCTATTTTTTCTTTATTTTGAAACCGGGTCTCACTGAGTTGCAGAGGGCCTCACTAAGTAGCTGAGGCTGTCCGCGAACCACGATCCTCCAGTCTCAGCCTCCCAAATGCTGGGATTACAAGCGTGCACCACCACGCCTGGCTGATTCTTTATTTTGAAACAGGGTCTCACTAAGTTGTGGAGGGCCTCAATAAGTAACTGAGACTGGCCACGAACCTGGATCCTCCTGTCTCAGCCTCCCAAGTACTGGGATTGCCTGCGCCACCACACCCAGCTCCTTTGTCTTGTTTTGAGGGTCTCACTATGTCACCCAGGCGGGGCTTAAGGGATCCTCCTGCCTCCGCCTCCCAAGGAGCTAGAGCTTCAAGTGTCTGCCCCTGCACTTGGCTGGGATCTCTGGCTCCTACTCAAGCCAAGCTTTCTGTATCCAGTCAGCCTCACTGAGAGCCTCGCTGGGGGAGATTTTGGAGCTAGAGACAGAGCAGGGCTTCTCTCCTTTCCTGTGACTTCTCACCTATGAAGGGGCATTCCTCTGTGGAGAGCGCCTTCCCTTCTGTGCTTTTCCTGCATCTCATCAGCCAGCGAGTATACCTTGGAACATCCTGGGCCAGGAGCTGGGGATAAACGAGAGTTCTAGGTATGGTCTAGGTATGGTCCACACCCCTGGAGCTCAGAGCCTGGAGCCCCTGCCAACCTCCTGCCTCTCTTCCCCCCTCACCTCTCCCAGCCCTTGTTGTTCCCCAGGCACCAAGTCCGTGGGGGAACTTGAGGCAGGATGAGCCCGGGGCCCTGGGGCAGGACACAGGTCGGCCTGGCCTGGCTGCAAAGGTCCCGGGGTGTAAGATACACGGTGACACTGGGGAATCCTGGCAGGGAACCTCAGGGCTGCACACTGGAAATCCCAGCATTCGGGAGGTTGAGACAGGAGGATCATAGTTCGCAGACAGCCTCAGCTACTTAGTGAGGCCCTGTGCAACTCAGTGAGACCCTATTTCAAAATAAAGAGTAAAAAATAGGGCTGGAGATATAGCTTGGAAATAGAACATCCCTGGGTTCCATCTCCAGTACTGCAAATAAATAAATAAATAAATGAATAAATAAAGGAAAGAAAAGAAAGGAAGAAAGGAAGGAAGGAAGGAAGAAAGAAGGAAAGAAAGAAAGAAAGAAAGAAAGAAAGAAAGAAAGAAAGAAAAGAATAAAAATAGGGCTGGAGTTATAGCTCGGAGTTAGAATGCCCCTGTGTTCCACCTACTCCCCCCACCCCCCCCCCACACACACATTCACAAAAAGCAGGACCGCAACAGGATTCATTGAAAACTCCTGGAGGGAGAGAGACTCATATATGGTTTGCTATCAATTAAATACAGCTATGCACAACAAACTATGGGCAATATACAAGCCATTGTGATATAAAATTGTATTTCTTATGATTGGATGTTTGAACTTATTTCAATTACTTATCAATATTCAGCAGCTGCCCCGCATCTGTGGTTCACTTTTCATGGGTTTGGTTACCTAAGATCAAGTACACTGCCAAAATATTAAATGGAAAATTCACAAAAGAAATAATTTGTAAGTTTTAAAATGTGCACCATTCTGCAGGATCCCTGCTCCATCCGGCCCCGCACGGGAATCGTACCTTTCATCCTGCGTAACCACGCTGTACACGCTGCCTGCCGTCCCTGCTATCTGCTCTCAGATCGATGACTGACCTAGAATCTTAGTACTTGTGTTCAAGTAACACTCAAGGGCCAGGGTTCAATCCCTAGAGCCAGAAGAGAAAAAAAAAAATCTTGTTTTCATTAACCCCACCATTTGTCCCTCCTCTTGCTCCTCCTCCACCTCCAAAGGCCACTAGTATTATTTTGTCATAGATCCTTCAGATTTTAAAAAGATATTTTAAAATCTATTATAGTCCGGTGTGGTGGCGCGCGCTTGGGAGGTGGAGACAGGAGGATCGTGCAGGTTGGAAGCCAGCCGCGCTGGCTTAAGAGACCCTGTTTCCAAATTTTAAAAATGTAAAATAGGTCTGGGAGTGTAGCCCAGAGGCAGAAGGGTTTCCAGGAACCCCAGTACCACCCCCCCCACACACACACAAGTCCATTAGATATACTCACAGAAAACAGTATTGTTTGTGAGGTCTGCAGTGTGTGTGTGTGTGTGTGTGTGTGTGTGTGTGTGTGTGTGTTACTAGGAATGGAACTCAGGGACATTCTACCTCCAAACTACACTTCCAGTCCTATTTTTTATTCTTTATTTTGAAACAGGGTCTCATGAGTTGCAAAGGCTTCACTAAGTAGCCAGGTCTGTCTGCAAACCATTATCCTCCTGTTTGAGCCTCCCGAAGCATGATCACTAGATAAAAGGATATGCACATTTTCCGTTTTGAGTAGATACCATCAAAACACTCCACCGTGGCTGTTCCAATGACGCCCTCCCCCAGCAGTTGTGAGCATGCCCATTTCCAGACACCTCACTAGCATTAGGGATTATAAAACAGGTTTATCTTAGCCGGGCTTGGTGGTGCACACTCAGAATCCCAATACTTGGGAGGCTGAGACAGGAGGATTACAGGGTTGAGGTCAGCATGTAGTAACTTAGCCAGACCTTGTTTCAAAATAAAAAAAAGAACTGGCATGTTGCTCAGTGGTAGAACCCCACTGTATCTAACCCCCACTACCATGAATAAATAAACTTTATTTTCCTCCTCCTCCTCCTCCTCCTCCTCCTCCTCCTCCTCCTCCTCCTCCTCCTCCTCCTCCAATTCTTCTTTACTGAGGATTGAACCCAGGGGCACTCTACCTCTAAGTGACACCCCGAGCCCTATTTATTTATTTATTTATTTATTTATTTATTTATTGGTGGTACTGGGGTTCCTGGAAGCCCTCCTTCCTCCGGGCTACACTCCCAGACCTATTTTATATTTTTGAAACAGGGTCTCTTACGCCAGCACGGCTGGCTTCGAACCTGCGCGATCCTCCTGTCTCCGCCTCCCAAGCGCGGGGATTACAAGCGTGCGCCACCACGCCCGGCTATTTATTTATTTTTAAACAGAGTCCCACTAGGTTGCCGAGAGTCTTGCTCTGTTGCTAGGCTGTCCTTGAACCTGCATCCCTCCTGTCTCAGCCTCCCAAGTACTGGGATTATAGGCCTGTGCCACCATGCCTGGGCAGGTTTTTCTTTTTGCTAAGATGATTAAAAATCGTATCTCCTTGGAATTTTTATTTGCATTTCCTTGAGAGCCTGGGGCTGAGCATCTTTTTATATGTCTATATTTCCCTTTTGTAAATCACATACATACATCTATTGCCCCTTTGCTCCTATTGGGTCATTCTTTCCTTTACTGTTGACTTGCAGATGGTCTATAAATGCTATATTTTAACTCCTTTTCTATGGATTTAAGATGTTTACTGTCGGCCTGTTGCTTGCCTTTTAAAGCTGTTTATGGTAACCTCTATCCTAGACAAGTTTTGACTTATGTAAAAATCTCATTTATGGTTTGGTTTGTAAACTCTGTGTTTTGTTTAAATAAGGTTCCTATACCCCAAAGGAAAAAAAAGATGGTCTTCTATAATTTATTCTAATAATTTTAAATTTTCTATTTTTTAACACCTAGATCTTTAATTCATCAGACATATGCTTTTGTGACAATAAGACAACCAGAAAAAAACAACCCTGCATTTCCCTGCCTCCTCTGAGGAGACTCGCTGGATGGGGGAGCAAGTGGGAGTCTCAGGGAGCTGCTGGGAGAGTAATTCTCCTGGCGTAGACGCTGCCCCTTCCTCTCTCCCATTCCCCCCTTTCACGGTCTGGATTATGGGTGTGCTGTTGTTACATAAGAATCTCACAATTAGTTTGTCAATTTTCAAGGTATAATCGCTATTTATTTCACTCTTTTCTTGCATATTCTTCTGGAACAGATGTGTGTGTGCGTGCGTGTGTGTGTGTGTGTGTGTGTGTGTGTGTGTGTGTGTTGGTACTAGGGATCGAATCTGAGGCATTCTACCTACAAGCTACATCACCAGCCCAATATTATTTTTGTTTGAAACAGGGTCTTGCTAAGTTGGTGAGGCTGTCCTTGAACCTGCAATCCTCCTGACTCAGCCTACCAAGTGCTGGGATTAAAGGCATGTGCCACCATGCCTGGCTTTAATGATGTGTGTGTGTGTGTGTGTGTGTGTGTGTGTGTGTAGTCCAGAGGCTTTCCACCTCTGGGCTATACTCCCAGACCTATTTTATACTTTATTTGGAAACAGGGTCTCACTAAGTTGCTGAAAGCCTCACTCAGTAGCCGGGGCTGGCTTTGAACCTGTGCAGTCCTCCTGTCTCAGCCTCCCAAGCCCGAGGTTTACAAGCATGCGCCACCACGCCCGGCTTTGTTAATGATATTTAAAGAGTGTTTTGTTCGGTTTTCTCTTTAGGAGATTGAAACGATGCAGTGCTGGCTCACCTTTGTCTCCCTCACTCGTGTACCGCTTTCTCTAATGTTCAAGGTCGCTTTGTGTCGGTGTACTTTGTTTTCTCATCTAGGTGATACCTGTCCTCCTTTGTGTTCTTTAATCTAAAATTCTGAAATGGTTTTCGTCTTTTCTACTATAGGAACTGGAAGTGAGTCTTACATTTCGACACACCATTCCGGCTGCTGTGCGGAGAATTTAGAAGCAAGAAAGGAACAAAGAGGGCAGCCGGGAAACTCCACAGAGGTCCTGGGAAAACGCAGTGGCTTGGACTGGAGGCCTATGGTAAGAGCTGTGAGAATTAGTGGTTTGGGATGTATTGTGAAGCATGACTGACAGAATATGCTGCTGGATTAGATGTAAGATTAGAGGGACAGGAAAATCAAGCACGGGAAGAATGAAATGCCATTTTCTCTCTTTTTTTATTTTGAAACAGGATCTCACTAAGTTGAGGAGGCTGGCCATGATCCAGCGATCCTCCTGTCTCAGCCTCCCAAGTACTGGGGTTACAAACATGCATCACCACACTTGGCTTCCTTCCTCTTTCCTCCTCCTCCTCCTCCTCCTCCTCCTCCTCCTCCTCCTCCTCCTCCTTCTTCTTCTTCTTCTTCTTCTTCTCTCTCTCTCTCTCTCTCTCTCTCTCTCTCTCTCTCTCTCTCTCTTTTTCCTTCACCGCTCCCTTCCTTCTTTCTTTTACTTTCTTTTTTTGTGTGTGGTACTGGGGATTGGACCTAGGGGCATTCTACCTCTGAGATACACTCCCAGCCCTATTTTATTTATTATTTTAAAACAGGGTCTCATAGCCTGGCATGGTGGCGCACGCTTGTAATTCCAGCATTATGGAAGCTGAGACTGGAGGATCGTGGTTCACGGACAGCCTCAGCTACTTAGTGAGGCCCTCTGCAACTCAGTGAGACCCGGTTTCAAAATAAAGAATAAAAAATAGGGCAGGGGATGTAGCTTGGAGGTCGAATGCCCCTGGGTTCCATCCCCAGACCTGCAAAAATAAAAGGGTCTCACTAAGTTGCTGAGGCTGGTCTCAAACCTGTGATCCTCCTGTCTCAGCCTCCCAAGTAGTGGGATTACAGATGTGCACCATTGTATCTTGCTTGAAATGTCATTTTTAAAAATGGGAAACACTGGGGGAAAGAGTCGCTTTGAGAATAGTGAAGAGTTTGGTTTAGAATATGTTAACTTTGGCATTCCTATGGACAAGCAGTTAGGGAAGGCAATTAGATATTTGAGTCTCGGTTTAGGGGAAAGGTTAGACTGGAGATGCAAATTTGGGAGTATTTAGCATATAGTATTCATGTCTTGAGACTAGAGAGAGCGGGGAAGACCAGGGCCGAGGGAACGTGGGTGGTGACCATGTATCGTTTTCTGATTAGTAGTAGAGATTTTAGGGAAAAGAGGCCTTCCTTTTCCTTTCCCCTTCCATCCCTCCTTCGCTCCCTTTCTTCCTCCCTGCCCTCCTTTCCTTTCCTTCCTCTCTCCTGATGTGTTTAGTCCAAAACCACCCGGTGGGTCTTGGCTGGAGCTGGTGGGCAGTGGGCTGTTGGCACTGCCGTGGGGGGAGAGCGTTTGTCTGTATGTAAGAGTGCTATCAGAAGGAGATCAGGCACATGCAGAGAGAGGGAAAATGAGCAAATGCAGTGAGGATGTGGGGCTTGGGGTCCTCACTGGTAGAAAAAGCAGTTATAAATATAAAAATAGAAAAAAATAAAAGAATCCTGTGATGTTGACTTGGAATTAGCACATTAGTATGAATCAATAGCTATGTATACACAGAGATTGGGAGATGATATATATATAGAGAGAGATGAAAATTTGTGGAGAGAGATATTTTCTAACTCTGTCCACTCCAGAGCCCAGGACACGACCATCTGATAGCGAAGGGCACTGCAAGGACTCAGATCTTGGTCTCTAAAGCCATTGTTCCCTAAAAGGAACTTTATAGTTCCTTAGAGAAATGGCTGGTTCCAAAGCTGAGGCAGGAAAACTACCAGATAAGCCTTAAATATCTGATTCTATGATGTAAGTAAGCAATCAGGAATATAGAAATCCAGCTTGAATGGGCTCTCACTGATCAAATCTGGGGATACTTGAGCATCAAATTAAATATCAATAACAGACTTAAGTCAGTAAGTGGGAATCCATGAGCCTTTACTGAAAGAAAAAGAGAAAGAGAGGAGATGACAACACCTTTTCTTGTGATAGAATGCCAACTAATAAAATACAGAAAAAATGATGAAGTCAGAAAATTTGGCAGCCCTCATGGTAATAATTAACTCAGCTAAGAAACATCAATAGATGCTAAAACAAGTGGAAGATGAAGAGTAACAGGATATTACAGAGCTTCGAAATACTTATTGATTTCCAAGGGGAAAGCGAGGCCTTCAGAGGAGAAACCTGGCAGTTGCTACCTCAATCAACTAATCGAGGTTAACATCATCTGTGGGGGATAAATTGAAATCATGTACCACCTGCCAGGGCTCAATGAGAAGAAGGCAGCGTCACTCTTCTGATACTCCTGCCAGAGATGCAAAACCTGAATCTAATTATGAGGAGCCACCAGACAAACTTGAATTGAGGTATAGACTACGAGGTAGCTGGGCTGACATCGCCGAAGGTCAAGGTGCTGCCGGTCAAGGAAAGACCAAAGAACTGTTCTGGACCGAAGGATAGACATGAAAGCTAAGTGAAATATTATGATCCAGGATTGGGTCCTGTTGGTAGAAAAGACATAATTGAGACAATTGGAAGAGTTTTAATGGAATGTGCAAATTGGTCAGTAGTGATGTATGAATGTGAATTTCCTCATTTTCCTGGTGTATTGTAGAAGAATGCCCTTATTTGCTAATATTCAAGTGTTAAGCCGGATGTGGTGGTGCACACCTGTAATCCCAGTACTTGGGAGGCTGAGACAGGAGGATCATAGGTTCAAGGCCAGGCTCAGCCACGTAGTGAGGCCCTCTGCAACTTAGTGAGATCCTGTTTCAAAAAGAAAAAAAAATAGGGTTGGGGGTATAGCTCAGAGGTAGAATGCCCCTGGGTTCAATGGTTCAATCCCTAGTACCGTTAAAAAAAAAAAAAAATCCATGTGATTATGTAAGGAAATGTGTCTTTTTGTTATACATATATTGAAGAAAGTAGGAATGAAATGCCATGAAGTCTGGGATCAGGTTCATAACACTTCAGAAAAATAAGAGATAAGCTGGGTGTGGTGGTACATGCCTTTAAGACTGAGACAGGAAGAACTCAGGTTCATGGCCAGTCTCAGCAATTTAGTGAGACCCTGTTTCCAAATATAAAATAAAATAGGGATTTGAATATAGCTCAGAAGTAGAATGTCCCTGGGTTTGATCTCTAGTATAATAACAAAAAAAGAAAGAAAGAGAAAAAGAAAAAGAAAAGAAAAAGGAAGGAAGGGTAGGAGAAAGGCAAACCAGTTTATAAACATCTTTGATAACAGTACTAAGTCTGGGTGATGGACATACAGGTTGCTCTTACAGGATGCCACAGACTTTTGACTTAAACAAGAGAAGTCATTTCCTGCGGTTGCAGCGGCTGGGATTCTATGGCCGCGGTGATTCTACTCTCCTGAGCCCTGTGTACAAGGCTTGCAGACCGCCACCATGGGTCCTCACATGGCCATCTGTGATCTGCGTGGCAGCCTAATGTCTTCTTATTTAAGGACGCCAATGATATTGGCCAACCCATATGACTTCACTGCACCTTAATTACCTCTTGAAAGGTCCATTCCCAAATACAGCCACATTCGGAGGCACCGAGAGGCCTTCAACATACAAACTTGGCAGGCACGCTTTAACCTATAACAGATACACGGGAGTTTATTCTACCATTCTCTCACTTTGGGGAACGTTCAAGCTTTCATAATAAAGGGTTTTCATAATGAAAAGCAAATGCAGGGAGAGTAGGTAGAGGCGGCCTTTTGATGGGTCTTTTGAGGAGTTTGCTGCAAAAGACATCAGAGAAATGGGATCATGCCTGGAAGTGGGGTATGGGGTCAGGGGAGTTTCCTTTTTCTTTTAAAATGACTGTTATTATGGCATATTCATATGCTAATAGGAAGTATACCCATCACAGAGTTTAAAACTGTATGTACAATAAAGGAGAGAGAGGAGGTAATTGCAGAGGGAAGTCTTTGAGTTGGTCAGAGAGGGTGGAATGGAGGTACAAATGGAGGTGCTGCCCTGACTCCGGTGACTGAAAGGGAAGAAAGGCAGACTGCAGGGCCAGCGACCGCCAGTGGCTCGGCTCGGTTGGTAGATGAGGCTGTGAGAGTGTGGAATCCTCTTCCAACTGATTAAGTTCCTGGGTGAGAGGAGAAGCCAGGGCATCTGTCAGCCGAGAGTGAGGAAGTGTTGGCGGCTTCAGGAGAAGGGAGCGGGCATGAAATGCTAGGAGAGCCGAGAGTGAAATGTGCGGGGGAATGTTGAAGCAATGACGGGAATTAGTGGGTCCCCTCTGGATGGATGTCCAATGGCTCCGGCACCGTTTGTTGAGAAGGCCATTTCTTTCATCGAATTGCTTTTGCACTTGGGTGAAAAATCAGCCCAGCACCCTTGTGCTGGGGCTCTCTCTTCTGTTCTATCGATCTGTTTGTCTACCTAGCCCTTTGGCTATTCTACACAGTCGTGATTACTGTGGCTATCTATACTAAGCCCTAATCAGGTAGAGTGAATTTCTCCCAGCCCATTTTTCTTTTTCGAGATACTTAATTCTAGGGCATATGCCTTTCTGTATAAACCGTAGAATAAGCTTGTCCATGTCTGCCAAAAATATTGCTGGGATTTTTTATAGAAATTGCACTTAAGCCTAGATCAATTTAGGAAGAACTGACATTTTTTACCATATTGAATCTTCCAATTCACGTACACAATACTTCGCCCCCGTGTCTAGGTCTTCTTTGATTTCTTTAATCATGGAACCTAGATAGGGTAGAAACGTGTGTCTCTGAGAGCTTGAACTGGAACCCTGCTGTCGATCTTTTGAGCTTGCCTTTCTAAAAATCGGTGGAGACCTTGAAAATGTAAGACCAAGAAAATTACCTTGGTCTAGTTCAGACTGGATTGTACTTTTTGAGACATTCATTTTCTGCTGCTACTCTTCTGTAGGCTCTTGCATTTTATTCCTTGTATCTAAGTCACTCAAGGTTTTTGATGAAAGTCTGCCTCACCTGGGTTGCTAGGATGACTTCTCTCTCTTCCTGTTTCTCTGCTGTCTTTACTATTCCTTGCTAACTTTTTTTCTTTCTGTTTTTTTTTTTTTTTTCGGTACTGGGAATAGATCCCAGAGGCATTCTACCTCTAAGCTACACCTCCAGACCTATTATTTATTCTTTATTTTGAAACAGGGTCACACTGAGTTGCAAAGGGCCTCACTAAGTAGCTGAGGCTGTCCATGAGCCATCATCCTCCTGTCTCAGCCTCCTGAATGCTAGGATCACAGCCTGCACCACCATGCCCAGCTCCTTACTAATTCTTGGGGGAATGGCTACTTTCCTATTTGTTGGTCCTATAGCGTCCTAATATCCTCTAATGCTAGTGTACAAATCAGTGGCAGTTAGTATGTAGAGCCCAAGAATTAGTGTGTGACCATCACCACAGTTACGGTTTGGATACACAATGTCCTCGGAAAAAGCTCTTGTGTTGGCAATGGAACGCCATCCAGAGGTGAGACAATTGAACCTGGGCTCTGATCTTATCGGTGGATAAATCCATGAGTGGATTAATAATTGGAATGGATTTAGGGTAAGCAGATAGGGTGTGGCAGGGGGAGATAGGTCAGGGACCTTAGGGATCTTCCCTACTCCTGGAGAAGGGAGAGCTCCTGGTCTTTTCCTCTTCCTGCTCTGCTTCCTGGCTGCGCTGAGCTGAGGACAGCCTTCCTCCTCACCAGGCCCTCACGTCCTGCTCATCATGACTGACCTCTGAAATCAGGAGTCTTCAGATAAACATTTCTTCCTCTCAGATATTTTGGTCATGATCAAAAAGCCGACGAAAACAACCAGAGTGTGTGTGTGTGTGTGTGTGTGTGTGTGTGTGTGTGTGTGTTACTGGGGATTGGACACAGGGGTGTTTTACCTCTGTGCTGCACCCCTGATCCTATTTTATTTTGAAACAGCATCTTGCTAACTTACCATGGGCTGGCCTCAAACCTGTGATCCTCTTGTCTTGACCTCCCAAGTACTGGGATTACAAGAGGGTGCCACCATGCCCGGCTTTGTATGATTTTTAGAAAGGAAAATAACAAGTGTTGGTGAGACTGTGGAGAAATTAGAACCCTTACACATTGCCCGTGAGAATGTAAAGTGGTGCAGCTGCTAGGGAAAAGAATTTGGCAGACCCTCAATAAGTTAAACATAGAATTAGCATCTGACCCAGCACTTCAACTCCTCACTCCGTACCCAGCAGAACTGAGAGCACATGTCTGCACAGAAACTGGTGTGTGACTGTGTCTAGCTGCGTGATTCACAATAGCTAGGAAGTAGAAACAACCCAAAGTCCATCATCTGATGACTAAACAAACTGTGGTCTTTCCACACAACACAATATTATTTACCCATTAAGAGAAATGAAATACTGATACACGCCACCACATAGACAAGCCTCAAAAATACACGAGGCGAAACCAGACACAAATGGCCACACAGTGTATGGTTTCATTTAGGAGAACTATCCAGAAAAGGCAAAGAGAGACAGAGAGCATATTAGTGGCTGTCAGGGGCTGAGGGAAAGGGGAAATGAGAGTGAGTAATGAAGAGATTTGGGGTTTGCTTTGGGGATAATGAAATATCCTGGTAATAAAGAGTAGTCATTTTAAGCCAGGCACAGTGCTACAATACTGTAATCCCTGTACTTGCAGGTCAGCCTCAGCTACTGAGTGAGGCCCTTTGCAACTCACTGAGACCTTGTTTCAAAATAAAGAATAAAAAATGGGGCTAGGGGTATAGCTTGGAGGTAGAATACTCCTGGGTTCAATCCCCAGTAATGCACAAAAATTAAATTAAATTATACTATAGCCGCTCGTGAGTATGAAATAGAATCTCATTGTGGTTGTGATTTGCATTTCCCTAATGACTAATGATGTTGAATGTCTTTTTATGTGCTTTTAGACTTTAGACATTTGTGTATATGTGAATGTTATACATATACATACATACATACACACACACCATATATATATATATATATATATATATATATATATATATATATATATATATATGGTGTGTGTGTGTGTGTGTGTGTGTGTGTGTGTGTGTGTGTGTGTGATACTGGGGATCTGGGGATTGAACCTAGGGGCATTCTGCCTCTGAGCTATACCCCCAGCCCTATTTTATTTTTTATTTTTGAAACAAGGGTTTTGTTTCGGAGGGCCTCACTAAGTTGCTAAGGCTGGCGGTTAACCTGTGATCCTCTTGTCTCAGCCTCCCAAGTAACTGGGATTACAGGAGTGTTCCACCATACCTGGCTTGTATATCTTTTTAAACAAAATGTCTTTTAAGTCCTTTGCTCTTTTTTTTTTTTTTTTTTTTTTAGTGGTACTGGGGTTCCTGGGGACCCTTCTATCTCCGGGATATACTCCCAGACCTATTTTTATACTTTTTTAAATTTGGAAACAGGGTCTCTTAAGCCAGGGCTCGCAGCTGGCCTCGAACCTGTGCGATCCTCCTGTCTCTGCTTCCCAAGTGCGGGGATTACAAGCGTGCACCACCACACCCGGCCTCTTTGCTCATTTTTAATTGGTGAGTTGTAAGAGTTGTTTATATATTCTATATATTAGACCTTTATCAGATATGATTTGTAAACATTTTCTCCCAATCTGTTCTTTTAACGTTTTTTTTTTTTTTTTTTTTTTTTTTTTTTTTTGCGGGTCTGGGGATGGAACCCACGGGCATTCGACCTCTGAGTTACACCCCCTGCCCAAATTTCTATTCTTTATTTTGAAACAGGGTCTCACTGAGTTGCAGAGGCTTCACTAAGTAGCTGAGGCTGTCTGCAAACCACGATCGTCCAGTCTCAGCCTCCCAAATGCTGGGATTACAAGCATGCGCCACCTTGCCCGGCTTACTTTTTTGATAATGTTCTTTAGTGCAGGAAAGTTTTTGATTTTGATGAAGTCCAATTTACCTGTTTTTGTTGTCATTTGTTGTAACTTTGGCAATATACCTGAGAAACCACCACCACATCCAAGATACTGAAGATTTCCCCTCGTGTTTTCTTCTGGAGATAACTATATATTAATGTTTGATAATGGGGATTGAGCCCCCCAGGGGCATTTACCTCTGAGATACGCCCCAGCCCTTTTTATCTTGAAGTAGGGTCTCCTTAGGTTTTTGAGTCTCCCTCTGTCTCTGAGCCCCACCTCAAACTTGTGATTCTCCTTTCTCAGCCTCTCAGTGCTGGAATTACAGGTGTGCGCCACCATATCTGGCTAGAATTATATGTTTTTAGCTCTTATGTTTAGTTCTTTGATTCATTTTGAGTTAATTCCCACCAGCCCCCAGATTCCAACTGTGCTTTATTTCTTTCATGGTCAACTACCAAGTTTGTTTATATTCAGATTTCTTTTGAAATATGTATCATTTGATAAATTTATCTTGGGCATAGAGAAAGAAAACTTCCTTTGTATTATTAAAAAACACGAATCGAATCTGTTACTTCTATTATGTCTTTAAAGCTTATTTAAATCACTTTTAAAAATTTATTCAAAGCCTGGCATAGTGGTGCACACTTGTCATCCCAGTACTTAGGAGGCTGAGACAGGAGGATCGCACAGGTTCGAAGCCAGCCTCGGCTACTTAGTGAGGCTCTCAGCAACTTAGTGAGACCCTGTTTCCAAATAAAATATAACATAGAGCTGGGCAAGGTGGCGCAAGCTTGCAGTCCCCGCGCTTGGGAGGCGGAGACAGGAGGATCGCACAGGTTCAAAGCCAGCCGCACTGGTGTAAGAGACCCTGTTTCAAAAATATAAAATAGGTCTGGGAGTGTAGCCCGGAGGTAGAAGGGCTCCAGGAACCCCAGTACCACCAAATATATATATATATATATATATATATATATATATATATATATATATATATATACACACACACACATACATAGATATGAGAGTATAGCCCAAAGGTAGAAGATCTCTGGGTTCTATCCCCAGTGCCACAAAAAAAAGAAAAATGAAAATAAATTTATTCAGCCAAATAATGCAATTTAAAGTAATCTGTGTGCCGAGAAAATTGTTAGCTTTTGGGTGATGCTATTTATGGAAAAAAAATTATAATAGTTTTTAAATTTAGATTTCATTTATTTATTTATTTATTTACTTATTTGCTTATTTACTTATCCTGGGGACTGAACCCAGAGGCATTCTACCACTAAACTACATTCTTGGCCCCCTTATTTTTAATTTTTCACTTTGAGACAGGGTGACTAAGTTTTCCAGGCTGGCTTCAAACTTTCCATCCTTCTGCCTTTGCCTCCTGAGTAGCTGGATTACAGATGTGTGCCACCATGCCCAGCAGATGGAATTTAATTTTTGCTAGGTATGGTGATACACAACTGTAACCCCTGATGTTCAGGAGGTTGAGGCAGAAGGATCACAAAAACAAGGCCAGCCTTAGCAATTCAGCAATACCCTGTCTCAAAATAAAAAATAAAAAGGACTGGGGAGCCTGATGTGGTGGTGCACCCCTGTGATCCCAGTGCTTGGAGGCTGAGCCAGAAGGATCGTAGGATCAAGACCAACCACAGCAACCTAGTAAGACTCTCCTTAACCTAGTGACACCCTGCTTCAGAAACAAAAAATAAAAAGGGTTGTAGGTGTAGCTCAGAGTGCACACACACACACACACACACACACACACACACACACACACACACACAGTCTGGGGATGCAGTTCATTGGTAGAGTGTCCCTGAATTTGATTTCTAGTACTGCCAAAATATCAGGTTTAACTGATACAGAAAAAAAACATAAAAGTTGTATGTATCAATGGGGAACATGTGTTGAGCTAAATTTTGTATATAGTATGTGGTAAGGGTAAATGTCATGTTTTTGGTGTTGTTACTTTATGTGGACATCCAGCTTTCCTAATACTCTTTGTCAAAGAGTCTATTTTTCCGCCCATTGAATGGTCTTGGGACCCTTGTCAAAAATCAAACCACCAATCCACATTATGATGTGAAACTATAATGTACCAATAAAAATAAAATAAGATAAAACATGGGAAAATCAAATGACCATAGATGAGTTTATTTCTAGATTCTCAATTTTATTCAATGGGTCTACATGTCTATTCTTAAGCCGGCGCTATCGTGTTTTGATTATTATAGCTTGTAGTGTGTTTTAAAATCACAAAGTCTTCTGACTCTGTTGTTCTTTCTCCATATTTTGGCTGTCTAGGGTCTTTGCAATTCCATGTGAATTTTAGGAAGGGCTTTTCCATTTCTACAAAAGAGGCCATTGAGATTTTGACAGGGGTTTCATTGAATTTGTAAATCTATTTGGCAAGTACAGACTCTTTTTCTTCCTGATGTATTCTCTGTATGTTCTTTAGATCTATCTCCCAAGTTACTAATTCTTTCTCTAGCCATAATTAATCTCTGGTTCAATCCATATATTGAATCTAATTTTAATTACCATAATATTACTTCTAGAGGATCTACTTTGCACTTTTCAAACCTTGCTTGGCTTTTTAAGTAGTTTGCAGCTACTTTGTGATACTTCACGTATATATTTAAACATGTTTAAATACACCTATTCATGTTCTGTGTCTGATAATTTCAATACCTTTTGTTTTTGTGGGTCTGATTCTCTTTTTTCCTTGTGCATTTAGTGCCTTTTAATTGGGAAATTATGTTCCTTGAGATATTATCTGTGGAAATTGCTATAAGCCTGGGCTTAAAATGCTTTCCTCCAGAGAAAATTTGCTTATTTGCTTGGCGATGCTGGTTATGGAGGAGGGGATAATTTTAAATTAAAAGAATTTTTTAAAAAATAATACAGTAGTGTGGAATCACCTCCATGTATATACAAAAGCAACCTCATAGTTAGAAATTATCAGAGACTTTGTGTGTATATGTGTGGGGGGATACTGGTGATTGAACCCAGGGTGTTCTGCCTCTGAGCTCCAACCCAGTCCTATTTTATTTTGTTTTGTTTTGTTTTGTTTTATTTTTTGAAACAAGGACTCACTAAGTTACTAAGGGCCTTGCTAAATTACTGAGGCTGCTCTTAAACCTATAATCCTCCTGTCCCAGCCTCCCAAGTACTGAGATTACAGGCATGCACCACCACACCTAGCTGAGAGACTTTTTTCCTAAAGCACTATACCCACCCAGATCTAAGCAAGAGGCAT
This sequence comes from Muscardinus avellanarius, assembly GCF_963383645.1. Lineage (NCBI taxonomy): Eukaryota > Metazoa > Chordata > Mammalia > Rodentia > Gliridae > Muscardinus > Muscardinus avellanarius. The sequence goes on from NC_137795.1 coordinate 88,023,960, forward strand.
TTATATTCTCTACCTCCCCTACAGAAGCATTTCCCCCCTAGTGGACTCACCAAGCGGACACCTGGCTCCAGGACGGCCTCTCTTGCAGAATGTTAAAATCTGGGCCCCAGCAACATGGACAGGCAGCTGCTAAGAGCAAATGCAAACACAGAGCCTTCTCCCTCTGCCCCACCCCATCCTCCTGCTCCCATTTTGCTTTCTTTCCTGCCAACTCAGACATGTAAAAAATAGAAACATTAACACTTATTATAAAAATATTCTCAAGTGTGCAGTCCAAGGGGAAGACAAGGGAGGTCTTGAACATGTGTACTCCATGGCTACAGAAAAGTCCTCATTCTGCAGAGGACTTTTGGTCCAGATCCCCATAACTTCCTGCGTGGTCCTATCTAGATGGTATTGTAGGATCAACCATCGCTGGCGTGCGTGTTTAGAACTCTGGATGCGTAGCTCAGGGTTTTCCTGTTTGGGTATCTCTCACTTCGTCTCAAGGCTTTGCTTCCATAGGCTGTCAAAGAGCTTACCTGTTTACCACTTGGAATTTTTCTCTGTGCCTTTTCACTCTTTCTGAAATTCTACTAATTATATTAGAAATGTATCCGAGTTAACAAGAATCGGTCTGCTTTCAATTTTTTTGTGTTTTTAAATTATAGAAGAGGAAAGGCTGGTCTGTCATTACAGTTTAATGTGAAACTGTTTAATAAGAGAGGCTTTTTTCTAGCCTCCAAGTTCAAGAATCTCACTCTGAAAAAATAAGATTTGTATCGATGGAGCGAAAGAAAAACTTACTGGAGTGCAGCATCAGAACTGGGCATTTGGAGATGAGCATAGGGGTGCCTGCCTGTGATCTCAGTACTTGGGAGGCTGAGATAGGAGGGTTACAGGTTTGAGGACAGCCTCAGCAAGTAGTAAGACTCTCATCAACTTAGTGAGACCCTGCTTCAAAATGAAAATAAAATAGGGGAGTGTACCCTGGAGGTAGACTGTCTCTGGAGTCAATCCCCAGTGCCCCCACCCTGACGAGATTGGGCATTTGGGGCAGAATAAGAACACTGGAGTAACTTTCTGTCCTCTTACCTCCTCCTGGCTCTTGCTCCCTCCCCAGAGTTAAGCTGCCTCTAGAATCCTATCCCTTTACCGGCTTCAGTTGACTTTTGAGGGTTATATGTAAAACAGTTTCTATGAAGAAAGCACATTCTGAATTCTAAAGAAGGACCAACCAACTTACGCTAGAATAGAAGGAAGTCTATCCGCATGGCTAGAAGTACTCCCGCGTTCTTCCTGTTTCCTTCCACGTGAAGGTCACTGGGAGGGATCAACTCCCGGCCACTCCTGAGGAGAGTGAGCCTGCCTGGCCCTGACTCAGGAGGCGAGTCTGCTGCCCTCTGGGGCTCAGCTTCTCACACTGAGCGGGACCCCCCAGTTTAAGCCTGGTCCTTAGGAAAGGCGGCATCCTGTCAGAGTTTCCCATTTGTTCAGAACCCAGTCAGGGAAGAGAGGCGGGATTTATTGGATTCTTTCTGTCTCTTGTTAAAGATGCCTGCTATTTCAGTACCCTGTCAGATCCAGAACCAACCAGACTTTACTAGAATGGAGTCTTTAAAAATAAAATACAATTTCTTTCTGCTTTTAATAAACATGGTTTTTAAAGACTCAGCCATCACCAGTGTGTGTGTAAAATGTGTTTGCATGATCATTGACTCATAAACCTCATGCCTGGAAGATGGAAATATTCTACCTGTGCACATAGGAATAATAATAATAATAATAATAATAATAATAATAATAATAATTATTATTGGCAAAGATTCCTACCTGGGCATTTCTGGATGCACCAAAGGGTGCCCTGTGAGTGTAAGGCCCTCCCCACCTGAGCTCCTGCCCTGCCGCTTTGGTGTCAGCCAGACAACTGCTACTGCCCCGCTGTCCCAGCTGGGGACACCAGGCTCTGCCCGTGTGGCCTGGCAGGGGTGCAGGTTGGGCCCTGGTTTAAGCTGAAGCAACAGGTGCTGGGTGGTGCCCTCTGTCAACCCGGGGAGGCTGTTGGGATGCGAAGTCCACTGCGTTGGGGCAAGGTGGCTTGGTTCTGAGGAGTTTCAGAGTCAGTGGGCAATTGATTCCACAGCCCTCCTCTGGAGGGCTTACTCTCAGCCCCTTCGCAAGGGCAGCCAGGTAAATTCTATCAGGAACTGCTGCACGGCTCCCTCCTGCCGCTCAAAGCCTGTCTTGGTCTGACTGCTGGGCCCCCCTCTCTGTTAGAGCCGTCCTCAGGGTCTCAGCAGTCCCCGTCTACAACATGGTCGCATCCCGCAGCCCCTTGGCTGAGCCCTGAGCTGGGAGGGTAACTCAGGCCCGGCACAGGCTCAAGTTGGTTTGTCTCAGGTGTCTCAGCCCTTACAGGGCCGCAGACAGGTACTGGGGTCGGCGTGAGAGGATCCCTGCTTTTACCACCTGCCTTTAACCACTGGAACCTGAGTTCCAGGTGAGCCGGAATGCGGTGGAGAGGGGATGGGGGGGTGCAAGAGGGAGAGTGGGGAAGAGAGGGAAAGAGAGAGCGTGAGCGAGCTGGGGTCCAGGTATGAAGGAGAATGAGGGGCCGAGACTTCTAGACGATGGGAAGAGGCCTCGGGGACCGAGGTGGGGCGGCAGAATTTGGCAGCCCCTCCGCGCGCTGCCCTGATTGGCAGAGCCTGGAGGTCCTTCTGGCTGGGACGGCGCTGCAGAGCCCGGAGTGCCCACGAGGGGGCGCAAGAGCTCAGCGCCGGCGGGGAGGCGCGAGGACCCAGGGATGCTGGGCTCCCGACCCTTGGTCGCCAGGAAAGCACAAGCCTTTGGAGAAGTGGGCTTTGCCTCTGAAGCACGGCAGGCCCTTAGCGAGTTCTCGATGGACGGAATGAGCTGTACACCAGTTACACAGACACTAGAGGTTTCCTGTGGCAGCCTCCACATTCTGTCTCTGGATGCTTAAAGAAGCCAGTGCAGGCCTGGGTTTAGGCTGTGCCCTGAGAAGAAAGGACTAAAGGGCCGTGGTGGGGGCGGGAAGGGAGCGTGGGGGGAGCAGCCTGCCAGCCCAAGGCCTGGGGAGCTACAAGGATGGACCCGGCCCCAGGGCGTTTCCTCCCCTGAGCCAGATTCCTGGGGGTGCCTCCACCTGAGGACCCAGAGGAGCTGAGACTGAGCCTGGACCTTCCTCCCGCAGCACACACACCACTTCCAGGAGGAGGTCTCAGCCCACACTCCCTGAGTCAGGGCTTCCTGCTCTCTGGTGTGTGGCCACATCTGCAGCTCAGTCACAGCCCGGGACTGGCCCAGAGTTTTCCCAAGGAGCTGTGAAAACAGACACTTTGAGACGCAGCCTTTGCTTCTGGGGGTTGCTGGGCCAGACTTCTGGGGTCCCTGGCAGCTCAATAGGGACAGTGCTGTTTGTAGCTCAGAGCTCTCAAGAGAGAGGAGCCAGCTAGACCTTGGCGAGGGTAGGGGGGTCACCTGGGACCTCAGGCTGCCCCTGCCACGATGGACTCGCTGGCTCCTCCAGCGGGCTGCCTTCCTCCAAGCAACTGTGCCATGAACCTCTTTGGAGACAGCCTGAGCCGCCGAGCTCGCAGGTGGTGACAGCAGGTCCCCCCAGACTCTTGTTTGTGTAGGAGGTGGGCACAGTCCTGTGAGGGGCCTTCATTGCTCCCTTGAAGAGTAGAACGGGCTCTGGACCATAAACTTCAGCCACAAGTAAGCATGATGCAAGGCCGGGCGTGGTGGTGCACACTTGTAATCCCAGCATTCGGGAGGTGGACACTGGAGGATCTCCTTTCCCGGACAGCCTCAACTACTTAGCTAGGCCTTTTGCAACTCAGTGAGACCCTGTTTCAAAAAGCAAAAAGTCTAAAAAAATTGGGCTGGGGGTGTAGCTTAGAGATACAATGCCCCTGAGTTCCATCCCCAGTACCGCAAAAATAAATAAATAAATAAATAAATAAATAAATAGACTTAAGAAATTGGGCTGGAGCCGGGCACGGTGGCGCACGCTTGTAATCCCAGCATTCGGGAGGCTGAGACCGGAGGATCGTGGTTCGCGGACAGCCTCTGCTACTTAGTGAGGGCCTCTGCAACTTAGTGAGACCCTGTTTCAAAATAAAAGAATAAAAAATAGGGTTGGGGGTGTAGTTTGGAGGTCAAATGCCCCTGGGTTCCATTTCCAAACCTGAATAAAAAAAAAGAAAAGAAAAAAGAAATAGGGATGGGGGTGTAGCTCAGAGGTACAATGCCCTTGGCTTCCATCCCCTACTGCAAAATAAATAAATAAATAAATAAATAAATAAATAAATAAATAAATAAATACAAGCATCATGCAGAACTCTGCTCATAGAGGCCCCTCCTTTCAACTCTTAGCAAATTGGTTGACTCATATGTCTCTGGCACACGGGTAATGCTATGGCTGCAAGGATTCTCAACTCATTGGCCTTTCTCTCTACCCTGGATGTCCTTTCTTCCCCTGGACAGCTGCATAGTTTTATGTCGTCCTTCTAGTCTCTGCTCAAATGAGCCCTACCCCTGCACTCCTTGGCTCCTTCTCCTGCATTATTTTTTCCCCAGGGCACTTATTATCACCTGCTGTAGGGTCCTCTTTATTGACCATCCTTCCCCATTAACACTCAAGCCCTCAAAAAGGCAGGGGCAATGATTTATTAAAAGATCAACTTCTGGACTGGGGGCCCCCAAGAGTGCCAGGTAGAGACTACAACAATAATAAATGCCAAAGAAAAGGGCTAACAGGGGAGAAGGAGAGGGAAAACAAACAATTGAAACCTCCCATTGAAAATTACAAAACGTTAAAGGAATTTTAATGCTAAGAAAGACAGACAAAACCTACCATCAGAGGAAGTCCCTGCAGATGACATTAATTTTATAAAATAGTTTGACAAATATTTTTACATAAATGTGTTCAAGGAGCTCAAACTGATGACTGAAGGAATATCTTCTATTAAGTTACAAAAGAACAAGACACTCAAATAGGCAGAAATTAATCAAGAAGTAGCTATCTTAGAAATGGAAAAAATTAGCCATTGGAAAAAAATTAGTGAACTTGAAGTTGGTTTAAAAAAAAAGCTGAGCATGGTGGCATACACTTATAATCTCAGCGCTTGGGAAGCTGAGACAGGAGGATCAGAGGCTTGAGGCTAGCCTCAGCAACTTAGGGAGGCTCTCAACAACTTAGTGAGACTCTGTTTCCAAATAAAATATAAGGCTGGAGCCGGGTGTGGTGGCGCACGCTTGTAATCCCCACACTTGGGAGGCGGAGACAGGAGGACCACGCAGGTTAGAAGCCAGCATCGCTGGCTTAAGAGACCCTGTTTCCAAATAAAAATATGAAAAATAGGTGTCTGATAATGTAGCCCAGAGGTAGAAGGGTTTCCATGAACCCCAATGCCACCAAAATAAATAAATAAATAAGGCTGGAGATGTAGCTCAGAGGTAGAATGCTCTTCTTCAATTCCCAATACTGCACGTGCGTGCGCGCGCACACACACACACACACACACACACACACACACACACACACACTTAACCTTGAACACAGAACAGAGAGATGAAAGCATTAAAATGAAGACTAAGCTGGGTATGGTGTTGTATGCCTGTAATCCCAGTACTTGGGAGATGGAGACAGAAGGATTGCAAGGTAAAGCCAGGCATGGTGGCGCACGCTTGTAATCACAGCATTTGGGAGGCTGAGAAGGGAGAATTGCATTTTTCGGACAGCCTCAGCTATATAACGAGGCCCTTTGCAACTCAGTGAGACCTTGTTTCAAAATAATAATAATAATTTAAAAAAATAGGGCTCAGTGTGTAGATCAGAGGTAGAATGCCCCTGGGTTCTATCCCCAGTACTGAAAAAAAAAAAAGATTTCAGGTTTCAGGGCAGCTTCAGCAACTTAGCTACACCCTCTTTCAAAATAACAAATAAGCCGGGCATGATGGCGCACGCTTGTAATCCCGGAGGCGGAGACAGGAGGATCGCGCAGGTTCAAAGCCAGCCTCACTGGCTTAAGAGACCCTGTTTCCAAATAAAATATAAAATAGGTCTGGAAGTGTAGCCCGGAGACAGAAGGGTTCCATCCCCAGTACCACCAAAAATAAAAAATAAAAATAAATAAATAAATAAATAAATTAAAATATAAAATAGGGCTGGGAAGTAAAACACCCCTGAGTTCAAGCCCCAGTGCCAAAAATAAATAAACATAATAGGACTAAGCCAGGCTCAGTGGCACACATCTGTAATTCTAGAACTTGGGAGGCTAAGATAAAAGGATTGCAAATTTGAGGCCAGCCCTACTGACTTAGTGAGACCGTCAGCAATTGAGCAAGATCCTGCTTCAAAACTTAAAAAACAAAAAGGCTATGGGTATGGCTCAGAGGTAGAATGTCCCTGGGTCCAATCCCCAATAGCAAAACAAAAATAAATAAATAAGTAAATAAATAAATAAAAGACGAAATAAATAAGAAATATTAATGATTAGTTGAAAGAGACTCAAAAGTATGAGGATAAGCCGGATGTGGTGGCGTATGATTTTATTCCAGTACTTGGGAGGCAGCGGCAGGAGGATCGCCGGTTTGTGGCTAGCCTCAGGTCCTTAGTGAGGCCCTCTGCAACTCAGTGAGACCCTGTTTCAAAATACAGAATAAAAAGAAATAGGGCTGGGGGTGTAGCTCAGAGGTAGAATCCCCCTGGGTTCCATCCCCAGTATCACACACACACACACACACACACACACACACACACACACACACACACACACACAGTAGCAAATAGGCATTTCAGAAGAAGAAAATAAAAAGTAATATTTGGAATAATAAAGCTGAGAATTTCCTGGATTAAAGGAGGCATGAATCATTCTATTCTAAGTTCACTGAAGGTGCCAGGCTAGGTAAATAAATGTAAGTCTACAGCCAGACACAGCCAGAATGTGATACTAGAGAGCTGGAAAAGCTACACAGGAAAAAGATAACCGGCACCGGGTCCTGTCTATTAGACTGTCAGCCTACTTCCCCTAGGCAACAATGCCTGCCAGAAGACAATGGAGCGAGATCTTTAAAACTGAGTTTTTATGTAGCTAAATTATCATTCAGGAACAAAGACAGAATAGATATTTTCAGACCTACAAAGACTAAGAGAATTTACCTCCCACCGATGTTCTTTACAAGATAAAGTAATTCTGCAAGAAAAGAAATAGACCCAGGAGGAAGACGTGGGATGCGATAAACAATTGTGAGCACCAATGTTGATACAGCGCTAGGAAATTTAATTAATTTCCAACTTTAGAAAGACAGTGTGTCTACGCCAGGCGTGGTGGCGCACGCTTGTAATCCCCGCGCTTGGGAGGCGGAGACAGGAGGATCGCGCAGGTTCGAAGCCAGCCGCGCTGGCTTAAGAGACCCTGTTTCCAAATAAAATATAAAAAATAGGTCTGGCAGTGTAGCCCAGAGGTAGAAGGGCTTCCAGGAACCCCAATACCACCAAAAAAATGAAAGAAAGAAAGAAAGAAAGAAAGAAAGAAAGAAAGAAAGAAAGACCGTGTGTCTAACTTAAGAAAGCTGATGCAGAAATTCTAAAAAGATAATAAAACATAGGGAAGAGTGACATATAGCTGGTGGTTAAGCTAATAGACTTGGATTTAGAAGGAGATAGAAATACAAACTTTTGGCAATATTAAAAATGTGAAGGTAATTATTAAAAGAGAAAACATAAAATCTTTATCTTCCAAATCAGCAAAAAAAATGTAGAAAACATTTGTATCCACCCAAGAGAAACACGGAAGGTGAAAACAGAAGACCCCCAGCCTTTGGGAGGCTGAGACCGGAGCAGTTCACGGACAGCCTCAGCTACTCAGCGAGGCCCTCTGCAACTTAGTGAGACCCGGTTTCAAAATAAAGACTTAAGCCGGGCATGGTGGCGCATGCTTGTAATCCCCGCGCTTGGGAGGCTGAGACAGGAGGATCACCCGGGTTCAAAGCCAGCCTCAGCTACTTAGTGAGGCTCTCGGCAACTTAGTGAGACCCTGTTTCCAAATAAAATATAAAAAATACAAAATAAAGAATTTTTAAAAAAGGGCAGGGTTGTAGCTCATAGGTCAAATGCCTCTGGGTTCCATCCCCAGACCTGCAAAAAAAAAAAAAAAAAAAAAAAAAAAAAAAAGACATGGAAAATATTGACCAAGGAAAGTTGATACAGCAAAAATGATACCAAGCAAAGTAGATTTTAATAGAGCCCTACAATAAGTATAAACAGGGATATTGCACAATAAAAGGCACCATCTACAAAGACATAAAATTTCACATTCTTCTTTAGCACTCATTAATTTTTTTTTTTTTTTTGGTGGTACTGGGGTTCCTGGAAGCCCTTCTATCTCTGGGCTACACTCCCAGACCTATTTTTACATTTTTATTTGGAAACAGGGTCTCCTAAGCCAGCGCGCGCGGCTGGCTTCAAACCTGCGCGATCCTCCTGTCTCTGCCTCCCAAGCGCGGGGATTACAAGCGTGCGCCACCACGCCCGGCATAATTTTTAATACTTGGGTTATTATAATTATACAGTCATACTGAGGTAGAGAGATGGGAACATCCACGTCCACAGCGCGTGGTTGCTCCCTCCAGATTCCACCCTCCCCTCCCCCCAGCACTGCGGGTGGTATTGGTAGCTTCTTTTTTGGGGGTATTGGTAGCTTTATATTTCTACATTGCATTGTTTCAGCTGTCTCCTTCATTTTATCTCTGTCCTCCCTCCTTCCTCCACTAAACGCCCTCCATCGCTCCACTGGAGTCTTTACTTCTTTATCTGAGGTCTCTTTTGTTACCCAATTTTTCTCTAGTTTCTACACATTAGAGAAAACATACAGCTAACTATTCACTTCCTAAAACTGGGTAATCTCGCTTAGTGCCAATATTCTCCGCTTTCATCTATTTTCCTGTAAATGACATAATTTGGTTCTTCTTTATGGCTGAGAAAAATCCCATTGTGTCTATATACCACCGTTTTGAAATCCATTCATCTGTTAATGGACGCCGAGGCTGGTTCCGTAGCTTGGCTAGTGTGAATTGTGCTGCTATGGACACGGATAAGCATGGCTCATTATGATATTCTGACACCCAGGAGTACCTTCCCTGGACCATGTGGTGGTTCCAATCCCAGTGAAACTCCACATTCTTGTATGCAATTTGCAACATAGCCTCAGTGTTCATAAAGCAAAACCTGACAGAATTACAAGAAAGAATGGATGAGAGGCATTTTCCCAGTCACATGGGGAGATTTTTAACATCTTCTGTAGAAATTGTGATAGTACGATACACATATTTTGATTTTCATCCATGATCAGTGGCTCATAACTCTCTCTCCAAAGCTGGCCACTGGACCTCAGATCGTAGGTCGTAAGACCTTCCTCCAGCCAGGCGTGATGGCCATGCCTGTAATCCCAGGACTTGAGAGGCTGAGATAGGAGACCTGCAAGTTGAGGTCAGCCTCAGCAACTCAGTGAGATGCTATTTCAAAATAAAAAATGCAACAAGGCTGGGCGCGTAGCTCGGAGGTAGAACATTCTGGGTTCAATCTCCAGTACCACACACACACGTAAGAAAGACCCTCATTTGAGGGGAGTCCCATGTCAGACCCTGAAGGAAGGAGTGTGCGCAAAGAATCTGAACGACAGGCCTTTCTGGGTTGCCCCACGCTGTCTACTAGCAATCACGCCTGTACATAGCCATAAAAACCTAAGGGCTGCGCTTGGGAGCGTCAAGAGAGCTGGGGTACAGGTTGCTGGAGGTGATGCTCCAGGAGAGGGCATGGAAGCTTCCTCTAATGCCTCACCCTGTGTATCTCCTCATCTACATCCTTCAAATTCTCCTTTACAAGGAGATTAGGGGAACCCAAGGAGGGGGTTGTGGGAATTCTGATTTATAACCGGCTGGTCAGAAACACAGGTAATACAACCTGGGATTATGACTGGCGTCTGAAGCTGGGGGGCAGTTTGAGGACTGAGCCCCCCCACGTGTGCTATCTCCAGGTAATAGTGAAGTTTGTTAGTGAACACCTAGCTCCTAACTGCTGTTTAAGCACTTGCTTGGTGTGAGGAACACCCCCCACACACACACAGATGGAATCAGAGCGCATCTGTGCTGTGAGTGTACAGTAGGAGAAACTGGGTTTGATTTGGTATTGCCTTTTAAGTCCTCTGACTGATAGCTTAAGGAAACGAATTGGCAGGGTGGTCAAGAGATGTGTTTAGAAGTTTGCACCAAACAAAGAGAATACATGTTCTTTTCAAAACCATGAGTCATTTTGAATAAACAATTCCCCTCCCCCTCCTCCCCTCCCCCTCCCCCTCCCCCTCCCCCTCCCCCTCCCCCTCCCCCTCCCCCTCCCCCTCCCCCTCCCCCTCCCCCTCCTCCTCCTCCTCCTCCTCCTCCTCCTCCTCCTTCTTCTTCTTCTTCTTCTTCTTCTTCTTCTTCTTCTTCTTCTTCTTCTTCTTCTTCTTCTTCTTCTCCTCTTTCTCCTCCTTCTCCTCCACTCCTTCCTTCCTTCCTTCCTCCCTCCTTCCTTTTGTGTGGTACTGGGGATTGAACCCGGGAGGCATTCGACCTTTTAGCTACACCCTCAATCCTAACCCTAATCCAAGCCATATTAATTAATTAATTTATTTACTGTGGTACTGGGGATTGAACCAAAGGACATCCTACTTCTGAGCTATACCCCTAGTTCAATTTTTCTTTTTTGTTTTGAAATAGGGTCCTGCCAAGTTGTTGAGGCTGGTTTCAAACCCTCTATCCTCCTGTCTCAGCCTCCAAAGTACTGGTGTTCTACCTCTCAGCTTACACCCCCAGCCCAGTTTTTCCTTTTTATTTTAAAACAGTGTCCTAGCTGGGATTGGTGGTTCATGCTTGTAATTCCAGTACTTGGGAGGCTGAGATGGGAGGATCACAGGTTCACAGACAGCCTCAGCTACTTAGTGAGGCCCTCTACAACTTAGTGAGACTCTGTTTCAAAATAAAGAATAAACGCCGGGCGTGGTGGCGCACGCTTGTAATCCCCGCACTTGGGAGGCGGAGACAGGAGGATCACGCAGGTTTGAAGCCAGCCTCGCTGGTTTAAGACACCCTGTTTCCAAATAAAATATAAAATAGGTCTGGGAGTGTAACCCAGAGGTAGAAGGGCTTCCAGGAACCCCAGTGTCACAAGAAAGAAAGAAAGAAAGAAAGAAAGAAAGAAAGAAAGAAAGAAAGAAAGAAAGAAAGAAAGAGGAAGGAAGGAAGGAAGGAAGGAAGGAAGGAAGGAAGGAAGGAAAGAAACATAGGGCTGGGGATGTAGCTCGGATGTAGAATGCCTCTGGGTTCCATCCCCAGAGCCACAAAACAACAACAAGGTCTCGATAGGTTGCCGAGAGTCTTGCTAAGTTACTTAGGCTGTCCTTGAACATGCAATCCTCCTGCCTCCTGTTCCAGCCTCTCAAATGCTGAGGTTACAAGCGTGCACCACCACACCCAACTCACTTTGAATGAATTTCAAAAAAATCGATGTCCTACAGACCATTTTCTTTCACCACACCACAGTTAACATTTTTAAATGATTGAAAATGTAATAAAAAGTAAGATAAATATTACCTTCACATTTTGAAAACTTTTGAGTAGTTTATGGTTTGAAGAGGAAATCAAATGGAAAGTATGGAGTATTTACAATTAAATAACAATAACAGTACTGAACGTCACAATTTATGGGATGCAATTAAAGTGGCAATTAGTGATAAATTTATAGCCTTAAATAGCCTTCCAAAGACACAAGGAAGATTAATAAAAATTGATAATTAAGTATTCACTTCAAAGAACTGAGACAAAGCCCAACAATTAAAAAAACAAATGTAAGCCGGGCGTGGTGGGCACGCTTGTGATCCCCGCGCTTGGGAGGCGGAGGCAGGAGGATCGCACGGGTTCGAAGCCAGCCTCAGCTACTTAGCGAGGCTCTCAGCAACTTAGTGAGACCCTGTTTCCAAATAAAGTATAAAATAGGTCTGGGAGTATAGCCTGGAGGTAGAAAAGCCCCTGGGTTCCACTCTCAGTACCAAAAAAAAAAAAAAAAAAAAAGGAAAAGCTAGGTGCCATGGCACGCTCCTATAATCCTAGTACTTGGGAGACTGAGACAGGAGGATTGGAGGTTTGAGCCAGCCTCAGCAACTTAGAAAGGCCTTTCACAACGTAGTGAGATCCTGTTTTTAAAAAAATAGACGCTGGGTGTGGTGGCCCACACTTGTAATCCCAGTACTTAGGAGGCAGAGACAGGAAGATCACAGTTTGAGAACAGCCTCAGCTACTTAGTGAGGCCTTCTGCAACTTAGTGAGACCTTGTTTCAAAATAAAAAGAATAAAAAATAGGGCTGGGGGTGTGGCTTGGAAGTAGAATGCCCCAGGTACTGAAAAAAAAAAAAAGGAAGGAAATAATAAAGTCAAGAGTGGAAATTAATGAAATAAAAAACAAATAATAGAAGCTGGACATAGTGGTGTATGTTTGTAATGCCTGTACTTGGGAGGCTGAGACAGGAGGATATCAGGTTTGTAGCCAACTTCAGTTACTTAGTGAGACCCTCTGCAACTTGGTGAGACCCTGTTTTAAAATAAAGAATAAAAAATGTAGCTCGGAGGTAGAATGCCTATGGGTTCAATCCCTAGGACTGCAAAGAAAAAAGAAGAAAAGAAAAGAAAAATAATAAAAGGGACCAACAAAATAAGAAAGGCATATGTTATATTAAGAATAAAAAGTGGCCGGGCATGGTGGTGCACACTTGTAATCCCCGCGCTTGGGAGGCAGAGACAGGAGGATCCCGCAGGTTCGAAGCCAGCCGTGCTGGCTTAAGAGACCCTGTTTCCAAATAAAAAAGTATAAAAATAGGTCTGGGAATGTAGCCCAGAAGTAGAAGGGTTTCCACGAACCCCAGTACCACCAAAAAAAAAAAAAAAAGAATAAAAAGTGATGTTCATATTATATCTACAGATATAGGAAAGGCTGAGAATGCAACAGATTATCCAACCACATAGCCGTCTAAAATAAAGAACTACATTTCCCAGACTCCCTTGCAGCTAGGTGTGGCCCATGAATCAGTTCTAGCCAATGGGATCCCAATAGAAATTAAGTGTAAAATTTCTGAGACACACCCTAAGGGGAGGGGGTGCCCTTCCCTTATCCTTTTTTCTTTTCTGCTTCCTTGAATATATGCTTCTCTAAAACTAAAGTTGCTATTTTGGATGGTGAACTGAGTATTGACGGAGGAGAGGTAAGGAGAGGAGAGGAGAGGGGAGGAGAGGAGAAGAGAGGGGAGGAGAGGAGAGGGGAGGAGAGGAGAAGCTCAAGACCCTCATGTTTTTGGAGCTTCTACTCCTGCTTAGGTTGTTGAGAGAGAAATAAACTTTGTGCTTGTTTAAGCTGCTCTCATGTGGTATTTTCTTTTACTGATAGTCAAAGATAAACCTGGTAATAAGACTGATCAAGAAAATCTATCAAGAGCTACTTAGTGAGGCCCTCTGCAACTTAGTGAGACCCTGTTTCAAAATAAATAGTAAAAAATAGGGCTGAGGGTGTAGCTTAGAGGCAGAATGTAGGTGTAGCCCCTGGATTCAAACCCCAGTGTTACAAAAAAAAGAAAGAAAAGAAAAAGAAAGGAAGGAAGGAAGGAAGGAAGGAAGGAAAGAAGAAAGAAAGAAAGAAAGAAAGAAAGAAAGAAAGAAAGAAAGAAAGAAAAAGAATCTATAAAAAAAATGACAAAGACAGATAGGAGGGGATTTGGAATCTTTCCTACAAAAATCAGAACCATGACAAAAATTCCTACTACCACATCTGTTCAGTATCACACTCAAAAGCCTACGCAAAATGACAAAAAGGAAAAGAGAAAAAGGTACATACGCTTTGAAAGAAAGAGAAAACGTTGTTCTAAGTTGCAGATGTTAAAGTTTTCTACATAGAAAATGCAAGGATCAGGGTAAAGATCTTGGCTCAAACAAGTGAATCTAATTGTTCTGCCTCCTGATGTGCCACTAAAAACTATAGTCAAGGAATTTGAAAAAGTATAAGCGAATCCACAAAGACCAGGAATACAGAAGCGACATTAACCGCAGTAACATTTTAGTAACTGGAAAGCAGATGGACAAGAAGTGGCTGACTGCGCAGGCCTGAGAACTCCATAGCCCCAAGTGCCAGTGGCTAAGTGGGTCACCACCGCACTACCACAGCCTCTCACAGGGCGAGGGCCCTGCTGCTGTGGGACAGGTGTGAAGGGTGGGGACGAGGGGGAGCTGCCTGAAAGCTGGGTAGGCAGCGGCGCCCCCCTCCCCAGGCCACACCGCTGAGCCATGCCCTCCCACCCTGCAGAAGTCTGGGGCATTAGTCTTCCAGACTGAGAAAATGAGGTGTGAGGGCATGAAGACTGTGTCCAAGAAAGAGGGACTAAAGCTAGTGTGTGCGTCAGGAGCGCTGAGACTGCCCAGGCTTCTTCACTGTGAGGCTCCCAAGGATAAAGACAGAAAGGTGGGGGCCTTGGGGTACAGCGAAGAGGCCACGCCAGGGGCTCATGCACAGCCCCATCGCCACCTCCAGGAGCTCAGAGCTTTCTAGCACTTTGAAGCTTCTCCCTCTTGGTCATAAACAGACAAGCCAGGATTATCAACATCTGAAGAAAAACAGGGACAAAACGACAAGAAAAAGCAAGACATAAAGCCGGGCATGGTGGCATGCCGGTAATTCCAGTACTTGGGAGGGAGGCTGAGACAGGAGTATCACAAGTTGGAGGTCAGCCTCAGCAACTTAGTGAGACTTTCAGCAACTTGACAAGACCCTGTTTAAGAAAGGAGAGAGAGAGAGAGAGAGAGAGAGAGAGAGAGAGAGAGAGAGAGAGAGAGAGAGAGAGAGAGAGAGAGAAAGAGAAGGCTGGGCTGTATCTCGAAGGTAGAGGGCCCCTGCCAGTACCAAATTCAATTTCCAGTACCAAAAGGAAGGGGAAAAAAGGCAAAACAGCAGAAGTAGACACTTAAAAAAATATAAACTATCATGCATACTTTTAAAGGCAAAAGAGAAGCTGTGCACCCATAAATTGAGAACAGGATGCAGTTCCGTTTCTTGCGGAGATGCTGAACCGGCACAACTCTGGCCCTTTCTCTGGAGAGAAAAGCCACTGGAACTGTTTTGTGGGACACACCATGCAGAAAGCTCGGAGAAGCCCCTGGTCGTTGCTGGCCTTGTCTTCTGGCTTCTTCTCGGTCATCGCTTGAGAGAAGGAGCCGGTGTTCTGTGCACAGCTGCTGAGACGCTGACCCAAGCGTCGTGGGGAACAAAACAAGAAGCCCTGTAAGGACCTGAGAAGGATACAGGGACCAGCCAGCCTCGAGGAGTCTCTTCCCCACCTCTCACTCTACAAACCCCCATGGCCGCAAATTGTCATCTTAAGGCAGCGTCACCGCCTAATGCTGCTCCTTCCTGGGCCGTGGGATGAGGATGAGGGGAGTACACAGACAGGAAGAAGTCTCTTAGTGCGCAGGATTGACGTTTTCAGGGATGGAGGCTCTTCACCCTAAATCTCATCTGCCCCAGCTCAGGCCTGCAGAGCTAAGTGGGACTGAGAAGCAGAGAGGGCTAGACTGCTGCATTGCCCGACAGAGTAGCCCATGCCCCAGGAGCTCAGAGGAGCACCGACATTTCAAAAGAGAAACAACATAATTGGATTTCAGATTCCATCAGAAGCCTAAATACCAGAACAGATGGACCCCAAATTTTCTAATTTAGTCTCATAAACAGAGAATGATAAAGGGCGATATCCGCAATATGAAACAAAATAATAAAACAGAAAAAAGAACCAAGCAGAAGTACAGCAGTAGGTATGAAAAATGTAGCATTTGAAGGCAATATCAGATATGGAAAATATAATCATTAAACAAAGTAGAGTCGGGGGTGTAGCTCAGTAGTAGAGTGCTTGCCTCATATGAACGAGGCCCTGGGCTCCACCCTCAGTACATCAAAAAAGTTTTAAAAAAAGAATAGTTATAATTTGATGAGTCAATTAGAGGGTCAGATGAAGAAATATTCAAGAATAAATGAGGGAAGAACAAAAAATATAAAAGAAAAATAGATATAGAAGTCAGTAAGCCAAACCTCCATTCAAGGGGAAGGGCTTCAGGCTGCACATCTGGGACGTGTTGAAGAATTTATGGATATTCTGTTTACTACACTGGAAATGGATTTTTCTTAATGCAGCCTGTTTGGGATAAATAAAAATTTTTATCTTTTCTCAATTTTAGAAAATTCTCAGACATTATTTCTTTAACTCTTTTCTAATTTCTCCCCTGGGGTGTGTGTGTGTGTGTGTGTGTGTGTGTGTGTGTGTGTGTGTGTGTTACTGTGGGTGGAACCCAGGGCTTTTCTACCTCTGGGTTATTCTCCCAGACCTATTTTATACTTTATTTGGAAACAGGGTCTCACTTAGTTGCTGAGAGCCTCACTAAGTAGCTGAGGCTGGCTTTGAACCTGTGTGATCCTCCTGTCTCAGCCTCCCAAGCACTGCGATTATAAGCATATGCCACCACGCCCGGCATTCCTCTGGGGTTCTTATCAGATATATACCAGATTATTTTATATCTCAGCCTTTCTTTCTTTCTTTTTAGGTACTGGAGATGGAACCCAGGGGCATTCTACCTCCGAGTGATGCTCCTAGCCTATTTTTTTTAAATTCTTTTTATTTTATTTTTTTATTTTTTATTTTTGGTAGTACTGGGGTTCCTGGAAGCCCTTCTACCTTTGGGCTACACTCCCAGACCTATTTTTAGATTTTTATTTGGAAACAGGGTCTCCTAAGCCAGTGCGCGCGGCTGGCTTCGAACGATCCTCCTGTCTCTGCCTCCCGAGTGCGGGGATTACAAGCGTGCGCCACCATGCCCGGCTAATTCTTTATTTTGAAACAGGGTCTCACCGAGTTGCAAAGGGCCTCACTAAGTAGCTGAGACTGTCTGCAAACCACGATCCTCCTGTCTCAGCCTCCCAAATGCCGGGATTACAAATCTCAGCCTTACTTACAGTTTCTATATCCTAATTTGTCCTGAATTGTATTTATGATATCATCATATTTATCTCCCAGTTCACTAATTCTCTCTTCAACTAAGTCTTCACTTGGGTCTAACACGCCATTCACCATGTCCTGGTTTTTTTTATTTTAAGATTCTATTTGCCATATCTAAAAATTCTACATGTTTATCAGCATTTGTCTGTTCTATCAATTTTAATCATTTTTCATTGTGAGCCCACTTTTTTGTGATTCAATCTTTCATTATTTTTGCACACTCCCTATAGTTATCTTCTGTTTTCTGGCGATTCCAATATTAATATCCTTGGGGACCTAACCTAGCTAATTGTTTCTCCCAGCTCCCAAGCATGGGGGGGGGGTTGTTTCCTTGTGTCATTGTTGATTGTTGGTTTTGAGTTCACATTGATAGATATTAACCAGTAGGCACCTTTGGGCCTTAACTAAGAATGGCATTCTTCAGAGGTGATTTGTACTTGCGGGTGACAAATTATCACCAACCTGTCACTTGATCTCTTAGTCCATCTTCCAGGGTGCCAGCTGGCTTTTTTTGTAGTGGGAATTAAACCCAAGAGCATCGTTCTACTTCCAAGCCACACCCCTAGCCCTTTTTATTTATTTTTATTTTGTTTTGCTTTGAAAGAGGATCTTGCTAGGTTGCTAAAAGTCTCACTACATTGCTAAGCCTGTCCTTGAACCTACAATCCTCCTGTCTCAGCCTCCCAAGTACTGGAATTACAGGTGTGCGCCACCATGCCCGACTGACACGGGTCTTGGTTCGCCTTCTCCTTGCTGCTGGCCCAACGATTAGTCTTGTACAGTTTATCTTACTTCATTTATATGTACAGTTGTTGGCACTCAGGGAAAGCACATTTTTCCTGTATAATTGTTCCTTCACTTGATTTCAGCTCACTTGGTCCCTTGGAGATTTTACTTAACCTCCTACAATCTAAGCTGTGAAAGAGGAACCAGGTTTCCCTCAGGACAGACATGATCGTGACAACAAGACTTGTCAGCATATCTAGGCTGCAACTTGCAGAAGTAAAAGTCCCAAGAACTCTGTGCCACGAAAATAATCTAGAAATACAAATAGAACTGGTAAAGAATTCTTCAAGGTCATTGAAAGAGGTCAACAAAGAAAAATCCATACTGTCCATATACACCATTTGTTATTACCAATTAGAAAATATCATAGAAAAAATATCATTCACTATTGCAATAAACTTTAAGATACTTGGGAATAAATTTAGCAAAAGATGTGCAAGGTTTTTATGGAGAAAAAAATCACAAGATATTATTGAAGGGCATAAAAGAAGATCTGGATAAATGGAGATTTTTAAATGCTCATGGGTAATATTCCTGGGTTGGAAAATACTATCATAAAAATGTCAGCTCTTCTCAATTTAATCTATAAATTTAAACCAATACAAATGAAAATTCCTGTGGAAGTTTTTGTGGAACTTGACAAGCTTATTCTAATATTAATGCGGAAGAACAAGAAGAAACGAAGAGCTAAATCAATGGCGAAGAGATATAATGAAGGAGGGGGGACACATTCCATACAAAATATGAAGATTTATCAAAAATGACACTGCGTGGTATTAGCATAGGGACAGAAAAGTAGCCCCAAGCCTTAAAGTAGTCTACGGCCCAGAAAATAAACTCACTTGTTTTTGGAAACTTGATATATGAGAGCTGCTGCATTACGTTCATGGGGAAAAGAAGAACTATTTAATAAATGATGCTGAGACAAATAATTATTTTTATGGGATAATAAATATCCGCAGATACCATATAAAAATTCTATGTGGATCCAAACGTTACTGTGAAAAGCAAAACTTTATAATTTTTAGAAGAAAATAGAATATCTTTGCTGGCAGAGGAAGGCTTTCTTAAGGCCTCAAACCCATCAATTCCAGAAAATGATTATTTCACCTCATTAAAATTTAGGACATTGGTACAACTGTGTGTGTGCGTGCATGCAAACACACACAAACTGTGTACGTTTGTGTGTGTGTGTTCTGCTGGGGAATGGCCCCAGGGACGTTTGAGCTACACCCCCAGGCCCATTTTAAAACATTTTTTATTTGGAAACAGAGTCTTGTGAAGCTGCTGAGACTGGCCTCGAACCTGCAATTCTTCTGTTTTAGCCTCTGAGGTACTGGGATTACAGGCGTGCGTCGCCATGCCCGGTTAAGACACTATGAGCACAGTTCAAGGCAAGACACAGATTGGAGACAATTTTTTGCAGCACATAACCAATGATTTTGCATCTAGAATATATATAAAAAGTCCTGTGTTTTACAAAACAACACAGTTTAAAAATTAGCAAATGATACAAACAGGCATTTCACAGAAGGGGAAGCCCAAATGGCCAATACGCACCTGAAAAACTGTTTGACTTCAACAGTAATCAGGAAAATGCACATTAAATACACATCAAGACAGTATTGTCAGGTATTAGACATTTAATAGTAATAAATGTTTGCACTTTCAGGAGTGTAAACGGGTATAAACATTTTCAAGGGCAATTTGGCAAAATCTAGCCGAGCTTGAAGAATATCCCTGCATGCAGCAATTCATTCACAGACATGCTCCCTGGGGAAGTCGTTATACATATGCATAGAGAGGCTGCACAGGAATCTCACCATTACCCCAGCACTGTTTGCAATAATGAAAAACCGGGATCATGGGAGAATGGATAAATCACGGTGTATTCATTTAAAAGAATGCAGTGCAGCTTTCAGTGTAGATGGACACAAGCCACGCAGATCAACGTGAGCCCAAAGCCACAGTGTCTGAAGAATGCATATTGGATGATGCCATTTATAAAAAGTTTGGAATATATGCAAAACGATTCTCTTTGTATTTTTATGGCTCTGGCTACTCTATAAATTTGTAGGGAGTGTAAAAACAAGGATGGGAAGTAAATACAACAAAATGTTAAACATTGATAATGCAGAGAATTTGATAAAGTGGGCACATGGGTGTTTTATTATATTCTTCTTTTCACTTGTTTCAAGTTTTGAAATATTTCACTTTAACAACAACAGCAAAAAAACACCCTGCAGCTGAGTAGAGAACAGATTAGAAGGAAGCAAGACCCATTGGTGGACTTTGCAGTGGACGGGTGCGAGGCATGAGTGCCTGGCCGGGTAAGATGACAGACAGATGATGTAACAGTTCACTTTTTCTCTTTATCCTTTTCTTCCTTCCTTCTTTCCTTCTTTCCTTCTTTCTTTCTTTCCTTCCTTCCTTCCTTCCTTCCTTCCTTCCTTCCTTCCTTCCTTCTTTCATTTTTTTCCTTTCTTTCTTCCTTGTGCTGGGAATTGAATCTGGGATGTTCTACCTCTGACCTACACTCCCAGCCCTATTTTATTTTTTATTTTGAAACAGGGTCTTATTAAGTAGCTGAGACTGGCTGTGAACCTGCAATCCTCCTGCCTCACCTCCCAAGTACTGGGATTACAAGTGTGCACCACCACGGCTGGTTTACCAGCTCATTTTCTGTTGCTATAATAAGATACCGGAGGCAGGCTAACTTAATAAAGAAAAGAGGTTTTTGGTTCAGGTTTGAAGGCTGGAAGTCTGGACAGCCAGATGCAGGCTCTAGCGAGGGATGCAACCCTTGGCTGCTCCCATCACCTCTGGGCAGATGGCTATAGCAGGAGGGTGCATGGGAGGAAGAGATCACAGGGCCAAACAAGAAGCCAGAGAATAACTCAGAAGTTAGGCTTGCTTTTATAAAAAACTGGCTCTTGCAACAGCTCCAGGTTCCCGAAAAAGCTACCTTAATCCCTTCTGAGGGCCATTCCCCACCGTCAGTGACCTAAGGAACTTCCACCAGGATCCATCTTTTTTTTAATTTTTTTGTACTGAAGACTGAACCCAGAGGTGTTCTACCTCTGCACTGCACCCCCAGCCCTATTATTTTTTGAACAAGGTCCCACTAGGTTGCTGAAAGTCTAAGTTGCTAAGCCTGGACCTGCAGTCCTCCTCTTTCAAGTCTTCCAAGTCCTGGGATTACAGATGTGTGCCACCGAACCTGGCTTAGGCTCCACCTTTTAAAGGTCCCCAACCCCTACACTGCCACACTGGGGGTGAAGATTCCAAAACACAGACCTTTGGGAGACAGGCTCAAACGACATCCAAACCAGAGCAGACGGAGAGGAAGGTTGGAATTTAAATCTGTCTGTGGTTGTTAGTTTGTTGATGTCTTATTTTTGTCTGGAATAACTGTATGCATGCGAATGCTGAGTAGAATATTTCAAAGTCTGGCCATTTCTAGTATTGCCATGAGTATGGGGAAACGCCACCCCCATGCGTACTGCTCTGGGTGTAGACCAGCTTGGTGACTTTGTTGGCAATTTAATGGTAGTAGCTGGTCAAACCCATGTGCAGGGAGCCTTATGCAAGGACACTCAGAGTCTCTACATCCCGCCAAGGGAGGAGGGCTGCGTAGACTGTGGTAGATGCTTGGGCTGGTGTTTATGACAACTGCCTTAAGTCCTCACTGGAACAATGCTTGAAATCTTGAGTAGTGCCCATGACCCAGGAGTGAAACAAAGACAAATCCTTCTAGGTACAGAAAAGATTAAGACACCCCCAAAGCCAGATGCTGTGCCTAGGAGTTGGGAAAAAATGTAGCCACCTCCAAAATAGCAGTCTCGTGTCCTTTTATCTTCAAACCACATGAAATCCTCCCTTCTACAGGATACCACAAGACAGGCACAAGACCTTACCCCCCTGGGGCAGGGGCAGGGGCAGGGGCCTGGGCCAGGTAAGGGATATGCTAATGAGTGGATATTTGCACCAACGAGAAGCAAAACTCAGTCACATTCCAGTCATCCTCGCCTGTCCTTGAACCCAGGCAGACCCTCGAGGTCTCCTTAGCAGTTACAATATATACAGCAGGAACAGATCTCAAGAAATAATGATCTGTTAAAACCAAGCAAGGTACTGACTGATGTGTGCCACATTCTAATGGCTTATGTAAATAAGAACCACAAAACCACAGTATATATTTTCTACAGATACAATTATGAACAGTAAATGTATTTTTAATGACTAGAAAGAGCTCATCAAATTGATAATAGTGTGTCTGCTGGTGGTGAGGAGGGGATTAGGATGAGGTGGTGGCGGTCAGGGGAGATGGGGTGGAGGTCCGCTTTATTCGTTATGCCTAAACCTTTGTGGTAAGGGACCCTGTATGTATACGTTATTTGCTGTATCTAAATGTTAAAGGTATAAACATAAACACAAGGCAGAAAAGCAAAATTGTCCATTGTTATACAAAGGTGGTTTCTTGGGCGTGAGAATATAAGAGCGCCAACTTATCCTTGCACTTTTTTTGGATTATTTTAACTTGAATCTCCTTTAACCATCTGCCATTCAGGGAGGTTATGAAGATCAAGTAAAGTATTACATGTAAATTGCCCAGATACATATTTGCTGATATAATTTTTAAAAAGTCAATGGAGGTAGAGACCTGATGGCAACCGCTTTGCAGAAGGCTTGCTGTGGAGTGGGTGCAGACCCTGGTCTCTCGCTTAGCTGGGCAGGGGGCAGGAGTGTGGGGTGGGATGGGTCCTGGCTCCTCAGCAGGGTGGGGTCTGCCATTGTCAAGAAACCAGGTTTTTGAGTAAACCCTGTTGGGTTCAAATTCGTTATTTGCCTCTAAGTAGCTGTATTAATTCTGGGCATATTACTTACAACTGCTTGAGCCTCAGTTTTCTCATCTGTGGAATGGGGAGGCAATGCCCACTTTGTAGATGCGCTAGTAAGCACTGACCCAGCTCTGGAGATCCTAAACTGGTTTACTTCATTCCTCCAAATAGTTATTCCATCGAGAGTTCAGGATCATCCCCCACCTTTTCTGGGGATCGGGGGTTATAGGAAGGGTGACGGGTAGGAGGCTGTGATGGTTTGCATCTCCCTAGCCCTCACAGACACAGGCAGCAATGTTGGAAGCGGGGCTTGGTTGCGGTGGAGGGGTTCCTGGGGGTGTGGCTTGGGGATTATGTATGGTTCTCTTCTCTTGCTTGCTCTCTCCTTTTAGTCTCCAGGATGTTACAGCGAAGTCTAGCATTCTCCACTTCCCCCCATCACGACTGAACTCTGCAGACCCGGCCTGACATGGACTGACTTTTAAACCTCCCCAAACCTCCCCAAACTGTGAGCAAAAAATTTTTTTCTTCCTCTAAATTGTGTGGTCATTTGCTTTGGATTACAGCAGTGAGACGAGGGAGACCAAAAAAAAAAAAAAAAAAAAAAAAAAAAAAGATTGAACAAAAGCGACTTGCCCAGGGTCACACAGCTTGGAAGCAGCAGACCCTGGAAAAATCCAAGTGTAGGGAGTGCCTGATTCCTGGGGTCCAAGTCAAGTCTGGCTGAGTTTATCAAGATGCAAAGACCAAAAGCCGGGTGTGGTGGCATATGCGTGTAATCCCAGCATTTGGGAGGCTGAGACAAGAGGATCGCGATTTGTGGCCAGCCTCAGCTACTTAGTGAGGTCCTTTGCAACTCAGTGAGACTCTGTTTCAAAATTAAGAATAAAAAAATGGTGCACTTCGGAGATAAAAGTGCCCTGGATTTCATCCCCAATACTGCAAAAATAAAAAATATAAAGATGCAAAGACCAACTTGAAGATAGAGCAACTAGAAGTGGGCCAGTTTGTCTCCTGCTCCCTCCAGACCTCCTCCTCCAGCCGTTCCCTCCCTGCAAGTGAATCATAGAATTGCCCTGGACTCCTCTCGCATCTCAGCCCACACCCTGTGGCCTGGGCCTCAGCCCTGGACACTTGGAATCCTTCTTGCCTCCACCACAACCACCCACATCAAGCCTCCATTGCCTCCTGGGGGATTATTTTGCAAAAGCCTTCTATACAATTTCCCTGTTTCATCTGCCATCCTGCCAGAGTGATCTGAGGCAGGACTCTAAATCAGGGGTCTGCTGACTATACCCTGGGGGCCAAATTTGGGCTGCTGCCTGGTTTTGCAGGGTTCGCACGAGCTAAAAATGATTTTTTTACATTATTAAATGGCAGGGAAAAGTCAGAAGAGTAATACTTTGTGACACAAGATATTATGAAATTCAGATTTTATTGTCCATAAGTGGAGTTTTATTGGAATCCAGCCACACTCATTCATTTATGTATTGACTGTGTCTGCTTCTAGAAAGCTGAATGGTTGCAACTGAGACTGTGTGGCCCACGCAGCCTAAAATAGTCATACTGGGACTTTGCAGAAGTTGGCTGGCAACATCCCCTCCTCATCATCCAAAGGCTTCCGTTTCTCTCAGAGTGGAACCCAAGTCCTCAGGCCTGAAGGCCCTGCCCACCTCTCAGACTCAGCCTCTCTTATTTGCCGTCTCCAGCACCACCTGGACATGCTACCATGCTACCTGGTCATGCTAGCATTGGGCCTCCTCCTCCATTATGAGGTTACCGAGCCCTTTCCTTCCCGGACCTCTGCATTACTGTTTCTCTTTCTGGAATGCACTTCTGCTCAGTGTGTGGCCAGCTCCTCTTTCTCCAGGAAGTGCCATCTCTCCAGAGAGGCCTCCTTCCCTTTTCACTTCTTCCCTGTTTTCCATATCATTTTTTATTTTCTCTACTGCACTTCTGTCTGCCTGGTTATTAGCTGTGGCCCCCACCAAGACATAAGCTCCATCTGGACAAAGCACTTATTAAATGCTTAATGAACATGTACAAATGAATGAACGAATGAATCAGGCCTTTATTGGCCCATGAGCTGTGTGCCCACTTCCCTCGCAGGGTAACTTCTGACTCCTAGATTGAAAAAAATTCCTGTGGATTCCTCTTCAGTGTTTTAGTTTCCTCTTGGGCTCATTCCTGTTATTAACCACTATGAGTTTCTTTTCCAAAGATGCTGTCAGCCATAAGCTCATTGAGAAAGGGTCCAAAGAGACAGCTGGTACTTAACCAGTTTAGGAAAGAAGTATTTCCTCTCTTAGCAGATGAAGAGGCCCCCTTCTTCTACTATCAAGAGCCCCAGTCAATAAAAAAGATTAGTAATGTCAACATCCAAATTTAATGATTGGTACAAATATAAAGAGCTTCAACTCATTTGGTTTTCTAGGTAATAGAAAACAGTCTTTGCTAATAAACACTGCAGACTGGGATGCCGTGGACATTAAGGCTAAGGGTATGCATATGCGAAAGGTACAGTGGCCATGCTTGATTGGCTAGGTTATGCCTCAGTTTTAAAAATCCCCCCAATACCTGTGTCTGTACAGGTTTATTTCATGGCCACCTTGCCAGGGCCAGCAAACTTGAAGGTCAGAGGGATCCAGGATGGGGGGGGGTAGCTGCCATCTTCCTTTCTTTCTTTCTTTCTTTCTTTCTTTCTTTCTTTCTTTCTTTCTTTCTTTCTTCTTTTACTACAGGGGATTGAACCCAGGGGTGTTCAAGCTATACTTCCAGTCATTCTTTTGTTTTGTTTGGTTTTGATACAGGGGCTCACTAGGTTGCTGGGGCTGGTCTTGAATATGCAATCCTTCTATCTCAGCCTTCCAAGTACTGGAATTCCAGACATGTGCTACCACGCCTAGCTGAGAAACCGCCATCTTGAATGTGGTTTGGTGGCCATGCCGCTGTGGGAAGAGACCCTCCATGGTCCCACATCCGAAATCAGATGCACTGGAGGAGCAATGCAGAAGGCACTTCCACTCACCAGCCACACTTGTCACCTGGGCTCGGTCCCCAACCACAAGGGACAGGAATGCAGTGCTGTCCTGAGCCTGAAAGGTGGAGGACTGGGAGTATGGCATGAACAGCAGTAATGACAACCACATGGGGAGAAAAAAAATGTGTCTGTTTAGAGGCAAGATAGGACCTGGGTAGGAGAGAACATAAGAAAGATGGGCGCTGAGAACGGAAGAAAGCCTGGTAGCTTGTAAAGGCATGTCAGCCAGGCTAATAACTCCGGTCACATGCTCTTGTTCACCTGAGCTGTAAATTTCCGTGTCATCTATTGTCATGGTGTTTGAAAAGCTTATTATGCACTATTCAGAGCTCCTCAACTACTCTTTACTCTTAAACATCGATAGCACTCTCCTGAGTGGAAAGTTACAGCAATCCTCTTCAGGTAAAATGATTCTCCAAGCTGCTGCTTCAGTGAGCACAGACATGTAATCTCTGGGGGTATACCCAGCCGAGACATGACCTCTGTGATAAACACAGTTGCCTACAGTATTTTATGCATATGATAAGGACTGTGGGTGAATAAAAGAAGGCAGATTCCTCTTTAGGGCTGAACCTAAAATGTGTTCTCCATTCGCATCCAGCCTTCAAGTTGGTCAGTATCTTCTTCCTTCAGGGCAGTGTCTCCCAACAGCTCTGTGT
Organism: Muscardinus avellanarius; assembly: GCF_963383645.1. Taxonomy (NCBI): domain Eukaryota; kingdom Metazoa; phylum Chordata; class Mammalia; order Rodentia; family Gliridae; genus Muscardinus; species Muscardinus avellanarius. The sequence goes on from NC_137795.1 coordinate 88,050,412, forward strand.
GTGATGTGGAAATATTCTCTCTCTGTACCACCCAATATGGCAGCCACAGGCCCCATGGGGCTATTGAGCACTTGAAATGTGACTCATGCCGCAGAAGCATTGAATTTCCTATTTTATTTAATTTTAAGTAGTTTAAATTTAAACAGCCCCATGTAGCTAGTAGCTGCGATATCGGACAGTGTAGTTTAGGAGTAAAAGAAAAAATTATAGCTTTGTATTCAGCCCCTGTCTTTGTTATGTCAAGAAAAAGTCACATACCAGAAAGACTGATATGAATGCTAGTTATGATGTGTTTGAATCCAATTTCCCTTCTCACTCATAGCCTCCTGTCCAGGGAGGATGTCTTGACTGCTTCTTGTGTAACCATGACTTTTAATTGGATGGGGAGGTAGATCTCTATCCAAAGGGTATTTTCTGATCCGTGGGATGTCAGAGGCGAGGAAGGCAGCCTATTGTGGCATCTCCAAAGGATAAGTGATGGTTGACTAAGCCTATCAGGCTATTTCCTTTTGAAAAGATTCAACTAGTCAACCTCAAGATGAGACAAAAAGAGGCGTATAGAAGTAGGCATTCCAGTTGGGTGTAGCAGAGGACACCTGTAATTAATCCCAGTTCTTGAGAGGCTGATACAGGAGGATCGCAGGTTTGAGACCAGCCTCGGCAACTTAGCAAGTCCCCCAGCAACTTAATGAATCCCTGTTACAAAATAAAAAATAAAATAGGACTGGGGGTATAGCTCAGAAATAGAATGTCCCTGAATTTGATCCCCAGTACCACGAGGGGGATGTAGGGAGAAATAAAGAAGGAAAAGGGAATGAGGAAGGAAGGATTCCAGTTGAGACAGCTTGGTTCCTGACAGCTATCTTGTCCTAATGCCAGTTCCTAACCATGTTTATCTGTCCACAAGCAAGCAAATAAAATGCCCTTTCCCTGAGTGACTATTCTTTATTTCAAAAAGTAAGTAAGTAACAAAAATTCCTCTAACTCAGAAATTGCTCTTCCTTGGCACTACTGACATTTGGGACCAGCTAATGCTTTGTTGGTGGGGGCTGCCCTGTACGTTGCATCAAGGATGCTGGTGTGTAGCAGCATCCGTGGCCTTTACACACCAGATGCTAGAGTCAAACCACACCCTTCCATCACTAACCAAGACAACCCGAAATATCACTGGAGTAGGGAAAAAGGCAACCCTCTCCCCCTGCCCCAAGAATCCATTCTGGAACTGAGTCCCGAGCTCACCTCCTCTGGCCTCCTTAAGGGGTAGATAAGAGCAGCAGTTTATTCCTAGCAACATCACAGCTCTCCCTCCTTCTCTTCTCCAGGCTAAATAAAGACAGCTTTTTTAGTCTTGCTCCTAGACTCGTTTCACAGATATTGATGGAGGCGTCTAAAGATGAGGCTGGACCCATTTGGTTGGGAGGGACCAGAGTCCCTTAATGCTGCCTATTATAGAGACAGTGTGGGGAGCACAGAAACACCCGAGTAACCCTAAAAGAGTGTAAGCTCCTGGTCAAGGAAGTGACTGTGCTAAAAAGGAGCCCTGTAAGCTCAGCACTGGGCCGGGCCTGTCGCCACGATCTGACTCAGACCTGATAAGCCAGCAAGGAGGTGGGAAGCAATCCTTGGAGGCCCTCAGGATTTGTCTCTTCCCTCCCTCTGGGAATTCTACTTTTATTTATTTTTTTTTCTGGGAGCAAGAACAGAGAGATCTCTTTTTGTTATTCTCAGAGACACCTTAAACTCAATAAAAACAGAACTCCTTGTCCTCTTCCTCAAAGCCATGGTTTTGCCAGGATTTTACATTGTGTCCACACAGTTTCTTGAGTTGGAGGCCCAAATATCATCTTTTACATGTTTGGCTCCCTTCCCACCATCTCTAAGCACCTACCCAAGGCTCTGAGTCTTGCCTGTCTCCATCACTCTGCATGATGATTATCTATGCTTCCCCGAATTATTTTTTAGCTTCTTGACTATTTAAATGGTCTCTTTATCTCCTCTGTTGCCCTCCACTCTTTATACTACAGCCAACACAACCTTTAAAAAAAATCTAAATGATTCATGCCTCCTTAAAATCCTTCGGTTCTATCCACTGCCTTAGGATGAAGTCCAAAGTCCTGCCGTGACTGCCTTGGAGGTCCCCAAGACACACCTGTTCAGCACCCAAGCCTCACTTCATTTCTCTTTTTCTCCATCCTCAGTGGTCTTCTTCCAACTTTTTCAACACATCACACTCAGTATGGACTCCCAGGCCTTTCATGTGTAAGGCTCTACACATGTCCATCCTACATCTCCTTCTCTGGGAGAATTCCTTTCTATTCTTTAGGTCTCTGCTTATACATCACTTCCTAAGAAGACCCTCCTAACGTCTCCACACAGGTTGAATCCCCCTGGTATATCAATTCATAGCACCTTGAAATTCTATTGCCTTTAGTTAGGTCCCCCCAAAGCAGAGCATGAGCCACAGGCTATTTTGCAGATCACGTATGAGGATCATGCAAATCAAGAGAGCAGAAATGGGGAGAGACGGGGAAAGAGGTATTATTGAGGTTTCTGGGTTGACAAGGAGGTTGAATCCTCCAGGACTCACTCTTATATTTCCAAGAGGGTTCTCACAGAGCTAGAGAAGACTCTGGGACAGAAACAAACAAATCAACAAACCCTAGCAGTGTACAAGCTTCCAGGGGGAGAGTGCCAGCAATGAATGAGTCTGGAATTGCATGGAACCATCCCACATAGCTGCACCTAAAATCAAAGGTGAGTTGAGGGAATATGACCAAAGGGTCCAAAGGAGTCTCCTACAATCACCCTCGTCACACCTGCAATTACTAGAACTTCTTGACTTTCGTCTTCATTCATGAGTATAGAGCCTATGTTTGTTCTCTCCACAACTTCATCCTTCATGCCTGGCCCACCGCAGCAGAGAGTGGTCTAGCATACAGGAAGTGAGCAATTAACGTTTGCTGAACTGAATTGAACTCAAGGTTGAGGGGAAGTTGACCAGGAGAAAACAGCTCTGAGGTTCTGCTCAGAAGTCAGTTCATGTTCAGCCTCAGCTACTACTTAGTGAAACCCTTTGCAACTCAGTGAGACCCTGTTTCAAAATAAAGAATAAAAAATAGGGCTGGAGGTGTGTAGCTTGGAGGTAGAATGCCCCTGGGTTCATCCCCAGTACAGCAAAAAGAGAGAGAGAGAGAGAGAGAGAGAGAGAGAGAGAGAGAGAGAGAGAGAGAGAGAGAGAGAGAGAGAGAAGAGAAGGATGAAGAGGAAGAGGAGGGGGAGGAGGAAGAAAAGAAGAAGAAGAAGAAGAAGAAGAAGAAGAAGAAGAAGAAGAAGAAGAAGAAGAAGAAGAAGAAGAAGAAGAGAAGAAGTTGTTGATAATCCCCTATTCCAGTTGAGATTTATAGTTGATTTATGGATTGAATGCTAGCTTTATTGTTGCTTTTGTTTTTGTTTGTTTTTCTCTTGTCAGTTCAGATTCTTTGTGCTTTGGAAATAGACATTCTTTTCTTCCCTGCACCCCTCCCATCCTATTTTGTTACCAGGTATGTTATATCATGATGAGCAAATATCTGAGAAAAGCAACTTGAAGAAGGGCTTACTTTGGCTCATGGTTTTTGGTCTATGGTCAGCTAACTCCACTGTTTTTAGGCCTATAGTGAGGCAGAAACATCATGGCAGAAGAAGGTACTTCAGAAGAGAGCTGCTCACCTCATGGCAGCCAGAAAAGGGAGAGCCTATGACGAGAGTCAATCTCCAGGGCATGTCCCCAAGGACCCATCCCTTCAGCTAGGTCCCACCTCCTAAGTTTCTATCACCTCCCAATAATGGCATTAACTTTGGAACACATTGATGGATTAATTCATTGGTGAGATCAAAGCCTTGTGATCCACTCACCTCCCCAAAGCCCTACTGCTGAACATTGTTGTACTGGGGACCAAGCTTTCAACATAGGAGTATTTGAAGGACATTTTAGATTCAACTTATAACACCAAGATCACATTTCTAACTTCCTAAACCAATGCTCACTAGAGCTTAGTTATTAAAAATGCCAAGAAACATCCTAACTGGGCTGTGATAGTGGAATCCGATTATGAGTCCTCATTTAAACTATCTCACTCCACATTTGTCCTCTCAGTCTGTCTACCAGTCCCAGAATAAATGTCCCTTGTCCTGTGTTCCCCTGATACCAGCTCTTGAGGGATCTTTTTTTATCTGCTGCCCACATACTTGAGAGTTCACTGTACACAGGGAGTTGTGCTGCAGCCGGTGGCTTCAAAGACAATCTGCTCTGTGCTTGCCTTCCAGGAGCTCACAAGGGAGACAAACTCATAATCAACTGTCAGATTCTAAAAATGTGACAAACTCAGGGATGGAGAGAGGCTTGGGCATCATGGGAATACCACAAAGGAACACCTAGCCTCCCTGATGGATTAGTGGAGTTTTCCTGATAAGGCAATGTCTGAACTGAGCTTGGGAGGTTGTGTAGGAGTTAACCACGCTGAAGGGAACAGGAGAAAGACCTTACGGGTGGCATAGAGGTGAGGCCAGCACATGCACAGCATTTGGGTAGAATTAAAATAAGAAAAGAAAGGAAGCGATTGGTAGGAGAAAAGTCTAGAGAGGGAGACAATGGCCAACTCATGATGGATTTGTTTTCTGTGGTAAGGCTTTTCCTCGTTAATGGTGACCTCCTCTTCCTCTCTGGCCTTTTCCTCATGAACTTCTCCCGTTGGACTTGCACCACACCACTCTTAATGCTCTCTTAAAGGTCCCTATCTTCTTCTCTAGTTGTACCCATCAGCTTTCCATCTTTGTGACCAGAATAGCTAACATGAACCACGTAGAGAAGGAAAGATTTACTTGGCTCACAGTTTCAGAGGTTTGGTCCATGGTTGGCCGGCCCCAAAGCAGAAAAATCATGATGGCAAGGGGTGGCAAAGGGCAGATCATCATCTCAAGGCAGCCACAGAGGGGCAGGAAAGAATCAGGAACCTGTATAGACCTCAAGGCCACACCTGGGTGACCTACCTCCTCTGATCACACCCTACCTGCCTATTTACCACCCAATAATCCATTCAAATTGCTAATCCATCAAATGATTTATCCACTGATGAGATTATAACCCTGATTTTTTTCTTTTTTGATACTAGGAGTGAAACCCAGGGGCTTTTCTACCTCCGGGCTATACTCCCAGACCTATTTTATACTTTATATGGAAACAGGGTCTCACTAAATTGCTGAGAGCTTCACTAAATAGCTGAGGCTAGCTTGAATCTGTGTGATCCTCCTGTCTCAGCCTCCCAAGTGCTGGGATTACAAGTGTGCGCCACCATGCCTGGCTTATCCCTGATTCTATTATTGCATTTCTGACTATTGTTACTTTAACACATGAGCTTTTCCAAGGGAAATTCTATATTCAAACCATATCAGGTGGGAATTAGGCAGATGTGTATGCCAGGAGCCATCTTAGAATTCTGCCTACCATATCCCATTAATCTGCACCTATGTTTATAACTCAACATATTAAAAATATATTTTCCAGCCAGGTATGGTGGCTCATGCTTGTAATCCCAGTACTTGGGAGGCTGAGACAGGAGGATCACTGGTTCAAAGCCAGCCTCAGCAACTGAGCTAGGTTCTCAGCAACTTAGTGAGACCCTGTTTCCAAAAAAAAAAAAGAAAGAAAGAGAAGAAGGAAGAGGAGGAGGAGAAGGAGAAGGAGAAGAAGAAGAAGAAGAAGAAGAAGAAGAAGAAGAAGAAGAAGAAGAAGAAGAGGAGGAGGAGGAGGAGGAGGAGGAGGAGGAGGAGGAGGAGGAGAAATAAAATAGGGCTGGAGGCATAGCTTGGAGGTAGAACACCCATGGGTTCAATTCCTAGTGCCCCCCCACATAAATTTCCCAAACTGACTCTCTTTCAAGTTCACCATTTAAAAAATGAGCCAATGGTAGAGACTATAGGCTCTCTCCTAGTACCTAAATTCCAGAATATACTTTAATCATAGAGGTACTGTAGAAGTTTTAGCTTCCCTTGCACCTACATGTAAGCCATGAGGCTCCTTTCCGGACAATGGAATATAAGTGAATGTGATGGGTGGCTACAAAGAACCTTCCTCAAGAGGCCCTGGCTCTTGCCTTTGGCCAGTTCTTCTCCATTTCTTTCTCCCTACGGATGTCAGAAAATAAGCGCCACGACCATCTAGTACCAGGAGAATAGGAATGACAGATGAGGGAACTGGCAGGTACCGGAATCTCCAAAGACTCTGTGGAATAGAACTGCCTCACCAGCTTTGAACTGCCTATTTCTGGACCTTTAACTGGCAGAAAAATGCTTTTCCATTTGGTTTAAGCCACTGCCAATTGGTCTGATACTCACAGTTAAGTATAATCCTAACCTACACAGAGGTTATTTCCTTGGTCCTCCTAGACTTGACCATCTACATTTATTTTTCATCCCTCAATCTCTCTGATAACTTATGTTCACTGAGGTCCTAAATCCTGTTGACTCTTTGCGCGTCACCTCTCACTCAGCCTTCTGTTGCATTTCCCCAGCACTCTAGATCCCACACGGCTCCCTGGACTCTATCTCTCTCCCTCAATCAATGTTGTACAACCTCCAGATTCCAGAGTTATTTATTTTTTGCAGGTCTGGGGATGGAACTCAGGGGCTTTCTGCCTCTGAGCTACACCCCCAGCCCTATTTTTTATTTTTTATTTTTGAAATGGGGGTCTCACTAATTTGCAAATGGCCTCACTAAGTATTATCTGAGACTGTCTGCAAACTGCAATCCTCGGGTCTTAGCCCCCAAACGCTGGGGCTACAAGTGTGCACCACCACGCCTGGCTCAGATTCCAGTTATTACATTCATCATGCTCAAACCCCCAAATCTGGGCTTCTGCTGTACTTAATAGGATGAAGTATCCACATTTTATCCTATTATTAAACGGTTCCATAATACAGCCCTGGCCCAACTTTTCAGTTTCTCCTCCCTCTGATACACATCTTCCCTAACACCTAAGATTTCCCTCATAGCCTATTTTGCCCAACCGTGGCTGTACATTAGAGCCATTTGGGGAGCCATTAAACAGGACCAGTTTCTAGTGGGTTAGTGCTTAATACTAAGCACTTATTATCTCACGGTGCCACAAACCCAGGAGATACAGGGATTGTTATTATCACCATTTTACAGAGGAGGAAAGCAGAAAGGCAGGAAGCTCAAGACATCATTCCTGAATGAGTGGGGAGCCAGGATTCCAACGGAGAGAACTTCACTCCAAACCACTACTCTAGTCTCTCGAACTACATTACAAATTAAAAATAACTTCTGATAGCATGGCACATATTTGCCAATAAATAACCAAGCGAAAAGATGAACATTTAAAAACCATAAATATCTGCACCTCACCCTAAACCAATGAAATCTGAATTTCCTGGGAGTTGGGCCCGAGTATTTTCATATTAGCTTTAGGCTGCAGTCAACCCCCAGGGGATTATAATGTGGAGCCAGGGTGGGACGCTGCTTTAACCAGGTGCTACCACCTGTCTTTCTTTCTCCCAATCCCCTCTGCACTCTATGTGACGTTTGTCTTTGGGGTTTAGTCCAAACGTCATCACCCTGAGGACCTGACCTGTTTCTCCAGCCTGCACAAGCCCTCCATTTCCCAAATGCTGGTTGCAAAACGTATCCACTCTAGCTAAGCTCTTCTACCCTTAATCTGAACTTAGCTCTTGGCTGTATGCCACCAGATCCTTGGCAGGTTTCCACATTCAATCATTTTCTGTTCAGCCTACCTCTACCTCTGCCCAAAACAACCACAATCACTATTGCGCCTCGATCAGAAAGCAATGCTTGAACTCAGGGTCATGTTGAGTGGTATCCTTGGCTCAGGGCTCCCCTCCTAGGGATTGAAAGCCAGAAGAATTTGGGAGAACAGATTGTATATATGAGACAGGTGCACCAGAGTGATGGGAGAGAGGACTATGGCTGAGGGCTTCCCAGGTTTCAGATACAGATCTGGAGGTCAGTGAGACAGATGAGCACGGTGCCTCTAGGGGACAGGTTGGAGCCATAGGCTGGGAAATGTTGAGAGCAAAGGTTAGACAGGGCCTGGGGCAAAATTTGGTGGCTAAGGAACAGGCACCAAGAAGGGAATGATTTGGGCTAAAGTGGTATTGGGCCAACTGAGGTCACTGAATGTCTGATGGGATGAATGCACCTTTACTTGTGGTGCTATTGGGAAGAGCTCGGAGGGCTGTGAGATTCTTGCTTTGTACAGGAAAGGATAAGGAGGCTTCAGATGGAGGGCTGGTTGGGAGAGGGCCTATGGTCGCCAGAGGCCCCCCTAGCTGGGCTCTATCCCAAGAGAGAAGCCTACTCTGCCACCTGCCCACCTGTAGCCCCTGGGCTCGAGGGGCACAGGCTGCTGTTGGCTGGGCCAATTTCTACTGAAGCTGAAGTTATTACTAGGCTCTCCATGTCTGTGCTGATAACTCGGCTTGATTATTCCATCCCACCAGTAAATAAAGCAGGTGATAAAAACAGTCCTGAGGCATGAGGGGAGCCTTTGTCTTTTGTGTGTGCATGTGTGGCATTGGGGATTGAGCCCAGGGGCATCCTACCTCCAAGCTATATCCTAGCCCTTTTTTGTTATTTTTTGTTTTGAAACAGGGCCCCACGAGGTTGCTAAGAGTCTAATTTTGTTGCTAAGACTGTCCTTGAACCTTTGATCCTCATGTCTCAGCCTCCCAAGTATTGGGGTTACAGGTGTGCCACCATGCCCAGCTAGCATCCCTTGTCTTGAGTTATACCATGACTTAGTAGCAACATGGGGATTAGAAGTCAGTTCTCTTAAGCTGGGCGTGGTGGCACACGCTTGTAATCCCAGCATTTGGGGGGGCTGAGACAGGAGGAGTGTGGTTTGCAGACAGCCTCAGCTACTTAGTGAGCCCTCTGCAACTCAATGAGATCCTGTTTCAAAATAAAGAATAAAAAATAGGGCAGGGGGTATAGCTTAGAGGTAGAATGCCCCTGGGTTCCATCCCCAGTAACCCCCACCCCCAAACAAAGAAGTCAGTTCTCTTGATTCCCAAGAATTTACCTTGTTGATTGCTTTTGCTTCTATGGGGTTCAGAAAAAAGCCTCTGGTAGAGGGCTGAGGGGCTCTCCTCTTGGCACACCTATATCCTGTGAGAAGCCCCAGGTCTTCTCTGGCTGAAGCCATTCTTGCAAACCAAGTGGAGGTTGACATGGGCCACAGGGTGGTCTCTGGGGAGACAGCCCGGCGAGTTCCTCAGCAGACCATTGGCCCTTCTGTCCTGTTGCCATCAGCCTCACACAGTGAGATCAGCCACTGCTCTCGGCCCCCTGGGAGGCCTGGTGTGAAGATCAGCTCAGCAATGAAACCTGCCTCCCACCTGGCTCACAGTACCCTGACTTTACTAGGCTGGGGGTTGGAAGAGAGTTTAAGGTCTATCCCAGAGTGTGATCGTATTGGACAGATGAGCCATGTGTCATCAAAGGAGCCTTTCCAAGGAGCTCACCATTCCTGCGGCTCTGTGGAAGGACAGCACAACTGCTTTGGCTCCCCTTCCCAGTCCTACTGACTGGGCCAGTTGTGGATATCTGCCCCTGGACCTGCAGATCTCTGGACATCCCAGGATCCTCGATGGGTCTGTGTTAGAGGCTCTGGTTAATCAAGGACCCTGGGACTTATCTGAGTCATTCTGATTCTCTCCTTCGTAGCAATTTGAGCTGGAGATATGGAGAGAAAGCTAGAAGGAAGCAAGGACAACTGAGTCACGAGCATCTTCAAGGCAGCATTCCAACCTGGGATCTTGCAGCTCATGCTGCCTCAGAGCTACAAGACATCCCAGGTGGCCAGTAGTGCCCCTAGGACTCTGAATATCCTTCCAAGTATCCCCCTCTGCGTGGTAATTCCTTCTATATAGCACATATCCAGAATCCAGACTCTCATATTTTCATGTGTCTCTTCACAACAAACCCAGTTACCCTGGGCATCCTGACCAAGGTCCTGTTACCAAAGACCCCTGCAGCAGAGGCGTTAGTGGGAGGGGCATCCCAGGGCTGGGTGGACACAGTGGGGTGCAACTGCCCCTCCCTGTGCAGAGAACTCCTTCATCCCCATTTTGGAGGATGGGGATTTACAGTGGAGGACTCAGCAAGCCCTTGGGGGCTCACAGGCTGGATCAGTTATGCTAACAGGCCTGGAGGGCAAAGCTGAGACATTCTGGGGGCAGTGTGGCCAGGATAGTCTGAGCCACAGATAAAAACAGTCACAGGCCTGACATGGCCCTGTGTGGAGGGGTCAGTGGCTGATACCAGACATGGCCATGGACCAGAATGAAGCTGGGGTCTGTCCTGTAACTGTGAAACACTGGCTTTCCTACCCGGCCACTCATGGGGCTGACTGTGGCTTTGTCCCTGGTGGGTCTCTTCCTTTCTTATCTCCATCTTGTCTACTCAGGTTGCTGGACACACTGCACTCTCCCCTAGGGTAGAAGAAAAGTAGGAAGAATCCTCTCCCAGTGCCTCTCTTCCTGGGGCTGAGTGGCCTGAGAGATTGGCCCACATTAGGAGGTCTCTCTTAGCCCCATCTGCAGAGATATTGCCGCAACTCCACTCTCCATCTCAGGCCGTAAGATCATAAGTAGAGAGACCTGCAGAGTTTAGCTCAGCAGCTGCTTCCTGAGTACCTACAGTGTGACTGGCTGGCACAGCTGAGCCACACAGAGCCCAGAGAGATGGGTAAGACAAACCAGGCATGGTAGTGCATGCCTGTAACCTTAGTACTTGGGAAGCTGAGACAAGAGAAGTGCAGGTTCAAGGCTAGCCTCAGCAACTCACTGAAATCCTGTCACTAATATAGGTATTATATATATATTTAAAAGGTCTGGGGTGTAGTTCAATGGTAGAATGTCCCCTGGATTCAAGTACACACACACACACACACACGTGCGTGGAGAGAGAGAGAGAGAGAGAGAGAGAGAGAGAGAGAGAGAGAGAGAGAGAGAATATGAATGAGTAAGACACATTGACACATTTCTGGCTCTGAGGAGTTTCAAGCCAGCAGGAAATGTACAATCCAGAGAATCAGGACAGACTAATTTCAAAACCAGGAGATCCTTCCAAGTGATCCGAGGACTAACAACATGTGAGCTCTCAACCCCAGGGAATCAGAGGCACCTGCAAGAAGAACTCAGAATTTAACCCGAGGCTTGAGGGCCATGTGGACCTCGACACAGAGAAGTAATGGGGGTGGGGGTTGGGGCAGGAGGTTCCCAAAAGACAGACCATCAGTCTTCACAAATAATTAACAGCAGCTGTGCCAGGCACCTGCGCCAGGAAGTACTGCCGTCATCCCAAGGGGGAGCTAGACAGGGTGATGGCTTTAGCAGTGGTGGGATCCAGCCCCTGTAGCCTTGGTTCATGTCGCAGGAGTCGGTGGAGTGGGCTTCATTTAGACCAGGCCACTGTGACTCAGGGGCAAAGGCACAGCAAGAGGAGGGCCACACAGAACTCCAGAGGACAGGGCCAGGCCTGCGCTCTCCCTCCCTCCCTTGTATCTGGCCTGGCTCCTACCTGGTGGGGACAACCAGGCATGTTTGTCCACATAGGTCAGTTCATGGTGGCCTGTTCATCATCTTTGTGGTCAACAAGGAACAGGGGCCAGACAAGGCTGCCTGGGGCCAGGGTTCCTGTGTGAGAGCCCACCCCTCCATTTATGGGGGAGGGACATAAGTGTGCCCCAAGTCTCCACAGTGAGCTCTGACTACACCCATAGAAACAGACTTTGGGGACGCCAAAACCCCTAAACCCAAGCTCACCCCTCCTTTCCTGGCCACGACAGCCAAGGAGAGACAAGCAGAGACCCCTCTGAGCCCTTGTCCAGGCTCCTAAACAGCCCCTAGGAGGAAGGAGGAGGCGGAGACCTGTCAACGCCCCGCCCGGCCCCCACGCGCGTTCTCCTGAGCTGGGGAGCCACGGAGCCCACTGCCCACCCCGCCCCAGCTCCTCCGTTGCGCCCTGAGTTCTGCCGCTACCCTCCCGGGCCTCTCGGACTCCGCTGAGCTCCCGAAGCTAAGCTCTGGCTATTTTGATGCGCTGGAGCGCTCCTCTCAAACTCCGAGGGACGCTGAGTCCAGGGTCTAGTCGGAGGAGGCCGGACAGAGGGGAGAGGCTCTGAAGCCTCCGGCCCACCCGCTCGGCTCCATCAGCCCAGCTTCTTTTTTTCTTGCTAAGCCAGGCAGAGAGCCCGAGGTGGGCGAAGCCCAGAAAAGCCAGTCGCTTCCCGGCCCAAACGATTCCTGAACTCGCGACAGCCACCCAGTCTCCCAGTCTTTCTATTCCAAATCAGTCCTTCCCGAGGGTGGCCAGCGGTCATTCCCACCCGCCCGTCAACCAGCCGGGGGTGGGGTGGAAGAGCCGTGGGAGGCGGGCGGGGTCTCCGCAGGGTTTCCCCAGCGCGCAGGGCTGGGCGCGGCTGGAGAAGACAGGGCGAGGTGCCCCAGCCGCTCGGCCGCGTGGGTGGGTGGGACTGGCGTGCGGAGGGAGGGTGGGGGGTCTCCCGCAGAACCGGATCGCCGTGGTGGGAGGGAGCCCGTCCTTCAACCTCAGCAGGGCAGGAAGCCCTGACTTGGAGTGTTTGTGAGCTCCGGGGACCTGGGCACAACCCGGAGCAGGTCCCTGAAAGAGCCTGAGCGCGCGGAGCGCCCGCCGTAGGGTAGACAGACCCGGGCGTGCTGTGCAGACGCGTGTGCGTCTATGGGTATGCGCGTCTGCCAGGCGAAAGGGTCCAAGCGTCCCCACACCCTCTCTCCAGGATTCTATATTTTGCCTTCCTTTGTTCTCAAAATAGTAGGCGAGCCGGGCCGCGCTGCCCTCTGGAGGGGTGGGGGCTGCTGCGCGCCTGCTCAGCGCGCCGAGTTAGCTACAGGGTTACGACAGTCTCTCCCTGCTCCCCCGGCCTGAATTAATGTGTTACTATTTTGGGCGAGCCAGTGTTTCCAGGGGAAACCTAATGACGCAATGACGTCAATGCAGGTCAGCAGCCGACTCTCCGGGAGGGCGGGCGGGCGGGCTCCCGGCTTTCAGGCTCCGCGCAGTCTGCGGGCGGGAGGGCGCCGGCGAGGTGGCTGGGGTGGCGGGCGCGGGGGCGCGGGAGTCCCGGCCAAGCCTAGGGACCGGAGGGCGCCCCCTCCCAGCGCCCCAACACGGACAACTTCCAGCCGCCCGGGATGGAGTTTCTCGGCTACCCACGGACATCCAGGAGGCGGTGTGGAGGGCAAGCAGGGTAACCCCCACTCCCGCCCCCACCTTTATCCAGGGGAGCCAGCAGGTCCGGACTCGCTCAGGGGGCTCCACACGGGGCCTCCCACGCACAGGTACGCGCTGGTCCTCCGGGTGTCCTCAGTTTGGGAGGGACACGCACACACCCAGTCCCGTCCACTCTCCTCTTGTATCCTGGTACCACAAATGGGAATTTGGGGGAAGAAGAGGGATGTCTGAGACCTACCCGCTCCACCTATCTCGCTCCCCCCCCCCCTGGTTCTGGGCGTAGGAACTGTGTGTCTACCCTACTCCAGCACCTCCTCTGGTCTCAGGATAGAATTGGGGCGTCCCACGGGCTGCACCTCCCTTAAGATCGCCACTTAAGGCCGGAGGCAAAGAGGGAAGGGCGTCCAGGCCAAATGGGCCAGGGGATTCGAGGCTGCATTGGAGCCTGGCAGCCTGGTGGGAACCGGTGCCTCTCTGTAGGGCGCATGTATGGGGCTGCTTGCGTATGCTCGGTGTGTGCAGGTTCTGGGAGCATATCCTGTATGTTAACGGGGTGTGTCTGCACCCACGGAAGTCCACCATGTAAGTGTGTCTCTGCCACACGTCTGGGAACACCTCGTGCACCCTTCCTTGCCAAGCATCCGAACCCAGAGTGCAGGAGGTCAGCGAAGGACCCGCCCAGGCCCAGGGTCCTTACCCCCTGCGCATCCTACACCTCCGACTGCAGTCTCCCCAGCGGGACAGAGGCCAACTTCGGGCGGCCGTACAATTCACAAAGCTCACCCGCCTTCCTGCCCCGACTCTCTTGTGTCCTTTCCTCCTTGGTTAGTGAGTAGAAGAGGGGATGGGGGTGAGGAGGAACCCCCTTTCCACCCGCCTTCTCTCACCTGTGGGTGGAGAAGCACAAACTTGGTGCGTCGCTCTCGGCCCTCTAGGCCGCCGCGCTCCGTTTTCAGCACCATAGTCCGGACAGCTCCGCGCGGTCTCTGCGCAGGCCCGGGTTACAGCTGAGCGACCCGCCTGGGAGTGAGCGCCCCACCCACCCCACCTGCCCCGACCTTCCAGCTTCTAACTAGCTCCAGGCTCAAGACCCTTCTCCCCGCCCCCAAAACACACACGTCGAATCTCCTCCAGGTGGCTTTGCCACGGATCCCTTTCCCACTTTAGTTCATTAAATTAAGTGAACGAAGCCATCTCTCCCCCCCCTCCTCCAGGTGAGTCAGCCTCAGAAAACATAGAGGGAATCCAGCATATTCTGGTGGCCCCTCTGATCACCTCCCCACAGCCCCACCTTTATCTCTCTTCCTAAAGCCAGGCCTCTTTGCATGGAGGGGCATGGGGTGAATTCCAACCACTTCTCCACCTCTAGCAGCAGCCAGAGAGGACTCAGATGATGCCCTGGCTCTGGGGGCTCTGGGAAGGGTTATATCTGAGTAGGTGCTCATCCTAGCTGTACCCTGGGCTGCCCAAGAGGCCCCCAGAAGTTATTTCTGTGGTGGCAGCTTTCCACAGACCACTCTTTGGGCTGTGGACACTCAGGGACTTCTATCTCTCCATTCCTGCACAAATGAAATCCAGGCTACAGCAGCTCTGTGACTGGCTCCCTCCACACCTGAGTTCCTTGAGCTTCTAAAACATCAGCAAGGTGCTAGAATACTGTCCAGACACCTCTCCCCACCTCGTTCAGGCACCTCCCTGCTGTCAGGGCCCATGTGGTGGCCCAGCTCGCTCAGGGGTACGTGGAGGAAGCCAGGGAGAAGTCTCCTCTCTGGCCTGCTTCAGAGACCTTTGGCAAGCTGGAGTCAGCTGGGACCCCCTTATCCCTACCTGGTCATCAGGCAGTGCTTCCTTTATTTTTTTTTCTCCTCTCTCCAGCAGCAGAGATTAGAACAGCCTTGTCAGGTCTGACCCAGGGGCAGATCCAAGTGTTGTTTCTGTCCTATCGAGGCCAGGACACTAGAGGAGGTCTGGCTTGGGGAGGAGGGCACCTCTTTGAAGAAGCTCTGGGGCCTGGAGCAGAGCTTGCACACTGTCAGCAGGAAATGGCCTTTTCTCTGATGCAGCCATTGTTCCGCCTGCTGGTGAGCAACCAGAGAGAGGAGAGAAAGAGCCCCAGGCTGGGGTCAAGGGAAGGAGTGACAGCCACCCTCGTCTAGTGGCATTTCCTTCTCCCCAGTAGAGGCTTTTGTCTAGCTCCCATAAAATCCTCAGAGTTTCCAGGGCCCTCAAGGGGACCAATAAGTGACTGTTCTCCCAAATGAATTACTTTCATGACAAAATGATCAGTGTGTGACCAGGTTAAAGAGATGTGCCTTGCGCTAAAGGACAATGGTCTCCTCAGGGTCTTTCAGCCAAAATCCAGCCCGCTGAGTGCTAAACTGCTGCCAACTGCCCAGCCCCACTTCTGGCTACTTTCCAAGCTCTCCTGGTTCCCTGGCTTCCCTCTGCGCACAACTGGGTAACATCTGGCTGCAGCCCCCCCCCCCCCGGGGAAGACTGCCCAAGGTCAAGCAGGTAAAAAGACATTTGCCCCGTGGATATGAGCCTGGTTTCCCTTGAGGTTGTCCAGAGCAGGGAACTCAGAGACAGGAGGGACAGTAGGGCCCCACCCTGCTGGAAGCCAGCGCATGATGTCGCATTCTGTGTAGGAGACAGTCCAGGACTCTTGCCCTTGCCTGCCATGGGCATCATAGGCCAGAGGAACATCTGGTCTCATGAATCACCCCTGGTCAGGTGCTCTGCAGGGAGCTGAATTGACACCGCACCTTTCTAGTGGAGGGGGTATATAAGTTCTCTCTTCAGCCCCATGCTGATTGCTTAAACAAGTCTCTTTGATGGGCCTCAGTTTCTCCACCCACATAACGGGAATTAGCTTAAGCAGAGATGTCAGTCACAGCTTGTTCTGAGGCTGCTTAAACAACAGTGCATTAGCATTTGGAATCAGACCTAGACCACAGAGGGGCTCCTTTGTTCACTAAGATGCCAAGGGTTCTGAGAGGCTATGGTGCCTTGAGGTATGGAAAAGGTGAACCCCAGTACACCTGGTGGGTTTTCTACCCTTTGCCAACTTCCTCCTATGCCAGGGTCTGGTCTCTCCCTAAAGGTGGAAGCCTAGGCCCCGCCACTGAGACATCAGAAGGCTTCACACTGTTGTCAGCTAGGAAAGGGTGGATGAGGAACAGCTCTAGGCTGGCAAAGCCACCTAGCCCTGACCCCATGCCCCCAAATAAAGGATGGGAGGACCCCAGCCGAATGCAGTAATCCTAAAGTTTACCCTTGGGGCCCAGAGGCTTGGGATATTCTCACCTGCAGGAATCATGTACAGGGCTCCTGGTCATCTCACTGTCTGTCAGCTGGCCCAGGGCCCCAGGGGACACTGAGCCAATGTCCAAGTGAGCTGCGACAAGGTCGCTGTGCTCTCCTCCCCAAGCAGAGCTTCCCGGGTGTCACGGTCTCATGCCCAAAGCAACCTTTGGGTTCAGCAGCCCTCAAGGGACAGTCACAGTCTGGAGGTGTCCTGTGGTCACCTGACTGAAGGTAAAGTGTGTGAGACTGCAAGGGTGTCATCACAGCATCGGGGCAACCTCCAAGGGGGCAGTGTTCCTGTCCCCGGGGCTGCAGGCACAGGTTGGCCCTGACACTGGAGGAAGGGGCAAGACTGACCCAGCCTCTCTCTGGCCTTTGAGACCTTGAACTAGTTGTTTTGCCTCCCAGCGTGGAAACAGCTGAAGTGTCTGCCAATGCTGTCCATGAGGCAGAAGTTAGAATCTGATGAGATATGGTTAACACAAGTATGTCTTAAGGCATGGGGCGAGCGCTGTTAACCCAGAGACCCCAAGGAGACATTAAATGTCTCTTGCCGGCCTAGTTTTCTTGCTGTCAAGATCTCAGGCTCTCCCATGAATGGAAACTCGGGAACCCCAATTCAGGAATAGAAGAAGTACCCTACCCCAGAGGCTAGGCACTTAGGGTGCTGGCATCAGAGCCCACAGTGTTGCTAAGTCCCCTCTTCTGGCCATATTCTATACACCCCACAGTGAAGGAGGGACTCACTGCCCAGAACTGTATGCAATGGCCAAACACAGCGTGACAGTGGCCAGGCGGGCTTGGCGGTAGTTTAGTAGTCACACAGATTCACAGCCTGGGTTTGAAGGGCTGTGTTCAGCTAGCTGCACTAGCTGAACCAGCAGGGGCTACAAGAGGCGGGCTTTATGGACTGGAGGATGGGGCATCCCCTGGTTTATGTAGGAAGTTGCGATTGGCTTGCGGGGTAATTTTATGGTTTGGTGGAAGTAGGGTGAAACTGATTAAGTAGGAGGGCCAGTGGTGCAGCTGGCCCAGCTGGTAGGGGGACTAGCCAGGTGAGGAGCACCGGCCACAAGGGGGGCATATCTGGAGAGGGCAGGAGGACTCATGGTTAGGTTTTGGGGGCTCAAAGATGTTAAGGTAACGCTCAACATTTTAGGCCTTATAATGCAATGCTTCAGGCACTGTGTCCAATCTCATTAATCTTCACGGTACCCCATTAGATAGTTATATTTGACAAATGGGGAAACTGAGGCTAAGAATGTACCAAGACCATCCAAAGGAGGCTGTGTGTCCAGGGCTCCTGACCCCATCACGCATGCTCGTTCTGTGCTGGCTGCAGGGACCTTTCAAGACAAGCACAGCGAGAGGGCCTTTTCAGAACAAAGGCTTTGCTTCTAGTTGAGTCATAACTGGAAAAACCCTAAGGCCCTCTTTGGTGCCTTGCTCTTGATTCCAAATTGTGTAGCCGACAAGTGGACTTCATAAAGCACTGCAGACGTTTCTATTCTGGAGGCCAGGATGGGTTCAAGAGCATGAGGTTGAGCGAACAAGGTTGGTAAGATCTACGTCCCAGCCCACCCAGGTCCTCCCTCGCTGTGTGGCCTTGGGCATGCTGTGGACCTCCTCTGAGCTCAGTCTTCTCAGCTGGAACCATGGGGGTCGGATGAGATTAAAGCTCTTGCAGTTTTGTAGTGCCCTGTGTCCTCCAGGACTCTCTATTTGTGGAATAAAAGGCCCTGTCGACACAGGCAGAAGATTTGAGGACAGGTAGCCGGGGGTGGGGGCGTATTTTTGTTCCTGTAGAGTTGGGGGGGCACATTGATTTAGTCCTTTGGGGTGTCGTCTAGGCTGTGGCATGGTGGGAGTTTGAGTCAAGCTGCCCCCTCAGGCAGCCTTGCCTGCCTCAGGGAAATGACTGGACCTCACTGGCCAAAGTCAGCCTCCAGAAGATGCTCTGTGGACAGAAAAGTGTGTGTTATTTTGCCATCTGGTTTTCAGAGCCCTGAAACTCTCAGCTTAGACCCAGGCAGGCACTCAGGCGCTCTCCCTCCCAGATCGGCCTCTTCAGGCCGGATCACTTACTAGCCTTTTAACGCCTTCCTTCCACTCCTGTAGGTTTGCTAGATTTAGGAGGGAAAAAGATGGCCAGCTAAGTTTTAATTTCAGATAGACACAATTTTTTATTTTTTATTATTTTGGTACTGGGAATTGAACCCAGGGGCATTCTGAGTTATACTCCCAGCCCTTTTCCTTCTTTCTTTCTTTCTTTCTTTCTTTCTTTCTTTCTTTCTTTCTTTCTATTTATTTTTTGGTGGTACTGGGGTTCCTGGAAACCCTTTTACCTCCAGACTACACTCCCAGACCTATTTTTATACTTTTTTAAATTTGGAAACAGGGTCTCTTAAAGCCAGCATGGCTGGCTTCGAACCTGCGCGATCCTCCTGTCTCCGCCTCCCAAGCGTGGGGATTACAAACGTGCACCACGGCCCAGCCCTTTTATTTTTAAACAGGGTCTCGCTAGGTTGCTGAGGCTGACCTTGTACCTATAATTCTATTGTCTCGGCCTCCCAAGTACTGGGATCATAGGCATGTACCATCAGGCCCGGCTACAAACAATTTTTAAGATCAATGTTTTAAGATTCTTTATACCTAGGACGCAGAACCTGTTCATATTGTAATCTGCCTCCTCTGTCCCCAGCTCCTTTCCCTTGAGATCCAGGGTTTTGGCCGCCTTCGGGGACAGGACGGTAACAGCTTGTTATGCATATATATGATGCTAATAAAATAGAAACTAATAATGACAGCTGCCGAGAAAACTAAGATCCAAGCTCATGCAGCAGGGGGCAGCAGGCCAGATTTGAACCTAAGATTTTTGTGTTTATTTTGTACTTTTCCCTCAGCACCAGAGTAGATTTATGGAGACAGCTCCAAAGATTCTGCAAATCTGCAGGCTCCAGGTCAGGTGGCCGCGCTGCGGTACGTGCTAAGAACAGCGGGTGTGCCCTGTCCCTGTATGGGGCCGACCAGCCCACCGTGCAGCGTCCAGGCTGCAGGCCAGGCTGCGTTGCAGGGGTTGTGTTTGATTCCACCTCTCAGTCTGTGCAAATGCACGTCCTCGTGACTTCCCCTTTTGTGGCCTGGCCGCTACTAAACCATCTGTTCCCTGGCTGGGCTTACAGCTGGGAGCTTATGCAGGATAGAGACTTCTCCCACCAGCAGCAATCAGCCTAATTGCTGGGGACTCAAGCAAGCGGGCACCAGGTATTAGAGAGATGAAGACAGGGTCCTGTGTGGACACTTTTCCAGACTCCACTGGGGTCTTGATGACTTCCAGAAGCCTCCACTAATATTGAGTTGGTGGGGTGGCATGTATTTCCAATTCCATATTGGAGATGAGGCTAAATGAACTTATCTGAAATTACAGAGCACTCACTGGAGCATGGGATTCAGGTCTGGCTTCACACTTACCTTTGGTTCTGGACTCATGATTCCTCATATCTGCAGCCATTTTGGGGAAGCAGAGCATGAAAACAATGGCTCCCACCTTGGCTGTGTTTTAGAATCACCTGGGGGGCTTCAAAAATGCTCAGATATGTCAGGTGTGGTGGCGCATGCTTGTAATCCCAGCATTTGGTAGGCTGAGACCGGAGGATCGCAGTTCGCAGATAGCCGCAGCTACTTAGTGAGGTCCTCTGCAACCTAGTGAGACCTTGCTTCAAAATAAATAATAAAAAGATAGGGCACGGGGTGTAGCTCAGAAGTCAAAGGCCCCTGGGTTCCATCCCCAGACCTGCAAAAAAAAAAAAAAAAAAAAAAAAGGCTCAGATACAAATTAGGCATGGTGGCACATGCTTGTAATCCCAGCATTTGGGAGGCTGAGACTGGAGGATTGCAGATCACGGACAGCCTCAGCTACTTAGTGAGGCCCCTGCAACTTAGTGAGACCTTAAGTTTCAAAATAAAGAATACAAAATAGGGCAGGAGGTATAGCTCGGAGGTTGAATGCCCCTAGGTTCCATCCCCAGACCCACAAAAATTAAAATAAGAATGCTCAGATACAACTCCCAAGATTCTAATTTAATTGATGTGGGAGTGGCCTAAGGTGCGCAGGGGTGAGTCTAATGCTAATGAGCATCTAGGGCTGGGAAGCGTGGCCCAGGGAGGGAGAGCCGCCAAACGCTGGAGTCATCTGGCGATCTTTAAAATATTGAGCCTCTCCAGGTGTGGTGGTACATACCTATAATCCCAATACTTGGGAGGCCAAGACAGGAGGACCTCAGGTTCAAGGCCAGCCTCAGCAACTTAGTGAGAGCATATTTCAAAATTTAAAAAAAATTAAAGTTCCAGGGTTGTAGCTCAGAGGTAGAATGCCCCTATGTTCAGTCTTCAGTACCAACCAACCAGCCAACAAATAAACCAAAAACTGACCCTTAACTCCCTCCCTCAAACATTCTATTGGGAATTTTAGCTGGGCTTGGAGGTGGTGCATGCCTATAATCCCAGTACTTGGAAAGTTGAGCCAAGAAGATTACAGGTTGCAGGTTGGCCTTAGCAGCTTAGTGAGACCCTCAGCAATCTAATGAGACATGTTTAAAACAAACAAACAAACAAAAAAAAAACAGCCGGGCGTGGTGGCGCACGCTTGTAATGCCCGCGCTTGGGAGGCTGAGACAGGAGGATCGCACAGGTTCGAAGCCAGCCTCAGCTACTGAGTGAGGCTCTCAGCAACTAGTGAGACCCTGTTTCCAAATAAAATATTTAAAAAAATAGGTCTGGGAGTATAGCCCGGAGGTAGAAAGCCTCTGGATTCTACCCCCAGTACCACCAAAAATAAAATAAAATAAATAAATAAATAAATAAATTAATTAATTAATTAAACTGCTTGGGATGTAGCTCAGAGGTAGAATGCGTCTGGATTCAATTCCCAGTACAACAACAAAAATCCCCAGTACCAAAAAAAAAAAAAAAAAAAAATGGGGGGGATTTAAAAAACTTTCCAGGTGAGTCCACTAAATGAAGTTTCGAAGTCGTGGGCCTAGGACAAGGCTTTGCTTCTCCTCTTGTGGTCAGCAAGCCAGCAGCGTCAGAGTCCCCTGGGAGCTTGTCAGAAATGCACTCTTAGGCCCCTCCCTGGACCTCTTGAATCAGATCTGCATTTAGTAAGATTTCCAAGTAGTCTGTATACACAGTAAAGTCTGGCTAAGGGAACGATGTGGCGAGGAGGCAGACGAGGGCGTGATTTCTTAATCAGTCACTCTGCTTAGTCACTGAGTCTGTCGTGTCGCTGATAACCAGTGGGCACTTGCTCTGTGCCGGCACCATGCAGGGGCTGCTTATCCAAGAGGAGTGAGTGGGTGGGTGAGGTGAGCACACAGCTGTGGGTTATAACACAAGGGCATTGCCAGCACTGAGGAAGCTTGAAGAATACACTGTATTTGGGGATACAAAGAATTGCCCCTCACTGTGTTGGGGAGCAGAGGGATCCCCCTGCAGGACCTGGTGCATCCAGGGGTCACGCAGGTCTAGGACGGCTGCGGGAGGGGTGGGCAGGAAGGCCGGCAAACGGGGTGCTGTGCCTTTCAGAGGAGCAGTGGCTTTAGCTGTGCCCAATGAGGAGCCCAAAGAAGCTTTGGGTAAGAAGGAGAAGAATGCCAAGAGTCAGAATCGCCTTTGTGATGGAGAATTCTAGAAGAATACATGAAATAAGTGCAATCCAGTGGCAGTGCACACCAGCCAGGACTCTTGAAGGGATTCAGAGAATCCACGATAAAGGAGGTGGCAGAGGGATGGGGAGGGGGTTCTGATGCAGGCTCCATGGGGTATAGGAGGAGATTGCATGTGAGGTGGGAAACACTGAGCATGGCTGTGGGTGTGCAGTTCAGGAGCCAGGGAGGGAAGCCGAGGCTGGATGCAGATCCAGAGTCCACAGCATCCAGGGGTTGTTGAAGTCGTAGGAGAGGGAGAACTTGGAGAAGAAGGGAAGAGGGGAGCAGGCAGCCTGCTGGACCTCGCTGTTTAAAGGGCACTAGGCGGAAGAGGGAAGGGAAGGGGGAGGAGGTCAGAGCCAGGGGAGGAGCCAGCAAAGATGATGGGAAAGACTGAGTCAGGAAGGAAAAGAGAACACCCGAAAACCAAATTGGACTCTTGAAGAAAAGAGCAGGATCCATGGAATGAGAAGCTGAGAATTTAAGCAGAGGATGAAGACTGGAATCAAGTTTTGACAATAAGGCCGTCAGTGCCTGGGGGGATGCAGTGGCGTGGGAGAGAGAAGGAGCCAGTCACCGCGGTGGAGGGCATTGAGGAAGAGGATAAAGCTTCGATGACACCCTACCTTTGGCAGGAAGAGAGGGAGGGAGGGACCAGCCTTTGAAAGACGTAGGACTAAGGGGCTTTGTTTTCTGCTTTAGGTTAGCCAGTTTCAGAGTGGAGAGAAAAAGGTTAAAAGTGGTTTACCATGAGGAGGGACTCAGGAGGCTCAGACAGGAGCGTCGCAAGTTCGAGGGCAGCCTGGGCAATGTAGTGAGACTCCATCTCAGAAAAAAAAATAATGATGATCACGGTAGAGATGATGATAAAGAAGGGCTGGGGCTATGACTCGATGGTGAAGCGCCCTGGGCTCCATCCACAGTACAAAGATGGAGGGGGTCATTGCTAGGCGATCAGAGCGCTGAAAGGTCATCTTGGGGGAGCAGGAAGGGGTGTTAGTGCTTCTCCTTTTCTCCCATGAAAGGCACAGTGTTGGGAGCATTGTTAGTCATCTGCTTTGAGGTCACCTGGGTCCGGCTTGGGAGGGGCACAAACTGCCCACCAAGTGGGGATTGTTTGCAAGCAGACAGGTTTCCAAGGACCAAATGGGACCAATAACCAGGGACCCTGACCCATGAGCAAAGACCCTGACGGTTTCCTTGTTTACTTTTCCTTCCCTGATTCACCTGTGATTACCTTGGTGTTATCCCCAACTCACCCCATGATTTCTTTGTTACTTCCGGTGATTAATAATATCCTATAATGTTTTAGTTATAACCCTCAATAAAACGCGAGATGCTAGTGGAAAGACAGCAGTAGAGACATCTCTCTCCTCCCCAGCCTCCCCAGATGCCGTGTTGACTCCGTTGTCATTCAATTGAGAGATGACTTCTCACCAATCAAACAACATCAACACCATCTGACACAGCACAGCCTCTTGCTGGCAGCCGGGGGACCCCCAGCAGGCTGAGGCTCTGGGAGCTGAGTGGAGGCAGGAAGTGGAGCCCTCATCTGCAATGGCCACAGAAGCCTGTGCGAAGGCTCCGGGGTGGCGGGGAATGAAGGTGGCTGGTTTCCTTCAGGTTTGGAAATCGCCAAGCGGAAAGAAAGGCAGGAAGGGCACCGTTGATACAGTGACATCATCACCTTTGTCCTGGGAGGGTCAGCAGCAGGGGCAGTCGCACCCATTCAGTGACCCTCCCCCAGGGGAGATACCAAATATGGGGCTGCTGGCTGGCTGTGCAGTGGACCTGTCCAGAGGGAGGGAACCCCCACAGTCAGCCCCAACAGTGACCACTGCTGCGTCCACTAGCCCAGATGGCTCTCAGGACGGGCGGCTGCTGGGCTCACCTGCTCCTGTTTCTCCAGCTCTTGAAGGAATCCTAGGATCCTAGGGTTGGAGGGGACCTTAGCGGCCACTTCGTCTAGTGGTTCTCAGCCAGTGGTGACGCCTAGGAGGATTTGGAAATACGCGGCAACACTAGTGATTGTCACAATGATTAGAGGAGTCTACTGACGTTTCGTAGGTGGGGGATAATTTAGTCTGGCATAGCTGCCGTTGGACCCTTCCCTCCCACAGCTTCCAAATGCCGTGCCCACAGCTTCCAGCCGTGAAAACTATTCAGAATTATCTATGAGCTGTGTTTACACATGAACACTGTTGAATTATCCAGGACTCTATGTAAGTGGAGGAGAGATTTACCTTAGCACTCTAGTGAGAGTTGCATGTCGTTCTTGAAAATCACGCTTGTGGAAGACAGCGTTCCCCTAGTGACGGAGTCTCTGAAATGACAGGCGGACACACCCGGGTCAGCTGTTTGCGCCGGTTGCGTGGTGGTGTGTCTGCACAGGCGTGCGCTTCCCTTCCGTTCTAGTCTGCATCATCATACCTGGACGTTTGCATGTTGAAATGCATGCTCTTATAAATGATATAATTTGTAATTGTATGTCTTATAAATGACGTGATTTATACTTCATGTATTTAATTTGTACATTAGGAAGTTGTATTGATTTCTCTAATTTTTTTGTGAGTGGTACTGGGGATGGAACCCAGGAATATTGTACCTCCGATCTATACCCCCAGTCCTATATTCTAGTCTTTTTTATTTTTTTGAAACAGGGTCTCACTGAGTTGAAAAGGGCCTCACTAAGTAGTAGCTGAGGCTGTCTGCGAACCGCTATCCTTCCTGTCTCAGCCTCCCGAATGCTGGGATTACAAGTGTGTACTATCACACCTGGCTCTAAAATGTTGTTGTTGTTGTTGTTGTTGTTATTATTATTATTATTATTATTTTGGTGGTACTGGGGTTCCTGGAAACCCCAATACCACCAAAAAATAAAAATAAAAAATAAAATAAAAAGCATACTTTACTGTTATTTATTTCAGGGTAATAAAGGGAATATTATCAAACATTTGCTATAAAAGAGGGTATTTTTAAGAAGGTAAGTTTAAAAAGGATCTAGACTTTTTTGGGGGGGTACTGGGGTTTGAACTCAGGGGCATTCTTTCTCTAAGCTACACCCCTATTTTATTTCTTACTTTGAAACAGGGTCTCATTAAGTGCCAAGGCTGGTCTTGAACCTGTAATTCTCTTGTCTCAGCTCCCCAAATACTGGGATTACAGGTGTGCACCATCATGCCTCGTTTAGACCAATTTTTCACCCAGTGAGCTGAGTTCTCCCTACAGCAACCATCATTTTGGGTGGTCTAGCTCTGTCTGAACATCTCCAGGTTGGGAATTCACTGCGTCTCCAGGTAGTTTGTTTCATTAGAGAGCTGCCTATTCAAAGTGATTGTATATAAGAACTGAACCTGAGATTATCTCCCACCTTTGACTAGCCCTGAGCACATCGTCTGAGGCCACACGAAAGGTGTCAATTCTATCTGAGAATGGTGGCACAAGCCTGAAATCCCAGTACGTGGAAAGCTAAGGAGAGAGGATCACAGGTTCAAGGCCAGCATTGGCAGCTTAGCAAGACCCTGTTTCAAAAATTTAAAAGTAGAATGCCCCGGAATTCAATCCTCAGTACCAAAAAAAAAAAAAAAGTCCACTCTTCTACATGAACTTTCCCTGATATTTGGAGATGCTGTAACACCCATGCACCATCACCTCCCTTCTCCAGACAGAATCTGTTCTCCACGTGACAGAATTTTTGTGCCCCCTTTTTATCCCAGCTAGTGAACTAAGCACGAAGGATTCAGAAGACCAGGAAGCCAATTCTACTCAGGGGATATACATATATATATATTTTTTTTTTTGGGGGGGGTGGTACTGGGTTCCTGGAAGCCCTACCACCGGGATACACTCCCAGACCTATTTTTTATATTTTTTTATTTGGAAACAGGGTCTCTTAAGCCAGTGAGGCTGGCTCCGAACTAGCGCGATCCTCCTGTCTCCGCCTCCCAAGTGCGGGGATTACAAGCGTGCGCCACTCAGGGGATATTTTATAGATTATTGACTGACCTAGGCCATCCACTGTGCTCAGCTCAGGACACAAAGATGATTTAGAAGCAGCTGTTGTCCATGGGAGCTTAGCCAGCAGTCAAACAACCCTAGAGAAAATGGCAGGTTGAACATGTATTCCTGTCTCCCCTCCCTTCCAGTATCTCTCTAGGCCTATAGAAAGGGAATTTCTTGAAAAGACTTTAAGATGCAATGTTGAAGAGAGGCTATTGGCAGATAAGAAGCTTCCACCAAATTCTAGAAGACTAAGAGCAGGTGGAGGTAGGAAATGGTCATGTGGTAATGGAGGAAATATTAGCTCAGAGTGTTCAAAGAAGGGGCTCATCCCCCCCCCAAAAAAAAACCCTGAGAGGTGATCTGCAAAGGACAAGGTATGACAGAAGTGGGAAAGAGAGCTGGTACCAGAACAAGGGGATTATTTGAAAGCCCACTTACATAACAGTCAACCCCCACTCAATAATATTTATAGGCAGAGCTCCTACCGGTGAGCCAGAAGATGGAAGCTTCTTTTCAGGACAACCGAGGGGCCCAGATGTAATAGTCAGTTCCCACTGAGGACCAACAGCCACGCTCAGCCCTGAACACACAGCTCCTTAATGATCAATGTCTTAGTCTTAGACATATGTAGAGATAGAGCCAAAGATAATCTACCCCCAAGGAGAGTCTCCAATGTAATTGAAACGGAAGGAAACAGAAAAATAAGACCCCTGAGGAAATAGAAATAATGTAAGGAACAGAAAATAACTAAAACAAAACAAGCAAGACCTCTAATTCATATCCACAGAGACAGTATTTAAAAAGGAAAATAAGAGGACAAAGAAGTGCTCTGGGAAATGAAAACACTTATAAAATGGCCGCCCAAAGAAAATATTCAGCAGAATTGAAGATAAGATTAGGGGACTCTTTCAGAGAGGAGAAGGTAAAAATTCAATATAACTGGAAGATGAAGTTGAGGACATCTCCCAGAAAGCAAAATAGCAAGACAGATGGAAAAGATAATAGAACTGAGAAGCGAATCCGTTTGAAAGGTTCACGTTGGACTAATAGGCATTCCAAAAGAGGGAACAGAGAAAATCGAGGGGCGGAAATGGTCAAATAAATAATACAGGAAAGTTCTCAACCCTAAAGTTTAGAAGTCTTTTAATAAAGAACCTGCTGAGTTGACCCAGCTCAGAGAGTGAAAATCAATCTGTAGCAATGTTTGTCAACTTCAAATTTCAGTATAATGGGGACCAAGAAAAGAATAAATACTTCTAGAGGAAAAAATATAAAATCATAATAAACATCATTCCAAAGGCCTGAGAATTTTGTTTGTGTGTTTGTGGAGGGCAGGATTACTGAGAATT
This sequence comes from Muscardinus avellanarius, assembly GCF_963383645.1. Classification (NCBI taxonomy): domain Eukaryota; kingdom Metazoa; phylum Chordata; class Mammalia; order Rodentia; family Gliridae; genus Muscardinus; species Muscardinus avellanarius. The sequence continues at coordinate 88,078,068 of NC_137795.1, forward strand.
AAACCCAGGGGCATTCTACCTCTGAACTATATGCCTAGCCCTATTTTATTTTTAAATTTTAAAGTAGAGTCTCACTAAATTGCCAAAAAGTTCTATAAGTTGCTGATGCTGGCCCTGAACCTGTGATTCTCCTGTCGCAGACTCCCACGTACTAGAATTACAAACATCACCATGCCCAGCTCCCAGCTGGCCTAAGAATTCTTTTTTTTTTTTTTTTTTTTTTTTTCAGTACTGGGGATGGAACCCAGGGGCATTCTACCTCCGAGCTACACTCCCAGCCCTATTTTTTATTCTTTATTTTGAAACAGGGTCTCACTGAGTTGCAAAGAGCCTCACTAAGCAGCTAAGGATGTCCTCGAACAGTTATCCTCCTGTCTCAGCCTCCCAAATGATGGGATTCCAAGCATGCGCCTGGGATTCCAAGTGTGCGCCCCCATGCCCGGATACCTGAGAATCCTTAATGGTAACATCAGGCTCTAGAATGCAGAGGAAATTAGCATCCAAAATTCAGAGGGCAGCAGTGTGTGGAAGTGCACTCCTATAATCCTAGTATTTGGGAGGCTGAGACAGGAGATTCTCAGGTTCGAGACCAGTCTCAGCAACTCGGAGAGCCCATGTTTCAAAATAAAGAATAAAATAGTGGCAAGGGTGTAGCTCAAAAGTAGAATGCCCTTGGGTTAAGTCCCCAGTACCACCAAGAGCGTGTGCACACGCACGTGTGTGTGTGTGTGTGTGTGTGTGTGTGTGTAAAGTATTGCAACCCAGAATTTAATGCCTACATAAATTATTATCCAGCATGAGGGTAGAATAAAAGAATTTCCAGATGCATAAGGACTTGGTGCTCTCCTTAAGGAGGTTATGAAACATGCTCCCACAAAGGGAAGGAGTAAGCCAAGAAGAGCAGACCAAAATCCAGAAACACTGGCCCTGTTCTGAGAGCAGTCAGAAGCCCCAGGCTGCTGGTGTGGAGTGAGTACAGGGAGCTGCCTTGCAGAGCACAGGGTCACAACAGGCATGTCAAGACGGGGAGCCTCAGTAAAGTACCCTAGGGGCCAGAGCTTCTGAAGAAAGTATGGGGGATTGTTTTATTTATTCTTTTTTTTTGCGTGTGTGGTACTGGGGTACCTGGAAGCCCTTCTACCTCCGGGCTACACTCCCAGACCTATTTTATACTTTTTATTTGTAAACAGGGTCTCTTAAGCCAGCGCAGCTGACTTCGAACCTGCGCCATCCTCCTGTCTCTGCCTCCCAAGAGCAGGGATTACAGGCTTGCGCCACCACGCCCGGCTAGGGGATTGTTTTAAAGGAGATCATGAGAAAGGTAAAATAAATGTGAGAAACTTCTGGGGGGAAAAAAAAACAACAATGCACATGCAAACAAAATTCAGTCCTGGTTCCTACTTGACCCAACAGCGGCACTGTGCATATAGTCCCAACAGTGTCAATGTTACTTAACCACATGGTAGGTGTACTGGGAGAATTGAGGTGTAGGAGTTATGGAATAGAACTGAATCCTCATCTGCATATATGGAGTAAAAAAAATGACGTATACATTTGATAAATCAAGAAATGACTTTATCGGTATATTATTTGGAGATATGAAAGTAAATCTCAGAAGACTGGCTGGCAGAGTTCAAAGCAGCCACTCTGTGGGGAGCTGTGCAGAGGCCGCAGAGGCAGCCCCGCCCTCATTTGTCCTCAGACTTTTCATACAATTTGATTTTTTTAAACCATGCACATATTATTGGCTTGATTAACAGATAAAGACCTCGAATCAAAATGTAGTAAGTAGTAAGCAGTATGCTTTAAAAAAAAAAAAAAAGATTCAGACAACCCAGAGCCAGAGGTTGGGCAGCGGTTAAGAGGACCGGCGCCTGATCACCAGCGGGCCTCAGGGTCACTGGGGCCGCGTGCTCAAGAGGCACTGCGGGTGATGCTCAGGCTGGTGGCCCGGCCACCGGAGCCCCGCGACCCGGCCACACACCCGGACTTCGCCTGGCAGCAATGCGGGGCCGCTTTAATGCTTAAGAAGTAAACCAACCGGTAAGACTGATTTGGAAATGCCCCTTGACTCCTTGACCGCAGTAAATCTGAAAGCTGGTTCTAAAAGGGCCAGGCGTGGAGTAGGGAAATCCATAAGGGAGAATAGAAGGATCTGAACCATGATATTGATAAGGGATGGGAAGAGGCATATTTAAAAATTTAGAAGGTAACTGTGTGGCAAAATGTGAGTGCTTGTGTGGGCAGGATGAGGAGGAGGGAGGAGGCTCGCCTAGGAGAAGTGGGCAGAAGACACACAAGTTCACTAAATCGGGTAGAAGCAGCCAGGTGCAGTGGCGTGCACCAGTAATCCCAGTACTTGGGAGGATGAGACTGGAGAACCGCAGATTTGAGGCCAGCCTCAGCGACTGAGTGAGACCCTGTTTCAAACTAAAAAATAAAATAGGGCCGGGGATGTAGCTTAGAGGTAGAATGCCCTGGGTTCAATCCCCCCGACCTCCCCTCTCACACACATACGCACAGAGAGGTTTAGTGGTTGAGATGCGAGGTTCCGTGTGGAGGTGCTCTAAGGGAAACCAAGCGGGTGCTGTCGGGGGTACACACTGGGTGCCCTGGGGACAAGGTCAGTCCTGGGGCCCTAGACACGGAAGACGTCGGTGTGCACTGGGAAACGGAGACAACGGCCCGGAGAGCAGCTGGTGGGAAAAGAATGAGCCTAGAGGAAAACTCTGGATTTTAGCGTTTAAATGGCAGGCTAATCTTTCCTACGTAAAGCTGAGCATTGTTTCATGTGTTTGTGGGTCATTTTTATTTCCTCTTCTGTGAAATACCTATTTTGTGTTTTGATTATTCTTCGGTTTCTATCTGTTTCAAATCCAAACCATTGATTGTCTAGCGTAACAACGAAACGAGGGAAGAATTCCCACTGGAGCAAGGAACAGTGGAAGTATTAATTAAAGCAGTTAAGTAAGAAAAAGAAATGAAGTGCCAGAGTAGGGAGCAAAATTGCCTCCGTAATGCAAAATGATGCGATTGCATAACTCGAAAACCCCAGAGGATCTACAGAAAAAATGCAGATAGAAAGACTTCCGTAAGATCGCTGATAGGAAATGCAGCCGGCGAGTTAAGAGCATCCCCATATAAAACAGCAAGCAGTTCTAAAATACAGTGGGAGGGGAAGCCAACTGCGATAGCAATAAATACGCAAGGTCCACGTGAAACAGTTAAAAGCATTAATGAGGAATGACAGAAGAACTTACAAAATGAAAATTTAAAACCTCCCTCCTGAATTGGACACTCTTATCCCAGGTATTATAAAGATGTTAATCCTTCGTAAATTATAATTTTAACTTAATTACCTAGAAACCTTTTTTTTTTCATGGAACCAAATTTATTCTCAAGTTCATATAGAGAAGTAAGTGTGCAGCCAGGGATGGTGGCGCATGCCTGCAAACTTGGGAGGCTGAGAAAAGAGGATCACAGGTTTGAGGCCTGCCTCAGCCACTTAATGAGTCCCTGTTTCAAAATTTAAAAAAAATTAAAGAAGAATAGAGGTGTAGCTCGGAGGTAGAATGCCCCTGGGTTCCATTTACCATACCAAAAAATAAAAATAAAAATAAATAAATAAACAAATATATATATAAATATGCAGTTATCCTGGAAATTCTTTGAGAAGATTCATAAAAAGGGACCAACTCTACCCTATATAAAACTCAAAGTGGAGAAGTAATGGAGAATATTCAGCAATAGAATGTAATAAAGAGCTCAGAAACTGACACGAATTAACATAGGAGTTCAGTATATATGAAACAGCATTTACATCAGTGAAGGGAAAATAGATTGTTCAATATATGGGCTAGAACAACTGGGACATATCTAAGACGAAAGGCGATCCTCATTTCACTCTTTAAATCAAAGTATGGAGAAAATATTTAAAGGTTAAGTCGCCGGGCGTGGTGGCGCACGCTTGTAATCCCCGCGCTCGGGAGGCGGAGACAGGAGGATCGCGCAGGTTAGAAACCAGCCTCAGCTGCTTAGTGAGAGCCTGTTTCCAAATAAAGTATAAAATAGGTCTGGGAGTGTAGCCTGGAGGTAAAAGGCCCCTGGTTTTCATCCCCAGTACCACCACCAAAAAAAAAAAAAGGTGAAGTCATAAATGTACTAGAAGAAAACATAAAAGATCATATATGTATATAAAATTTATTTGGATAAATTTATACAAAACAAATTTAATTGTATAAATTTGTTTATACAAACACACACACACACACATATATGATTTTGGAATATGGGAGAACCCTATTCTCTTGAAGCTCATAACAAAAGAACAGTTAAGTCAGCTATATAAAAATAACACTTCTACCTTGGGAAAAATCGCATATAACCAAGGTCAAGCCAATGATAAATTGTGAAAAGATAGTTGCAAACATTTATGACAGATAAATGCCCACTTATTTTTATATAAAGAGTCACTGTAAATCAATACAAAAATTTAGAAATGGGTGAAGTGCAAATAAAGCTCACAGATTAAAAAACCAATTGCATTTCCGGGAAGATGGCGACCGAGAAAAGCGGGGCTTAAGAGTCCCGCTAACAACCAATCTCCATTACCACAAAAAGAGCGCCTTTCATAGCCAGAAAACACCATCACCAGAAAAACAAAAAAACCACCAGGCTCCAGAGAGAAAGCGGACTGAGAACAGAGCTCAGGGCCACAGAGGAGACACACGCGCCCGAGGACGCGGCAGCAGCGCCATATTGCCGGCGGCAGCGGCGAACTCAGCGGACGGCTACAGCAAGCCGAGGTGAGCCGATGCGGAACAGCCAGGCGGGATCTTTCGGCGCAGACAGCATTTAAAGCTCCCAGTGGCTGAGCTCAGCACACGCTGCAGGGATTCAGAGTAGAAATCAAAACCAGAGAAGAAAAAAAACGCCAGCCTCATGGCCGAGGGCGTGGCAGAGGCGCCATATTGCCACCGGCGGCAGCAGCAGCAGTGAATTCACCGAGTCCAGTACAGCTACATCTACGTATTCAAGAACAGTGAGTCAAATTGCGGGCCACAGAGGAGAAATCCCAGTATTGTGCCTCCTGGGACTTGACCCAGTGAGGGAGTGGTGGTGGCAGAGATATCACACCATAGGAGAGCGTGCAACCTGGCACCCCCCATAGTTTAAAGCAGCCTCTATCGACTCCCTGGGTCGGAGACTCTGTGATACAACCCAGTAAAGGAGTAGTAGGGTCTGAGATAATACAGACTCGAGATCCAGAGCACCTTAAGTGAAGCCATAGTGACCCAAGGGAAGAACCCAGAGAAGGCACAAACCTCCGAAATCATGGGAAAGAGGAATAACACTGAAGTAAAGAATGTGCACAACCCCACAACATCAGAACCTGATAAAACAGAAAATCAGAGATTTCTAGAAGATCAAATCAGGAAAATAACTGTAGAAATAATAGAGGTGCTTCGAAAAGAACTCAGAGAGAGCCAAAAAGAGATAAAGGATGCAATTAATGAAGTAAATGCCTCAATTCAAAGCACAAACAACCGATTAGACCACATGGAGAACAGAATCTCGCTCTTAGAAGATGAGCAATCCAAAAATGAATGCATAGTTTCTAATCTAGAAAAAGATATCCAACAGCAGGAATCTGACATTGAAGAAATATGGGCCCATCTTAAGAGAGCTAACCTAAGAATAATTGGAATAGAGGAGGGAAAAGAAAGTGATACCAAAGGGATCAACAATCTCTTCAAGGAAGTAATAGCAGAAAATTTTCCAAATATAGAGCAAGAGGTTGATACACAGATCCAGGAAACTTATAGAACTCCCTTTAGACAGGATCCGAGAAGAGGATCCCCACGCCATATAATTGTCAAAATGACCAATGTGGAAGCCAAGCAGAGAATCTTAAAGGCAACAAAAACAAAGGGCCAAGTGACATTCAGAGGCAAACCAATTAGAATCACTCCAGACTTCCCAAACCAAGTCATGAGAGCCAGAAGGGCTTGGAGTAACATATTCCAAACTCTGAAAGAAAACAACTTCCAGCCAAAAATTTCCTATCCAGCAAAACTTTCTATCAAATTAGATGGAGAAATAAGAAGCTTCCATGACAAACAGAAACTGAAGGAATTTATGTCTTCAAAACCAGCGCTAGAGAAAATACTCAAAGAGATTAACTACAAAGAAGAAATAGGTAACACTCACCAGAACCAGAGAAACAAGAGTTTCCATCCAACAGACAACTAAGATTGGTTATCTGTGGAGATTCATTATTTATGTTAGTCTTTTACCTATCTCTAAATTGTATTGTTTGCCTTTATTGTTGTTAATTTTTAGGATTTCTAGTTGGAATATTAATATACCTTCAGATATAGCATTTGGAAATATTTTATCCAATTCTATTAGTAACTTTTAACTCTGTTTACATTGTCTTTGGATATACAATATTTTCTTTTATTTTTTAGGGAGTTTGTATATTCTTCTGTTGCCTGTGCCATTGAAATCATATCCAAGAAATCACTGCCAATTTCAATGTTGTGAGGTTTTATGACCCAGATTTTCTCCTAAAAAGTTTATAGTCTTAAGATTTATATTTAGGTCTTTTATCTAGTTTGAGTTAATACTTGTATGTGGGATTAGGTAAGGGTCCAATTTTATTCTTTTCCATGTAATTATTATTTTTCAACAATATTTAGTTAAAAGATTATTATTTCCACCACCAAATCTTCGTGGAAACCTTGTCAAAAATAACCTGACAATATAGGGAAGAAGTTAGCTCTAGGCTTGTATTTAACTCCAATGGTCTATATATCTGCCTTTAGAACAGTACTACACTGTTTCAATTATTGTAGCTTTATATGGTTTGAAATCAGAAAATATACATCTTCTAGCTTTGTTTTTGCTTCGAGATTGTTTTGGGTATCTAGAGTCCATATTCCATATCAGGATAGATTTTTTTTTCTGAAAAATAAATATATGATAGTTTCACCTAAAAAAAAGAAAAAAATATTCTCTGGTAAGAAAGAAAGCAAAAAGAAATATTGAAATCTTATCTTTAAGTCATCAAAAGCTTGGTATCAGACAAATGAAACTGTTATGTGAGATTATCATTTTTAATTTTGGATAAATTGCTATAATACTAGATGTCAACCACTAAGCCAAGCATGGGAGGGAGGGATGGGGAGAGAATGGGGTGGGGATCGGGTGGGGGCTGACTGGGCGATGTGTGCATGTATGTCTACAAAAGTTTGTATCCCACTATGATGTATGAATACAGTGCACCAATAAAATAAAATTAAAAAAAAAAAAACCAATTGCATGCTGGGTGTGGAGGCACACGCTTGTAATCCCAGTACTTGGGAGGCTGAGACTGGAGGATTCCAGGTTTGCAGCCAGCCACAGCTACTTAGTGAGGGCCTCTGCAACTTAGTGAGAACTTGCTTTAAATATTAAAAAAAAAAAAAATAGGACTGGGGGTGTAGCCTGGAGGTAGGATGCCCCTGAGTTAAAAAAAACAAACAACTCAGCAAAGATCAAAAAGTTTCATAGAATATTGGCAAGAATGTGGGGAAAATTTTATTTGTATAAATATTTTTTTGTGGTACTGTGGGTGGAACCCAGGGGCTTTTCTACCTCCCAGCTGTACTCCAGGACCTATTTTATACTTTATTTGGAAACAGAGTCTCACTCGGTTGCTGAGAGCCTCACTAAGTAGCTGAGGCTGGCTTCGAACCTGTGTGATCCTCCTGTCTCAGTCTCCCAAGTGCTGGGATTACAAGCGTGCGCCACCACGACCGATTATTTGTATGAATTTATACAAAACAAATTTATTTTTTATTATAAAAAATAATTAACAAATTTTAAAAAATTAACAAATTTATTGTTTTATACAAATTTATACTAATTTGTATAAACAAGATCTGTCACGTGGAAACAGCAAAAACAGAGCATTGTGTGGAGCATGCTGTCTACCAAACTGAGTTAAAAAGTCATATATAGAATATCTTTAGAAGAACACACCAGATACGCGTCTCTTTTCTGCTTCACCCCTTCCTCCCTTTCCTCCCTTTAAAAATATAGTTTTATTTTTCTAATTATAAAAGTAATGCTGTATTTGTGCCTCATTTTAAAAAGATTCTGAAAACATAGGAGATTTTAAAGAAAGCAAAGGTCACCTTCAATTGTATAACCTACAGAAGAATGACATTAACATTTTGATGTACATTCTTCTAGATATTTTTTCCTGATACATCTCTTTTTTTGGGGGGGTCAGTACTGGGGATTGAGCCCAGGGGCATTCTACCACCAAGCTATACTCCCAGCCCTGTTTTTTATTTCTTATTTTGTAGAGGGCCTCACTAAGTAGCTGAGGCTGGCTGCAAACCTGCGATCCTCCTGTCTCAGCCTCCCAAATGCTGGGATTACAAGCGTGCGCCACCAGTTTCACTGCTATGTATGGGGAGGGAGGAGGAGGAATGGGATGGATGCTGAGGAAAATGCACTAAGAGTTGTGTGTTTGTGTGTTTGTGTGTTTGTATCACACTGAACCTCTGTGCACTAATAAAATTATCTTTAAAAATTAATGATACAGCCAGGCATGATGGCGCACGCTTGTAATCCCAGCATTCGGGAGGCTGAGATGGGAGGATTGCGGTTCGCAGCCAGCCTCAGCTACTTAGTGAGGCCCTCTACAACTCAGTGAGACCTTGTCTCAAAATAAAGAATAAAAAATAGGGCAGGGGGTATAGCTCGGAGGTCAAATGACCCTGGGTTCCATCCCCAGACCTGCAAAAGTAAATAAATAAATAAGTAAATAAATAAATAAATAATGACCCAAGCCAGGCATGGTGGCACATGCTTATAATCTCAGTACTTCTGAGGCTGAGAGAGGAGGATCGCAGGTTCATAGCCAGCCTCAGCTATTAGTGAGGCTCTCAGCAACTTAGTGAGACCCTGTTTCAAAACAAAAGATATAAAGGACTGGAGATAGCTGGGTGTGGTGACACATACTTCTAACCCCAGTACTTGGGGGGCTGAGACAAGAGGATCACAGGCTCATGGCCAGCCTCAGCTACTTAGTGAGGCCCTCTGCAATTTAGTCAACTTAGTGAGACCCTGTACTGACATAATCAAAAGTAGAGCTGGGAGCATTGCTTGGAGGTAGAATGGCCCTGGGTTCAATCCCAGTACTGTAAAAAAAAAAAAAAAAAAAAAAAAAAGTAATGATTCGAGCTAGACATGGTGGTGCACACTTGTAATCCTAGTATACTAGTACTTGGGAGGCTAAGATTGGAGGATCACAGGTTCAAGGATGGTCTCAGGTCTTTAATGAGGCTTTCAGCAACCTAGTGAGACCCTGTTTCTAAATAAGAAATAAAATCTGTCTGGGGATGGAGCTTGGAGGTAGAATGCCTCTGGGTTTAATTTCCAGTAAAACACACACACACACACACACACACACACACACACACACACATACACTGATGGTCCAGAATATAAGAATATTTTAGAGGCTCTTAATATACACAGGCAATTTGTCCTTAAAAGACTTGGGACAGTTTCCCCCTGCCCATATATGGGAGGTTTACCCATTTCTCCATACTTTCACTTGTCTTAATCATTACCATTCTTATTAATCTTTGCTATTAGAGGTTGAAAAATTAAATCTCATTTTTAAAAAAGAACTGCATTTATCTGATTGCTCTTGAGGCTGAACATTCGTAAGGGCAATTTGTACCTTGAGGACATGTAACTTGGTATGTCCTATTGCAAGTGTTTTTAGTGGGGACTTTTTGTTCATATGATATTTAAAACTTTCTATTGTGGAAAACTTCAAGCATTTAAAGGAAGTCAGAATAGTATAATAAACTCCCACACATCCACCACAATCCCCAACCATTAGTAACACAATTTCGTTTCATCTATAACCCTCCCAACTTTCCCCCTATTATTTTGAAGCAAATCCGAGACAGCCTATCATTTTTTCCTATAAATATCATCTTCCTGTAAACATTTCTGTTGTATAGTATCGTTGACATATGGAAATTTTTTATGTTTCAGTAAATCAAATCAAGCCCAAAGAAACTGTCTTTATGTTACCCCAGCAGCATTTCCTGAATAGCACATTCTTTCCCCTGCGGACTTGAAATGCCAATTGGATTTCCTGTTCTGCTCCTTTGATCTGTCTGTTTACTCTGACACCAGGACCTTACTGCAGCAATCACTATGGGTTTAAAATATTTTTTCATATTTGATATGACAAGTGTGCCCCGCTCCAATTCCAACTTTTTTTCTCCAAATTTTATGAATTTCCTCACACCTCCTCATCTAGATTAACATTAGGAACCATTTAATCAAGTTCTACTGAAAACTCAATTGAGATTTTCATGGCCATGATGGAAAGGGTATGGATGAATCTGGGGAAGATTGACATTTTTATAATCTCAGGGCTTCCTGACTTGAAGCAAGTTTCGGCCTCTCACTGACCTGAATTGTTATGGAAAGTGTGAGCTTTTCTTTGTGAGGACCTGCACTCTGCTTGTTAGCCTTCTTCCTTATTTTTAATTCATTAATTAATTAATTTGCAGTGCTGGGAATTGAACTCAGGGCCTGTGTACGAACTACATGCTCAGCCCAATCTCCTGATATTTTGTTTTATTTTATTTTTTTATTTTTGTGGTACTGGGGGTGGAACCCAGGAAGCATTCTACCTCCAAGCTACACCTCCAGCCCCATTTTTTATTCTTTCTTTCTTTCTTTCTTTCTTTCTTTCTTTCTTTATTTATTTTTTGTGGTACTGGGGTTCCTGGAAGCCCTTCTACCTCTGGGCTACACTCCCAGACCTATTTTTACATTTTCATTTTGGCAACAGGGTCTCCTAAGCCAGAGCGCGCAGCTGGCTTCGAACCTGCGCGATCCTCCTGTCTCTGCCTCCCAAGCGCGGGGATTACAAGCGTGCGCCACCACGCCTAGCTTCCCAACCCTATTTATTATTCTTTATTTTGAAACAGGGTCTCACTGAGTTGCAAAGGGCCTCACTAAGTAGCTGAGGCTGTTTGTGAGCCACGATCCTCCTGTCTCGGCCTCCAAGATGCTGAGATTACAAGCGTGCGCTACCATGCCTGGTTTAATGTTTTATTTTGAAACAGGGGTCTTCCTAAGTTGCAGAGGGTCTCACTAGGTTGCTGAGGTTATCCTCTAACCTGTAATCCTCCTGTCTCCTCCTCCCAAGGACTGAGATTGCAGGTGTGTGCCACTGCACCTGGCTGAATGAGATCCTTTTTTTACTATTGCATTTTCTAGCCAGTTGTTGCCACTAAATAGGAGAGCTTAATAACATTTTCAATATTTCTTTTGGAGCTGCCTGACTTTTTTAACTCTCTTGTTTATTAGAATAATTTTCACTTGATCTTTGGGCTTTCTATGGAGTCAATCAAGGTTTTTACTCTTCCTTTTCATTTTCTATAATGATCACATTAACTACACTGTATTTCCAAACAATATAGTATTTCCTGGCCACGGTAATCAAGGGCGCCCTGTGCGCTTAGAAGAATGGCGTTTCATCTTCAGAAATGGCATTGGCTCCTGACTGAGACATGTTCTTTATCCTGCTTTAGAATTAGCTCTCTATTTCTAGTTTACTAAGAGAGCTTAAAAAATAAGCGCATCAGATTTTATCAAATGTCTTTTGGGCATCTCTCAAATGGTCATATCATTTTTTACTTTAATCTATTCATGTGATAAATTGTATTAATAGATTTCCTCACGTTGACAGCCACGGTACTGACGGACTAAATGTCACTTTATCATTGATGTTATTATTTTTATTACTCTTCTGCCAGATTCTGTTTGTAATATTTTATTTTCGTTCCCATTAGTGTTGGTGTATGAGAGAACAGATTACTCTTTCAAAGAGCTTAGCTGATATCCTCTACGTTCCCTAGGGATACCAGTGGAACTCCAGGTAATGGAGGGGAAATACCAGCAAAGCTTGAATGGAAAGATAGGGGAGGAGGAAGACTGAACTTGATTAATGAGGGTCTATATCCGAATATATGTAAAATTATGAATATGGCATGGTTACCCTGGACAATCATTGGTGGGAGGGGGGAAGGGAAAACAGGGGCAGGGGGTGAGAGGGCACCAAGTATAGTTTAAATGTATACCAATTATGTTCAATAAAAAAAATTAAATTAAAAAAAAAAGAGCTTAGCTGAGAACGGGAGGCAAGGAGACGGCCAAAGCTCCAGAGGGCTGCGGAGTTAAGGAAACGCACATTTTGAGCATAATCATGGGCTTCGGGAAGGCTGCTGGGAGAGGGGAGGAAGTTGAGACCCAAGAGGCCAGCGAGGTGCCAGGGAGGGAGGCAGAGGGACAGCACTCCGCAGCACGGTGGTTGTCCTCCCGGTGACACAGGGCAGCCCACTGAGCTGGAGGAGGTTCCAGCTCGCCGCCTCCGTGGCCATATGGACGGAGGACGTAATTCCTTGCAGCTTGCAGGTGAGGGCTAGAGGCAAGTTATGGAAGTTGGAAACGGTTGCTGAGAGAAGTGGGGACAACTTGGATGGCATCTGTTCACAAGATTATGTGGGTTTTTTTGTTGTTGTTTTTGGGGGTCTATAGATGAGACCCAGGGATAATTGACCTCTGAGGTACATGCCCTGCCCTATTTTTTATTTTTTATTTTGAAACAGGGTCTCACTAAGTGGCAGAGGGCCTCACCAGGTAGCTGAGGCTGCCCGTTGAACGTTGAACCCTGATCCTCTGGTCTCAGCCTCCGGAATGCTGGGATTACACGCGTGCGCCACCACGCCCGGCTAAGATTATGTTTTCCAGGAGTGGAAAAGGAGCGTGGGCAGCCGGGGTTAGGGTTTGGACGATGATCATGGGAGGCCGACTCTGAGGCCGGACACACACCACACACGGGCTGCTCGCTCGCCGAGAGATGATCGTATTTTGCCTTTGTTTTCTATTTTGCACCTTCAGGCAAAATTTTCCATTTTTGTCCTGTCAGAAAACAAATAGGACGCACCCTGGCTTCAGCTACATCACTTATGTAACAGATTTCACGCTCTGCGGCCTCCTCGACAGTTCCAGAAGGCCTGTGCTCTTGGGATGCTCTGCTGGGGCCAGCGAGGGTGCTCCGGCGCGGGGGCCCTATGGGGCACCGACCCCCACGCTGCACTTGAGGAGTGGAGGGTGGTTCCGCCTGCTACTTTTCCTTCCTTCTTTGTTTTCCACGATATTGCCTTCCCACAACCTGCACCCCACCAGAGCCCCCTCACCACTCACCCTTCTCAGCTGCCCTCGCCGCCTCTGCCTCCCTTCCCGTCACCAGAAACTTCTAGATAAAGCAACCCTCCGGCTCCTGTCACCTTGCCTGTCCCCCTCCTCAGCTCCTGGCTGTGGGTTTCCCAGAGGCAGCCCCGTCTTCCCTCAGAGCCCTCTGCTGCTCCTCCCAGGCGACGCCTCTCCTTCCGTGCCCCTCCTCTCCCCTGTCCCCTCGGCTTCCTCCCCTCTTCCTCTCCCCCCCCCCCACCAGGTGCCCTATACCCTCCCCTCTGTGACCCTGGGTGCCCAGCAACCTGGCCCTGGCCCCCCTGGGCCCTCTACTCAGCTCCTCAGCTCCTCCACCCTGGACTCAGTTGCTCTGGGAGCCCTGCCTCCCCTGGGCCTGGGTCTGGATAGCTCTCCCTGCCCTCCAACTCTACGCATGCACATGACGATTTAGCATTTCCTCCTGCCCCCAATCAGCTCCTTCCAGTGGTTAATCTTTGCGCTAATGCCTGTCCTTGCAGGCAGTCACCGCTGTGGAAATCTGGCCTTGGCCCCTGCCTGCCATCCCTCACTAACTAGCCTTGCTCTCCTCCACCCACCAAGCTTTTCTCCTTTTTGTACATTTTATTTTGATTGACACATAATAACTGAACATGTTTATGGAGTAGAGTGCGATGTTTTGATATATGTATACCTTGTATAATGATCAAATCTGGGCAACAGTATATCCATCTTTCCCTCATTTATCATTGTAACGTTTCAAAATAGCTACAATAGGGGCTTTTTGAATATTCACGGTGCTTTTCTGTTCCCTCCTAACTGTTACACATCATTACCTAAAAGTAATTATAAAGTTAATTTTTTTCTCATGGCAAATAATACATGCTCATGGTAGAAAATTTGAAAAATAGAGATAAAGACAAAGCGAAAATAAAAAAGAAGAAAAATGAAAGCGTCCACAATTCCACCAGAGATAATCACTGTTAATATTGAGAACAGCCTTTCCATTTATATCTAGCCAGCTGTCTCGATCTCCATATTTAATTCTTTTAACTTAAAGCAATCTATTCAAACTGTTTAGTAACCGGGAGTTTTAAAAAGACTTTTATTGGTGCATCATTGTCTCCCATTGTAACGTAGTTCACAGGGATAGTGTTCACAGGCAGTCGGTGGGCTCCCCCGGGTCCTTCCCCACTCCCCCCTTCCCCATACAGGGTATTGAGATTGGCGTTGGTGTCTCACATTTGTATACACTGTGTGTGTGTGTGTGTGTGTGTGTGTGTGTGTGTGTGTTACCAGTGATGAAACCCAGGGGGCATTCTACCTCCAAGCTACATCCCCAGCCCTATTTTTGTCTTTATTTTGAAACAGGGGCACACCGAGTAAGCTGAGGCTGTCCTCCTGTCTCAGCCTCCCAGATGCTGGGATACTTTCAATGGACGTGACTCCTTCATTGGCCGTCCCTCTCCTCACCCCTTCTCCCTAGACCACCTCCCTGGCTCCACTGGGGTCTCTCCTCCGTTCTGTACGGTGCCTCTGGTATCCTGATTACTCTCCAGCTTCTGCACATAAGAAAAACCCTTCATTTTCTGTGACTGGCTGATCTCACAGCATGATGTTTCCCAGATCTGTCCATTTCCCTGCCAATGACAGAATTTTGTTGTTCTTGATTGCTGAGTAGAATTCCATTGTGTGTATATCCCATAATTTTGTAATCATTCATCTGTTGATGGACACCTAGGTTGGTTCCATAATTTGGCTATTGTGAATTGTGCTGCTATAAACTTAGATATCTACATATTACTATGATTCTCTGATTTCAGTCCCTCTGGAAAGATATCCAGGAGTGGTATAGCTGGATGCCATGATGGATCCATTCCCGATTTCCTGAAGAATCTCCGCACTGATCTCCATAGCAGCTGAACTAATTTGCCATCCCACCAACAGCGTAGACGAATTCCAGTTTCCCCACATTTATTGTTGTGTTCGTGATGATTGCCATCCTGATTGGGGTTAGATGGAATCTCAGTGTAGTTTTGATTTGCATCTCTCTGATTGCTAAGGATGCTGAACATTTTTTCATGTATTTATTGGCCATTTGTATTTCTTCTTTCGTGAAGAGTCTATATAGTTCAATTGCCCACCTCTCTCTCTCCCTCTCTCTTCCTCTCTCTCTCCCTCTCTCCCTCTCTCTCTCCCTCTCTCTTCCTCTCTCTCTCTCTCTTCCTCTCTCTCTCTCCCTCTCTCCCTCTCTCTCTCCCTCTCTTTTCCTCTCTCTCTCCCTCTCTCTTCCTCTCTCTCTCTCTCTCTCCTCTCTCTCTCTCTCTCTCTCTCTCTCTCTCTCTCTCTCTCTCCTCTCTCTCTCTCCTCTCTCTCTCTCTCTCTCTCTCTCTCTCTCTCTCTCTCTCTCTCTCTCTCTCTCTCTCTCTCTCTCTCTCTGTGTGTGTGTGTGTGTGTGTAACTGGGGATTGAACGTAGAAGCATTCTACCTACAAGATACATCCCCACCCCAATTTTTTATTCTTTATTTTGAAATAGGGTTTCACTAAATTACAGAGGGCCTCACTAAGTAGCTGAGGCTGGCCTTAAACCTGCATTCCTCCAGTTTCACTCTCCCAAGCACTGAAATTATAAGCATGTGTTACTATGCCTGGCTCAACTGCCCACTTCTTGACTGGGTTTTTTTTTTTTTTTTTTTTTTTAACTGTTGAGTCCTTTTTTGGGGGAAGGTGCTAGGGATGGAACCCAGGGAGCATTCTACCTCTGAGCTACCCAGTCCTATTTTTTGTTTTTCTGTTTTATTTTTAAACAAGGTCTTGCTATGTTGGAGAGAGCCTCACTAAGCAGCTGAGGCTGGCCTCGAGCCTGCTATCCTACTGTCTCAGCCTCCCAAGTACTGGGATTACAAGTGAGGGCCACCACACCCAGCTGTTGAGTCTTTTAAGTACTTTGTATATTCTAGATATTAGTTCTCCATAAGTGGAATAACGGGCAAAGATCTTCTCCCATTCTATAGGTTCCCTTTTAGATTATTGATGGCTTTCTTTGAAGCAGAGCTTTTTAGTTTAATGTGATCTCATTTATTGATTATTGTTTTAATTTTCTGAGCTTTGGGGTCTTATTGAGGAAGTTTCTGCCTGTGCCTATATGTTGGAGTGTTGGACCTATGCCCTCTTTTAGTAGCTTCACAGTCTCTGACAGAATTTCCAGGACTTTAATCCATTTCAAGTTGACCCTTGTGCAGGGTGAGAGATAAGGATTTAATTCTATTTTTCTACAAAGAGATAACCAGTTTCCCCAACACCATTTATTGAAATGGCTGTCTTCTCTCCAACATATGCGCTTGGCACATTTGTCAAAAATCAATTAGCTGTAAGTGTGTGGATTGGTTTCTGTATCTTCTGTTCTGTTCCTTTGGTCTATGTGTCTATGTGCCAATGTCATGCGGTTTTTATTACTATAGCTCTGTAGTATAATTTGGGGTCAGGAATTGTGATGCCTCCTGCTTGGTTCTCGTTGCTGAGAATTGCTTTGGCTATTCTGGGTCATTTCTTTCTCCATATAGAATTTATGATGTTTTTCTAGGTCTGTGAAGAATGGCATTGCTATTCTGATAGGAATCGTATTGACTCTGTAGATCACTTTTGGTAGAATGGCTATTTTGATATGCAAATCCCACTGTAATCATGATATGAAACTACTCAAACGTTCTCAAAATTTCTGGCTCTCTCTCTCTCTCTCTCTCTCTCTCTCTCTCCCTCTCTCTCTCTCTCTTTCTCTCGGTACTAAGGTTAAACCCAAGGCATTCTCTTCTACCTCTGAGATACACCCTTTGCCCTATTTGCCCTATTTTTTGTTTGTTTGTTTTTATTTTGAAATAGGATTTTGTTAAGTTGTGGAAGGCGTTGCTAAATAGCTGAGGCTGGCCATGAACCTCTGATCTTCTGGTCTCCGACTTCTAAGTACTGGGATTACAGGTATGTACACCCATGCCCGGCTTGGTCTCTGCCCTCTCTTAATTCCTGGCCTCAGGCCACCACTGATCTCCTTTCTGTCATTGTGGTTTCACCCTTTTAAAAGTTTCTCTTTGCCGGTCGTGGTGGCGCACGCTTGTAATCCCCGCGCTTGGGAGGCGGAGACAGGAGGATCGCACAGATTTGAAGCCAGCCTCACTGGCTTAAGAGACCCTATTTCCAAATAAAAAAAATATAAAAGTAGGTCTGGGAGTGTAGTCCGGAGGTAGAAGGGTTCCATCCCCAGTATCACAAAAAAAAAAAAAAAAAATCTCATCAATTGAACCGTACAATAAATAGTATTTTATATCTGGCTTCTTTTGACTTAATGTAATGTTTTTGAGATTCCTTGTGCTAATCCACAGGATGCTAGAGATCAGATGCTTTCTTAATACATCAAGTCTGCCAGCTAAATATAATACTACTTTCCATAAAATATAGGAATCTATAACAGAATTATTCATGCGCGTTCAACCTTTGCGTGATTGTTGTCATATTTTACTTCTATACATGCTATATATTCAAAATTTGAAGATAGTTTAACAGTTGTCTTTAAAATGATTTAGATAGGAGAAAAGACCGTCTTTTATATCCACCCGTGTATCACTTCCATTCAGCTTGAAGAACTTTACGTGTGTGTGTGTGTGTGTGTGTGTGTGTGTGTGTCTGCTGGCAAATCATTCTCTTAGCTTTCATTTCTTGAAACTGTAATTCCTCACTTTTAAAAAATATTTTCACTGAATATAGGATTCAGAGTTGTTGACAGAGGTGAGTTTTTGGGGGAGGGGTCTTCTAACTCTTTAAAGATGTTCCATTGTCTCCTCCTCCTCCTCACTGTTTCCTCTGAGGAGTCAGCTGTAATTTGCAATGTTTAAGTATCTCCCTCCTCCCACTACCACTACCCACACTGTTGTTTTAAAATTTTTTCTCTTATGCCTTAATTTTCAGGATTTTAGTAATGAGGTGCCTACGTGTGTTTTTCTTTGTATTTACCCTGCTTGAAGTCTCCTGGGCTTCTGGGTCTTGAATGGATGCTTTTCAACATTAGGAAATTTTTGCCTAGTATTCCTGAAAATGTCATTTTCTGCTTAACTCTCTCCCTCTTTCTCTTCTTATTCTCCAATTATGTATGCTAGGTGACATGACATTGTCCCATGGGTCAGTGAACACTCATTTTTAAAAGCATTTTTTTTCCTTAAAATTAGATCATTTCTGTTGATCTATTTTCAAGATTCCTGACCATTTCTTCTCTAATATATTGAGTTATCCAGTATATTTTTAATTTTAGGTCTATAGTGTTCAGTTCTAGAGTTTCCATTGGATCTTTATTATAGTTTCCATTTTTTCTGCTAGAATTCCCACATCTCTTCCCTTACTATGTGAATTTTTTCTTTAAATGCCTGAACATATTTATAATCGCTGCTTAAAAGCCCATATCTACAAATGCTAACAACTTTCTTACTTGGTTCTGCTCTATTGGCTTACAACAACTATGAATCTATTTCTTTTTGTCATAGGTCACATTTTCCTGCTTCTTCTCGTGTCTAAAAACATTTTTACTATATGCTGGACATTGTGAATAATACATTATAGAAATATATATATAATGACACATAATATTTTCTTTCTTTAAAGAGTATTGAGAGTTGAGTATGGTGGCACATGCCTGTAATTCTAGTACTTGGGATTATTTTATTCACAGGTTTGAGACCAACCTCAGCAATTTATTGAGATGCTGTTTCAAATTAAAAAATAAAAAAGGGCTGGGGGTGTAGGTTGGAGGTAGAAGGTCCCTGGGTTCAATCCCCAATACCATAAATATGGAATAAAGTAAAATAAAGAATGTTGAATTTTGTTCTCATAGGCATAAAATTATAGGTGGGTCATCTTGATCCTAGCAGACTAAAGTTTTGCTGTGGTTTCCCCTCCCTCATCCTAGAGCAGCACTTACCTTAGGGCAGGGCTGTTTCCCCTCCCTCATCTGAGACTGGCAATTACCTTAGGGCATGGCTGTTACTCTTTGTGTGTGTGTGTGTGTGTGTGTGTGTGTCTGTGTGTGTGTGTGTGTGTGTGTGTGTGTGTGTGTGTGTGATACTGAGGTTCCTGGAAGCCCTTCTACCTCCTGGCTACACTCCAAGACCTATTTCATATTTTTATTTGGAAACAGGGTCTCTTAAGCCAGCACGGCTAGCTTAGAACCTGCGCGATCCTCCTGTCTCCGCCTCCCAAGCGCAGGGATTACAAGCGTGCGCCACCATGCCTTGGCTGTGCGCCACCATGCCTTGGCTGTTACTCTTAAGGTCTGGCCTTTTGGGGATCAGCTGAATGTTTGAACTACTTCCTGGATACTTACTTGCTGGACTGGAACTTTGTCTCCAGGCCCTGAATGAACCTTGGTAACTCTGTTTAGCCCTCACCCCACATCAGGCACTTTCCCTGGGCAGGGCAGCCCTGCCCTCAGCCTCACCCACCCCAAGCTTTTAGGTGCCACAGGCTCCCTTTCACACATCTGCAAACCAAGGTGTTCCTCTGTGTTACCAAATTTCCTCTTGTAAGGACACAATCAGATTGGATTAGTGCGCCCCCTAAGGACTTCCTTTTACCTTAATTACCTCTTTAAAGGCTTTACCTACAAATGCAGTCACATCCTGGCGTACTGGAGGTTAGCATTTCAATGTGAAGTCGGGGTGGACAGAATTCATCCTGTAACAGCACCTCTCCTGGCCCTCAAATTCTAGCCGGTGCAACAGCCATGCGCACTGATCTCTGCCATCTGAAAATGTCCCGGCAGACAATGTCTAAGGCAGATCTGGGCCTGACCTCATGTATTTCCCTTCTCTCAACAAGTGCAGTCCTGTTAAGCTGGAAACAGTTGCTTCGTATTGTTTTCTTGCTTCAGTCAGGAGAGCAAGTCCAGTGCCAATGGCTCTAACATGGCTCTCAGTAAAAGCCCGGCACTGGCTTTTTCCTGTTTAGTCCTAGCTCAGAGAATATACTCCCAAGGCCAAGTGGACTTTTCCTCGCGGTGTCTGTGATTTGTTTTTCTTTCCCTTATGCGACAGTGATGCTGTGACCCTCGGCAGACAGTTGGTATCTGTTGGCCGCGCTTGCCTCGAGCCCCCTCCCAGGGATGCCCTGGTCCCCCCTCCTATCGCTCTGGATTGAGACTGGGGGAAACATCTTCCCCTTCCCCTTTCTTGCTGCCTTTTCCTTCCATGGCTTCACTTATTGCCCTGGAAAGAAAGTCACATGTGAACTGGAGGTGGGTTTGGTGGGGAGATAAACAGAGTGACAGAGATGGGGACAGAAGGAAGAAGACGGAGACCTAAAGAAGGGAATCCAGGGATGAGCTGAGAGGCAGGAGGGGAGGCGGATGGGGCAGCAGGTGGATTTCCTTCAGGGCTTTGCATGGGCCCTAAGAGTCAGAACCTTGACTCCGGCAGGGCATGGTGGCACATGCTTGTAATCCCCGGGCTTGGGAGGTTGAGGCAGGAGGATCGCATGGGCTCAAAGCCAGCCTTAGCTACTTAGTGAGGCTCTCAGCAACTTAGTGAGACCCTGTTTCCAAATAAAGATAAAAAGGTCTGGGAGTATAGCCCAGAGGTAGAAAGCTTCTGAGTTCCACCCCCGGTACCACCCTCCCCCCAAAAAAAGAACCTTGACTCCCTTTTATTCACCCAGGATATTCCAGAGTTTAGGGGCCTGAGCTCACTTAGAGAAGAGAAGACCCGAGGTTATGTGTCAACTGTGGGGAGAAGGGGACCAGGAGTAACTTTCTGGGACCTGTCACATGCTTGTCCTGCAGCTACCCGCTGCCATATGAGGGATCACAGCCCAGCGAGCTGTGTCAATCACTAGAGGACATCTCGGCAGCCTTAGAAGAGGTTATAGGTGACAGGCTGATCTTGGACAATAAACATCTCTTCCATAGCAGACCACCTCCCTGACAGAGCTGGAAAACCAGTCAGACCCTCTGTTCTCTTTCTTTGTCCCCAGCATCCTTCAGGCCAGTTCTGTCTGCATTTGGTAGAATCAGCTCCCAGCTACCTGGCTGCAGTTCCCAGCTCCAGGACCACCTCTGAGGGCTCCTCTAGGAAAGTCCAACAGCACAACCCCCAAGACCACCAGCAGGCCGCAGGATGCTCACCGGCCATGCCACTGTAAGTAGCTTCTTGTCTCCTCCAAGCTCAGAGGATGGCGTATCCAGGCCCGGTCTGCACTTGGAGTGAGTAAGGGATTATGTGACTCTTGGGAAAAACCCCTTGTCCTTGGGTCAAACTCTGGAGAGCCCCAGCAAAGGGTCACAGCTTTTATATTTTGAGGCCTTTCTTCTACCACACAGACTATATTCCCTGATCCTTTGAGTTCAGTTGCAGGAGTGGGAGTGGGTGGTTGAATTTTCATTAGCATCAGAAAGAAAAAAAGCCAGGAAATTCTAAAGATATTAATAGAATGAGATTCTATACATGGCAATATTTCAATTCATATGCCACTCAGGGTATACAGCAGTTATTTTTATCTAAATTGTTTCCTGAACAAGAATAAGATTCAGATGTTAAATTAAACAACCGTTACTGTATTTAGTTTCATTTTTTGGCTAATGAAACCATGAAGACAATAAGCACTTATAATAGATCTGGAAAATATTGTTACTGAGCTGATAAAAAGAGTATAAATACTGGCCTATAAATTAGTAACAGTTGAATAAGAAATATTTCTATTTAAATATTAACTAAGGAAAATAATGAAGAAAATTATAAGGGATAACTTGTCACCAAGCAGGTGACAAATCAAGAAAGATGAAGCTAGAGACGAAAGATGTAGAAAAGTCACTCACCAGATGATGAAGCCACAATGTAAACATCTCCACTCTTTAAGGGGAGTTCAGTTATGTACAATATCTTGATGTGTTTTCTGTTGCTATAACAGAATGCCCGAGAGTGAGTAATTTACAAAGAAAAGAGGTTTACTTTGGCTCACAGTTCTGGGAATCTAAGAGCATGGTGCCAGCATCTTCTCAGCTTCTGGTGAGGGCCAGGTGCTGCCCCATGCATGATGGAAAGTGGAAGTGGTCATCTGTGGAAGACAGGGAGGGGAGAGGGAACTGACCTGCTTTATAACAACCCACTCTAGTCCGTTCCGCTCATCTGTTCCCAAGAGAACTAATCTAGTCTCAAGAGAAAGGCACTGATCCTTCTTTTGCGTGTGTGTGGAGGGGAGGGGATTCTAGGGATTGAGCCCAGAGGCATTCTACCTCTGAGCTACACTCCCAGCCTTATTTTATTTTTACTTTGAAAAAGGGTCTCCCTAGCTGGGCGTGGTGGCTCACGCTTGTAATACCCGCGCCTGGGAGGTGGAGACAGGAGGATCGTGCAGGTTCGAAGCTGGCCACGCTGGCTTAGGAGACCCTGTTTCCAAATAAAATATAAAATAGGTCTGGGAGTGTAGCCCGGAGGTAGAAGGGCTTCCAGGAACCCTAGTACCACCCAAAACAAAAAACAAAAAAAAAAAAAAAAGAAAAGAAAAAAAAGAAAAAGGGTCTCCCTTGATAAGAGTCTCCCTAATTGCTGGGGCTGTCCTTGAACCTGTGCTCTTCCTGTCTCACCCTCCCAAATATTGGGACTTCAGGCATGCACCACCATGCCCAGCTGCATTGATTCTTCTTAAAGGCCCTACCTCCCAACACAGCAATGTTGACAAATCATCAACGTGTGTTTTGGGGGGGACAAACCACATCCAAGCCCTAGCGTTAGGGCATAGACTGGATGCCCATTGGAAGAGACTCTCTCCCGGAGCTTTCTGGGTAGGGAGGGCCATTTGAAGTTACTAGCAATCACAGCAGGAACACATGATCGCTCCTGCAAAACCATTGCTGCAGGTGAGGAGTGCGGGCAGTGAGAAGCCACCTCTGAGTGACTGTACCATGGCACAGGCCAAGTCAGCACCTGCGCTGAGGCCTCCGCCCACCTGGCTAAAGACCCCAAGGCCTGTGTCCCCGGCCGCCCAGCCGCCTGTGCTCACAAGGCCTCTGTGTGCCTTACCTCGCTTACTCCCATAACCGGTCACTCCCCGGCCTCCCTCTGCATGATGCCCTCTTCCCAGTCCCATAGCATGACCGGGGAGCAGTGGACAGAGAGCACCCAGCCAGGAGCATGGGCCCTGTGCCCCGGAGTCACGGTTTAGATCTGGGCTGTTTGAGGAAGTGCCTGGGTCGACAGGGTGCTGGCTCAGCGAAGGATGAACCCACTGATGGCCGAGTGAACCCTGAGAGGTGGGACCTCGTCAGAGGAGGCAGTTCGCTGGGGTGTGCCCTGACAGGGTGTATCTTCTCCCCAGTGTGTGTGTGTGTCTCTCCCTCCCTCTTTCTTTCTCTTTCTTTCTCTTTCCCTCTCCCTCCACCCTCTCCTGGCTCCCTCGGTAGCTCTCCTCTACCCCTCCGCCATGATGTTCTACCCTCTGCAACTTAGTGAGACCCTGTTTCAAAATTAAAAAAATAAAAAATAGGGCTGGGGCCAGGCGTAGTGGTGCACGCTTGTAATCCCCGCGCTTGTGAGGCAGAGACAGGAGGATCGCGCAGGTTCAAAGCCAGCTGCGCTGGCTTAAGAGACCTGTTTCCAAATAAAAATATAAAAAATAGGTCTGGGAGTGTAGCCCAGAGGTAGAAGGGCTTCCAGGAACCCCAGTACCACACACTCAAAAAAATAGGGCTGGGGGTGGAGCTGGGAGGTAGAATGCCCCTGGTTCCATCCCCAATACTGCCCCCCCCCAAAAAAATAGGACTAGGGGAATAGCTCAAAGGTAGAATGCCCCTGCATCCCATCCCCGTCATCTCAGGCCCAGAGAAACGGAGTGGGCTGACTCTGAACTCAGACCTCTGAAACCATGAGCCAAACTAATCTTCCCTCCTCTAAGTCGTCCTCGTTGGCTACTTTGGTCACAGCGCCACAAAAAGCTAACACACTCTGCCCTGGCTGTGAAGAGTGGGCTGTTTAGGATGCGTTTCCCTGTAGACAGCCTGAATTAGCATGCTGGATCCACAGATGGCAGCCAGCTTCCTGCCTCCAGACCCCCTCCCTCCTTCTCTTCTTCCTCTCTTCCTTTTTCCCTTTTCCCTCTCTCCTTCCCTTCCTTGTATCCTTCATTTTCTTCCTTCTTTCCTCCCTCCTTCCCACCTTCTCTTCTGTAATTCCTTCCTTCCTCCATTCTATCAGCACTCTGAGCACCAGGTAGACAGCAGCTAACAAGACAGACAAGACTTCTGTCCTCAGGGATGCACTGTCCAGCGGGACAGACAGACATTAAACAAAAAGACAAACAAATCTCAGCAATGCATACATATTTGCAAAAGGAGATTAAGTGCTCTGCATGGGACTAACAGGATGGATTTAATTTGGGTGCTCGTGGAAGCTCTCGTAGCTGGAGTGATAATTAAGCTCCCTGCTGCAGGCGGAGAGGGAGGGACAGTGTTCCTGGCAGAGGGGACAGCAAGGGCAAAGGCCCCCGAGGCGAGCTTGGCGTGTTCAAGGAGCTGGAGGAATGCCAATGAGCGGGAGCACCAGGAGAGAGGGGAAGATTGACACAGGAGAAGCCCGGGGAGGAGGCAGCCGGTCATATGCGACTTCATTTTAAGAGTGGCAAGAAACCACTTAAGAATTTCTTAATATAAGCAGCTTTGCATTAGGAAAAAAAAAAAAAAGCAAACTGTCTGGATTGGAGGGGTCGGGGTGGGTGTGGAGTGACCAGGTAGGAGACCACTACAAGGTGCCAAGGGCGTGCTGGTCTTCCAGGGCCTGGGCCTGGCGAGGTAGAATCCAAGGGCATTAGCAGTTGCACCTTGAGACTCATTCCAAATGGGGCAGGGTGAGGGGCCCATTTGGAATGGGCGGAGGGGCCACGGTGGCCTCTAGGCTTGGGGAGGCTGGTGGCTCCCTCTCCTCTTTCTCTTTTGCAGGTCTTAAAAGCTCCTGTTTTACAATCCAGTTAGCGCCTGCCTTTGAGAGAGAGGCACTGAGGGCCAAGGCACCAGGCAGCAAGCGGAGCTGGGACAGGAGCCCAAGGGCTCCAGCCGGGCAAGGCGTCCACCCTTCGAGGTAATCTGGGCTCTTAGGTTCCCCTCACAGAGCAGAGGGTGGTCCTCAGACCACCATACCTCCTGACCCAGCCCGGTGTCGCGTGGCTCCGACAGCTGCCCTCTCCTGGGACAGTGGCCAGGAGTACTTCAGGAGGAGTCCGTGGTGCAGTCACCCCTAACCCTGCACGCCTCCCTTCCTCCTCGGGTTCTATTTCTGTCTCCTCTGCCCCTTTGCCCTTTAATATTACCTTCAAGTCCTGCACCTGAAGGGCTGACAGCGACCCTGTACCTCGTAGGTCCTCCACACGTTTTGTTTTTGTGGTACTGGGGGTGGAACCCAGGGACTTTTCTATCTCCAGGCTTTACTAGACCTATTTTGCATTTTATTTGGAAACAGGTTCTCACTAAGTTGATGAGAGCCTCACTAAGTAGCTGAGGCTGGCTTTGAACCTGTGCGATCCTCCTGTCTCAGCCTCCCAAGCACAGAGATTACAAGCATGTGCCACCACACCCAGCTTCTGCATGTTTTTAAAGTTGGACTGCCCATGGTACAGGATCCAACCACCTCACTTTCTTCCCCTAAGCCCGCCCCCCGTATCACAGTGACCCCTCCATCCGCCTCTCATGTGGGCTGCACCTTACTCCGCAGAGTTCTGCTGCCTGGGTCTCCCTTCCCTCCTGCCCATTACTGCTCATCAGAATTACTGCAGACCTCTATGCTCTACTGGCAGCCTCTCCCTCTTCCAGCCAACTTCACAAAATTCTCCCGTGCAGAGCCTCAGAGACTGCCATCGCCTGCTGGAGGACATGCAGACTCTTCCGCCTGGCCTGAAGACAAACTGGGCCACAGATTCTTTCTTTCCAGCCAGCTGCCTTCTCTCTCTCTTCTTCCCTTCCCACCCTACAAGCCACCCCGCCCCCTCCACCCACCCCAGTAAGTCCCTGCCTTGAGCCTTGTTTCTTCCACTGACGCCCTGACTACTTCCCCACACCCTGTTCCTCCCCCAATGGAGACTGTGTGCTGTGTTGGGGGTCTGGGGGAGCCAGGGGGCTCACCCTCCTG
The DNA here is from genome assembly GCF_963383645.1 of Muscardinus avellanarius. Lineage (NCBI taxonomy): Eukaryota > Metazoa > Chordata > Mammalia > Rodentia > Gliridae > Muscardinus > Muscardinus avellanarius. The sequence continues at coordinate 88,104,496 of NC_137795.1, forward strand.
AGCAGGTCCTGGATGCCTCTTTGAGCCCTTTGGGAAAAGCACGACACCAACTGCCCCATACCGAGCTCCGCAGGCCCAAAGGCAGATGCCCTCCATTCCACAAGCCCACAGTGTTGCTCCCTCCCTGGCCCAGGGGAGGCCGGTGAGACCCTCCTGGCGGGCTGGCTCGGGAGCTCTGAGGGAGCCTGGCTGGCCTCTTGTGTCGGGGAGCTGCCGGCCACTGGGTCTTGGGGCCGAGCTGCCACCTCGTGAAGTGGCTCTTTTAAGGTGGCAGGAGCGGTCGAGTCAGGCTGACCTAGTGGTGGCGTCTGCTGGAGGAGCCCAGAGGGAACCACCTGCAAGCTTGGTGTCCTTCCTCAGGTCTCATCCAATGATGGCATCTCCTTCTTGGGAGTTCTGAGGCTCTGGAGGGCCCCTGTGGGAACCGGGGTGCTGCTGCTAAGGAACCATGGGCACTGAAGACCCTGGGCCACGCTAGCTGACTAAACCCCGTTCTCAGTAGGGGGGCCCTATGGAGTCCTCCAAGGTAGAGGAGGAGCCCTCGCTGGGGGGCGCTACAGCTCTGCTCCTTCATCCCAGCCAGGTAAGACTGAGGTTGGTGTTGGTGTGAGCAATGGAGAGGCGATTACAGCTGGGCCCCTGCTGCCTGCTGGACCCCTGCTGCCCGCCTGCTCTCCGGGGCTTCTCATCTCTCTCCCCCTTCTTTCCCCAGGTCCTGGCTCTGCCTCCCTGACTCGGCCATAGGTACAAGCAGAGCCCTGGAGGGATGGCACCCTCCACTCCTGCCACGGCAGGGCTGCTGTCTCCTTTGGATCTTTTTGCGGTCTGGGCTTGCTGTTCCTTTCAACAGTAGTCAGGAAGCCCTTACCCCAAAAAGTATCTACGGGAGGCCTGGTCCACAAGGGAGACCCCCCAGGGCTCCAGGTAAGTCGCAACCAAACCTCAGACAATGAGGGAAACCGGCTGTCACGGAGCTGCCGAGTGACCTTAGGTCAACACTAAGGCTCTCTGTGACCCAGAGTTATGACACACCCTTAACCGTGTCCCAGTGGGTGAATTCTAGTTGGAGACTCTGCAGGTAAAGAAAGAAGGGGCCAGGGAGGGCCGCCTGGTGGGAGTAGGTGGCCCGGCTCCCCTAGATTCAGCCCTCCGTCTACACATGCCCTGCCTCTGAACTCCTTCTGGGGAATGGCCCTTTAAACACAGTGGACACTCCTGGCAGTGGACACTGCCACTGGATTACAGGTGTGTGCCACCATGCCTGATGGCGCAAACCTCTAATCCCAGTACTTGAGAGGCTGAGATAGGAGGATTACAGGTTCAAGACCAGTCTCGGCAACTTAGCGAGGCTCCCGGTAACCTAGCAAGACCCTGTTTCAAATTAAAAAAAAAAAAAACCCAAAAAGGGCCAGGGGTATATAGCTCAGAGCTAGAATGCCCCTGAGTTCAATCCCCAATACTGGGGGGGAAAAAAAAAACCCTGTTTTTCCTGCCCACTGGGTAGACATGAGACCCAAGATGGGCCTGGGGAATTGGAATCCTGTGCAGAGGGGAACAAGACTGGGAATGAAATGACTGACACCAATTGATCCTAGCAGCTGTGCGACACGATTAGGAGCTTCTGCTCCCTGGATGACTGAAAAGACTGGCATCTGCTCGTCCCTGGCCTGGGCCTTCCTCCTGGGAGCCACCCCCAAGTCCTCCAAATACAATCCTTGGTTGCTGAAGTTAAACAGTTAACGCTGCTGCTCACCTGGGATGCAGAGGTCTCCAGAGGGAGGCTGGGGAGGTTGTGGACCTTAGAAGAGGAGGAAGCGACAGGCCTGGGAAGCTCTGAGAGACCATCCTCAGGGAAGGTCCCCAGAGGACAGGGGGAAGAGCAGAGGGCAGGGGGTATCCACAACGGTAGGCTTAAGGCCCAAGGAAACTTCCCTAGAGCTGGGAAGCATACTGGGGGAAGGGAGAGAGGAGGACCTATATAATATGGGGGGATTTGAAATAAGGTGCACGGAACCCTCATTTTCTAAAGGGGCTCGAGGATGGGTTATGGCGACTTCAGGTGGCTGTGGATTCCCTGTCCCTCCTGCCAATGCCAGTTGGCTGGGGGGGGGTGCGTGGCCTCTGAGGCTGCGGAACAGGTCAGGATGGCCACACGGGCGTCCATCTCGTTTTCCACCCTTGAGAGGGGCTCTGTATGCCTTGGTGTCCTCTGGCCAGAAGAAGGCCAGGCTCAGGCATCCTCCTTGTCTGGATCCTCCCCCAGGCCCAAGGTGAAAGTCCTGGTCTCAGGCCTCCCCAGATCCTTTGTCTGTGACAGTTCTCCAGCAATAAGACACCTTGAGGTTTCATTCACCAGACACAAGTCTCTGGAGGCAATTCTCAGGCAATACAAGAGCTGGTGTGTGGCCCAGACTGAGTTCCAGGGTGCTGAGGCACCCTGAGTGGGGCTAGGGTTTTCTATAGAGGTTCCCGAGGGAGGGCTGGGTTTGTGGGTCAGAAGCAATGATTGTAGGTATGTGAGGCCAGTACAGGGAGACAAGCTGCAGGGTTGACTCCTGCCTGTGTCCACTGAAGCTCCTGCCCCTGAGGCTTCTCTGAGCTTCTAATCCCAACCCCGGGGCGCAGGTCTCCTCAGCAAGCAGGTGGGTCATGTGTGTGCGGCTCAAGGGCGGCATCGTGTGGTCATAATGGGGAAGTGCACTCGTAGCATTGGTTGTGTAAGGTCCCCGCTCAGCAAGTGTTGACCTGCTGTGCTGGGCTCTGCTCTGGACTGCTAGCATCTTTCCCAGTAGAGCTCAGGCCTGAGGGGGGGAAAGAAGGGGACTGGGAGGTTGGAGGGAGAGAATTCTGGGGGAGGAGGCGCCCTTTAGTGAGGATGTCCACAGCCTGCTCTCTCTAGAGTCTGGTCAGTTCTCAAAGTCGTTTTCTGGGCCAGCGTTCTGGGCGTTTGACTGTCCTTGGCCCTTCACCTGAGCATCTCAACCGTGCTACCTCCCGGGTCCTGTTCCCACCAAAGGACATTATTCAGAAAAGGCTCCTGCTTCCAGGGTTCATGGAAAGAACCTGCATTTCAGGTTCAGTCAGATTTGGGGTCAAATCCCAGATCCTCCCTGTATTAGCTGTCTGACATCAAGAAGTCCTTAACCTTCTCTGTCCTTCTGTATCCTCCTCATAAACCAGGAGTAATAATGCCTGCCTTACAAGGTCATGGGTTCTAGTCATTGAGATGATGCCAGTATAGTGAACGGTCCCTACCGTGGGGCTGGGAGGTGTCGGCCCTGGAGGGATCTGCTTGGCCACCCACATGTGGCTGTGCACATGGGCACATTTGGCTTTTGGTAGTCAGTTGTTTCAAACCAGCCATGGCTGCTTGCCAACTACTTCGCCACCCAGATGGACAGGAGGTATGCTGAGAGCCCTCCTGTGTGTGACTAGGACTAAGGGCACCATGGGAAGGGGGCCTCAGGGAGCAGGGAGAGAGCCCACCCAGGCAGGAAGACTTGAAGGCAGAGGAAGCTGTCTCCTGAAGATTATTAGAGATGCAAATTGGGTAGCTGGGCGTGGTGGCTCACACTTGTAATCCCCGCATTTGGGAGTCTGAGACAGGAGGATCAGCTGTTCCAGGACAGCCTCAGCTACTACTTAGTGAGGCCCTTTGCAACCTTGTTGTTTTTTTTTTTTTTCTTTTTTGGTGGTACTGGGGTTGGAACCCAGGGGCATTCTACCTCTGAGCTACACCCCCAGCCCTATTTTTTATTCATTATTTTGAAACAGAGTCGCATTAAGTTGCAAAGGGCCTCACCAAGTAGCAGAGGCTGCCGGCGAACCATGATCCTCCTGTCTCAGCCTCCCAAAAGGAGCCCGCCTGGCGAACCTGTTTCAAAATAAAGAATAAAAAATAGGGCTGATGGTGTAGCTCAGAGGTAGAATGTCCCTGGGTTCCATCCCCAGTACAGCCAAAGAAAAAAGAAAGAAAAAGAGAGAGAGAGAGAGAGAGAGAGAGAGAGAGAGAGAGAGAGAGAGAGAGAGAGAAAGAAAGAAAGAAAGAAAGAAAGAAGTGCAAATCTAAGGTTGGGTGTGGTGGTGCACACTTGCACGCTTGTAATCCTAGTGTTTGGGAGGTTGAGACAGGAGGATCATGGGTTCAAAGACAGCCTTGGCAACTTAGAGAGGCTCTCAGCAACCTAGCAAGACTCTGCTTCCAAATAAGAAATTTTAAAAATCAGTCTAGGAGTGTACTTCAGAGGTAGAATGCCTCTGGGTTCAATTCTCAGTACCACAAAAAAAAAAAGAAAGAAAAAAAGAAAAGAAAAGAAAAAGAAATGCAAATCTGAGTGAGCTAGGTGTGGCTGCACATGCCTCTAATTCCAGTGTTTGAGAGACTGGGACTGAAGGATGACAAGTTTGAGGACAGCCTCAGCAACCTAGTGAGATCGTCAGCTACTTAGTAAGACCCTGTTTCAAAACAAAAAATAAAGTAGGGCTGAGGGTGCAGTTTGAAGGTAGAATGCCCCTCAATCCCCAACACACACACACACACACACACACACACACACACACACACACACACACACACTGGGGAGCCAGGGGTTGTTGATGGACAGGGGAGCTGCTGGGGTGGCCAAAGAATAAGACTTTGCAAGAAACTTCAGATAGGTAAGGACAGATAATGAAAGAAAAGTGAGCGGACCCTGCAGCCGCCCTGTGGGCAGAGGGCAGCCAGGCACGGGGCAGAGGCGCTCGGGGACAGAGGAGAGGCTTCCAACACCCACAGCAGGTTGGATGAACGGACTTCACGTGTTTTCCCATCTAGCTGGGTGAGGGAGATGGTGTTAGTTTCTCTAAGTTATGAGATCTGAAGAGTACAAAATAATAGGCAAAAAAAAAAAACCCACCACTTTGGACACAGGTTTCTGCAAAGAAGAAAACACATTAGGAGCATTTTGTTAGCGCTACCAGGAAGGACGATCCTAGGAAGTTTCTTCAAGGAAGGAAGGAAAATGGGAAATGACAGCACCCTCTCCATCACCACTCATGTAAATGTGGGCCAAATGTCACTGAAATCTTTCCCTTTTTCAATTGTGAAATACTTCAAACGTACAGCAAAATACAAAGAGAAATATAGCGAAAGCCTTGTACTCGCTGAAAGAAATAGCAAATGCTAACATTTTGCCACATTTATGTCAGATTTTTTTTTAAAGAAACAAAGCCTTCCAGGTAGCGTTGAAGTCCCCTTTGTGCCCCCTGCCTCCCTCCAGATAAGCGGCGACGCCCTGAACTGGTGGGCATCCTTCTCATACACGTGCTCATGCCCGGTTTCTCATAAATTACCCCTCAAGGTACTTTGAGCGCTTTTTTAAACTTACATAAGTGGTGTCACACTGACCCCATCATTCTGGAACTTGCTTTTTTTTTCATCTATGTTTCCAAGGTCTGTCTGTGTTGACAGACATCTGTCACATTTAGTTTAAATGCCGGGTAATAAACTGTGCACAGAGCCCACTGGCCGCCCGCTCGCCTCCTGGGGAGCATTTAAGCCCACTGTGGCTTGAACGTGGTCCCTTCTGTAGCTCACGATGAGATCGGCCATTCTGGTGGTGCTGGGAGGTGGACTTTAAGAGGTGATGGGGTCCCCGGGGCTCTGCCCTTGTGAAGGGATTCATCATGCGTGGGCTAATGAGCTATCACAGGAATAACTGTTACAAAAGCGAGCTCTCCTTGGCTGGCTCTGTTTCGCCATGTGATCCCCTTCCCGTGTATAGGATGCAGCAGAAAGAACTTTGCCAGGTGCCCAGCAGATGCCGGCCCCATGCTCTTGGACTTCCCAGGCTCTGGAACCCAGAGCTAAATAAACGTTTATTCTTTTTAATTACCCAGTCTTGGGGTTTTTTTTTTTAAAAAATAGTGACAGGAAATGGATGAAGACATAGTTTCTGAGTTGTCACTGTGGTGAGTGATTCTTCAGTTTCTCTGGAGGAGACCCCCCTCCATGCCCAAGGGGGGTGCTGGGTCGTGGGGAGAGCACACCCCAGTTACAGACAAGTGTTCCATTTGCTCACTAGCTGGTCGAAACCAGTCTCCACTTCCACCAGCAGCATAGGATACATCCTAAACCACTATTTATTCAGTGTGATGTTAGATTGTGTTCTTTCCTGAATGCAAAATCAGTTATAAGGGTTATATCATTTCTAGCCTTTGTTCTCCGGACTCCGTTTTCCCTTAAGGTCTTAAATCTCTCAGCCATGTGAGCCGGGCGTGGTGGCGCACGCTTGTCATCCCAGCAGTCGGGAGGCTGAGACAGGAGGATCGCGGTTCGCGGACAGCCTCAGCTACTTAGTGAGGCCCTTTGCAACTCAGCGAGACCCTGCTTCAAAATAAAGAATAAAAAATAGGGTTGGGGATGTGGCTCATAGGTAGAATGCCCCTGGGTTCCATTTCTAGTACCGAAAAAAAAAAAAAAAATTCAGCCATGAATTCTTTTACTGTGAGGATTTTTCAGAATTTGAACCTTGTGACAAAAATCCTAGACTGGTGTGTGTGTGTTACGAGGTGGAGTGTGTGTGTGTGTGTGTGTGTGTGTGTGTGTGCGTGCGCGCGCACACACGCGCGCATGTGTGACTCTGCAGCTTTGTACCAAAGGCAAGAAGGAAAAAGGACTGGGAAGAGCAAAGTTTCCATACAGTCTTTTCAAGGATGCATCAACTCCAAGAAGGAGGAGTTGGGTTCTTTCTTCCCTGTTCCTCATTGGTCAGGACAAGGGTCGCCCCAGGAAGTCACCCTGGGGTCCCACCTTCCCTGCTTCCCCAACCACCAATTCCAAACACTTGTCTAAAGCTACGTAAGCCCCAGGGAGAGGGGAAGAGGTGCGCTGAGCAGGGGGGCAGCCCATGTGTTCATCTGGGGTAAAGGGCTGACTTTTGGCCCCAAGCCTAAGAGTGCATGTCTGTGCCAAAGTCTGCTCCTGCATCTGGGCCTGTGGGGATGGGAGAGCCGCCAAAATCCTAGACTGGACAGCACCAGCGGAGAGCCTGTATCTTGGCTACTGACCCTCTGCCTCAGCCCCAGGGTCAGACAGAACCAGCCAGGAGTTCCTGCCCCCAAGACCCTGAGGCAGAGAGCCTTCAGGCCTCTGAAGGTGACTTAAGAAAGGGGTAGAGGTAGAGGAGATTAAGGAACTGGCAGCCAATTGCCTGTCTCTAACAAAAGAAAGACAGTCAAGGGGCAGGAACCTAGAAATAAAATTTAAAAAATGCCAATGCACAGTTAAGTGGCTGTGCTGAGGTCCCTGAGCTAAGGACTAATTTTTTTTTTTTTTTTTTTTTTTTTTTTTTTTTTTTTGGTACTAGGAGCGGAACCCAGGGGCTTTCCACCTCCGAGCTATACTCCCAGACCTATTTTTATATTTTATTTGGAAACAGGGTCTCACTAAGTTGCTGAGAGCCTCACTAAGTAGCTGAGGCTAGCTTCGAACCTGTGCAATCCTCCTGTCTCAGCCTCCTAAGCTCGGGGATTACAAGCATACGCCACAACGCCCGGCTCGGAGGACTATTTTTGGACATGACTCTTCTCCCCAGTACCTAAAGTGTGGCCTACAAGGGAAGGAAGGGAGCATTTCTTCTTTAGCATAAAAAAAAAAAAACACCTGAAAACCGCGGTGTCCTTGTTCCACAAGCTCTTTCTGGCCCCGAACGGTCCTCTCTCTGGGCAACAGGTGCCTTACTCAGCCTGAAGGATGGGAGAACTATCTAGGCGCTGAGGGCATCCTATCCCCTCGGAGCCCCGCCCCCTAGCCAATGAGGATGCGCGGAGGTGACGTCACTACTTCCTGTTTCCCAGCTGGAAGGATGGGACTAGGCGGGGAAGAGAGCCAGGGAGTAAGGACGCCACCACTGATGTTGGTAAAGAAGTGGTGAAGGGCAAATGAGTCAGCAGCAAGTTTAAGCAATGAACAATTGCACCACGGGGTGTTTCTCAAATTCTTGTCTACTTTTAGAAAGTACGCAATGCCATTCAGTGGGCATCTTGATTCTGAAATAGCTACAGAAAATGTTAAAAATGCAGTGGGTGAAGATGTGCCCGCATTGACCTCTTTTCTAAAACAATAGTTAATGATTGTGCCACGTGTCCTTAAGCAAATCTTTTTACCCTGGCTGTTTCTTAGCTTCCTCATCTGTGCCATGAAGGGAATGTCTGAGAAAATATCTCTGGAGGTCCCTTCCAGGCTTCACAGGCTGTGATTTGACGATTGATACTCTGCTCACATTCTTAATACTTGAGCTACGTCTACACAATGCCAAGACCACTGGCCAGTTCAGTTAGTGGGGACAAAATGTTCTCTCCAATCAATTCTTTGGCACAGAATAGATAAGACAACCAGTTAATTGGCACCATTTTTCATTTCACAAGGCTTGCACTGGCATCTCTCGACCAGTGGTTCCTCCACGGCGGTGTCCTGACACGCTGCGTGCCTGGAGCAGCGATGAGGTGTGTCATAGGCAATTGGCTCCTAGAAATAAGCGGCTGGGGTTTTTCAACTCATTGGTGACCTTTTCGTCAATTAGAACAGACTCGATGGATCCCTATAGGAATGGCTCTGCCAGTCGCTTGCTTTCTGATATGGCTTCCAGTATGAAAGAAGAGATGAAGTGGCAGCTGGCGGACAGCGATTGCCTGAGCCCCGTGCCTATTGGATGTCCGTAGGAGGGTGTCATGTGTAAACATCTGTCACCCTCAAAACCTGCATGATGACTGATGGAGACGCCTGGCACGTGGTTGGACATCACTTCACTGGAGACCCAGGGCTCCGGAACAGTCTGATCCAGGTGTGGACGGCTGCCAGCGTCCTATGATCCAGCAGTCAGCCAGCAAAGAGAGAGTTCAACAGATCACATAACGAAGGGCCTGCTCACATGCCTCTTGGTCCGTAAAGATTCTGCTATATCCTGCCCATCATTGAGGAAAGGGACACCGAATGGTGTTTCGTGAGCACACAGGTGGCAGGTCCCGGGCCGGACCCTCAGGGCATGTCTCAGTGCTGCTCTCCAGGTACCCCGTGTCCCCAGCAGCCCTGTGGGGTTGCATTCGCTCCCTCGGGTGGTGTGGAAGAGTCCTGTAAAATTCTGGCCATCAACCAGCTGTGGAAGTGCACACCTGTAATCCCAGTACTTGAGAGGCTGAGGCAGGAGGGTGGCAGTTTCAAGGAAAGCCTCAGTAACTTATTAAGGCCCTTAGCAACTTAAAAAGACCCTGTTTCAAAATAAAAAGAGCTGAGAGTCTAGTTTGAAGGTAAAAAAAAAAAAGAAAAAAAAGAAAAAAAACCCAAAAAACAATTCTGGCCAGTGAGTTGTGTCAATCCACATGTTCAACCCACCAGAGCTCCCTGTCCCTCCAGCACGAGGAAGGGCAGCAACCTGAAGGCTCTTACTCCAGCAGCCAGAGTCCCAGGATAGTTGGGAGCAGAACCCCAGCCACCCCAGACACGCTGCACTGCGTAGGGGTTGTGTGGCGGATGGAGAGTGAACCTATAGGCCGCTAAGGGTCGCCTGCAACTGCAGCGACTAATTTTGTTAGTCAGCACAAGCTAATTTTGTGCTGACAGATGCAATGTTTTATATAACATAGTGACATGGGAGAAAAATGTGAGCTTTAGAGTTAAGAAGGCTGAGGTTGAAATCTTAATGCTTACCAACCGTGGGCAAAGCTGTTAACATCTCTGACCCTTAGCGTCTTCATCTATAAAAGTGGTAGTATGACTCCCATCTCATAATCTTCTTATTAGGTTTAAAAATAATATTTATGAGATACCTAGCACAGGACTTGGTACATAGTACCTGCTCAATTGTAATTATTTTAATTTCACGTCTTCCTCAAAATAGTCCTATGAGTAAAGAGAACAATGAGTGTGAGAGAAAGGATAATACGTTTCTGTTTGTCCAAATGCCATCACACATCATGTAGAACACCGGCTGGGATCCCCAGGGGTAAGTGCACGTGTCCAGTCATCTGTGTCGCCCTCCCCTGCGTTCAGAAAGCCCTAAAAGAGAGAGGAGGTCCCGAGGAGGCCATTTACAACTGAGGATTTTTATGGCCGGAGGAAAGACAGCTCCGCTTATGGGAGTGATTATTGACACCTTCAGCCAATAAAATAAGAATACAGCAGCGGAGTGTATGAGCATCCTCGAGCCTCTCGAAGGCTCGTTACCCTACCGAGCAAAGCAGCACAGAGGCCTTACCCAGAGGTCCCTTGAGCCAAACCCTTCTTCTGAATCAGCTCATTAGTATTACCATGACCTCTTTGTCTGGCTCAGCCAGGCCCCAGAAATAGTCTGGAAAGTGGACTACAGAGAAAGGGAGAGAAAGAGGCAGGAGGAGGTTGCGGGGCCCTTCCCTCCTCCCGCTCCCCCCCACACCTCCCTTCTCTACAAGCCTGGCCTGGCGGAGGAGCAGGAGCTTCAGGGAGGAAAGGCGGCGCGTTCCAATTCCACATGGTCCTTCCCTCTCTAGTTGCTTTGGAAACCATCAAGTTCCGGCGTGCAGTTCCCTCTTGCATTTAATTTGGTGCAGTATGTTAGTTCCAAGCTCAGTTTTCTCCAAGGTCCGCTCCAGACCACTGCTTTCCCTGGAAATGTTGTATCCTGGCATGATCTCGGAATTTTAAACAGGGAGCGGCCTGCCCCCAGGAGCCTCATCATCTCTGCCTCTGGAATGGAAGCTCCCTGGGCGTACCATACACATGGAGTGCAGACAGCCGCTCAGCCCTGGGAGACCCCTTGGCCACCTGTCACCAGCAAGAAGCAACTGCCGAGGCCCCCACAGCCTTTGGTGCATTAAAAATGACGGGATGTCCAGTTCTGGACAAAGCACCGCAGGCTTGGGCAGCGTTTACATCTGCTACCAATCCGACCCCCTCGCTCCTGCTTAACTTTTGACTTCTCATGCAGACCAAGGTCCCATGAGAATTCCCGTGGGAATTAGATATACATGGTTTGTGGCTGGTGCACAGGATGGAGGATGAGGATGGAAATCAAGTTTATTATATGGAGTCCTGCAGGCAGCTGGCCTCATTTTGATCAAAATCCCAAGTTAAAAATCTACAAATTGGGTTTCGAAGAACATGAGGGGGACAAGAAACACTGTCCTGGAGCATTCAGGAGAGTTCATGAAAGCCAAGTAAAAATACTCAGAAGCACTGTGAGCTAACATTTATTTATTTATTTATTTATTTATTTATTTATTTAGTGGTACTGGGTTTGGAACCCAGAGACATTCTACCTCTAAGCTACATCCCCAGCCCTATTTTTATTCTTTCTTTATTTTATTTTTTATTTTTTGTGGTACTGGGGATGAAATCCGGGAGCCTCTTACCTCTGGGCTACACTCCCAGACCTATTTTATATTTTATTTGGAAACAGGGTCTCACTAAGTTGCTGAGAGCCTCACTAAGTAGCTGAGGCTGGCTTCGAACCGGCGCGATTCTCCTGTCTCAGCCTCCCAAGTGCTGGGATGACAAGCGTGCGCCGCCGCGCCCGGCTGTGGGCTAACTTTAAGTCACTGGTTGCTTCAAAGCTATTCTGGTAGGAGTTTACATCATGGAAATGACAAGCCACGCAAGTCAGGGTGACTTGCACTCTCTCCTATCCTCCTGTCTCCTCCTCTAGTTTTTTGTTTTTGTTTTGTTTTTGTTTGTTTGTTTTGGTGGTGGCATTGGGGATCAAACCCAGGGTCATTCTACCTCTGAGCTACATCCAGCCCTATTTTATTTTGAAACAGGGTCTAAGTTACTGAGGGCCTAAGTTGTTGAGGCTGGCCTTGAACCTGTGATCCTTCTGTCTCAGCCTCTAAAGGTGATCCTTAAAAAATAAATATAAATAAATAAATAAATAAATGTGATCCTTATGTCTCAACCTCCCACGTACTGGGATTACAGGCAGATACCATCATGCCTTGCTCCTTGAGGATACTTGGGGGTTTGTTGGTTGGTTGGTTTGTTTGTTTGTTTTGTGGTACTGGGGATGGAACCCAGGGGCTTTCTACCTCCGGGCTACACTCCCAGACCTATTTTATATTTTGTTTGGAAACAGGGTCTCACTAAATTGCTGAGAGCCTCACTAAGTAGCTGAGGCTAGCGCGATCCACTTGTCTCAGCCTCCCAAGTTCTGGGACTACAAGTATGCACCACCACACCTGGCTCCTTGAAGATACTTTTTAAATAATTACTTTTAATGTTGAAAGAAATTTTGGTCAAATAGGAGGCTGTGGCTTCAGTCAATGAGATTTTTAAATGTAAAAACTTTAGCTGAAGTGAAAATTGCATGTGAGTGTTGAGTTGTGCAGAGTTGTGTGAGTGTGTGCCAGTGTTTTGGGGAAAGCCTTCATTGAATTCTCAGTAGAGCAGTGGTCTCTCATTGATGTGGCTTGAAGGGAGGGAGTCTTGCAGAGAGAGAGAGGGTGGCCCCTGAATTGACTGTGCCCATTGCTGTGTGTGTGTGTGTGTGTGTGTGTGTGTGTGTGTGTGTGTGTCCTGTGGAAAGACAGAGAGCTTTGAAGAATGTCTTCTGAACTGAACTGGATCTCTCCAACATTCTTTTGTTGAAGCCCTAAGTCCTAATGGGACTTTGGAGATGGGACTTTTGGGAGGTGATTAAGATTACATCAAGTCATAAGGATGGGACTGCAATCCAATCTGATTGGTGTCCTTACAGGAAGAGGAAATCTGGACACAAAAGACCCTGGGATGAGCATGCCCAGAGGAAAGGCCATGTTAAGACACAGTGAGAGGAGGCCCCCCCAGAAACTACAGTGGGCGCCTCCCTTCTGGATTGACTGTCTCTGCAACTGTGAGAATATGAATTTGGACCATGTAAGCCACCCAGTTCCTGACTAATACAGTCTACAAGCCAGGTTGGATTCTGGCCTTGTCTGTTTTCTCGTCCATTTTACAGGATGATTGAACCCTTTTCACAATTCTTCGGACCCCCTTAACCCTGCCTAAGATTCTCAGTGTGCCCCATCATCACTCAACCGCCAAGCTAAAGGGTGGGGTTGTGTAGAATGAATCAGAACTCTGCAGGTTCTCATCAGGGGTGACAGCTGGATTGAACACGGGTAGAACTCAGCACTGCCACGTTCTAGCTGCCAGACCGTGAGCATATCCTCATTCCCTCCTTGCCCTTGTGTCCCCATCTCTGAAACTGGGTTCAAAAAAATTATCTTCCCTTGTAGGATTATGGTGGAGGTGAAACAAAATGGCCGACTGAGCGTTCCTTCCTGAGGCAACGCAACCAGGGCGCAGCCTGTCTCTAGGGCAGGCCCCAGCACTGAGCGTGTGGGGAGATTAAGGAGATGGGGCAGGAGTCTCCGGGGGGCAGGGCAAGGTGCGTCTTCTGCAGGTGCCCTGCACTGTAGAGAAGCAACCAGAACTGAGACCTTATCCCGTTGAATCCTCCATGCTACCAGCTCTGTCCCACCCAAGCCAGGTTGGATTCTGGTCTTGTCTGTTTTTCATCCATTTTACAGGATAAGTGGAACCTTTCCACAATGAGCCCTTCAAAAGAGAACACTGTGCATCTTAATAAATAAGATAATGAAGTGAGCCTTTCCTAAAGAGCCTGGCTCTCAGCAAGCACTCAGTAAATGGTAACAATTTCTATATATATGGTAGCCACAAGCAACCTTCTCACTCTCCTTTCCCCACCCCAGTGCAGCTGTGGCCACAAAACTGGGACATCACTTGGGTACTATTGAGAAGAACCCCATCGGGCAGATTCATTAACCAATATGATTCAGCTTTACTAAGGAAAAGAGCTCCATTCATGCCAAAAGCGTCTCCAAAGTCTTCCCAAATATCCAGGATTAAACAGGCTGACCTCCCCCAGGAATGACTCCCTGCCAGAATCCAGCACACATTAGCAGGTGGTCCTTCCTGGCTCTCTGGTCCCAGAACCCAGCACTCCCAGCGGGCATCCTTCCTGGTTCCCTTGTCCTCCTCTCCACACCTGCGGATGGAGGGCTCAGCTCTGTGGCTTTGTGGAACTCTGACCCCTTATCCTCCAGCCCGCTTTTTGCACACCAGCAGCAAGTGCTTTGGTGGCCTGTTGAGAGAGCAGAAATCAACACTGACTCCTGCAGGGAGACTTCAGACCTGCAACACCTGCTTAAATGCAGGAAACAGGGATGGGCTGAGGAGCTTTGTACCTGACTGCCCAGGCACCTCCACCTAAATTAGCTGAAAGCTTCTTCAGCGCTTTTTATTTTTACGTCCCCTGAGATCTTGCTGAGCACATGAGGAAGCTCAGGCAGAAGCCACTTTGTGTCTGTGTGTCACCTTCTGCTTAAAAGAACTTTAAAAGTCGTGTTCTGGAATGACCTGCTTTGTACCTACCAAAAACCAGACTTTGAAAAGGCAGGCGACATAAAGGGTCCGTTTGTAATCTAACCTCGTCAGGGCCCTCGTCTTCAGGGACCTCTCTGTAGAGATTAGTGATAACAAACTCAACAAAGAGCCGAGGCTGAGAGGAATCCAAGTAAAGAAAATCCTCCTGCTGATTCAGAAAGATGCAATCATGAGTTCCAAACATTTTGGAAACGTCGCGCCTTACTATAATTTATTCTTTCTTTTGTCTGCAGATGAAGGAAATGGGGCCTGAAGCATTCTTCAGAGAAGTTGTAAGGGGTCATGAGAAGGCCCTTAATGAGACATTGAAGATCAAGGCTCAAGAGAAGCCATAGACCAGGGCTCTGGGCAGGTCTGACCAGATTCGGTATATACCTAAGAAAGTGGGATGATTTGGTCAATTAACTCTATCCAAGTCTAAAGAAGAACAGGACTGAACTAATGAAGGATGACAACACCAGTCACTGAAGATACCAGCCTATGCCTGGTGTTCGTATTTCTTTGGCTCTACCTCTAACCATATATCCTGGTTTAAATTAATACCTGTTGTATTTGAATTGGATGATCCTTGGTTTGGATTATTTTAATAGAGATCTCTATTTAAGCTGGTGTGGTGGTACATACCTGTAATCCCAGTATTGGGGAGGCTGAGAAAGAAAGACCACAGATTTGAAGACAGTCCTGGAAATGTAGCAGGACTCTCAGCAACCTAGCAAGACGCTGTTCCAAAACAAAAATTAAAACAGGTGGTGGGTATAGCTCGGAGGTAGAATGCCCCTGGTTTCAATCCCTTGTAACCACCCCCACACACACATATAAGAATAAAAATCTCTATTTAAATTTACTCAAAGGACACCAATGCCACCAGAAAAAAATGCTTTAGTTATTATTGCCTTTGGGGAGACGAGGAATTCAGACCTGGCTGGCTCCTCGGTAGCAGCATGTTCCAAGTACTGTCAAGGAGCGTCAAAGGAAATAAACAGTTTGAGGGGTGCTAGTGATAGGAACCTATGAAGTTCTCATAACTGTCATAATGCCTGGTCGATACTTCTGAACAAACCACACCCTGCAAGGAATAAGTTTTAAAAGCCAGAAGATGGAGATGGCCAGTGTCCTAAAAATGAGTGCTTGGCGGCAGGGGATGTAGGGGGCAGCCCTCCCTGGGTGCTGCGGCTGTGCCGTGAGTGAAAACGGCCCTGAGTGGCTCAATCTCCACTTGTGTCCTTGGAAAGGAGGAAGGGGATGTTTCCCCCAAGCCCTTGCACACACAAAGCACCACGTGTCTGCACTAGTGAAGGGCAGAGGCATACCACGCAGTGTAAACTCAGACCCCTCGGAGGACCCTAGAGCCCAAGGGAGACCCTCGGCATTCTGAGACATCCTGGGACAACTCGCCTGGTTCACAGGTGTAGAAAAACACTGGATCCCTACACAGAGATGACAAACGATGACAGAAACTCTCGTTTCTCCCCAGATAGCCACGTGCTTGCTGGCATGTCTAGCCCTTTTCTATGAGCTGGGGGTCATGTGCCTGGTAGGAAATGTGACAGATGTTGCTTCTGGGCTGTAGCATGGAAGAGCCAGCACCCAACACACCAACTCTCTGGCTTCTCCTGCCTCGGGGGCCACAAGCCACGTACTGGGGGGTCAGGACAGGATAGGGGGCTCCTCCACTGCCTGATAGGAAGCCCAGGAGGTGGAGACTCTGATTGCAGTCAGTTTGCTCCTGCAGCTTAGCACCATCTGATCAGGTTCCTCCATCCTGCGTCGGTGCCAGAAAACAGACTGGACAGCAGCCGACCCTCTACCTGTGTGTGGCTCTGAGGAAGTCACTCTCTTGGGCACCACTCTCCTCATGGAAAAATTTAGAGTTGGATAAATTGACTGTTCTGGTTTGTCAATCTAGTCTTGTTTTTGAAAATTTCAGTCTAAACCAACTGAAAAGTTATTAGTTGCCAGAACCAGTGTCTATTCTTATTTATCTTTTTATACACCCATCTCTCTACTCTTAATACATCTCTACCATTATCCATCCATTCTCCTATCCTTTCTTCCATTGATTCATCTGTCCATCCTCTTATCCATCCATCCTCCCACCCATCCATCCATTCATCCATCTATCCATCCATCCATCCATCCATTCGCCTATCCTCTCATCCATTCATCTACCATTCATTCTCCAGTTTTATCTATTCATCCATTCTCCCACCCATTCCTTCATTTGTTTACCCAACCTCCCATCCATCCATCCATCCATCCAACCATCCATCCATCTACTTTTTCACTATAAAGGGAGCAGGAAGAGATGAAGTAAAATTTGGGACTCAGCAATTTGCCTCCCCTTCTCTGAGTCCTGGAGAAGATTCCAGGGATCTCTTACAATGATAATTACTTTTCTGAGTCAAACTGGGCAGGGCCGCAGTGCCTAGGTAGTTGGTCACACATTATTTTTGATGTTTCTGTGAGGGAATTTGGAAAAGATTAACATTTAAATTAATGGGCTTTGAGTAAGATTAACCTTCATAATGTGGGCGGGCCTCATCCAATCAGTTGAAAGCCTAAAGAGAACAAAACAACTGACCCTCCCCAAGCAATGGAGAATCTCCAGCAGATTGCCCGCAGACTCCAACTGGAACACACCCCCTCCTGGGTCTCCAGGCTACTGCCAGCCTACCCTGCAAATTTTGGACTTGTTAGCCTTCATAATCAGGAGCCAATTCCTTATAATAAATGTCTTTACACACACACACACACACACACACACACACACACACACACACACAATCTTCTGGTACCCAGAGTGTGAGGTTCGGGGCTTCTGGACAGAGCTTCCCTGAAGCAACTTGTCCTAGGTTACAATCGCCTTAGGTAGAGCTGTTCCTGACTGGAGGGCTGGGGTGGGTGGCACCAGGGGGCCTAGGAGTCTAGAGACTTGCTCCCCAGCCCAACCCCAGGATCCTCACCAAGGAAATGGGGGTGACAGCGCCTGCCCTGCTGGGTTTCTGGAAGGATGAACTCGAACAATGTATGGGACCGTTCGTGGTGAATGGAAAAGCGCTGTGCAGATGTGGGGTGCTGTTACGCAACATTCATTCATTTCACAAGCGAGCTTTCTGCCAAGAACTGTGCTGAGGGCGGAATGCAGGGAGGGGCAGCGCATGCTGTTCTCAAGGAGTCTCTGTCTAGTGGGCGAGGCAGACAAGCAAACCAGGGATTTCAGGGCCGGTGGAGTCCCTGCTATCCACAGGGGCTGAGAGCGCTTCCCGCAAGCAGCAACATCTCTGAAAGAGGAGCAGCGTTTAGAAAAGAGCCCAGGGTGTGGCCGACAGAAAGATCTACACGTGCGAAGGATGGAGGACCGGGCCTGCAGGAGGAGTGGCGGAAAGGGTGGAGTCCGGAGGCCAGAAGCATGGGTGTGCAGGAGGAAGCAGGCAGAGCTGGCCCGTGGACTGCTGGCCTGGTGGAATCCCGGGAACACGACTCCTGTCAGCACCGCCTGCGAGAGCACGCACACATGAGATACCAGACACAGGGACACGAGAGGACATCCTCTGGGACGCATGTGTGTACAGAAATGTCAGATCACAGCCTGGATTTCCTAACAGGAATATAAAAGAACACTCATGCCACAAACATCCACTAAAGTTCAAGATGCTGCTCAAAATCTGCCAGCACAAAACTAGCACTGTCACAGCACCCAAACCTCAGCACGGTCCCTCCCTCCAGAGTCACCCAGCGTCCCGGGGCCAGTCGGCTCTCCCTGCACCCCAGGCCCCAGTGACTCTGCCCTGATGTTTTCTGCATGGACACGCAGAGCTTGGGAAGAGCCGGCAACTACTGAGCTGTGCTACGCCCCCCACCCCCACTCCCCCAAATCTCTTCTCTTCTCTTCTCTTCTGGAAAACGCTTCGCAGTAAAGGCTAATTTATGAAGTCCCCAAAGATTTGAACTTTTCGCAGAATTGGCTGCAGCTTCTAGTGGGTTAGAGTCTAATTGGAGTAGAGCAGAAGCCGCGAGCTGCAAGGGGGAGGAGGGAGCCACAGCCTAGAAGCCGCAAGCCACCCCAGGCCAGCATCTGGGATGGCCTTCCTCCTCCACAGGGAGCAGAGGGGGCACCCAGAGTGTGTGTGTGTGTCGAGGGGAGACAGATGGGATTCAGAGGGTAGCAGGCAAAGAGTTGAAGACCTGTGGCTGGAGGACCACCCGTCATTGCTAACATCCTCACCAAATGCAGAAGCTACCCAAGCTCTGGAGGCACCACAAGATGCTCAGTCACTGGGCTACCCTGCCTGCCTCCCAAGGTTGGCACAAGGTCAACTCCTGCTTAACTCTACCCCTTGGATTTTCTTATGTCTCTGGCCAAGGACTGCCTTTAGGGCTAAACATTCCCACCCCATCCTTGGCAGGCACTACATGAAGGCTGAATCTGTAAGGACAAATGCACATTAAATAATAAGAGTCCAGCCGGACGTGGTGGCACACGCTTGTAATCCTAGCATTTGAGAGGCTGAGACTGGAGGATCGCAGTTCACGGACAGCCTCAGCTACTGAGTGAGGCCCTTTGCAACTCAGCAAGACCCTGTTTCAAAATAAAGGATAAAAAAAATAGGGATGGGGGTGTAGCTTGGAGGTAGAATGCCCCTGGGTTCCATCCCCAGACCCGTAATGATAATAATAATAATAATAATAATCATCATCATCATCATCATCCTAGTCAGCGTGGCAGCACACACCTGCAATCCCAGTACTGGAGAGGCTGAGATAGGAGGATGGCAGGTTCAAGGCTAGCTTCTGCAACTTAGTGAGACCCTGTTTCAGAATAAAATGTAAAAAGGGCTAGAAATGTGCCCTGGAGGTAGAATGCCCCTGGGTTCAGTCCTCAGTAACACACACACACACACACACACACACACACACACACACACACACACACAGAGGCTGCTCAAGTAATAGAAGACACCCAACTCCTCTTTTCCTGTTTCTTAGAAAAATTACTTTATAAATCTTGTAACCAAAAGTCCTTTCTCTGTCTCATTGAAATCTATGTACATTTGTTTAAAAGCTCAATAAACCGCTTGCCAGTTTCCACCCAGGCTTCTTTCCCAGAACCTGGGAGCCCTCCCACTGAAGCAGGATAGAACCCCCAGCTCCTAGTTTCCAGGGCAGGAGTGGAGCCTAACATGGCTCCAACTGCAAAACTACTTCTTGTCATAAAGACATGAGAAGTTTATTATTTCTTTCTTGTTTGTTTGTTGCAGTACTAGGGGATGGAATCCAGGGGCATTCTACCTCCAAGCTACACCCCAGCCCTATATTTTATTCTTTATTTTGCAACAGAGTCTCATTGAGTTGCAAAGTCCTCACTAAGTAGCTGAGGCTGTCCAAGAACAGCGATCCTCCTGTCTCAGCCTCCCAAATGCTGGGATTACAAGCGTGCACCACCACATCTGGATAATTTTTCTTTGGATGAAGGTAATTAGCGGGAACTGTAGCTCAGTGGTAGAGGGCTTGTCTAGCACACACAAAGCCCTTACTTCCATCTCCAGACAGACAGACAGACAGACAGACAGACAGACACACACACACACACACACACACACACACACACACACGATTAGCAAACACAGATCAGATGGCCAGGTGAACCTGGGATAAACTCTGGCAAATGGTGTTGCAGGTCCGCCTGCCTTAGCACATGTGGTGTGGCCTGATTGGTGGTTCTGATAAAAGACAGGAGGATCACACAGGTTCGAAGCCAGCCTCAGCTACTGAGTGAAGCTCTCAGCAACTTACTGAGACCCTGTTTCCAAATAAAGTATAAAATAGGTTTGGGAGTATAGCCCGGAGGTAGAAAAGCCCCTGGATTCCACCCTTACCACAAAATAAATAAATTAATTAATTAAACAAAATACAGAATTCCTCTCTGTCTTTGCCCATCATGCACATCACATTCCCTGAGTGGTCATTTTATTCAATAGTAAAGCTGTTTCCTTTCCCTTCTACCTTTGTGGGGAGCTCGTCTGGGTTAGAAGATTTTAATTATCAGTCCCCAGCAATCCCCATGCTCCCCTTCCCAAGCCAGAAGCCGGCGAGGGGGTGGGGCACACAGGCCCCGCCAAGGTCTGCGTCTGCTGGGATGAAGGAGCCTGGAAGAGAAGCTGGATCCACCCGGACCTGGCGGCCAGCAGTTGGTCCTGCTGCAGCCCCAGCCTGCCTTGGTGTGGGGCTCTCGCCCGGCTCACCGGCTCTCCTTATGCATCGATTGTGAAACTTCTTATGTTTCTTCCTCATCACCCACTCAGCTGGGCAAACAGCTGTGCGTCATCGGCTCACCATGGAGGTGTGTGGACTTCACTGTCTGTCTCCTAAGGTCCCATTGTCCCCACAGTGAACCTCAGTCATCTGAGCCCCTTTTGTGATATTTTAAAGGATCACTCTTCTAGGCAAAGATGAAAGCGTACTTTGCTTTTTTTGATGAAGAAAGATTATGTCAAGTAAATTTATCAGTGAATTTGCTAGAAGCATTGATTTGACTAATGCTTTTTGAGTACTTGGCATCTCCTCATTCTGGATTGTTGAATGTGTATTATTTCTCTGCTTTATCCTTATTCCCCACAGATCAATGGAAATGCCATGAAGGCTAGGTTCACACTGGCCTGGGCTCTGTCCTGCTCGGATTCAGCTGGCTGCCTGCCTACAGGGAAGGCTCAGAACAGTCATTGGGTTTAAATCTCTGGACTGTAATATTCTCTCTATTTATCTAATATATATGTGTATTGTTGTGGTACTGAAGATTGACCTCAGGAGAACTCTACCTAACAGCTACGCCCCCAAGCCCTTTTTTATTTTTTATTTTGAAACAAGATCTTACAAAGTTGCTGAAGGTCTCATTAAGTTGCTGAGGCTGACCTCGAATTTGCAATCTTCCTGTCTCAGCCTCCCAAATACTGGAATTACAGGTGTTTAAAAGGATGCATGCCGAGTCGGGCATGTTGGCGCACGCTTGTAATCCCAGCATTCGGGAGGCTGAGACAGAAGGATCGTGGTTTGCAGACAACCTCATCTACTTAGTGAGGCCCTTTGCAACTCAGTGAGACCCTGTTTCAAAATAAAGAATAAAAATAGGGATGGAGGTGTAGCTCAGAGGTAGAATGCCCCTGGATTTTATCCCCAGTACAGAAAAAAAAAAGATACATGCTAATGTGCAGAACCCTTCTTTCATGTGGGGGAGACAAGCCCAGGGCAGCATCTGTCACCAAAGCCCCAGTGGTCCTGAGGGGAGTCGGGTGGGAACCTCTCACCTCTGTCAGGGGCTCCCTGTGAGTTCGGAGTCCTTGAGGTGATGGCTACAGGGTCAAAGCCTCCATCCCAGCTGTTCATTATAGCACCTAGGCAACTTTTAAAAATACCGACACTTGGCACAATGCTTAGCCATTCTGATTTTTATCAGGCTGGGGTAAGTGCTGAGCACCAGGAATCTCTAAAGCAAAGCCAGGTTCAGATTCTCTGGGATGGGGGAAAGCCCTGACTTCTCAGACTGTCCGGGTCTAGAACTGGGGCTTTGCTGGGGGGGCTTTAGGCAGTTTATTGACCTCTCTGAGCCTCCACTTGCTCGTTTCCAGTATCGGACTGACGTTCCCCCTTTGATAGGTTGGCTACAGCTGGCTTCTACTACCAGCGAAACCTCGGTTAATTATCTCCATAATTTTCCCTTGTCAAAAGTGCAAATTTTCCATCAATAATTAACCATGTTACCAACAGAAATTCAATTCTTATTGATGACAAGTTGCTGCTTCTGGAGTCGTGGAGAGAAGGTGCCGGCTTCCTGTCCTCCCAGATCCTCTGGCAAGCAGCACCACTGCGGCTCTTTCTTATCTCCCCAAATCCTGCTTTGGCAGCCGCGGCTTTGAATCAAATTGTGGTTAATTAAACCCTCCCTGAAATTCACTAGGGGGACTCTTGGCATATATCTAAAGTTCTGCATGCTAGACCTTATTGTGAAGAAACGAGTTCTTTTCTGTTAAAAAAAAATCACATTTATATCATAGTATAAATAGAAGTGACTTAGCTTGGGAACCAAGTCTGGACCTTAAGTCAGATCACACGGGTTCTAGCCTCTTGGTGTGCTTTGGCCAATGCCCCCCACTTCTCCCAGCCTCCACGTGCTCAACTAAATTTTAGATTGTAGCTGGGCATGATGTATACCTGTAATCCCAAAACTTGAGAGGCTGAGACAGGAGGATTGCAAGTTTGAGGCCAGCCTTGGCAATTTAGACCCTCAGCAACTTAATGAGACCTTGTTTCCAATACATATTTGAATTATACATAAATTATATGTATAATTTAAAATTATACATATGTTTATGTATAATTAAAATGTATATATAATTTGTACACACACACACACACACACACACACACACACATATATATATATATATATATATTTTTTTTTTTTTTTTTTTAAGGGCTGGAGCTCAGAAAACAAAAAAATAGACTGCGATTCCCAAGGGTGGGTAGAAAATACTGCCGCTGCTCTGAGGAGCATGCAATCCACTTTTCACATCTGCGGCCAATCTCAACAAGACAGAAGAGGTGGCTTCACTACTTGAGTTGTGGAAAGAGTCCTTTCCTCAAGGGCATTCTTCCAACACACTTTTGGAACCTGCTGTTGGTGTGGTGTTCCGTAGGAAGTGATTCTGCCTGCCTTCCCTCAAACAGACTGTGGTTGGGAAGGTCAGCTGAGTCCTGCGGGTAACTGGCTAGCAGGCACTAGAGAAGAGGTCCTGCTGGGGAGCAGGCTCATAAGGAGGTAGTATGTTACCTGTGCGCAAAGGAGGAGCCGAGTTTGGGTAAGCATGCAGGAAATGCCTTCCCAGTGTCAAGGAGGCAAGGAGCTCAGGATGGGAGGCAGGCAGGACTGGGTTCCTGGAAGTCTTTCCTAGAGGTGAAATTGCTGGTTAAGAGGGACGTCTTTGGTAGGCATTGCTCGCATGTACTGCAGGTGGTTTTCTGTTGTCATTTTCTTTTGTTTTTGCAGTGCAGGAGATGGAACCCAGGGCCTCGTGCATGCTAGGCAAGTGCTGTACCACTGAGCTACGTAGCCAGCTCCAAGATGCTGTCCTCCAGAGAGGATGCTCCAACATACACTTTGCCAGGCTGCCAGCTGCCCGGATGACCTGGAAATGCAGGAGGCGGAGGTGCAGGGACTGCAGGTTGGAGCATTTACACCCCTGGGCCGGGGCGGATGCTCAGGGGAGATGCACATCCCAGCTGTAGGGGAGCTTAATCTGTGGGA
Organism: Muscardinus avellanarius; assembly: GCF_963383645.1. NCBI lineage: Eukaryota > Metazoa > Chordata > Mammalia > Rodentia > Gliridae > Muscardinus > Muscardinus avellanarius. Next base: position 88,128,186 of record NC_137795.1, read on the forward strand.
GACATCCACACACCCAGGGCTCCACCGGAAGCTACAAGCAATTGTTTGTTTAAGCTAGAAATAGTCCTTCCCAGCTCTTGTGAGGCAACTCATCCACTTCCAAGGAATTATTCACATTTTCGCGTGATCTAAGTGAGTCCCTCGACTCTCCGCGGGGCAGCTCAACGTGCTGGTGGCACACTGGCTGTGCTGTCTGCTACATTCCTGGTCACATCCCTGCCACGGCCCCTTTAGCGATGGAGGAATTCTAAGGCACTTGGTGACCTGCGCAGTCCCCAGCTCTTGTGAGTGGCTTAGGGGTACTTTCGCAAGCCCTCAGGTAGGAAAGCCATTGCGGGGAGCCTCATAGAGGATCTTTGCAGTGGGCCTCCAAGGCCTGAAAATAGGAAATAAACTGTTGACCCGCTTTCAAAATGATCCCGAGGAGCCAGCCATGGTGGTGCACGCTTAAAATCCCAGAATTTGAGAGACTAGAAAAGGAGGATCACGGTTCGCAGCCAGCCTCAGCTACTTAGTGAGGCCCTTTGCAACTCAGTGAGACCCTGTTTCAAAAACAAAGAATAAAAATTAGCTCAGGGGTAGAATGCCTCTGGGTTCCATCCCCTGTATGGCAAAGAAAAAAAAAACAAATGATCCTGAGCAAATAAGCGTGAATATTTGCAGAGATTTGTCTACGAGATTATGCAGGAGAGTTTTGTTTATGGGAGGACATAACAGTGAAAATGATCTAAATTTTCAACCCTAACTTGGTTAAATAATGTATGGCATACTCATACAATGCAGATGTTATAAATTATGTCATGGAAGAATCGCTCGTGACATGAAAAGAAACTTACATCAATTGCAAAATAATGTGTGCTGCGCGATCCTATTTCTTATAGAGACATAGAGATACAGGGATGAAAGACAAGTTGTGCATCCAAAATATAAAACATCTGCGATTTCAAGATAATGGAATTCTAAGAAATGTGAATATAATCTTCTAAGCATGCTTTCTCCAAGAAATGCTCATTACTTGTATATCAGAATAAAAGAGACTTTATTTTACAAAGTGACACTTGCCAGGTACAGGACAATGATTCCCATCTAAGACAGGTACAGGTGGGGGCTGGGGGCCGCAGGGTGGGGGGCCGGCTGCTCTGGGAGCGAGCAGGTCCTGGCTGCGGGGCATCGGCTCAGCTGTGTCCTCCACAGAGTGCCACGCAGCAACCCGCTGCTTATGCAACCACGCTGCAGGAGAAATGCACTTGGCAGCCTCAGCCCTGGGCAGACAGATCTTCCGACTTCTCAGCTCCATTACTGACCATAATGGGACAAACGAGAACTGAGGCCCGATGGTTGCATAAAAGCGGGAAGGATGGATTTTTTCTGGCTGCTGCGTTCCACTCAGCTGAGCAGGCACATTGGCGCTCCTTCCCGCTGACTGCTCAGCCCATGCAGAGCAGGCTAAGCCGAGCTCGCGATGCTCCTGCACGCAAATAATTAACACTCACAGAGCGCTTTACTTGTAATAACCCAGATGAGGTGCTACTCGAACACTCCCGTCACCAGCGAGGCAACAGAGGCAGAGAGGACAAGCCACGAACTCAGCTCTCACGCTCATAAATGGAGCCAAGAGCAACGCAGGCCGCGTGGCCGGCGGGGCAGCCCTAGGAAACACCAGGCCACGCGGCCTCTCTGGCCGACAGTTGCTGTCAGTCATGTTTTTGTGGTGATTTGCAGTTTTTCCTGGATGACTCTGAATTCCTCCAGGGTATGAACCATAACATTCATGTTTCTGGGACCACACCAGGCCTTCCCAGGGGCTTCAGCCCTGGCCACCCACAGCCAATCTCCACCACTTCAATAGCAGGGAAGAGGGTAAATCCTGTTCAGCGAGACTGACTGCCAGAAGCCTGTCTGTAGGTGATGGTGAGGCTGGGAAGCTGCTGGATCTGTCAGGTCTCAGCTTTCTGGAAGTTTCTTGCTGCTTCTCCAAAGCATCTTCCCAAATGCCTGTTCAGCTCCAGGTTCCTGGATCTGTCTCTTCAAAGGATCATGGTGTGAGGCCTTCGGTACCAACAGGAAAGAGAGACAGGCTGGGAGAAAGGGCACGGCCCAGAGGGAGAGCCTCTGCAGTTGACTTCTTGGCTGCTGCTCTTTTCCTCGGGGCTTCTAGGCTGGATTCCAACCCAGGATGTAGGAGGTTGTTACCAAGTCTGGGCAGATCGGTGCAGACATGTGAACAGGGGTTGTCTCAGTGTGATGGGTCCAGGGGTGACTCTGTTCAGGGCTTTGCTTCTCAGCCTTTTCTAATTTTCTGCAATGAATATGATTACCTGGGCAAATTAAGTAATTAAAGGGAGGAAAAATGCCACTGATCTTGCTGTCTTTTCAGGACTCTCTCCCCAGCCACGTTGGGCTGCTAAGTCCTGGATGCCCTCCATTTTATGCAGCTCCATCTGATCCTCACACCAGCAAGTTCCCATCTCCTCTTGTCTTTCCCCCCTCGGCTGTATGCTAATTTGTTCAAAACCTTGCAGATTACAGAGCCTTCCACACCTAAGCCTGCTGGCCCCAACAACCCTGGTGTCATGAGAAATTATCTTCGTGTGTTTGCAGATTATGCCTTGGTCCCTCACCTGGACTTCAGTCTCCTTAATTGTAGAACATCTGCAATCAGATGTCCTAAACAACCATCTTTACAACAAGCAACTTCACCTCACAGCTGCCTCACCCCTCCATGTTCAGCTCCCACTCCTGGTTTCTGTTTCTACAAACAGAAGCAGCAGCAGCATTGGGTTCTAGGAGGGAATGTTAATTGCAATATGCCTGCATTCTCCTAGCTTGGTGGTTCAGCTAACTGTGATGCTATTCTCCTCAAAGTGCCTTTTGGACCTGTCTGCGTCTGTTTTCTGTAGCTATAACTGGATTATCACAAACTGGGTAGTTTATAAAGAATAAAGGTTTATTCAGCTCATGGTGCTGGAGACTGGGAGATGAGAGACTGCATCTGGCGAGGGCCTCTTGGTGGTGGAGACCCTGCAGAGTCTTGAGGCTGGGCAGGGCATCTCATGGCAAGAGGTGCTCCTACCAGGGAGAGCCAAACTGGCTCTAGAGACAACCTCATTAATCTGTCAATCTATTCATCAGTTCATACATGGGTGAACCCACTTTTTTGGGGGGGACGGTCTGGGGATGGAACCCAGGGTCATTCAACCTCTGAGTTACACCCCCTGCCCTAATTTTTTTTTATTCTTTTATTTTGAAACAGGGTCTCACTAAATTGCAGAGGGCCTCACTAAGTAGCTGAGGCTGTCCGCAAACCATGATCCTCCTGTCTCAGCCCCCCAAATGCTGGGATTACAAGCGTGTGCCATCACACCCAGCTATGAATCCACTTTTTAAACATCCCACCTGAGCTGGGTATGGTGGCACAGGCCTGTAATCCCAGTACTTGGGAGACTGAGAGAGGAGGATTGCAGGTTCAAGGGCGGCCTCAGCAACATAGCAAGACTCTCAGCAACCTAGAGAGATGCTGGATCAAAACAAAAAATAAAATCCTGCTGGAGTTGTAGCTCAGGGGTAGAATGCCCTGGGTTCAATCCCCAGGGCCACCAAAATAGAAGTTCTACCTGGTCACACCCCTTAGTACTGTGTGACGGGGGATTAAGTTTCACCATGAGTTTTGGTGGAGACATGTAACCATGGCAGGACCCTCTGTCCTCTGCCTGCTACCCCTCACTCATGCCCCAGGCCCACTGCTGAGCTCCAGGACTAGACCTCATTGCTCCTGCACCTCCAGGATCTGGCAGAGTGCCCAGTGCACCGTGCACCCTCCATGCTTCTTGGCTCAATGAATGAATCCATGAGCAACAGGGAAGAGAATCACTTTTTCATAATTTGTCACCTTGATTTCAGTTTTTTTCCCTTGCAATCCTTTATGTATTTCTCTATTAGCTGATTCTTCCAAAACAGTGACTTGAATTCTCTCTGATGTCTTTTTTTTTTTTTTTTTTTTTTTACAGTACTAGAGATTGAGCCCAGGGTCATTTCTACCTCCGAGATATACTCCCAGCCCTTTTTATTTTGAAACAGGGTTCTGCTAAGTTGCTGAGGGTGTCAAGAAGTTGCTAAGGCTATCCTGGAACCTGCAATCCTCCTGTCTCAGCCTCCCAAGTACTGGGTGTGCCCCATGCCCGACTTTGTCACACTGGCTAGCAGGCTGTTGAAATGCAGCCCCCTTTTGTCTTTCTTTGTACATAATCTCTTTTATCACTCTCCAATGCTCCCCTTCAGCAGACCTGGCCCCAGCATCCTCTCAGAGCTCCTTTCTAGTTGTCCTTTTGTGTTTTTATTCTGTTTTGCTTATTGTGCTTGGGTTGGACCTAGGGGCATCCTACCTCTGAATTAACACCTCCAACCTTTTTTAAAAAATTATTTGTTTTTAAATTTTGAAATAAGATCTCACCAAGTTGCTGAGATTGCCAAGTATTGGGATTACAGGCATGCACCACTGCACCTGGATGCCCTTTGCTCTTTTCTGCTTGACAACTCAGGCCCTGGGGTGGAGCTTGCTGCTGGCTGGCTCACTTTCTCCTGAGTGCAGTGGGCATCCTCTCCTGTGATAGACCGGTTGCAGTAACAGCCCAAATCTGCTCACGCTGCCCTGTCTTGCTATGGAAAATATCAAAATGGAAAATAGCAAATGTGATGGTAACTGAGACTTGAAAATAAGTGCCTGCACATTGGGGTTTGCCCTCTATTGCTGCTCTTGGGCACCCAGCATCCGTCACCACAGAAATAAACCCAGGCCAGCCCAGTAACCCGCATCATCTTAGCTGACAGCCAACAAATCACCAGACACTTGAGTAAGGCCATTTGCTGACCCACAGAATTATGAGCTAAATAAATGGTCATTGCCTCAAGTTTTGGGGCTAGTTGGTGGGGTACCTCATGACTCTCCAAGGCCATGTGTTTGCTGAAAGAAAGAGTTGTCATGAAGACTGACCACTTCTTGAAACATCCCAGGTCCAGCTACAAATCCTGATGGAGGTACAAAAATATTCACTAAGATTTTGGGCTCATTTTGCATTATTTTGTTTAAGAAGGTCCACAGTAGAGGGGTGGGGGAGAGAGTAGGGGAAGGAGACAAGAAAAAGACCAGAGGAAAGGGGAGACAGCAGGCACGGTGTTACATAACCAGCACTCTCCTTCCTGGGGAATGGCCCTAGAGCCCAGTCAGCAGAGCAGCCATCCTGAGGTGCCAGCAGAGCCCGGCTGGGGGAAGCTGAGCATTTTGTTGTTTTGTTTTTTGTTTTTCTTTCTTTTTTCTTTTCTTTTTTTTTTTTTTTTTTTTTTTTTTGTGTGTGTGTGGTACTGGGGAATGAACCCAGGTGCATTCTAACTCCAAGCTATACCCTTAACCCTATTTTTTATTCTTTATTTTGAAACAGGGTCTCACTGAGTGGCAAAGGGCCTCACTAAGTAGCTGAGGCTGTCTTCAAGCCACAGTCTTCCTGTCTCAGCCTCCCAAATGCCGGGATTACAAGCGTGCGCCACCATGCTCGATGTGCTTAGGTTTTGGTTTTGTGGGTTTTATTGTTGTTTGTTTGTTTTTGGTTTTGGTGCTGGGGATTGAACTCAGGGGAGTTCTACCTCTGAGCCACACCCTCACCCTATTTTATTATTATTATTTTTTTTAAATGTGAAACAGAGTCTCGTTAGGTTGCTGAGTTTCACCATGTTCAGGCTGGCTTTGAACCTCTGATCCTCCTGTGTCAGTCTCCCAACTACTGGAATTACAAGTATGCGCCACCACACCCAGCTGAAGCTGAGTTTTTTGTTTTTTTGTTTTTCTTTCTTTCTGTACTGGGATTGAACCCAGAAGCATTCTACCAGTGATCTACAACGCTACCCCTTTTTATTTTTTAAATCTTGAGATAGGGTCCTGTTAAGTTGCTCCTGTTGGCCTCAAACTTGGCAATTTCCTGTCTCAGCCTCCCAAGCACTGTAACAGGATAACAGGTATGAGCCACCACATCCAGCTGTAAGCGAAGCCATTTGTCTAAGGGACTGCCTGGTTCTCAGTCTCTTTCTCTCTCTCTCTCTCTCTCTCTCTCTCTCTCTCTCTCTCACACACACACACACACACACACACACACACACACACACACCCTGCACCAAGACTGGCCAGGACAAGGACACAGCTGGAACTCTCTATGTCCTGAAGATGAGGCTCTGACTTTCTCATTTGCTCCCAGCTCTAGTAATTAATTAATGGCTGAGAAACTGACATGGCAAAGCTGACCCATCTGCCCAGAGATCACCCCCAAGCCCTGGCCAAGTGAACAGGCCCAGCCAGAGAGGAGCAGAGCCTCACGCCTGGGTAGCCTTGTCTTCTCAGCAGGGAGCCTTGGGGAAGTGGGACCCCTAGAGCCCGCCCCTGAAGGGAGTGAGCCCTCCAGCGTTGGCTATGGCTGCCTCTCTCCCCCATCCTACCCAGCTATGAAAGCTTCCTGTTGGAAGCTCAGTGTCAGAACCAGAATCACCCGAGTAAAGCAAAATGAACTGGGAGTCGATCTAGGGGGAGCTGAATAAATATAATAGTTCATTATTTCAAAATAAAGAATAAAAAAATAAATAGGACTGGGAGGGTGTAGCTCAGAGGTAGAATGTCCCTGGGTTCCATCTCCAGTACCGCAAAATAAATGAATGAATGAATGAATGAATGAATGAATAAATAAATAAATAAAATGAGCTAGGAGTATATAGCTCAGAGGTACAATGCCCCTGAGTTCAATCCCTAATGTCACACATACATACATACAGACAGACAGACAGACAGACACACACACACACACACACACACACACACACAGAGTTGTTTATGGGGTCCACCTAGGCCTTCAACCTAGGCTGTGCAGGCACAGTCTTAACACTCAAAAAAAAAGTAGATAAATTAAGTTCTGGGTGATAAAAAGGATATTAGGGAAAACTGAAGAACTCTAAATAAAAATGTGAACTCTACTTAATAATAATAATGTATCGATATTGGCTCATTAATTGTGACAAATGTGTCATACTAATGGAAAATGTTAATAGGAAAAACCTGGGGTGGAGCACACAGGAGCTGTCTGTACTAATTTTGTAGCTTTTCTGTAAGTCTAAAATATTCTAAAATAAAGTTGCTTTTTTATTTATTTATTTTTTACTTTATTTGGAAACAGGGTCTCACTAAGTTACTGAGAGCCTCACTAAGTAGCTGAGGCTGGCTTCGAACTTCTGCGATCCTCCTGTCTCAGCCTCCCAAGCGCGGGGATTACAAGCGTGCGCCACCGCGCCTGGCTAAAGTTGTTTCTTTCAATGTAACTGGATATTGTGATGTGTACCTGTAATCCCAGCTACTCAGGAGGCAGTAGTATGAGAAGTTCTTAAAGCCAGGAGTTCAAGATCAGCCTGGGCAACATAGCAAGATGCGGTCTCCAAAAAATGTTTTTAAGAATGAATTAGTAATAACTAATTGATCAGTTACAGTTTTTGTTTACTGTTATGCAGAAATAAACAGGGTGCTCTGTTAGAAATAAACAGGGTGGCCGGGCGTGGTGGCGCACACTTGTAATCCCCGCGCTTGGGAGGTGGAGACAGGAGGATCGCGCAGGTTCGAAGCCAGTCGTGCTGGCTTAGGAGACCCTGTTTCCAAATAAAACTATAAAATAGGTCTGGGAGTATAGCCCGGAGGTAGAAAGGTTTCCAGGAACCCCAGTACCACACACACAAAAAAAGAAACAAATAAACAAGGTGCTCTGATAGATAAATAACAGGGAGGACCTCCATCAGTAGCAGAGAGAATTCAGACCATTCCTGCTCATACACCTGACAGTGTCTATTAAGCACCTGCAAAGCATCAGGCGTCCAGTCAGGCTGGGAATAGCGAGGTGGATGAGATGCACTCTTTGCCCTTGATACCAAATATACCAAAAGAGCCAACCCAATTCACCTCTCTCTCTCTCAATCTCTCTCTCTCTCTCTCTCTCTCTCTCTCTCTCTCTCTCTCTCTCTCTGTCTCTCTCTCTCTCTATATATATATATATATATATATGCATACATACATATATATACACACACATATGTGTGTGAGTGAGTGAGATATATATGTTTGTGTGTGTATATATAATCACAAATTTTGGAAAAAAATACAGACTTAATATTTGAATGAATTATCTAACTGCTTTTGAGTCTTGTCCGTGGGCTTGTGTAGACCCTGCCTCGATGTGGGTTGGCAGGTATATTTCATACACACGCTGCTGCTCGGATGGCCTAAATTCACACTGGAGACTTCAGCTCCACCTGCCTTTCTTCTCCCTCGACAGGGTGACACCAGTCACTCGGAGAAGCCTGGGATCCATGAGGTGAACTTCAGACTCTGGCGTCCCTCATGGCGGATGCCAGTAACTTTCCGCTGTTATTGGTTTGGAACTGCAGAGGCCACCTTGGCTCAGAATGGTGGCATCTAGTGAATATTGTGTGGAAGAAGAGAATGGTATATAAAAACGAGGACAGACTAAGTAACCAAACACACAGCCTCTGTCCATGCTCCGCCCCTCACTGCGCGTGGGACTCCCTTGACCACTCTGGGCCGTGGGATCTTATTGTGACCAACACCAAAACAAGACCCCTCTACCTTCTCTGTGAGCTACAAATGAGACTGTGATAAGTGCTTTCAAAAATAAAAGCGTTATTCAAGTCCAAAGTGTTGGAATTGCTTTTTTTTTCTTTTTCCTTTTATATCTTTTTTTTTTTTTTTTTGTGGTACTGGGGGTGGAACCCAGAGGCTTTCTACCTCTGGGCTATACTCCCAGACCTATTTTATATTTTTATTTGGAAACAGGGTCTCACTAAGTTGCTGAGAGCCTCACTAAGTAGCTGAGGCTGGCTTTGAACCTGCGCGATCCTCCTGTCTCAGCCTCCCAAGCACGGGCGGGGATTACAAGCGTGCACCACCACACCCGGCTTTTCCTTTTTATATCTTTTTGCTGGTACTGAGAATTGAACCCAATTGCATTCTACACCCAGCCTGGTTTAGTTTTTTTTTTTTTTTTGAAACAGGGCATCCTAAATTGCTGGGGCTGGCCTTGAACTTGCGATCCTCCTGTGTCAGCCACCCAAGTGCTGGGATTACAGGCATGTGCATCACCACGCCTGGCTGCTTGTTGTTAATTGTGAAACTTATTAGGGTTCAAGCAAAAAGGCTCCGTGTGTGTGTGTGTGTGTGTGTGTGTGTGTGTGTGTGTGTGTGTTGCTGGAAATAGAGCCCAGGGACATTGTACTTCTGTTTTTGTTTTGAAACAGGGTCTCCCTAGGTTGCTGAGAATCTCATACATTGCTGAGGCTGTCCTCTGACCTGTGATCCTCCTGTCTCAGCCTCCCAAGTACTGGGATTATAGGTGTGCAGCACCACACCTGGCTACATTCTTAAGTTTTACTTCTTAATAACAAGGGTAAGCCTATCATCATAGCTGAGCAGAGGAAGCACTATTTGTTTTGTGTCCAAGAGCCACTTCTTGCTTCTAAGCACTCGCAAACCCTCCCCACTGTCATGGGATCAGAACTGCCTCTGACGGGTCTTTATGGAGCACCCACTACACCCAGGCATTGTAAGACCCGGTCTCCCTTCATCTCCCTCCATCTACCTTGGCCCCAGCAGGAGAATTCTGACCGGTCTAAACCAGCCATGTCACATTCCACTTTGCCAATGATTGCTCTAAGGTTAAATATATGTCCCAATTCTGGCCAATAGGAAATAGAAATTTGATTTCCAAGCCATGACTTAAAGAATTTCAAGAAGAGAAAACTTACTGCCTCTGCCCTGGCTTTCCTATTGCCTCTGCCCTGCCTTTCCTACTGATGTGAGGACACAGTGCTGAAGGGGTAGCATCCCTCTTGCACCTGCAAGGCCATAAACACAGGAGCACCAGGGAAACAGACCATCAGAAGGAGGAGGCATCATTCTTAATGATTCCAAGGTGCTACTGCACCCGCCTTCACCTGGCTCCTGGGTAGAAGAGATAACTCAATGCTGTTACTGTTTAACCACTGCTACTTGCAGTCAATTGCATATGCAAATTGGTCCAATCACGGAGAAATGTAATGTGGCAATGTATTTCTATTTTGTATACATATATCCTTTGCCTAGATCATTTTACTTATCAGAATTTCTCCCCCACAGGTTTACTCACACAGTGTTCAAATAAGTATATTTAAATATATTAATTGCAACATTATGAATGTAACAATATGGTAAATAGATTATGGTGCATCCATAAAATGGAATACATACAGGCTTTTTAAAGATAGGCACAGGCCCACATATACTGGTAAGAAATTATATTCCAGATATATGAAAGGAAGTAATATTAATAATGGTCAAAGCTGGATGAAGGGCACATGATTTGTTATGCCATTTTTTTCTTGCAAATGCATTATGGAGATTTGAAAATCTCCAAACTAAAAAATAAAAGTAAAGACAAGGAGCAGAAACAGTAATATAAATAGGATAATATAACATCGTTTTGTGTGTGTGTGTGTGTGTGTGTGTGTGTGTGTGTGTGTGTGTGTTTTGTTTAGTTTTGTTTTTGTGGTACTGGGGGTGGAACCCAGAGGCTTTCTACCTCCGGGCTATACTCCCAGACCTATTTTATACTTTATTTGGAAACAGGGTCTCACTAAGTTGCTGAGAGCCTCACTAAGTAGCTGAGGCTGGCTTCGAACCTGCGCGATCCTCCTGTCTCAGCCTCCCAAGCGCGGGGATTACAAGCGTGCGCTGCCGCAACCGGCTTGTGCGTGTGTTTTTAAGCAAATACATATATGGAGGGTAGAAAAAGAATATCCTTGGGAAGACATGACACAGAAACTGGTAACAATGTTACTTCTAAGAAAATGGGGGCAGAGTAGGGAGAGTGAGTCTTCATATCTTTGTCCCCTTTGAGCTTTTTTTTTTTTTTTAATTTTGTCATCTAGTACTTTTTTTTATTAAAATATTTAAAAAATCAACCAAATGCAAAAATAATGGACAGGTGGTAGACAGACAGTCTGTATCGCCACAATATGGCCTCAAGTGTCACTTGAGTTCAAGCACTAACCCCAGGGGTCCCAATGTATATCGTATATCGTTACCCCTCAAAAGGTCATCGCGATAGTCAGCTCTTTGTTGCTGTAATCAAAGCACTTGACAAGAACAACTTAGAGGAGGAAATATTTATTTGGGCTCAGGGTTTCCGAGGATTCAAGCCATGGCTGGCCCACTCCGTTGCTCTGGGTCTGAGGTGAGGCTGAACATCATAGCAGCAGGGCGTGGTGCAGGGAAGCTGCCCAGCTCACCGCAACTGGAAAGCAGAGAGAGAGACAGACAGACAGAGAGGATGGGAGATGAAAAACACTTTTGGGCATAGCCCCATTGAGCTACTTCTTCCAACTAGGTCCTACATCCCAGTAATTTCAGTTTATCAGATGGATTAATCCACTGATGAGCTCGGAACCCTCAGATCCAATCATTGCCTAAAAGCTCCATCTTGGAACCCCATGGCACTGAGGACCATACTTTCAAATTTAAGCTTTTGGGGGACTTTCTGATTCAAACCCAAACAGTTATGCTAAGACAAGTCAGTGCTCATCTTATAGGTGATAAACAACAAAACAAAACAAAGCACCATCATTACCACGGGATGTGAAAGCTTTCCCTTTAATGTCATTCCCGCTGGGTATGGTAGTGAAGGCCTGTAATCCTAGTACTTGAAAGGCAGAAACAGGAGGATTGCAGGTGTGTGGCCAGCCTCAGCAACTTAGTGAGGTTCTCAGCAATGTAGGGAGACCCTATTTCCAAATAAAAAATAAAATAGGACTGAGGGTATAGTCCAGAGGTAGAAGGCCCCAGTACCACACAAACAAATAAATAATAATAATATCAGGGATGGTGTTATGGCTCAGTGGTAGAGGATACACTTAGCATATTTAAGGTTCTGGGTTCAATCCCTACAAAACACACACACACACACACACACACACACACACACACACACACACTCCACTGTAGACTTTATTTCGTGTGTGTGGTACTGGGATTCCTGGAAACCCAGGTTACACTCCCAGGCCTATTTTTATATTTTTATTTGGAAAGAGGGTCTCTCAAGCCAGCAAGGCTGTCTTCGAACCTGCGCCATCCTCCCGTCTCCACCTCCCAAGCATGGGGATTACAAGCCTGTGCCACCACACCCAGCGTAGACATTTTTTTTAAGCAGAAAAACATAGGGAACAGATATTTTTTAATTACTAATCCCATTCTCAATAATGACAACATTGTATCTTGGTGTGAATGTATATCTACTCTTGTATAAATAGAAAACACATACCATTTTTTGGTTTGCTTTTTGTTTTGTTTTGTTTTTTGGTGGTACTGGGGTTCCTGGAAGCCCTTCTACCTCGGGGTTACACTCCCAGACCTATTTTATACTTTTTTTTTTTTTGAAACAGGGTCTCTTAAGCCAGCAGGGCTGGCTTCAAACCTGAGCGATCCTCCTGTCTCCGCCTCCCAAGCTTGGGGATTACAAGTGTGCACCACCACGTCCGGCAACACATACCATTTTGTAATCTGATTCTTTCCTGCTTAGAAGTGTAATTTTTTCCTGCATCATCAGCTAATATTTTTATTTTCTGTATATTACTCTAATATAGTTGCTCTCCTCCCTTTTTAGTGGCAGGCCTCTTCAATAATAGAGAAAAAAACCTCAGCTGCAAGGTCTGCCTGGAGACGGTAGAGGCACAGGCGGCCACCCCCACAGAGGGGCTGCAGGACTGTAAACCTAGGAGCCAATGCACCAGCCCATGTATTTTTCCTAGTTAGGGCTGGCAACCTTTTTCCTCAATGGGCCAGATGGCAAACATTTTAAGCTTTGCCAGGCCAAGAGGCAAAATCCAGGATATTATATAGGATATTATATAGGTATTTTAAAACAATAGAGAAAATTTCACAATATTTTAACCTCCTTTTTTGTTGACCAAATTTAAAACTTTATAGCCATTGAAATGTAAATTTTTATAATTTTTTTTGCAGTACTGGGGATGGAACCCAGGGGCATTGTACCTCTGAGCTATACCCCCAGCCCTATTTTTTAGTCTATTTATTTATTTATTTATTTATTCATTTATTTGCGGAACTGGGGATGGAACCCAGGGGCATTGTACCTCAAGCTACACCCCCAGCCCTACGTTTTTATTCTTTATTTGGAAACAGGGTCTCGTTGAGTTGCAAAAGGCTTCAATAAGTAGCTGAGGCTGTCCTTGAACCACGAACCTCCTGTCTCAGCCTCCCAAATGCTGGGATTACAAGCCAGCACCGCCACGCCCAGCCCCCCCACCCCAAAAATTTAAGTTTGTAAAAAACTGTTCCCATTTGTGAGCCCTACTCAGTTTCTCCCTACCTAGCACGATCGCCTAGTTCTTAACTGAATTTTTAGTTTTTAGAGTTGCTCTCAGGAGCGGGGACTGGAATGGGGCTGCTCTGGTGTTCGAACCTGTGTCCCTGGCCCATCCCTACTCCTTACCAGCTGAAGTTAGTAAAAGGACATCATTTTAACCTCCTAAAACCTCTTTCCTCAGCTCTCCGGCCCCAAGAACACCCCCACCTATTCACAGCTGTGCCGAGTGACGATCACACGTCGGGGACACCCCCCCCACCTTTGTACACAGGAAATACCAGGTGGAGGATGGAGATCCGTCTAGCGCTCCCCAAAGACCGCAGTGCCCGGAGCTCCGGAGCAAGCACTCTGCGTGCGTGCGTGTAGACCTGGAGTGGACTCCTGGCTCCCAGGGTGCCAAATGAAGAACACCCATCCTGAGAAGTAGAAGAGCTACAAATGCACCCACTGCCCCAACCCCTGGTGGTGGCGCCGGACACAGGGCGGGCCGCTCCCTCTCGCCCGGGCTCCCCCAGGTTCCCCCGGCTTCCTGGGCGTGCAGGGCCGTCGAGGCTGAGCGTCCCCAAAGGCGGCCGGCAGAGTCCTCGCTCACCCGCCGCCCGGCACGCTGGCTGCGCGCGCCTGCCCATCTGGGCGGCACGGACAGCGGGGACGCCGCCCGGGCCCCCAGCCGGCTCTGCGGAGCCACCCGGCCCCGGCCGCGTCTTGCCCTGCTAGAAGCTCAGTCCCAGGAGATCGACCCTTGCGCCACCGTCGCGCAGGAGCCTCTGGCGAGACCTCGAGGATTTCTGGTTTCTGCCAACCGCCCCCAAACTTTGAGGACGCACCCGAGGGTGCACGCGTGGCTCCTGGCACAGCCGAGGCCCGCGAAGGGCGCACCGCTGCCGGGGCTTGCAGCTGCCCGGCAGGGCGGGGCGGGAGCTGGCGCTCGGGGTGCCTGCCGGCCAGTTACGCAAGTTGTGCTTGGGCAGCTATAAGAGGGGCGGGCAGGCATGGAGCCCCGGAGGAATCCCGGCGCCAGCAGCTGCGAGGTAAGGCCCCGGCGCGCTCCTGTCTCCTTCTCTGTGGTCTCTCTTGGCAGACCGCAGCACCCCACCCCATTCTGGACCCCGGAGAAACTGAGGCAGATGGGAGGCAGGGTGGATGGCTTGGTTCTGGAATATGTACGCAGCTTTGCACCAAGTTTTCACCGGAATGAAGGTGGCTGGGAGCTGGGGAGCCTTGGATTCAGGGGCGGATTGCGCCAGTGCCCACAAGGCAGGAAATCTGTCTTTGCGGAGACATACAGGGCCCCGGGGCAACTGTCGTGTTAACTTTGGGAATCGCCTTGGGCAGATCCTCCAAAGATCAGGGTGCCCTACTTCTGTCTGGAAGGAATAAAATTGGGTGCGTGGGGCGATCTTTCCCTTTCTGAAAACTAGAGGTGGCCTTCCTTGCTCCGCGGGTAAAATTCTGGGCCTCAGGGCCGGGGTGCAGCAGACTTTGGGTTTGAGCCCCAGATCGGGGCGGGGCGGGGAGGGGGTAGAGTGAGAGAGGATTCCGGCCTTGTTTTCAGGGAGGGTCCTGGCCTCTGCATGGAAGGGGCTGGGTAAGTGTGCAGTTTAGGAGATTAGAACTATGGTGGATCAGAGGTGGCGGATAAACTGTCAGGAAGAACCCAAGTCTCCCAGAGAAATGGTGCCAGGTCTCCAAGCCCTGCGAAGGCCTTTTTATGGTACGGCACAATGGGAGGGGCAGGTGAGGGTCAGAGCAGCAGGTCAAGGGAAAGGCCTGTTACCTGGAAGCATTTCTGGGTTGCGCACTTCTAACCAAAATGGGTGATGTGCATGGTCGGCAAGTAGCCCCAGAAGCCGACCTGCAGTCTCTCTTTTTTTCTGGGCTGGGTTCAGACTTCATGTCGGGTGTGGTTGCCTTTACATGCCTGTCTCTGCGACTTAAAAACGTGGCACTTTGGAAAACTGACTCCTTAAATATAGTCAGATCCAAGGAGACAAGTGGCCTGGTTGTCTTGGGTGAAGAGCTGGTTGGTGAGGGCGAGGTGATTAGTTGCTGTTAGAAAGATGGTCTTCTCTGGGGAGGTGGGCAGAGGGCGGGGCTTACCCTATCATCCTGGGAGCCCAAGCTTGCTGAGTGCTTCAGCGGGTGGGGCTTGCCCAGAGGTGGCTCCGGTGCATGTGTTCTGTAGAATGCAGAGGTGAGCAGTGGTCAGCTGGGACTGGGGAGTGCTTGCAATCTCTTCTCACCAGGATGGTCCGTGGAACCAAACTTCCAAGGAAGGAGGCTTCTAGTAACTTGTTGCTAGTATTCAGACACTCTTCTGAACAGAAAAGCCGTGTGTGATCATTTATCTCATGCAAACAGAGAGAGAAAGGAACAACAAAAAAGAAGAAAAGAAAAAAGAAAGAAAGAGGATGCTTTGGGGCTCTTTTCTTTCTCAAGCAGCTGAGGACTTTGGGCTGAGGGGAACATTTCCATGTTGGCCAAAGGAGCATCCTTCTCATATTTTGTACATCTTATACCCAAAATAACTCTTCTTGGTATCTGGGGGAAATATTTTCCTCCCCGTCTGTTCCAGGAAATAGCCCCAAGCACCAAGGGCAGAGCCAGGGAGGTTGCACTGAATTCCTGCCGTCAGCCCCAGGCGGATGCCGGGCGTGTCTGACTGACCCATGTGGGGTGCGAACGTGGCCACCTGGGACAGCTCTCCTCACAGAGCCCCGTTATGGTCCAGCCCCAGTCTAGATGTCTCCAGGGTAGCATGAGAGCCAGAGAGAGAGACGGGGCTCTTTAGAATGTGTCCCTATGAGCAGTATCTGGGTGATTTTAAGAGAAATCTCCGAAGTCAGTCAATCAACCAGGACAGAGGTGGGAGAACATCCAGCAGCTGCAGGTCCATTCCTACAAAAGCCTGAAAAGTCTTTGTCCACACAGTTGTCTTAGAGAAACAGGGAGAGGTTGGCTCTGCTTTAAGGTGGCATGCCTGGCGCCTAGGCCCACGGGCTCCTTTGCTTATATGGCAACAGATGTGCCTTGCTCTGCAGCGAGCTGTGTGCTGTGGTCTTTCCTGCCCAGGTGGTTGGCTCTCTGGGACTGAATCTGTAATCAGCACTCATGCTGACATTTCACCCACACCACAGGAGATTTAGTCCCCATCTGTGTACATGGGGTTTGTGCTTTAGGGTACCAGAGAGCTCTGTGGGGAAGCCACAGGGAGGACAGAAGGGCAGAGCAGAGGTCTGTGGCAAGAACAGGGCCTTAGAATGTAAGGCGGGAGCCAGGTTCCTGCATGGGTCTTGCTGGGCGCCCAGGTACCACAGTCCAGAGGGAGCAGAACTCAGGAAGCAGAAGGAAAGAGGGCCCACATGGATGCTGGGGACACAGGAGGTGGAAGAAGTAGACCATGGTGTCTGAGAAAGGGAGACCTGGATGCTGACGTGCTTCTGGTCTTTATTAAGATAGCTTCTTAGGAGCGTCTGCTGGGTCTGCTGAGCAAAAGTGAACTCTAAGATGTGACTTTGGGATGGGGAACAGGTGAGCTACTGTGGAGATGGGTTAACCTGGTTAGCAGATGAAGATCAGGAAGGGGAAATATTTTATTTAATCATTCAACAAATGTTTAACAAACACCTGCTCCATGTCAGGCCCTTGGGAAGGGCAGGCGTCACTAATCGATCATGGCACCCTCTCCCTCCGAGTCTGGCTGGAGCTTTAGATTCCCCTCTTCCGGCGCTCTCAGGAGCCACTAAAAATTGATCAGAGTTGACAACAGGAGTTGAAACTGATTTGCTGTCCCTGATGGGATCAGATCTAAGGGTCGTTCCCGATGAATGGGAAGAATATAACCTCATATCCACACCATGGCTACTAATTAAGTATGTTAGCATGATTTCTCAAGCTGGGCCTTGGGTTGAAAATTGCTCTGGCTAGTTCAGTGATTTTCAAATTGTATATTATGACCAGCATTTGAAAAATAAACTGAAACTCTCAAAAGCATATTAATACCCCCCACAAAAAAGAGCTTATCACCCAAAAGAGGAAGGAATTTTACTTTTTGACACTTCTTTACACACATATCTGTATGTCTCCTAAGCAGAAAATATATTCAGAAAGTGGAAAGCAACTGAAATGTATTAGTCTATTTTCATTACTACAACAAAATACTTGAACTCGGTAACTTTATGAAGAAAAGACACTTATTTAGCTCACAGTTTGGGAGGTTTCAGGGTGTGGCACTGGCATAGCCTCAGCCCTGGTGAGGGTCCTATTAGTTGGTCACATCCCAGCAAAGGCAGGAACACGTGCCAGAGGGAGAGAGATCCCATCTCAAACCAGAAATGGAGAGAGACTGGGGTCTCAGAGTCTTTTCCAAGGGCATGCTTTCAGTGGATCTAAAGACTTCCCACCAGACCCCACCTCTTAAAGGCTCCATACCACCTCTCAAAGCCATCACCCTGGAGCCCAAGCTCACAACACATGAGCTTTGAAGGAGAAACTACATTTGAACCATAGCATCACCTGAGAATAAGAAGAGAGTATCTGACACTGGAGGCTAAGGTCAGGGAGCGCACCCAAGCCTCCCAAAGCAGGAACCCAAACAGTGACCATAATCCTCTCAGTGCCTGCGCAGACTCTGGTATCTCAGTGACTCCCTGCACCTGAGCCCACATGTGATACCCTAGAGTGTGAGCCCTCAACAAAGACGAACTGGGCTCTCTGGAGCCCTCTACATTTCTGGGAGAGGAACTGGTCAGGGATTGGAAGAGGAAGGGATCAGGAAGGAGAAGAGAGAAGAACCTCTTAGTCTATTGCCTCCAACCAGTCAGGCTGTGGAAGCCAAGGGGTCTGGACTGTAAATGCGAGCATAGCACCAGGGGTCAAGTGTGTGAGTGTGTGTGTGTGCGAGCGTGTGTGTGTGTGTGTGTGTGTGTGTGTGTGTGTGTGTGTGCTCCAGGTAGTACAGATCCCCAGCAGGCCCCTACTATGTGAGGAATTGGGCCCACAAAAGCTAAGCTCCCGAGGGCCATGTGTTCCACCCTCTCCCATATTGAATTCTCCCAACCCCAACATGATTTCCCCCAATGCCCTCATCTCGGCCTGTTACACCTGCTTCCCTGCCTTCCTCTGGGGACCTTCTTGTCCTTCAAGTCTCAGTTTGTATATTTCTTCTTCATCAAAGCCCTCCCCACTCCCCACCCCCAGAGTCACCTCTTCCTCCCTGTTCCTTCAAAATCTCCACCAGGTTGGGTTACAGTGAGTTGTTTGAGCTTTTGTCTGGACTCTGAGCAGCTTGCAGGACCAGAATCCAATCTCCCCCCAGTCTATTTCCTCCTTTCCCCATTCCCAAATCCCTTCCAACTTGGAGTTATGCTGGGAGGAAGGGAGGAATGAGAGAAAACCCCACAGGGAGACTTAGTAGTGGGAGAGAGCTTCGAGTAGCCAAAGCTTTGTCCTCATAATTAACAGCAATACTACATTACCTGAAATCATATTCTAATTATTTTAATTAGCCCACAGTAATTGTATATATTTATGGATACAGTGCGACATTTCCATTCATGCATACAATGTGTGATGATCAGGTTTAGGGTAAATGGCATATCTATTACTTCAGACCACTTTCATTTCTTTGTGTTGGCAACATGCAACATTGATTATTTGTTATTTTGAAGTATTTAATTGTGGCCAAGCATGGTTATCCTACTGAACTATCAAACATTTACAAGTTATTCTTCTGATCTGATCATAACCCTGTACCCACTAACCATCCTCTCCCACCTCCTTTCCAGGGTCTGGGAGCCACTATTCTACTCTCTACTTTTTTTTTGGGGGGGGGGGATGGTACTGGGGGTGGAACCCAGAGGCTTTCTACTTCTGGGCTATACTCCCAGACCCATTTTATACTTTATTTGGAAACAGGGTCTCACTAGTTTCTGAGAGCCTCACTAAGTAGCTGAGGCTGGCTTCAAACCTGCGCGATCCTCCTGTCTCAGCCTCCCAAGCGCTGGGATTACAAGTGTGCGCCACCACGCCCGGCTTATTCTCTACTTCTTTATGATCAACTTAACATAATACCCTCCAGTTCCACCCATGTTGCTGCAAATAACCTAATTCTATTATTTTTTGGTACTACTGATGGAGCCCAGGGGCCTTCTACCTCCAAGCTACACCCCCAGCCCCATTTTTTCCCCTTTATTTTGAAACAGGATCTCACTGAGTTGCAGAGGGCCTCACTAAGTAGCCTAGGCTGTCTGTGAACCACGATCCTCCTGTCTCAGCCTCCCGAATGCTGGGATTATAAGTGTGCGCCGCCACGCCCGGCTCCAACCAAATACTATTCTTAAATTTCATGGCTGAAAAGTATTACATTTTCTTTATCCATTCATCCGTCAATGGCTACATGATTGGTTCCATATTTTGGCTATTGTGAATAATGATGGGAGGGCAGATGTCTCTGACATACTGATCTCATTTCCATCGAATATACATCCAGTAGTAGGATTGCTGGGTCGTAAGGCAGTTCTTATGTCTAGCGTTTTGAGGAACCTCTGTATTATTTTCTACAATGGCTATACTAATTTACATTCCCATCAGTGATGTATGAGAATTCCCCTTTCTCTGCAACCTTGCCAGCATTTGTTATTGTTTGTCTTCTTGACAATAGCCCTCCTAACTGGGGTGAGATGGTAATACTCATTGTGGGTTTGATTTACATTTCCCTGACGATTAGCAAAGCTGAGCAGTTTCTCATATACGTGTTAGCCGTGTTAGCTGTCGTTACCTGAATTTAATTCACACTAGCATGCCAAAGGCTACCAGAGAGAAAAGTGTAAGAACTCCGATGGCTGGAGAAGAGAAGAGTGTATGGGAGCCTTTGCTAACCTCCAGTCCCCCAGGGGAAGATAGGCTGAGGGGCTGGAGGACTCAAGGCTGGATCCTCCACCCGCAGATGCCTCTGTGGCCCAGAACTCTCTCTCACCCACCCCCGGAAGGCCCCCATGCCCTGATCAGAAGACTCAGCTGGCCCTGCCACTTGAATCTGGAGAAGTCGCCAACAGCTGCCCACCCCGCCCCATCTTGACATGGAGGCCCCGCGGGGTGGGTCTCATCATCCCCTGGGATGGAGGGAAGGTGAGGGGGCTCTTGTCCAGAGGCCACCAGCTTCTTGGGGGGAGTAGGACGTGGAGGGTGGGCACTGCCTGCAGATCCCTGTCACGTGAGATGGGTGGAGGAGCCTCCTCGGGAGGAACTGGAGGACAGGCCAGGACCCAGGCAACATCAGAGAGGGGACGCTGGCAGGGCACCATGGGCCTCTCCTGCTGGCCTCCCGCCTGCCTTCTGGTGCTGCCCTGGGGGGCTCTGCTTTCTGATTTTTCTCTTTTCTTCTCCAGTGTGGCCACTGAAGGGATGATGGTAGGGGAGATGGGGAGTGGCAAGGCCTTAATGGAAGGAGAAAGAAGGCATTCTGCAGAAAAGCTAGCCCTCTTTGGAGACTTCTGGGGAGAAAAGGGCCCATGGCTGACAGCAGACATTCTCCCTGCCCACTACCCTCTGTTCTCCCCTGCACAGCCTGGGCTACACCCAGCCCTTCTCCTCCAACCTTAGACTCCCCATCCCAGCTGGCTGCTGGATGAGACCCTGATGTCCCTCCAGTACCAGCAGATGAGCCCCTCTCCTTCCCAAACCTCTCTACCTGTTTCTCCCAATTTCTATCCATCTTCCTGTCTCCCAGGCTGAAAGCATTTGCTCTCAGTCCCACAGCAGGAAGTAGGGCCTCCCTGCCTGGCCCTCTAGCCCCCCACCCAGCCCCATCCCTCTCCCAGCCCACTCTGTCGTACTCCCCAGCCAGCTGGGACTACCGTCCCTAAGCCCATCTGTATTCTTCAGCCTCTGCCAGGGCTGCCCCTCTCCTCCACCTTCACAGACCCAATTCCTACACATTATTGGGGCTCTCAGTAAATGCCACCTCCTCTGTGAGGCCTCCTTGATTCCTTCTGGAAATAATGGTGACAACAGCGTTGTCCCATTTCAGCCACAGAAAAGCCACAGCGGGAACTATGATTTGTGCCATCCCTGTTTTATAGCTAAGAAAACCGGGTCTCAGAGAGATGAGCTAATTTTCCCAGGTCCTAAACTCCACTGAAATAGAGTTCTGCTGAATTCTAGAGTTCATAAATTTGAGCACATTGAACCAGGCACTGTGATTCATGCCTGTCACCCTAGTACTTAGGAGGCTGAGACAGAGGATCTCAGGTTCCAGGCCAGCCTCAGCAACTTAATAAGACCCTCAGCAACTTAGCAAGACTCTTTCAAAATAAAAACAAAAAGGTTCGTGATGTTGCTCAGGGGTAGAATGCCCCTGGGTTCAATCCTCAGTACCAAAGTAATAATAATAATAAATTATAGCACATACTTCCTCTCCCAAGAGACATTTAATCTGTTTAAAATATCGGGGTACCCAAGACAATTTATCTGTTTAAATGTTTTTTCTTGCATTGCAATTATGTAAATTCTTAAGCCAAAAAGAGCAGTTTTTCTTTCTTTCTTTTCTTTTTTTTTTTTTATGTTACTGGGGTTCCTGGAAACCCTTCTACCTCTGGGCTACACTCCCAGACATATATATATATATATATATATATATATATATATATATATATATATATATATATATATTTGGAAACAGGGTCTCTTAAGCCAGCGCGGCTAGCTTCGAACCTGCACGATCCTCCTCTCTCTCTGCCTTCCAAGCGCGGGGATTACAAGCGTGTGCCACCACGCCTGGCTCTTGTTCCTTCATTTTTAATAAATAACATACAAATGTAGGTAACAGAGTCCAATAGGGTGATACACTACCTAAAGCGTTACCACCTAGGCTTTCTAAGAAAATCCCAGCTTCTGCCCTGTCCCTCCTCATCTCTGGATTCCACTTTCCTGGGGCCCATGTCCTTTTTTTTTTATCTCTGTACCTGGCCCACAGTGAGCAACCAATACACGTTAGCTGCCAACCAGCAAATACATCTTGAGAAATTATTGTGTATCAGGCACTGTGCTCAATGAAGTTGAATTTTCTGTCTTGAGTTATCCCACCTTCCCAGTTCCCGCCATTCCCAGCCACTCTTCCTAGCGTCCCCAGGCCACAGCCAGGCCCCACTCACGAACCGAGACTCAGGTGATCCTAGGAAGGTGTGATGTCCACTCTTTCCTGATGACATCCACGTGGTGGGGGGCACTAAATCAGTTGGCCTTAAGTTGGGCTGTATGCAGCAGAAGCCCAAAAGAATAGAGGCTTAAATTGCAACAACGATGTCTCTCACTACGCAAAACAAAAGTCTACAGATAGGCTGTCCAAGGCCAGAATGGAGTCCCAGCTCCATGGAGTTCCCAGGAACCAAGGCTCTTGCAGCAGCCTGCGCAACCATTCATGGAGAGGCCTTGGTCCTTTGATCCCGGATGGTGCTAGAATGCTGGCTACCACACCTGCATTCGAGGCATCAGAACGAAGGGAAGGATGCAAAGGGAAGAGGTAAAGGCACACAGCGGGTCCTGAAAGCTGCCACACGGTACTTCTGCTTATGTTTCATTGGCCAGAATTGAGTCGCATCGCCATCTCTATTGGGAGATGCTGAGAAGCATAGAATTTGTTCTGAGTGGCCACGCCTTTACTAAAACTTGGGAGCTTCTACAACTGCAAAGAATGAAAGACTAAACACTGGGGGTAGCTAGCATCCTCTACTGCCAGGGGTGTGTGTGTGTGTGTGTGTGTGTGTGTGTGTGTGTGTGTGTTGTGTGCCCAACAGGCTCTTGCCACTCCTTTGATCTCAGACAGATCTGTTACCCCTTGTCTCTGAAGCCCCCCATGGGTGTCCCCTAAGTCTGGCCTCTCCTCTTAAGCAGACTCAGCTTCTCAGTTCCATGCTTTGAAGGAACTGCAATTTATATCGAGCATTCACTGAAGTTTATTATTAGTGGTGATGGAGGGGGTTTATAACCCCATTTTCCATGCAGGTATCAGAGGCTGGCCATTAGGTGAGAATGGCTATAATATGGCCAGGTTAATCTGGTAATAATTTTGGGGAGGGGAGAGAGGGTGTTATCGACACACGAATCTTAAAAAAGAATGCAACTCAATCTTGTGCTGCAGGGAGAAGACAGAAATCCCAGGTACCCTGTCTAGATGGATCATGGCAGGCAGTGATCAGAGGCTTGCCACAGACTTGGCTACAGGTGGTATTGCCAGGAGCACTTCAAGCCCTGCTCAGTAATTACATTGGGGGGGGGTACTAGGGATTGAGCCCAGGGGCATTCTACTTCTGAGCTATACCTCTAACTTATTTTATTTTCACTAAGTTGCTGTGGCTGGCCTCGACCATGTGATCTTCCTGCCTCAGCCTCTCAAGTCCTGAAATTATAGGCATGTGACACTACATCCAGCTAACTACTTTTTTTTATGGTACTGCGGATGGAAACCAGGGGCAGTGTACCTCCGAGCTACACCTCCAGTCCTATTTTTAGTCTTTTTATTTTTTAGTGGAACAGGGTCTCATTGAGTTGCAAAGGGCCTCACCAAGTAGCTGAGGCTGTCAGTGAACTGTGATCTTCCGGTCTCCACCTCCCGAAAGCTGGGATTACAGGCATGTGCCACCACGCCTGGTTGCTAACTACAAAAATTTTTATAGTCGAGATTTATGCCCGCTACCCTAAACCAGACACACGCCCCATGAGCAGGGGCATCACAGGCTCATTTCATTTAACGCTTTGAGCCAGGTGGTAGAGTTCAATACCTTTTACTGTTGATAGGAACAGGTTGTGTGGGAAGTCTCTCTCCCAGACACACACAACTAAGGGCAATCTGCTGCTAAAGCCTCAAAGCGTAATCACTATTCCTTTGCCAGGCTTCAGGGATTTGTATTGGGGATTAGCTCTATAGTCACCCCTCCTTATCTGTTGGGAATATTTTCCAAGACTTCCAGTGGTTACCTGAAACTGCAGACAGTACCAAAGCCACACCCTATATATACCAAGTTTTCCTTCGTGCCCCACAGCCCACCCCTGCTAAGCACCAGAGTTAACCTGTCCTTCCATGTTTCGTGTCTCCTTTGCAGCACTACATTTGCACCTTGGGCTGTTACTAAGTTAAATAAGGGCTATTTGAAGAGAAGTATTGTGATACTATGACAGTTGCTCTGATAACCAAGACAACTACTATGTAACTACTGGTGCATAGTGTATACAGTGTGGATACGCTGGAGGAAGGGATGATTCACACCCTGGTGGGACGAAGTGAGACGGTGCAAGACCTCGTCACACTACCTAAAACGACAAAATTAAAAGCTTATGAGCTGGGCTTGGTGGCGCATGCTTGTAATCCCAGTACTTGGGAGGCTGAGACAGGCTCGCAGGTTTACAGCCAGCCTCAGCTACTTAGTGAGTCCCTCCACAACTTAGTGAGACTCTGTTTCAAAACAATGAATGAAGGCCGGGCGTGGTGGTGCACGCTTGTAATCCCCTTGCTTGGGAGGTAGAGACAGGAGGATCGCGCAGGTTCGAAGCCAGCCGCGCACGCTGGCTTAGGAGACCCTGTTTCCAAAAAAAAAAAAAGTAAAAATAGGTCTGGGAGTGTAGCCCGGAGGTAGAAGGGCTTCTAGGAACCCCAGTACCACCAAAAACAAACAAACAAACAAACAAACAAAACAATGAATGATAAAATAGGGCTGGAGGTGTATCTCAGAGGTAGAATACCCCTGGGTTCAATCCCCAGTACCACAAAAAAAAAAAAAAAAAAGGAGCTAGGCATGGTGGCACACGCTTGTAATCCCAGCATTCGGGAGACTGAGACCAGAGGATCGCAGTTTGTGGACAACCTCAGCTACTTAGTGAGGCCCTCTGCAACTTAGTGAGACTGTTTCAAAATAAAAATACAAAATAGTGCAGAAGGTGTAGCTTGGAAGTCAAATGCCCCTGGGTTCCATCCCCAGACCCCCCCAAAAAAAGTTAAAAATAGGGCTGGGATCCGAGCGTGGTGGTGCACCCTTGTAATCACAGTGCTTGGGAGGCTAAGATGGGAGGATCGTACAGATTCGAAGTCAGCCTCAGCTACTTAGTGAGGCTCTCAGCAACTTAATGAGACCCTGTTTCCAAATAAAGTATAAAAAAGGTCTGGGAGTAGCCAGGCGTGGTGGCGCACGCTTGTAATCCCAGCATTCGGGAGACTGAGACCAGAGGATCGCAGTTTGTGGACAGCCTCAGCTACTTAGTGGGGCCCTTTGCAACTCAGTGAGACCTGGTTTCAAAATGAAGAATAAAAAATAGGGCAGGGGGTATAGCTCAGAGGTCAAATGCCCCTGGGTTCTGCCGGGTGTGGTGGCACACAATTGTAATCCCAGCATTCAGGAGGCTGAGGCAGGAAGATCACGGTTTGAGGACAGCCTCAGCTACTTAGTGAGGCCCTCTGCAACTCAGTGAGACCCAGTTTCAAAATAAAGAATAAACAATAGGGCAGGGTGTGTGGCTCAGAGGTCTAATGCCCCTGGGTTCCATCCCCAGACCCGCAAAAAAAAAAAGCTTATGAATTGTTTATCTCTGGAAATTTTGAATCATGATTGACCATGGGTAACTAAAACCTTGGAAAGTTAAACTATGGATAAGGAGGGAAGTATTGTATTTAACTGTTGCACAAACATCCTGGCTCTGCCACTTACCTATGTGACTTTGGACAAACTGGCCTGTCTTCTTGAGCATCATTTGTTTTTCCTCCTGTTAAATTCAGATTAAAAAAGAAAACATAGCGCTGGGCGTGGTGGCGCACGCTTGGAATCCCCGCGCTTGGGAGGCGGAGACAGGAGGATCACACAAGTTCAAAGCCAGCCGCACTGGCTTAAGAGACCCTGTTTCCAAGTAAAAATATAAAAAATAGGTGTCTGGGAGTGTAGCCTGGAGGCAGAAGGGTTTCCGGGAACCCCAGTACCACCAAAAAAGAAAGAAAGAAAGAAAGAAAGGGAAAGAGAGAGAGAGAAAGAAAGAGAGAGAAAGAAAGAGAGAAAGAAAACATACCTGAGCGTTATAGATAATATGTAAACAAACTGCTTGTTTTATTGTCCTGCTAGAATGTGAATTGTACTAATATTGCCACCTATGGACAGAAAATGCATTACCTGTTTTCATCCAGACCAAAATGAGGAAGAGTATGAACACCAGACGTTAACTTCTTCATTCTTCACAATTTTCATCCTAATAATTGACTCGCATTTGATTATTTCAGGCTCACACACACATTTGCTGTGGATCATTGGCTACAACTTACATATATTTAACTCTGGCCTCATGTATCTCATTAAAACTTTGCTGTTTAATCAAGGATCTGCATATTATTAGTTTTTGAATTCATGGTTCTGCGAACTTGGAAAGTCTCGAGCATTCCGGGAAACCGTGCTCTGTTCCGTCCGCCTCCTGCATTTGCCCTCCTGGTCTCTTGGTCCCTTGTGACAACCCCTTTCTACCCTCACCGCTCCTCAGTCTTCAGTACCCAGCCCAAGGTGACACATCTTCCAGAGAGACCCCTCTGGGTTCCTGTCTTGGACTTGCCCTCCTCACAAAGCTCTGTCTTCCTGTATTGGACCAGCCTGCCGGCTTGTCCATCCCTCCTGTCAAGCTAAGAGACACTGCGGGGAAGAGGGCATCTGTGGTTCACACTTGCACTCTTGATGCCCAGCACTGTGTCTGACTTGGGATTACATGGTGGGGAGTGCTGGTTGGATTCAGGCTCCCAGTGGAAGAGAAAGGAAGTAACAAGGTGAGCCGTCAAGACCACCACCCAGGTGGCAGCGGGCTGCTGAGCCAGGGGTGAGGGAGGACAGGATGGAACGTCATCTCTAATAACTGGGTAATGAGAGAGTGCATTCCACAGTTCCCTACCCCTCTTACACATGCATTATCTAATTTGATCCTCATAAAAACCTGGAGATAGATATATTATAGGGATGAAGTGGAGTTTTGAATAGTTTTGCAACATACTTAAAGATAATGCAGTGAGTAATGGCTGGATTCAAAGCAGACCTTAGCGGTTGGGCCTTGAAAGAGAACCATGCTCAGCCGCTCTGTGGTCTATAGGACACATCATTGTGGTTTTATTGACCAGGCAATAGTTCTCTTCCCAGGGGGATGAGTTTCATTAATAGAGGTCTAGATAATGAATTGCCTCTGACTTTAATGGTAGCCAGGGCAGAAAGCAAATCTCATTCTCATCCACCCCCAGCAGCCGGTAGCAGGGCAGATGGACGTGTTCTGACATGCAGGCCTCTCGCAACATGTGACTCCTTCTGTTTTCAGGCCCAAGAAGAACATCCCAGGAAGGAAAATGCGCTGTGGCTGCCTGTGCCAGTTCCTGTGGCTTTGGCCCTATTTGTATTACGTCCAAGCTGTGCCCATCCGAAAGGTTCAGGATGACACCAAAACCCTCATCAAGACCATTGTTACCAGGATCAGTGACATATCACACACGGTACGGAGAGCTGTGGTGGGAGGACCCAGTGGAGCTGTGGCCAGCCCGGAGCTGGTCCTCATGAGGCTGGAACCAGCTCATCCAGGAAGCATCTCACTGAGCACCTTCTGAATGCCAGGCACCTACTAGAACTGAGGAGGCTTTGAAAGCCCAGGACATATGATGCACCAATAAAAAAAATTAAAAGAAAAAAAAAAAAAGAAATCCCAGGACTCCGGTTCTCTCTGGTTGCTTCTCTTGGCTCCTCTGCCTGCTGGGATTCAGGGCTGAGTGGCTCTACTTCTAAACCACTCTAAGTTTTAATGGACTCATTGCATATGAGTCCATTAAAAAAAAATCATAGCATTCTCCGATATCATGAGGCCACCTGTGTTTACTATCACTGTAAACCCAGAGCTCACAGGTTAACTGAGGCTGATTCCTCCCTCCTGCCCTCTTCCTCCCCTTCTGCCTCCTTCCCTCTCCTTCCTGGAATCCTAGGGCCCAAGACCAGAAGGCGCCATAAGTTCCTGGTGTCCCATCGCGGGCGAGCAGACCTCCAGCAGCGCCTGCTGGGCCTCTGCCCCGCCTCCAGCTGCACACACAAATCCTCAGGAGTCTTAGCGTTTAGGCTGCAGCTCCTCTCCATCTGCTTGCCTGTCCTTCAGGACCACACAGAGCAGGGAGTTGTCCTCTTTCACACTCAGCCCTCTGCCTATTTGCACACAGCTGTCACTGCCCACCCCGGTCTTTTCTCTGGGGTCCGACAAGTGAGACCTCCAGCCCGTTCCCAGATGGGTCTGTTTTTAGAATTAGGAAGACTAAGTGTGGATCTTCGCCCATCTGCTCTGTGTGCAAGACCTGAGACAATCGTTCAGTGTCTTTCATCATCTGAACGATGGGATGGCGTGTGGTCCCCGCCAGGTTGGGGTAAGACTTTAACTAGATAAAAAGCAAGTACACACACACACACACACACACACACACACACACACACACACCGGCAGCCCCTGGAGACTTCCACATCTTCTGTCCAGGCTAGGTGTCCAGCAACGGGAGGAAGTGGTCAGAGGAAAGTGAGGTGGCCAGGAGCAGGGACAGCTCAAACCTAGACAGAGTCTTGGGCATTTTATAGAGGAAACCCTCTATGTCTCCTCACAAAATCATCACTGGGCAAGGCTCTCATGAGAGACCAGAGAACCCCAACTTGGGTGGTGTCAACAGCAAGTGCTATGGCTTTTGGGGTGGGGAGAGCCCCTCTGCAAACTAGAGTCACTGTCACAGAAGACAGGAGCAGGACACCCCCTGGGGTGCAACCTTGACCCTTTAAAGAGGGGTCGACACGAGAACCTGAGTGGAAGAGCGGGATCTGCTGGAGGTAGAAGGGAATGGCAGCGGCAGGGAAGGAACAGAGACTCAGTTAAGTAAGAAATAGGGAGCCATGGCTGGTTCTTCACAGAGGACATTTGGAGAAAAGAATGACCTGAGAAGATTAATCGAAAATGGAGGGTAGGGGCTTGGGGCAGGCAGGCAGCCAACTTTGGAGGTGACGTGGGCACGGGAAACGAGGGTCTGGACTAGGAAGGTGAAGGAGAAAGGAGGCACCCCAAAGGGTGAGCGTCCACGATCACAGGGAGGCAGAGGGCCTTGGAAAATGGCTTCTCTGCCCACTTGCTAAACATTTCCTCTTCCTCTTCCTCCTGCACAGCATTCGGTGTCCTCCAGACAGAGGGTCACCGGTTTGGACTTTATTCCTGGGCTCCACCATGTCCTGAGTTTGTCCAAGATGGACCAGACACTGACAATCTACCAACAGATCCTCACCAATCTGCCTTCCCAAAATGTGGTGCAAATATCTAATGACCTGGAGAACCTCCGGGACCTTCTCCACCTGCTGGCCTCCTCCAAGAGCTGCCCCCTGCCCCAGACCAGAGGCCTGGAGACCCTGGAGAGCCTGGACGGCGTCCTGGAAGCCTCGCTCTATTCCACAGAGGTGGTGGCCCTGAGCAGGCTGCAGGGCTTTCTGCAGGACATGCTGCGGCAGCTGGACCTCAGCCCCGGCTGCTGAAGCCTGGAGGCTGCTCTTCCAGGGACCACGCAGAAGGAAGAGATGTTGGCTTCCAGGTGTCTGCAGGAGAAGAGAGCCTCATGTGGACATCCTTTATGCAGGCCTCTGTCCATTTCTCTCACTCCTCTAAGCCCCTTCCAAAGGCGTAAGACGCCACGTTGCTTGAAACCAAAGATAGATGCATGATTCCATGCTCACCGGAAGGGGGCCCGTCGAGCAGAGTGGATTGTACCTGAGAGTCTAACCAAGTTCTTCAGCCTGAAGCCATCCTGTTCCCTCCCATCCTATCTCTCAGTATGTGCCTCAGCGCAACCTGGTGATTCCAGGAAGGAATGGGCAGGGCCTTGGGACCTTCTCAGAGCAAGGTTCCATCTGAGAATTCTGGGGAGTACCTTGAAGGCTACATCCACACACAGCTGGAAACTCCCAAGCAACACAAGTCGCAAGCACTTATTTATTTATTATGTATTTTATTCTGGACAGATTTGAGGCGAAGCACCAGCTTTCCCAGGCTTTGGCTTTGGGGTCAGCCAGGCCTGGGGATGTCTGGGGTGCTGTTTCCAATCCCATTGGTGGGTCTGCCTGAAGCAAACCCACCATGAGTGACTGGAGGGTTGGGATGGTCCGAGCAAGGGCCAGTGAGGTGGCGCTCAGGTTAGTTCTTCTAGTGACTGGTTCTGCTTCTACTGTGACTGACTTTACTGTACCGTGTTTGCAATGGCATTGCCAATACCTGAGGGCGGGGTTATTTTTAAAAGAAGATGAGTTTTGTTAAGTGTGATATGTAGCTGTGTGCACCTGGGGGGTGGAGGGTGGATGTGTTGGTGGCAAGAGAAAGAAAGGATCCAGAATGTGTTTTCTGAATAACATTTGTGGGGTAGGCTTTTTGGAAGGGGTGAGGTCATTTTCTAATCTCTCATTTCAAATCCACCTACGGTGGTTTGGGGGAAAAGAATAAAGGAGATGACTCTTGCAGGACCAGGCCTAGAGCCCTAGTCCTCTCGCAGGGGGGTCTGGAATTTGCCAGGTACCCATGGATAGAGGGTGCCACAGCTGAAGGCCATTTGTTGGGGGTAGTACTGAGCTCAGGGAATGAGGGTCCCACACTCAAGATGGTGATCCCTAAGGCAGGGGTCTCTGGTGTGCCCCTCCAAGTAGTCCAGAGTTGATCCCACACTGAGTTTATCACATGGCAGTGTTCCTATTTTGGGTTTGTATGTGAAATTGTGGTTCTTATCTGGTTGGTTCATCCACAGTGAGGCCATGTTTCCCACCCATTCTTGGGGGGGGGGGGTTGATTCCAATGCATAAGTGAAATCCTTTAGCAGATTGCCCTGAGCCTTGGGAACGCTGGGTGAGTGAGTGTCAGGACCCCAGGCCAGGCGGCCAGCTTCAGCTGGAGGTCACGTTCAGCTGGAGGTCCCGTTCAAGAGGATGAACAAGGAGTCTTGGGCTTTCCATCATCCTACCGCCACGGTGCCACCATCACTCTCTCGATGGTGGCTCCGCCCAAGGAAATTTGAATCAAAGCAGTAGTACACTTTAACACTGAGCACCGGCTGCGTGCTCAGCGCTGACTGGTGCTGTGGGCTAGAGAAGCTCACCAAACAGACATAAAAATCAGGGACTCAGATCCCTACGGTAATACCCTACTCACTGTGTGCCGCAATGCCAGCTTCGCCACGGTGGTGCCGAACAGCTGAAAGCCCAGTGCTGCCTTCAGCCGGTGGAAAGTGGCTGAGCTGAGGGAGGCAGTGCCTAGGGGCCCACAGGTAACCCTGCTTGCACTCCGTAGCATTTTAGACCTTTCAGGGCATGTTAGCATCTATGGCTGTGTAGTACATCCTGTGGATGCAGGATAACTAAACCTGTAAAAATAAGAGAATGCAGGTTGAGTATCCCTTCTCTAAAATGCTTGATACCAGAGGTGTTTGGGTTGGGATTATTTTCTCAGAATTTGGAATATTCTAATACACATCATGAGATATCTTGGGGATGGGACCCAAGTGTAAACATGAAATTCATTTATATTTTATATATGCCTTATGCACACAGCTTGAAGGTAATTTTATACAGTATTTTTAATAATTTTGCGCATGAAACAAAGTTTCATGGTGTGGAATTTCCCACTCGTGGCATCATGTCATTGCTCAAGAAGTGTTTAGGGTTTGGGAGCATTTCAGATGAGGGGTGCTTAGCCTGTACCTGAGACCACAAGAGCCAGCAGGTGGCAGGACCTGGTCTAGAGCCTAGGTCCTCTGGCCCCAGGGTGCCCTGTGAGCCTGATGATGTGAGCCTGATGATGGCGGGAGAGGCCACTAGTGGTTACCAGAAGACAGGAATCTGAGGGTGGATTTCGAAGGAGGTGAGGGATGTAGATTGCCTGTGGGGAGAAGGCTGTTTTGTTGGAAGCTCAGTGCGTGGAGACGCAGAGGTGAAATGTGTGAGCTGTGAGTGACAGCGAAAGGCGGAGAAAGAGACAGGCGTGGTGGCAAACGCTTGTAATCCCTGCGCTTGGGAGGCGGAGACAGGAGGATCGCGCAGGTTCGAAGCCAGCCATGCTGGCTTAAGAGACCGTTTCCAAATAAAAATATTTTTTAAAAATATAAGTGTCTGGGAGTGTAGCCTGGAGGTAGAAGGATTTCCAGGAACCCCAGTACCACTGAAGAAGAAGGAAAAGGAGAAGGAGAGGAGGAGGAGGAGGAAGAGGAGGAGGAGGAGGAGGAGGAGGAGGAGGAAGAGGAGGAGGAGGAGGAGGAGATGGGAGGAGATGGGAGGAGATGGGAAGAGAAAGGATATGTTGAAGGGCTCAGTGGGACACAGAAGTTAGACATGAAAAGAATCATGAGGTGGGCACAGTGGCACTTGGGAAGCTGAGACAGGAGGATCACAGGTTCAAGGCTAGCCTCAGCAACTCTGTGAGGCCCTCGGCAACTCAGTGAGATCCTGTTTCAAAATAAAAATAAAATAAGGGTGGGATTGTAGCTCAGAGGTAGATCCAATCTCCAGTACCACCAAAAAAAAAAAAAAAAAAAAAGTTCCAAGTCCCAGGTTCTGGAGCAGAGGCTGTGTGGTGACCAGGGTCATACTTGCTTTGGGAACCATGACAGGTCACCTCGCCCACCTCATTTGGCCGAGTTGTCTTGAGGCTTTTGCTCACAAAACCCGGCACTGTGGCTTATACCCAAAGTGTAAAACTTATTGAATGCAAATGGTTGTCTTTTTTTTTTTTGTAACAACAAAAAAATGTTTTTTTTAAAAAAAAAAGTCTAATAAATTAACTTTGCCCCCTGATCTCTGTTTTCCGTGTCCGCCATGGAGGGGCTTCGGGAGAGCTGTTTGTGTGTGACAGGGCAAGGCCTGGCTGGCATCCAGCCATCGCCGGGGTCAGCTCCACCCGGGCTTGGCCACAGCCAGCCGCCAGTTATTCAGGCAAAAGGATTACCCCGAGCCCAGAGCTGGCAAAGGAACACATTCTGTACCAGAGGCAGCGTGCCTCTGCAAACCAGCCGTAAGAAGCACCAGAGTACTTAAAAACCAAATACTGAAACAGAACAACAAAAATCCAAGCAAACAACAATAAAACACATCAAAAACCATGCAGCCCAATGACAGACCACACCGGGTAGAGAAGCGCAACCTGGCCTGCTGCAGGGACAGCCATCCCCGCAGCTCACGAGGGACCCAGGCCCCGGGGGACGCAGGCCCGGGCTGTCAAAGGCAGTCATCATGGGTAATTTTCAAGACCACTCCCCCTGCCAAAAATAGTTGCTGGTATCTCTTGGGGACTGAATGAGACAATGACCCAGCACAGCGTCTGGATTTAAGGGAAACTTCCTTCCCTTCCCTCACAATGAGCACCAGGCCTTCAGTAGCAGTGGTCCTGTGGGGAGCACAAGGATGTTCATTCATCTACCATGTGTGAAGGCAGCTATCTTAGTCAGCCTAGGCTGGCAAAGCTCCACTAAGCGAGAAGTGCAAAGGCTTCATTTCTTTCTCACGGTTCTGGAGGCTGGAAGTCCTGCATCAGGGTCCCAACAGGGTTGGGCTCTGGTGAGACCCTCCTCTGGACTGCAGGATGTATTGCTTTACACAGTGGAAAGTGAGTGGGCTTCTGGGGTGCTAATCCACTCATCGGGTCCTACCCTTGTAACCTAATCACTTCACAGACCCCCTCACCTCCTAATGCCATCACTTTGGGGGTTAGGATTTTAACGCACGGATTGTGGCAGGACACAACATTCAGTCCGTTGCACCTGTGTACTAGCTTGGGGGAGAGGAAAGGGAGCCCCAAGCTCCTGAACAAGGGGAGACTATTCAGATGTGGTTGCAGCCACCTCAGTGGGGGAAGTGGCTGCCTCTGTACCAGTCAGGACTCCTCTAATTGTGGATTACAGGAACCTAGGTCAACCGACCTACATAAAGAAGAGACTGGATCTAGGGTGATGGTGCACGCCTGTAATCCCTATACTTTGGAGACTGAGACAGGAGGATTGCAGGTTTGAGGCCAGTGTGCAGTAACTGAGACCTTGTTTCAAAATAAAAATAAAAGCCGGGCGTGGTGACGCAGGCTTATAATCCCAGTACTTGTGAGGCTGAGACAGGAGGAGCTGGGTTCAAGGACAGCCTCAGCTACTCAGTGAGGCCTTCCACAACTCAGTGAGACCCTGTTTCAAGATAAAGAATAAAAAATAGGGCTAGGAGTATAGCTCGGAGGTAGAATGCCCCTGGGTTCCATCCCCAATACCACACACACAAAAAAAAGAAAGAATAAAAAGTAGGGCTGGGGATGTAGCTCAGAGGTAGAATTCCCTTGGGTTCAATCCCTAGTATCAAAATAATAATAATAATAATAATAATAATAATAATAATAATAATAAATAATATAAAAAGGGCTAGGGGTATAGCTCAGTGGAAAAGCATCTCCGGGTTCAATCCCCAGTACTAAGAGTGAGAGAGACTGTATCAGTTCACACTGATAAAGTCTTGGCACTGGCCACCTCCGACACCCTCCCTCTGCATTTCCTCTTCCCCAGGCAGCGCTCCGCCTGTGTATGGCAGAGGTGGCTCCCAGGTCCAGCACTCTAGGCTCATGAGGTCCTCAGTGCCTAGGACCACGGGAGAAGAGCATCTGTTTCTCAGTCAGTGGGGCCCGTGACACCGCAGGGAAGGCTCTCTCTGGCCAGGCCTGGGTCACATGCCCACCCTCGTTAAGGCAGGGCAGCCCTGTGTGAACCATCCAGGCTGGGAAAGCAACCCAGAAAATAGGAGGAGGGAGGGA
Organism: Muscardinus avellanarius; assembly: GCF_963383645.1. NCBI lineage: Eukaryota > Metazoa > Chordata > Mammalia > Rodentia > Gliridae > Muscardinus > Muscardinus avellanarius. The sequence continues at coordinate 88,163,459 of NC_137795.1, forward strand.
AGAAAAACCTACCCACATCTCTGCACCCGGACATCCCATGCTCTCTGGAGTCCTGTGACATTCATGTCTTTGCTTGAAAAGATCTTGAGTCCCACCTCTCACTCCTGGAGTCTGCTGCCACCACCTGTCCATCGCTCTGTGCCCGAGGCCACCCTGGGGGCACCAGGGCTTACCCTGTGCACTGGCTCAGCACCAGGTCCTGAGCATGGACCTGTGTCCTCATCCTGAGGCCAGGATCTTCTAGTCTGTTCTGTGAGTTCCCAGAGGTGATACTTCAGAGAAAAGGCATCTATGTGACAAAATACCAAGGTGTGGGGTGACACTGTCCAAGGGTGCAGAGCCGAACTCAGTCCTTGTCCCCATGGGCCTAGACAGGTGCAGGTGTTATGATCTACCCCATCCTCCACCTGCCTGAGGTGGGGACCAGAGCCTATGGACATGTGTCTGCCTTTGGTGGACCACTTAGGAAAGGCTGAGCCATCTTGCTTCTGATAGTCACAAGCCTGAGTGACTGTCACTAAGGATGCCTTGGTAAGAGGGTCCCCAGAGCAGAGGTCTGGAGATGTCGGTACCTCCTCCGTGGAAGCCGCAGCCCAGGCTTCTTCAAGTCCTCTCAGATCTGTCCCCATCCTCAGATGTTCTCTAGGTCTCCCCCACAGAGTCTAGGGGCAGCGAGCAGCCATGTTGAAGTTCCAGAGGCAGGACTTTGCCCTTGCAGAATCCAGAGAGAAGACAGCCAGGTCGACCCAGCAAGACCTTCCAGGAGATGCTGTACTGGAAGCTTTCTGCATGCCTAAGAAAGTATACCCCAGCTGGGCATGGTGGCGCACGCTTGTAATCCCAGCACTTGGGAGGCTGAGACAGGAGGATCGCACAGGTTCAAAGCCAGCCTCAGCTATTTAGTGAGGCTCTCAGCAACTTAGTGAGACCCTGTTTCCAAATAAAAAGTATAAAATAGGTCTGGGAGTGTGGCCCAGAGGTAGAAAAGCCCCTGGGTTCTACCCTTAGTACCTCCAAAAAAAAAAAAAAAAAAAAGGAAAGAAAGAAAAAGAAAGTATACTCCATTTTCCAGAAATAATTTAGAGTGATTTACATCAGAACCTGGGAGTAGTGGTGTCTGATCTCCCACACCCACCTGGGCTAAGTCCACTGCTACATTGTAGTTCTCAGCTTCACAGTGCCCCTGTCCTGGGGGCTCACCCTCTCAGTTCTGGGGATGGTATAAAGGTAACAGAGTCCCGGGACCAGAACCTTGCCCCCAACCCGGCTCCCAACTCCCTCCAGAGAGTACTCAGCACGCTGGCCTCAGGTTGTCATCTGCACAAAGGGATGCGTCTTTAGATGATTGAATGTTTGGGAAGCTTTTAGCCCAATGACTGGTATACAGAAACCACTCACTAAGGGTGTTGTTGTTATTATAACAAGTCAGAGCTGGGTGTGATAGAGCACGCCTGTAATCCCAGTACTTTGGAGGTTAAGACAGGAGGATCACAGGTTTGCAGCCATCCTCAGCAAATGTGTGAGGACCTCCACAACTTAGTGAGACCCTGTTTCTAAATAAAGTAGCGTTGGGGTAGAGCTCAGAGGTAGAATGCCCCTGAGTTCAATCTCCAGTCACACACACACACACACACACACACACACACACACACACAGAGAGAGAGAGAGAGAGAGAGAGAGAGAGAGAGAGAGAGAGAGTGTGTGTGTGTGTGTGTGTGTGTCAGGGACACAAAGGCTTGAGCACCAGTGGAGCTGAGGGCTTGAGTGCCTCGGCTGTAATCTGCTGTGCTCCATTAGAACTCTCCTAGTCCATACACTTAGGCTGGGAGTGTGGAGCACATCTGGCCATGTGGGGAGTGGAGGATGGGGGTCTGTGGACAAATGCTTCAGCTTCCCACCCCTCGCAGGAGCAGCTGTGGGGTGCCATCTGCATGGGAAGGTACCCACCCCAGGAACCAGCTCAGTGAGACCCTTTGTAGTACTGGCTCTTCCTCCTTCTCCGCCTCACTCCCTGGTTCTTGCTCCCACTTCTGAGGAACCCCTCCTGGATAAGCCTATACCAGAGTCCTGGCCTCAGGCGCAGCCCTTGGAAGAAGCCAAGGCCAGACGACTGCAGAAAAGGTGGCTGCTGCAGAACCAGGAAGCAAGGCTCCAGAGACCACTTGCTGCAGCTCAGCGAAAGCCCTGCACCGTCCTGAGGGAGGCAAGAAGGAAGGGTCCTCAGGGAGAAGGGACTTGTCCCACTTCAGAGGTGTTGGAAAGAGCAAGGACAGGGAGAGGCACCTACTGAGAGGAAGGGGCCCCAGGTCCACAAGGAAGAGCCATGAGGGAAAGAAAGAGAAGACATCGTGGGATGCTAAACGCCACCTGGGACCACTGGCCGGGTGCAGCAGCCAGCACAACCAGGGCCTCCCTCCTTCCCTGGTGCCCAAAGAATCAGGACTCTTCTCTAACAAGCCTGTTATTAGCATGTAAGCACATTCTACAAAAGCCTGAGAATGGTCCAAAGATTAAACTCATCAGAATTTCTGAATTCTGCTCACATTTTTTTTGGTGGGGGGCAGTAAAAGGTGGGTACTGGGGGTCAAACTCAGGGACATTTTACTTCTGGGCTATATGCCCAGCCATCTTAATTTTCAACAGAGTCTCCCTAAGTGGCCAATGCTAGCCTCCAACCTATGACCTCCTGCTTCCCAAGTACTAGGATTATAGGTGTGTGCCATCACACTAGGCCAGATTTACTCACTCTTAGTTTTACTTTATTTTGGTACTGGGGATTGAACCCAGGGGTATTCTACCTATGAGATACACCCCCAACCTGGTTTTTTTTTTTTTTTGAGGTCTGGGATGGAACCCAGAGACATTTGACCTCCAAGCTATACCCCCCTGCCCTATTTTTTATTCTTAATTTTGAAACAGGGTCTCACTAAGTTGCAGAGGACCTCACTAAGTAGCTGAGGCTATCTTTGATATGTGATCCTCCGGTCTCAGCCTCCCAAATGCTGGGATTACAAGTATCGGCCCAACCTGTTTTTTAAATATATATATTTTGTACTTTGAAATAGGGTCTCGCTAAGTTGCTAAGACTGACTTTGAACCTGCGATCCCTCTGTCTCAGCATTCCGAGTACTGGGATTACAGGTGTGTGCTACCACACCTGGCTGCTTTCTGCTAACTCTTAATTTTCTCAGCAAAACTTTTCGTTTTGAGTTCACAGATATATGTCCAAACCCACTGCAAAAGACAACTTTGAGCCAATGAGGGAAATCTGAATGTGGATTTCACTTTAGATAATGAGGAGAAATTATTGTAATTTTATTAGCTGTGACTACTGCCTGGTGGTGTTTTTGTTTATTTGATTGATTGTTTGTTTTGTAGTGGGACTGAACCCAGGGGTGTTCTACCTCTGGGCTATATCCTCAGTCCTATTTTATTTTTGCTGGCCGTAAACCTGTGACCCTCCTCTCCTAGCCTCGCCAGTGGGCCTTCGTGCCTGGCAATTACAGGTGTGCAGCATCACACCTGGCAGTGTTTAAATGCTTTATTATTCATTAGTGATGCAAACTGAAGTACTTCAGAGGGAAATGGCGTGATATCTGGAGTTTGCCCTTAAATGCTTCAGAAAAAAAATATATACACACATCAGGCTAGAAAAACAAGGTCAACATGTCGATAACTGTTTAAGATGGATCCATGGGAGTCCATTATACTAGGCCCTACTTTTGAGTACTATTTCCAGAATAGACATTTTTGGAAGGGCTCGGGTCAGCACAGCCCCTCCACTGCCCGGCCACTCTGCAGCTCTGGGAAGGAAGGGTGGAGGGACGGGGGAGAATGGGAATACGATGTGGAGCTGTATTTAACTTCACATTTGATTTCACTGCCTGGCAGATGTCCCAGGGCCTTGGGGGGACGGCAGACTGTCAGTGTGGGTGTGAAACAGTTACCACAACAGAGATTTAGAAAATCAAACGAGGAGAAGTGGAAGAGCCAGCTGCAAGATGCTGGAGAGACGGTCCTGAGGCTCCGGGCTCAAGGTGGCCGTGGAAGCCAACCCCCAACCCAAGGGAGATCTGGTGGTCCTGCTTCACAACCATCCCTCTGTCTCAAACCCACTGCATAGAAAGAGAAGCCCTCAGACCACTGTGAAGGGAAGTGGGGCTCTTATCTATTTCCCATTTCAGTTATTATAGAACAAGACGCCTTGTCTCCACCTTCCAAACATCACCCTCGGGGTCTGGCGGAAGTCTAGGACAAGCTCGCCCCCATTTATTCCCTAGCTCATCTCAGCCCCTGCCAGCACCCCTACTCCGCCCCAGGGAGACCTCTCCTGAGCTCAGAGGACGTGCAGAGCACAGAACAGGAAAGCGTGTGTGGCTCCTCCTTGGGCTTCCCCCACCTCGCCAGCTGGCGCCAGGAGCTGGCACTTTAGGCCGCTGAGCCACAGTAGGACCTCTCTGTCAAGAGCCAGTGCGCCGCAGCCAGGTGTGGTGGCGTAGGCATGTAACCCAGTCCTTGGAGGTAGAACACCCCTGAGCTCAATCCTCAGACCTCCCCTCCCCAAATAAAGGCAATGTGTCACCTCAGGGAAATGTCCCCAGGAAATATCATGGGTCAAAAAACTGACCTGGAGGTTGGAATGACAGTCTCACCCTTTTCTCTTCTTTCCTTTCTTTTTTTTTCTTTTCTTTTCACATAATTCCTGAGGAAGCATCAGTGTTCACAGCTTCACCTTTTCTGTGTACAAGATGTGCATGTTAGCCGGGCGTGGTGGCACACCCTTGTAATCCCAGCATTTGGGAGGCTGAGACAGGAGGATCAGTTCGTGGATAGCCTCAGCTACTACTTAGTGAGGCCCTTTGCAACTCAGTGAGACCCAGTTTCAAAATAAAGAATAAAAAATAGGGCTGGGGGTATAGCTCAGAGGTCAAATGCCCCTGGGTTCCATCCCCAGTACCCCCCCCAAAATGTGCATGTTTCTCTGAAGGAGAGCTAGCAGGTGTTGCGTGAGCTGTGAGAAGGGAACCTCCTTGCCACAGGCCCATGGCAGTCACAGCCGGGAGGCCTCGGCTGCCCCCTCTGTGGGCTTAGACTTTGCATGACCCCCAAATCTGGAATGGATCTGTATAGCCCAGCAATTATCTGGGTATCATGGAAACTGTCCAAGGACCCCCTCCATCCCCAGGAAGGGCAGATTTATAATCCCTGCCCTCAGCACAGCATGACAGGATGTCTATTATTCATCACATCTATTGGATGATGGAAGCAAGGCTTAGAAGACTCACAAGACTTGCTCCAAACTCACATATGAGGACAAGAACCTGAGCCCTTGGACTTGTCCAGCTCATGCACTTACATATATGTAATCTTCATCCACCCCATTGCTACCCCAGACACACAGGTGCAGATTTCCTGCCATCCCCTTCACAGGCACAGCCAGCGGGAAAGCACACGCTGGCCCTGTCACTGTGCTGACACTGAGGTCTGGAGACACACGCACAGCAGATGATGCTGTGCCGCTGTCTCCGGGCTCACCCTAGGTCGGCCTCCTTCCCCATCAGCACCGCCCCAAGCCCCCTCCAGGCATCGCCATCCTGCCACCTGTAAATAGCTCTGTAAATCACAGGCATGGCCTTTCTCTTTGCCCTTCCATCATCCCTGGTGGCCATATATTTTACTTGTACATTTGTTTATTAATATTTCTCTCCCATACAAGAATGTTGGCTCCCTGTGGGCAGGGCTTATCTTTTTTTTCTTTCCTCTTTCTTTCATTCATTCTTTCTTTCTTTTTCTTTTTTTCTTTTTTCTTTTTTTTTTTTCGGTACTGGAGATGGAACCCAGAGACATTCTACCTTTGAGCTACACCCCCAGCCCTATTTTATATTTTATTTGGAAACAGGGTCTCACTAAGTTGCTGAGAACCTCACTAAGTAGCTGAGGCTGGCTTTGAACCTATGCAATCCTCCTGTCTCAGCCTCCCAAGAGCTGAATTACAAGTATGCGCCACCACACCTGGCTGTAGGCAGGGCTTATCTTTTGTGTCTGTTTTTTTCTCTAGATCCCCACTTCCTCGGCCAGATCCTGAATTCCCGAAGTTATGAAATGAATGTTAGTTGACTGAATGAGGGTCTGAGTTCAAGAGCTGAAGCCTCGTGGAGCTCTGCCTGTGAGCTGTTAAGTTTAGGAACAAAAGAAGTACAAAAGGAGGCAGAATTCTGGGCAGTGTGCCATTGGACAATCCCAGGGCAGATATGGCTGTCAAAGCCTTGTCATGTGAACAAGACTGGAGGAAGGATGAGGGTCGATAGTAGAATCCAGCAGTCAGCAAACCCTGGCTTACTCTTGCAACTTGAGCTGCCCTGTGATTGAAGTGATGGTATCCCCTGCATGCCCACCCTCCTACCCCACTCCCTGCCAGCTAGTCTCCTCCCATCTTGCCTGTGGGTTTGGTCACGTGACATGCCTTGCCCAAAGGGACAGTGGCAAACTATGTAAACAGAGGGCAGAAAAGCCCTTGGAGAAGCCCTTGGAGAAAAGCACATGGAGGCTTAACCTCTCTTGCTCCTGGGAAGTCTCCAATCACCTTGTGAACAAGCCCAGACTAGCTTCCAAAAGGATGACCAACTGGCCGTCCCAGCTGTAGTCATTATATTTATCTTTTTTATTTTCCATGTTTTGCTATCTTATGACCTCATTGACACTGAAGCAACTGACCCTCTCCGTTTTAGATAATTCCCAGAGACAGCTCAAAGGGACCTTGTCTTTCAAATACAAACCAAACGATCCAAAGCCCATACCCCCAACCCCTGGGCATTTACCCTCAGGGCTGCTCTCTCCCTGATCCAGTCACTATAGGGCCAGGTGCCACGCAACTAAATACAGAGCCTGCTGAAGTTGTTCAGACTCTCCCTCCCACAGCTGCTTACCCTGCTCACCCACCCTCTTTCCCACTCTTGAGCTAGCGCCTGACCCCTGCCAATGGTGATCACTCTTTCAGCTCTACGTCCTTCAACATTAGTTTCATTCTTAGGTGGCAGCAAAGGTGATGGGCCAGAACTCCAGGTATACCCCTTTCACCCTGGCAATCCACCTGGACAGGGAACTTCTTCCTATTTGCGCCAGCAAAAGTCCCAAAGCTGCCCCTCATTGGCCTGGTTCAGATCACATGCTTATTGCATGAATTAATCACTGAACTGGGAGAATACAGTACTCTGATTGGTCAGATTTGAATCAAACCAGGGAAAGGTCAACCCCTCTCGAGTAAGAAGTGGGAGAAGGTGGTGTTATGGTTTGGGTCTGGAATGTCCCAAGCTCATGAGTTGAAAGCCTATCCCCTATGCAGAAAGGTTCAGAGGTAGGACATAGCTGGAAGAGGACAGTCACTGGAGATGAGGCCTTTGGAACTACGTGGTTCCTGGCCCCCACCTCTTGTTCTCTTTGCCTCTAGCCTCTCTGATGTAAAAGTGAAGTCCCTCTCCTATGCCTTGCCACTTTAGTTTCTCTCTTGGAGTCAACTGACTGTGGACTGAACCTCAGAAATCATGAGCTCTAAATAAACCTTTCTTTCTCTAAATTGTACTTGTCAGGTATTTTTGTCACAAAAAGGCTGACCAAAATAGGTAGTTTCCCTAAGGAAAAGATGGTTCTTTTACCAATGTAAAAGAGGAATGATCACAGTTTGGATTTCTTCCTGAGACAGAGAAGACAGGGGACTCGCTTTGACCCTTTACTTTTGTATGAGAACCAAAGACAGCTCTGATTGACTCTAAACTCCAACCACACAGCATCAAATTAAAAAAAAAAAAAAAAAGTAAATGTTTGACCCTGGGCTTAGAAAAGGGTGGAGTGATTATCCCGGCTCTGACAACTGCTTCTGATGAGAATGAAGAGCATTTTTGTTGTTGGTTATCCTGGAGTGGGCCCTGATACCAACGCATTCAGATTCTCATTGTTCTCAGGGTTATTTTATTGATCTTTCTGCTTTGTTTGGGGTCACTCTTTTTCACTGGGAAAATTGGTTCCTTTTTTCCTCCTTTACAATGGAGCTCATGTTGCTGACACTATGTGGCTATTCTAGTTGATTTTCAATAGGCATGATGATTATAATGATCTCTAACAGTGGAACAGCACCTTGCCATCTATAAAGGACTTTCACTGTATTATTATATTTGATCCCCACAATAACCAGGGTGGAGCAAAGCAAATAGTATTATACTCACTTTCTATGGTTATAGGAATAGACTCAGAGAGGTTAAGCAACTGGTTAAAGATCACAGAGCTATGTTGCCTTGGGCAGCAGGAAAATATTGTCAAGCAAAGAGCAGACATTTATTCAAAGCTTCGCTTATATAACAAGATTGGGCTTTACCGGTGCTAACCCCATCATGGCTAACTCCCCACCTCTACGTCTTGTGTGCTACACAAACTATAGTAGCTCAAAAAGACAAAAACACAAACGTTACACCCCAAACTGCCATGATTTGAGCTAAGCCAGCATGTCAGCTCTTGGCTCAGCCACAAGCAGGTCCAAGAGCTACTGCCACAGCCCCAGAGGAGCAGTTCTCTGCTCAAAGCAAGAGGAGCCCACACCTGGGGTCCAGCCCTGCTGTGGAGCTCCTGCACCCCTCCTCAGCTCCTCTGGGGGTGGGGGTGAGACTGGGGCTTTGGACAAGCCTGCTGGGCTAGGGAGATCTCAAGTCCCAAATGGAAACCCCAGGCTGATACGTGGGCATTTCCCTTACGATGACTCCCACCTCCATGCCTTTCTCTCTGCTTCTTGCTCCCACCCAGAAAGGCTGGTCACAGAGACGACTGACAGGCTCCTCAGTTTCCCTCTCACCATGTGTCCAATGTTACCAAGAAAGCAACGAGAGCCATGATTGCCAGAGGAGATAACAGGTTCACCATATAATCCATAGAGAAAAAACCACTGGGAAACTGGGGACCCCTGTGTTTTAGTTAGCTTTTTGCCACTGTGACCAATATACTGGAGACAAACAACTTAGAAGAAGAAGGGTTTATTTGACTCACTGTTTCAGAGGTTCAGCCCATGGTCAGTCGGCTCCAAGGCAGAAACATTAGGGTGGCTGGGCAAGGCAGAGGAAAGCTGCTCGGCTCACAGCAGCTAGGAAGGAGAGCGAGAGGGGAGAGACGCGGCCAAGAAAGCCCCCAGTCTACAGTTTCTTCCCAGTAAATCCGTTCAAATCATCAATCCATCAGTGGGTTAATTCACTAATGAGGCCAGCCCTAATCATTTAATTATTTCACCTCTGAATGATGCTGCATTGCTAACATATGGGCCTTTCTGGGGAACTCCTCATCTACAAACCATAACACCCCTTCTTCTTCACCGTGAGTCTAGAAGCCTCTGGGAAATCTTCTTTCATCTGAACACTCTGCTCATGTCCTGAATAATCAAGGTCTCAAGGTTAATGGCACACATGTGTGTGTGCACAAACACACACACACACACACACCCCACAAACATAGGAGTGGGTGCCGTCCCTTCTCCTCCAGCCCTGTCTCTGCACCTTTAGAGTGTGTTAGTCCTGGGCTCAGCAGGATGCAGTGGCCAGTGGGGAAGTGGTTCCACCCCAGGGCCCTCTGGGAACTCTGCTTTGTGTTGGCTCCGGCCCCCACACTGGTATTTCGGCAGATCAGAGCTCCTTCCCAACACTGTCTAAGGTAAACAGGGTAAATTCTGTCCTCTCTTGCATGGTCAGGATGTGTGCAGCTAGGAGGTTTCTATCCTGGAAAGTCTGTCTCTCCAGGCAGTGGAGAAAAATAGGAGATGCCAGAAACTACCCATCTGATTTGTTTTCCCTTCCTAAGAGAAAAACCCCATCATACCTTCTCCCAGTTGGAATAGCTACAATTACCCCCACCCCAGAAGTGGGAAAAGAATGCCAGGATTAATCAAGTGACATCGGCCTGGGAAGCCAGCGCACCCTGCGCCAATCTTTTTGAAAGGCCTCATATGGGAAGCCCAAATCCAATTTGTCTTGTCTAGGAGAAAAATGAGTTTTAAATATGTTCAATCAGAAATGATCTTATGTACCAGACATTAGTGATCCAGAACAAATGCCTTGGGAGAAAAAAATTACCCTGAAAATGTTAAGTATTCAGGTTACCAAAGAACTGGGAATTTGGGCATCAATCCAAGCACAGAAAGTCCACACCGGACACCGCGTGTCCCTGCCCGAGCCCCAGAGGACTCGGAGCCTCAGATGGAGCCCTGGTTCTGAGGGGCAGCCTCAGCGCTTCCCTCATGGAGACCCCTGCCTGTCTCCTGGGAACCTGCAGCTTCCTGCCAGGCTGGGTCACCAGGACCTGAAGACTTGAGGCATCAACTTGGGGAGAGACCAGTTTCCTCCAGTGTCCCAAGCCCGCAGACACTGCTGCTAAGAAGTAAGTCTTGGCCAGTCCCTTCCCCTCTCCACTCCTCAGTTGATAAAAATAAGAAATTAGATTTAAGTGATATTCATGGCCTATTTCAGTTCTATCGTTTACAGATTTTTCTTTCTTTGCACTGTCTTTCTTTCAAGAGTCTATAGAGCTTAATAAATAAGAACACAGTGGTGTGGGTGGGGGTACTGGGAATTGGACCTAGGGGCATTCTGCCTCGGAGCTACACCCTCAGCCCTATTTTTTTTTTTTAATTTTGAAACAGGGTTTCACTACATTGCAGAAGCCCTCACTTAGTTTTTGAGGCTGGCTGTGATCCTTCAGTCCTCCTGGTTCAGCCTCCCAAATACGCGGATTACAGGCATGCACCACCATGCCCAGCAACAGCACAGTCTTTCAAATCAGCCTGCATGGGTTGGAATCCCAGCTCTGCTACTTCCAAACTCTGTGACCCAAGATCCTGTTGACCTTCTCTGTGCCTGCCTGCCTGCTCCCGCCCCCTCTCTCTCTCTCTTCCGCCTTGCCTCTGGTATTACTGAATCCCAGAACTACACCCCCAGCCATTTTTATTTATTTTAATTAATTAATTTGTTTATTTTTGCAGGTCTGGAGATGGAACCCAGGGGCATTCGACCTCCAAGCTACACCCCCTGCCCTTTTTTTTATTCTTTATTTTGAAACAGGGTCTCACTAAATTGCAGAGAACCTCACTAAGTAGCTTAGGCTGTCTGCAAACCATGATCCTCTGGTCTCAGCCTCCCGAATGCTAGGATTATAAGTGTGCGCTACCACACCGGCTTTATTTTTTGTTTTAAAACAAGGTCTTGCTAGGTTGCTGAGAGTCTTCCTACATTTCTGAGGCTGGCCTCGAACCTGTGATCTTCCTGTCTCACCTTCCCAAGCGAACACTGAGATTGCAGGTGTGCACAACTCTACCCAGCTCATTTTCTCTTTTATAGCACAAAGATAATCATATCTATCTCATAGCCTTGTGAAAGGGTAAGGTGAGTTAACATGTAAAAACATCTTTAGTTCCTAGCATGTTGCTATTATTTATTTACTGCTGTATAGCAGGCTATATACTAGGCACCACAGATACAGAAATAATGCAGTTGGCACAAGCCCATAGTCCCAGCTCCTCCAGAGGCAGAGGCAGGAGGATGACTGAGCCCAGGAGCTCACGTCCAACCTGGGCAATAAAGAATAAAACTAGAAATGATCCAGAGGGCCAGACTGTCCAGAGAGCCCCTCTCTGCTGGTCATGCGTTTGAATTCTCCAGAGAGGAATGATTCCTGGCCCTCTGCCTCTGGCACAGGGCTGGGCATGGAGCAAGCAAGTACCCTGCAGAACTCAGAAGCACACACCAGTGGCCTGACTTCTCTGGTTTTATTTTCTCCTTCTATGCTTCTTTACTGCTTCTCCCCTCCTGATTCCTCTTGAAGCCTCACGTCAAAGAGAACAAAGGTAAAGAAAAATCTCCGGCAAAAGAGGCTTTCCTCCTCCTCCTCCCTCCTCTCTCATTCCCCCTGGTCCCCACTAGTTCCTATTGCATCATGCCGTCTCAGAGCCGCGCTCCGTTTGCCCTGTTTGGGGAGCTATGAGATCCCGTGGTGCCTCCCTGCCTTCCCAAGAACACACTCTGGCCTGGCTCTTCCTAGAACCGGACACGGCCACGATCTCCTTGGCCAGTCGGGACACTGGGTGCGGGAACATTCGGCTTCGTTTTCCCAGGGGGTGGGATGGGGGCTGGAGAAATCACTCAGGCCTGTGCAGTCAGCAGGAAGGTAATCAGGGATTAGCTGGGCACTGCCACTTGCAGATGTGTCCCCAGCCCAGGAGGGAGGACAAGCAGCTGCTGTCTCAGGGGCCAGCTGTGGCTGGCAGGGGGGCCCTGGGAGAGGAATGCGGCCCTGGCACAGAAAGGGCAGCCCCAAGGGGTTCTGGGCATCCTCCTGGAGTTCTGGGGCTGCCCAGCCCAGGGTGGCCAGGAGCGCTGATGGATGCCTTTAATAGACATGTTGGGGAGCTGGCAGGCCAAGTGTTTTTGCCCAAATGCACACTGGCTGTTGAAGGAATTCCCAAATCCCTTGCTGGAGCCCAGATTATGAAAAACACTTCTAGAGGAATCCTGAGTCTCCCTTGCCACGATGCTCAGCCAAAGGGCAGATCTGCAGGGACAAATGGAAACCGTGTGGCCAATCCTGGCGGGGCAGGGGGCAGGCAGATGAAAATACGGTATGTGCGCAGCTGGGTAAAGATCCTTGATTGGAGCCGGGCGTGGTGGCGCACACTTGTCATCCCAGCATTTGGGAGCTGAGACTGGAGGATCGCGGTTCGCGGACAGCTTCAGCTATTAGTGAGGCCCTTTGCAACTCAGTGAGACCCTGTTTCAAAATAAAGAATAAAAAATTGGGCAGGGAGTGTAGCTCGGAGGTCAAATGCCTCTGAGTTCCATCCCCAGACCCACAAAAAAAAAAAAATCCTTGATTGGCAAATATTCCTTGGGTGCCAACTATGTGCCAGGTGCTGTACTAGGCTCTGGAGAGACAGAACCAGACAGGAACAAATAGAGGAGCTCACAGCCTTCCGATGGACAGGAAGAGGAGGCTGCCTGAGCTGCATGGTGCCCTTGCCACATCCGCTCCCTCCTCTCTTATCTCTGCAAGTGCCCTACCCCTTTCACTCCTGAATAATGAAAAATTACTTGCAGGATGATTTGTTTAATGAGAAAATTCTTTTTTTTTTTTTTTTAGGTTCAGAAATGCATTTTTTTTTTACTTACAAATATTCATCTGACCAAAATTCAACATAACCTTTATGGAACACTAAACAATTGTTTTGTTTTTAAAATAACATTTCATTCAAACTGTATATAATTCAGTAAAGTTTTTTTTATACAGCAGGCAATGCTTAAACCCTGGAAAATCTGTAGCAAAGAGATTTTCACACAAAATAAGAAAAGAAAAATCTGAGGTATCCCTCACCCACACATCCATTCATTCTGACCCATGTGTACAGACACACACACACACACACACACACGCACACGCACACACTCAGTCACACTCATTCTCGCTCACAAAGTGGCTGCAGCATAGGCAAAAAATTGTAGGTCCAAAGGAAAATGTTTGTTCTAATAAAGAGTCTAGGTAGCTCAGGAAAAAAAACCAAAATAAAACACAATAGCCCTCTGAGGAAAATTACTACCTCAAAAAAATGTTCTCAAGGTGAATTTGAGATCTAAGCCTACAAAAGCAATTTAGTAGGCTTATAGCAAATTCTTAACACCCTCAAACCCTCCAGTGGCAAAATTTTAGGCATCCCGATTGATCTGGGGGATTTTGGAGGGTGGTACCCAATGAATCACCTGAAGTCAGGATGCCTGTCAGCTGGGGGTCACTAAGTTCTCCAAGCCCACCACGGCTGTGTCCGTGTAACTTAGAGGAGTGAGGTAAGCCCGGGGAAGAAAGGGGCGGACCCCTGCCTCTGCCCATCCACTTGCAAAAGTGAGCCTACCTTTAACCCTCCTCAGATACCCAGACCTGCACTTGTGTTGTTTGATATAGATCGCTATTCACATTCATTCATGTATAATTAGTTGCTGAAATAATACATGTAATGGGGCTAAACAGAAGATAAGGGGCCTTTGTATGTAAGGGGGACTTGGGGGTCTTTGTGACTCCCACATTTCTTGACCTTGTACCCCAAGGGAGCCAAGCATCTGAAGAGGGAGCTTCAGAACCACCTGAAATCAACTGAACCCGGGCAGGGGGGGCCGTGAGTCCCGTTTCCAGTCCTTCAAACTCATTTAACCTCGATTTGTGCTCAGAGCCTGATGGTTACCCCATTAAGAAAGGGCTTATCTTCTCCCCCCAAACAGCGAGGATTAGCAAGCGGGCCCTAGATCCTTACAATCTCCACGGGCTTTGGCCGCCAGGCGGCGCCTGTCCAAAAAACCCAGCATCCTTGCCTCCTCCGGGTGAGCCGGGGTTCTTGCTTCGTCTTCCCGCTCCCAGCGCTGAACCCCAATGTAGACGAGGTCCGGAGCACAAGATACCCCACACGAGGCTCTAATCCCGATGCCGTGTGGCCGTGAGCAAACGCATTCACTTCTCTGGGCCTCCGTTTGCTCCCCAGAAAAATCTGCACCCTGCAACCCATGGTTTAGGCTTATTCCAGATCTACTATTCTATGGTTCCATAAATAAATGGGTCAGATGGAAGATCATCCAATCAAATTACCCAGAAGCCTCAAAGATTGGCCTCGGAGCCCCACAGTCAACGTAACAACAACGTAACAAGTTTCTTTCAAGTGTGGCTGCAACTCTGTTCTACCCGCGGTCGCTACCCCGAATGTGGCTTGGAGTCTGAAGCCCTGTCAGGTTCGGTGGGAGGCAGGATGGTAAAGAGTTAAAAGCTGGAGCTGGAGCCGGACGCCTGAGCCCCCTCAACCGCTGGCCAGTGGTGTCATCTTGGGAAACTTACCCAGCCTCTCCTAGCTGGGGGTTGGGCACCAGAAGAGAACGTGATAATGCGCGGAAGAGCCTGTCATCAGCTCCTCCAGGGTGAGCCGTGGCGGGCAGGGTCCCTGGGGCAGGCGCGGGCCGGCCCACCCATCGTGGGAGTGCCCACCCATCCCTGTCGTCTTGTCTTGTCCCTCTGAGCCCAAGGACCATCCCGGCTGCCAGCCCAGGTCCTGCCGGAGAAGGGAAGTAGGAACTTCACAAGGACCTGGAATCAAATCGTTATGGGAACGCTGCGCAGCTCCAGGGCTCTGTGCCCTGGGAGGGATTTACCATCGCAGGGCATGCATTGAGCCCCCACATCCCCTCCCCTGGGCCCGTTTGGCAGAAGGGCGGAACCCCGAGACCTCGAAGATCTCCAGGGTACCCGGCTCCCATCCCATTCCCACCCAGTGCCTCCCTCGGGAGGCGGGGTGCTGTCCTGTGCAGGGTCCCTGCTGGCGCCAAGCCACGGCTACCTCGCTGGGGCTGGACAGACTATTCCAGCGCTCAGCAACTTTCTCTTTCTTGGTGTTGATTTTGTCTGTTGGCTTGCCTCCATTTCTCTTGGCCTTCTTCCCCTGAGTCAGCAACGTGAGTCCAGAGAAGAAAACGGGGAGCGACAGAAAGGAGACAGGTCCCAGGCGTGCGCCAAGAGGCCGGCCAGCCTGGTGCAGCAGGGACCCGCCCTTCTGGGCCTCTTTACCAAACAACTGGAGAGCACTGGCTAGGGAGGGCAGCGCCCCGGTCACCTGTGGCCAGGTCTCTCTGCCCGCTGCAGCCCTCCTCCAGGACCCCAGCAGCTCCCCGGGCCTGGATGACTCCGCCCCTTTCACTAGGCTTTCTGTTGCCCTTGATCATTCCCATAACTGTTCTGTGAGTAGGTCCTATTATCCCACACTGTTATCACCAGCAGCCAAACCAAGCAATACTAATACAATAACAATAAAAGTGTAGCAAACCAGTAATTTTTCAACTAAGCATTAAGATTTGAAGGCAATATTTGGAAAGCCCCCGCTCACAAAAATATTACCTTACACCGAGGTCTAAAAATCCACCCCTCATGACTCCTTCCTTTGTACCATTGCTGTGCTAGGCTGCCTGGAGTAGGAATATACTTGTGTCTTATGCAATCTTAGGGATATGCTGATACTAAAAATGTATCTGCTGGTTGTCTAGAGCATAGTGGGGGGGGGCACTGGGGATTGAACCCAGAGCCATTCTACCCCCAAGCTACACCCTCAGCCTGATTTTATTTTATTTTATTTTATTTTAATTTTTTTTGGCGGGTCTGGGGGATGGAACCCAGAGGCATTTGACCTCCGAGATACACATCCTGCCCAGTTTTTAATTCTTTATTTTGAAACAGGGTCTCACTGAGTTGCAGAGGGCCTCACTAAGGAGCTGAGGCTGTCCGCGAACCAGGATCCTCTTCTCCAAATGGGGCCCCAGTTTTGCTTTTTTTCTGCGCAGTTGCTGACCTTGAGGGCAAACGCCTCAGCCCCTAGGGGAGCTGGGGGGTACTGATTTCATCCCGCAGACCTCTCCGCGGTGGCAGCTGACTTTCTAGCAGAACACCCAGGGAGTCCTTGGCCCGGGCCCTAGGATTCCATCTTCTTTTCCTTGTGAGCCCAAGCATGTGTTTCTCTTGGGACACAGCTCCTCCTAGGACACGACCATGAGGTCCCAGAGATGCCAGCCTGCCCAGGAAGACAGGAACCTCAGTATGGCAGCCTGGGCAGAGCCTCGTCCTGATGCCACAGCAGCACAGGTGGAATCATGGTGCTCTAGGTGAAAAACCCCAAAGCTCAGGCCCGTCTGACTGTCTCTGCTAGCTCCTTCACCAGGCCCACATGGGACACTTCTTTGCCAGCACTGGGTATGGGGAGAGGACAAATGTGGGCTGGCCAGCCTTACTGAGCCCAGAGCCCGGCCCCTCAAGCGTGCCTCTCCTGAGCCCCTCTCCACAAAAGCCCCGTGCAGCTGTGGGCCCTGTTCAGCTCTGGACTGGCAGCTTCCCAGCCTGCCCCACCCCCACTCATCAGATTCTCTGAGACACAAGGTCCTGTCCAAAGCCCTCCCCTACATACTCCCAATTCCATCCTGATGTCAGAGAGGGAGAAAGTATAAAAAGCGTCACAAGAAGGCTTCATGTTCAGCCAGCAGTGAACTCTGCCCAAGATCTAATAGATATTGTCTCGACAGGTTTGCTGAGTACCTTTTTTTTTGGGGGGGGGGGATACTGGGGATTGAACCCAGGAGCATTCTACCTCTGAGTTATAGCCCCAGCCCTTTTTATTTTGAAATGGGGTCTCAGTAAGTTGCTGAGGCTGGCCTCAAATCTGCCATCCTCCTGTCTCAGTCTCTCAAGTACTGGAATTACAGGCATGCATAACCTCTTGCTGAGGGCCTTTTATTTTGCCAGACTGGTCAAGGCTCTAGGATCAGGAATGAACAGGCTGACAAATTCTTGCCCTTTTGAGGTTCCAGTCCCGCAGGGAAGCAAACTGCATGAGTAATAAGGATATAATATGATGAGGGTTGTGCTAGAATGTGGCATTAAAGCCAGCTCCCAAAGAAGGGGTAAGACCTGAAGTCTGAGCTGGGGTCCTGAGCATGTACAGCACTTTGGGGGCTCTAGGGGGCAGAGTGACAGTGTTTGTGAAGATGGAAACAAGTAAAAGAAGCCAGAGCTGGGTGAGGGAGTGCACACCTATAATCCCAGCACTTGGGAGGCAGATACAGGAGGATCTCAGGTTCAAGGCCAGCCTCAACAACTTAGTAAGATACTCAGCAACTTTATTAGACCCCATTTCAAAATAAAATAGGATGTGGGTATAGCTTGGAGGTAGAATACCCCTGGGTTGCTGGGCATGGTGGCGCACACTTGTAATCCCCGCGCTTGGGAGGCGGAGACAGGAGGATCACACAGGTTTAAAGCCAGCCTTGCTGGCTTAAGAGACCCTGTTTCCAAATTTAAAAAAAAAAAAAAAAAGAATACCCCTGGGTTCTATTCCCAGTACAGGAAGGAAGGAAGGAAGCCATAGAAAACCACATGTTGTATGGTTCAATTTGTGTGAAATGCTCAGAATCGGTAAATTTTTGCAGAGAGAAGGATTAGTTGGTTACCTGGATTGAGAGTCCAGTTTTCTTTTCTTTCTTTCTTTCTTTCTTTCTTTTTTTTCTTTTTTTTTTTTTTTGGTAGTATTGGGGTTCCTGGAAACCCTCCTACCTCTGGGCTACACTCCCAGACCTATTTTATATATTTTTTTATTTGGAAACAGGGTCTCTTAAGCCAGCATGGCTGGCTTCGAACCAGGGCAATCCCCCTGTCTCTGTCTCCCAAGCACAGGGATTACAAGTGTGCACCACTACGCCTGGCGAGGGTTCAGTTTTCTTTCAGGGTGATAATGATATTATGGAATTAGAAGGGAGGATGGGTGCATGCTCTTGTAAATATACTAAAAATTACTGAATTCGACACTTTTAAATGGTGAATTGTATGTAAATTATCTATCTACATATATTTTAATTAATTAACTTATTAATTAATTAATTTTTTGCAGGTCTGGGGAATGACCCCAGGGGCATTCAACCTCCGAGCTACACCCCCTGCCCTATTTTCTTTTTTATTCTTTATTTTGAAACCGGGTCTCACTGAGTTGCAGAGGGCCTAAGTAGCTGAGGCTGTCTGTGAACCTCAATCCTCCAGAGCATGCGCCTCCACGCCCAGCTTTTTTTTTTTTTTTAAGAAAAAAAAAGGGAGAGGCTCTGAGGCCCCCTGAGCAACTAGGCTGAACTCACTGAGACTAGGGCAGGTAAAGTCCAGATAAAGAACCCCAGGAAACCCTAGGAACTAATACGTAGAATGCAAGAACCAGCCAGAGGGCCTGTGGTGGGCCAGGAAGAAGGTCTTGGAAGCCTTGAGGGTGGGTGGGCTGCATGGAACACCCCTGAGGGTCGGGCATGGCTGGAGCCCTTGGAGAGGCTGTGCCTCCCACTGCCGCTCACTGAAGGGCATTGGGAGCGATGGAGGAAGGAAGCAGGGGAGGAAGAAACTAAAACTAATTCTTGGAACAAGTTTGTGAAGGAGAGAAACGATGTCGGGGGAACGCCTGGGGGACATGGGCTGAGGATGGGGGTGGCGAATTTTGAGAGCCTGGTGAGAGGAGAAATGCTAGTTGAATTGAGGTTTCTAAGGAAGTGGAGATTTCTCAATTCTGGAGCAGAATTGAGAGCCCCGGGTGCCTGGCCTTAGGTCTGGGGAAGGATGAGAGTGCCCCTTGGTAGCCAGAGAAGGAAGAGACAGGCGGAGGTGGGTGGCTGTGTCAGTTTGTAGACCTAGAGATAAGGAAAAGGAATTTCCATGTGGCTTCTATTTGACCTTGTCACTGAAGCAGGGGACAAGGTCAAATACTGAGGCTGTAGGCAACACTGTAGCAGCTGACCGTGCATATGTCAAAACCTGTTCAGAGAGCCAGTCTTAAATCTTCATGAGCCAGTTGTTAAACATAGCTATTAAAAATTAAGTTAGCCAGGTGAGGTGGTGCACATCTGTAATCCCAATTACTCGATAGGCTGAGGTAGGAAGATCTCAAGTTGGAGGCCAGGCTTGGCAAATTAGTGAGACCCTATTTTAAAATTTTAGTAAAGTTTAGAAGGGCCAGGGATGTTGCTCAGTGGTATAGCACTCCTGGATTCAGTCCTAAGTACCAGAAAAAAAATTAGAATAGATCCACACAAATATTCCTAACTAGCTGGGCGTGGTGGCGCACGCTTGTAATCCCAGTATTCGGAAGGTTGAGACCCAGAGGATCGTGATTCGCGGACAGCCTCAGCTACTTAGTGAGGCCTTCCTCAATTCAGTGAGACCTGGTTTCAAAATAAAAATAAAAAATAGGGCAGGGGGTGTAGATCAGAGGTTGAATGCCCCTGGGTTCCATCCCCAAGCCCGCAAAAAAAAAAAAAAAATTATATATATATATATATATATATATATATATATATATGTTTCTAACCGATCTGTGACAATGGCATAAAAACAATTAAACAAAAGAAAGATAACCTTTTAAACAAATAACAGTGGAACAACTAGAACAAAAAGTAAAGAGCTTTTAGTCTGTGAGGGATTTTGTTTGAAGAAATAGAAGATGGACTACAGCCTGGGAAAAAATAAATGCAAACTGCATGTCTGGCAAAGGACTAGTAGCTAAAGTATATAAAGAACTCCTAAAACCCAGGAGTAAAAAATTAACAATCCAGTGAAGAGTATACATATGATGGCAAATAGCACATGAAAATATGTTCAACATCCTTAGTCATTAGGGAAATGCATAATGAGATAGCACTTCATACCTACCAGAATGACTAAAATAAAAATAATAACACCAAATGCTGGTGAAAATATTGAACAACTGGATTACCCACATATGTCTTTTGGTAGCACAAAATGGTACAGCCACTCTGGAGAAGAGGATGGCGGTTTCTTACAAAGGCAGACATATGCTTTTGACCCAACCACTATGCTCTTGAACATTTATCCGAGACAATGACATCTTATGTTTATATAAAATCTTTACATGAATGGTGATAGCTGCTTTATCTGTAATAGCCCCAAATTTGAAACAGTCCAGATATCCTTCAGTGGGTGAATGGCTGAACAAACTGTGTTACACCCAAACCGTGAAGTGGTATTCAATAAGAAAAAGAAACTACTGAATGTATGCACCAACTTGGATGCATCTCCAGGAAATTATGCTGAGTGGAAAAAGCCAGTCCCTAAGGATCACACACTGTATGACTTTGCTTATATAACATTCTTGAAATGGCACAATTATAGCAGTGGAGAAAAGCCTAGTGATTGCCAGGTAGGGAGGGGAGGGAGGGAGGTGGGCATGGCTTCGAAAGGGCAGTAGGAGAGATCCCTGAGTGATAAAAATGTTCTGTATCTTGACTATATTAATGTCAGTGTCCTGGGTATTATAGTTGTATGAATGTTACCCCTGGGAGAAACTGGCCAGAGGTACAAGATATCTCTGTGCATTATTTCTTACAACTCCCACATGAATCTACAATTATCTCAAAATTAAAAGCTTAATTAAAAATACATTAAAAAGAGGTTTTATGTTGTATGATTCCACTTATATATTTGAAATGACAAGATTCTAGAGGCAAATGGACTCCTGTGTGGCAGGGCGTGGAGGGCGGGTGAGGGAAGTAGCTGTCGTTACAGAACAGCAGGAGGGGCCCTTGTGATGAAACCATTCTGTGTCTCAACTGTGATGGTCATGTGGATCTGCACATGTGATAAGAATATATAGAATTAAATATAGATACACAGAGAGACATATACAAATGACTACATGTAAAGTGATGAAATCTGAGCAAGAGAGATGAATTGTGTCAATGTCAATATCCTGGTGATATGGTACTATAAAAGATATGATCATTGGGTGTGGTATCACAAGCCTGGAATCCCAGTACTTGGGAGGCTGAGACAGGAGGATTACCTCAGCAACTTAAAAAATCATTGCGCCAGGGTGGACGCTTGTAATCCCAGCACTTGAGAGGCTGAGACAGAAGGATTGCAGGTTCACGGCCAGCCTCAGGTACTTAGTGAGGCCTTCTGCAACTTAGTGAGACCCTGTTTCAAAAATATATATATATAGAGAGAGAGCTGGGTGTAGCTCAGAGGTAGGATGCACCTGGGTTTCATCCCCAGTTCTGCCCCCCCCAAAAAAATCATTGGATGAGAAGTATTAGGAATATTACTAGATTATTTCTTATAATTGCATGTGGATATGCAATTAAGTAAAAAGTTAAATCATATAAAATTACAAAAAATGTGTGTGTGTGTGTGTGTGTGTGTGTGTGTGTGTGTGTGTTGTAGTACTGGGGATTAAACCTAGAATTCTACCTCACAGAGCCCTATTTTTATTTGGAAACAGTCTCAGTAACTTTGCTAAGGCTGGCTTCGAACCTGTGATCCTCCTGTTTCAGCTTTCTAAGTATTGGGATTACAGGTTTTGAGCTCAAATAAATATATTTTTATTATTTTGGTATTAGGGTATTTTTTAACCCAGGGGCATTCTCCCTCCAAGCTACAGCCCCAATACTTTTTATTTTTTAATTTGAAACAGGATCTGGCTAAGTTGCGAGTCTCACTAAGTTGCTGAGGCTGGCCTTGAACCTATGATCTTCCTGTGTCAGCCTTCCAAGAACTGGGATTACGGGCATGTACCACCATGCCCCTCGCCTATCTGTGCTCTTGAGGTGATTTATATCTCCTGTAATCTCCATGGTGGCTAACTCATGTCATATTAGTACTCTGAAATAGGCTACCATGGGAGACTTTATACCATGAGAATGGGTAGACACTACAAACTGGGACTTTCCCTGCCTCTACCAGAGCCTGTTATGAACATCTGCCAGCACACCATGGGGCTGTCAGCGTCTGTGGAGGTGGTCTGAGGAGTCAAGATCTGCGGGTCTTTGAGGAGGAGCAAGAGGCTGAAGCAGGATGGCTGGACACTGCCAATGACCCAACTGGGGTGGAGACCGTGACCTTATGGGGACTGAGCCTGTCTAATAGGGAAAGCTACTGGCTCTGTTGAGGGTTGGCATTTTGCCAGATGCCTGGAAGGGCAGTGGGAACACAGCATCTGAGCTGGGAGAGACTTGGCAGCCATGAGGATTAAGGAAGGGGATAAGTATGGAGGTATCCACAGACTGGAGGTTCCAAAGAGCCTTAAGGTGGTATGTCATGGGCACTGAGCTGGTAAGATAAAAGATAGGGGCTGTCACCAAGAACACATTTGATCACTAAATGTGCTGTTTTGGAGGGGAGTGCACATTTCTGGGGCTGGCCCAAGTCTCCAGCATAGCCACAGAATGGCTGAAGGAGTTTGGGGCCAGGGCCAAGGATGAGGGTTCAAGGGTGTCCGTCAGGATCCAGGAGCACATGGGGTATTTCCAGGGAAGCTGGTATCTCCTGGGTAGTGTCAGGACCTGGGGTAGAGGAGACACTGGAAAAGAACAAGGGGAGACTGGAGCAGGGGGAGAAGGAAGGAAAGAGAGACCTATGAAAAAAGAAGAAAAGCCTTTATTCTTATCAGAGGCAAGGAAGGGAGACTAATGTATAAAGCTGGAGGGAGTTTGGGGGCATCCCATGGTAATATTAAATGTCCCTATTTTAATCAAAAAGGCTAAAAGACTCAATTGAGAATCTGAACCACCCCAGGGACCAAGCTAAATTCCTGCCTTTGCAATTCTTAAATTGTCGTAAGAGTCTGAAATTATTAAACTTTTCAGAATATGTCCCAAATCACAGGACAAAGGTTATCCAAGAAAATGAAGAGTGGCCAGGGCGGTCCTCTGAGTTCACAGGGCCCAGCCCTGCTGAGAGCTCTCCACAGCTCCAGGCCCCAGTGGCTGCTCTCTGGCTCGTCGAAGGGAGGCAGCTCCACAGTCAAAGGGTATCAGCAGAAGGCGGGGGCGGGAGAGCGGATCTCAGCTAGAAAGGTCTGGTTCCTCTAAGGACCCAAGAGGATGCCCTAGAAGTTCTCCCACTCACACCCAGGAAGGGGAAGGATGGTGGGAGTTCTTTCAAGTCGCAGAAACCAGGTCTTTCTTACTCAAATATGGCTTTGTCCAGTATCTCATACAGTAGGTGCTCAATAAATGATAACAGTAAGTGGAACTGATGAGAGAAGGGGAAGAGAGATCGATTGATTGGTCGACTGATTTAACCAATGGTTTGGAAACCTGACAATGTTTCCCTTATAGTCAGATTCTGAACGTCAGATGGAGAAGCAAAGAGGAATTAGTACAATTAACTCCCTGATAGTAGACATCCAGCCCTTGATGGATGGTTTTCTAATCGCTTGGGGAAGGACAGGTGGAAAAGTCCTTTGCTTCTCACATGACCCCAGCACCCACCCCACCCCTGGCTGGGCAGATGGGTACAGCCAGCCCTCACATATAGCCTTTCTAGTGACCTCAGGGGCTATCAGTGCTGGCCCCAAGCTGAGCGTTTTCCCACTAGCTGCGCCCATATCAACCACACATGGCCCCCCAGAGGGAGGGACAATCATTGTGTCAAAGCTCAGCACCTCTGGGTCCAGACAGGTGTCCGGGTGGCACCACTGGCCAGAGGTGGACCTGGGCCCCATCACCTCACTGCCGCCCACCACAAAGCCTGGACCAACATCACAGTGGGTCACCCCTCTTCCTTTCGCCCGCTTGGCATTTGTGCCCCCTGATCCGCTTGGATAAACACGGGTCACAAAGCTCCGAGCTAAATCACCTTCTTGTTCTGCAGGTAGAGGCGGGGCATGGAAAAACCCCAGCCTCCACTTTGAAGAACTTCAGTGTGGGGGCAAAGGCAGGGTGAAGGGAGGAGGGAAGTGGAGGAAACGATTCAGAAACAGCTGAACTTTGTAAAACAGAAGAAAAAAATCTCTCCAGTGCTGCAGAAAAGCACATTTTAAAATGAAGCTGTGCCAAGGGACAGAAAAATTGCTTATGAGCAGAGGACATGAGCTTGGGGAGCAGCGAACTGACAGGGTAGACAGAAGAACTGCTGGGAAGACAGTTTGTTCTGAGGAGGGAAAGGAACCCCGGAGCACACTCTTCATCACTGGGCTCCAGGAGGTCACTACGTCTCCAACCACTAAACCCTATGACCACTCAAAGCCAGAGCTTCCTAATATGACAGCCACTAAGCACTGTGGCTGCTAAATGCCACTGGAATTAAATACCAGAGCCGCTGAATATGCCAGATGCTGACTGGTATGGGCACTCAATACCAACGGAACTAATTACTAGAGATATCAAATGCTACATGCTCTAAATATACAGCCACCAATACTGTAGTCACTGAACCCTACATCTCGTATGTGAAATACTCCAATAGACCAGGCCCAAGGAGAATCAGTACTGTTTGTAATTGGATAATAGTCTTGCGCCCCTGAATTCACCCCTCGGGCCCATTGTCTGGGTGGTCAAAGCAGAATGACCGGAGTCTGGTGGCCTTTAGGGGCTGGAAGCGGGTGGGAGAGAAAGGTATGAATTCACTTCTGTGTGAGGCCAGACGTCTCCTTCCCAGGAAGCTCAGCAATGCCTCTTCCAGGTGCCCTCCACCTGGGCCTAGAAGCCAGCTCACAATCTCCCAGCACTGGAAAGACCAAAAGCACCTTGACCCAGTCTGCTCCTCAGTCTTTATGGAGGAGGAATTAAGTTTCTTTTCAATTTGACTGTTCTTTCAGCTCACAAAACTAATAGCCATGAACCCCAAGGCAGCGCCCGGTCCAGCGTGGGTGATGGATGTTGGAGGTAGAAAAGAAAAAGACTTCCGGAAAGATGATTTCTGAGCAGAACCAGCTGGGAGAAAGAAGGAAAAAGTGAACATCCAGGGGAAAAGTCAGGAAGAGAGAAAGAGCATACGAGTGGCAAAAACTACAGGAATTCTGCACTGCTGAGATGGGAAGGTCTGCATTACGGGAGTAGGCAAAGTTTTGTCAAAAGTGTGGGAACCGTTAGGGAGAGCTAGGTCTCAGTATGTGGGGCTAAAGCTGAGCCTTTATCCTACGGCAAATGGAGCCATCGTGAGGGCCTAGGCACAGAAGAGCACACAGGAGCATGGCAGCCCTGCTAGGGAGATGGCCCCGGCCATGGGGAGCTAGAGATGGCCACTGGGGACACCATGGCACCTGCCCAGGGCAAGGAGATTACAGATCTGAGCAAGTGGGTGGAGACAATCATTGGAAATGTATGGGGTGGGGAGGGGCAGTCTCAGGGCTTATTTTGGAGGCAGAATCAGCGGGGCTTTGCGAGTGACGTGCCATAGAGGTGAGGCCAAAGGAGAAGCCTATGCCAATCTCGCAGTGTCTACGTTGGATGATCTGGTGGATCACGGTGGCACAAAGTGGGGCAGATGGTGCAGGAAAAGGAGTGACCTTGACAGTGTTCACATAGCTGGGCGTTGGCAGTGCACCCCTGTCATCCCAGTACTTGGGAGGCTGAGACAGGAGGATCACAGGTTCTAAGCCAGTCTCAGCAAGTAGTGAGACTCTCATCAACTTAGCAAGACCCTGTTTCAAAATAAAAATAAGAAATAGGGCTGGAATTATAATTGGAAGTAGAATGTCCCTGGTTTCAATACCCCCCCCCCAAAAAAGAGTTCACTTATCTCTACTTCTGCATAAAAACAAAAATCCTGAAATGTGACCTTAAACAGTATTGGTCAAGGAAGGGCAGGGCAGCCGGCTGCTCTGCTCCACCTGGCTGGGCTCCGGGAAGGGTCATTTACCTGGTTAGCACAGCCTTGCCTGGGCTGGGCTGGAAGGTCCCCATTGCACATGCTTGGTGCTCCTCCACGCGGCCCCCTCTCTCCTTGTGGACCTTCTCCAGCTGACCTTCATGGGTGGTCTCCGAGAGCATGTATTCTAAAGAGTCAAAGGCAGGAGATGTATGGCTCCCAAGTCTCTGCCTCAGAAACGACATAAAGGCACTTTGAGCCAACATTCTGTTGGCTAAAAGAAGTCATGAAGCCAACCCATCCATCAGAAAAAGAGAAAGGGACTCCACTTCTGAATGGAAGGGGCAGAGCATTAGTTGTGGCCATCTGTTATCCAAGATGGCAGGTGCAGTGAATGCTTGGGGGTGGTGGCTCTCAGTTCTAGCAGGGAGTGTAGGCTGCTCCCAGGTGGGTCTCGCTCCAGGAACCATCCTCTCCTGGGTTACCGCCCCTCTCCTGGCTGTTTCAGAACCCAGCCCTCCTGCCTGATTTACAATAGTTTACAGCTTCTTTGAAAGGCTGCCCCAGCCCCAGAACCCTACCCCCACCCCCATCACAATATCCCTGATCCCCTGCAGATGCTGCTCTGGAGAGTCCCCCCCACCTCCGTCACCTCCTGCCCTCAGCTGAGTGCTGTCCGCGAACCATGATCCTCCTGTCTCAGCCTCCCAAATGCTGGGATTACAAGCACACAGCCATCACGCCCGGCAACCCAGAGGCATTTTATCTCTGAGCTCTCAAGGACAGATTTTGAGCACTGAATTGATGAATTCAAGAATACAGCCAGGCATGGTATGAGACAGGAGGATTGCAGGTTTGAAGACAGCCTTAGCAAGCAGTGAGATCCCCAGAAACCTACTAAGACCCTGAATCAAAATGAAAAATAAAATAGGGATGGGGGCATAGCTTGGAGGTAGAATGCCCCCTGGGTTCAATCCCCAGTACCCAAAAACTAAAAAATAAAAAGGGCCGGAGGTATAATTTGGAGGTAGATGCCCCTGGGTTCAATCTCTAGAACAACAAAAAAAAAAAAAAAAAATAGAAGAAGAACAGGACCATTCTTGAAGCTGTCAGAACATTTCAAGGCCCAGTTTTACACCACGTTTACACAGCATTCTCCATCAGCCAAATTCCCTCAATTTACAAGAGCCCTGATTTAGGTAAGGTCATTGATTCTGCTGGAGAGTTAATTATTCATTTGAATTGGTTTGTGCAAAAGGCTCCAGAGAGCCCACAAGAATAAATTGAAAAGCTATTAGAACTAACATGCGAATTTAATAAAGTGGCTGGATAAAAAACTCAATAGCTTCCTTATCACCTAGCAATAACCAATTAGAACATAAAATGGGGGTGTGTGGACGGAGGGACAGAGATAGCAATATAGTAACAGACACACCTAGGTAGGACTCACTGAACCAACAGGGTGGGGGACAGGAAAACTATTTCTTAATTAAAAAAAATAAAATTTGAAAACCCATGAAATAATTAGGTGGAAAGGCATTCTGTGTTCCTATGGGAAGCTGGGATGTGCTGTGGAACTAACTCGTAGATTGAACACGGTCCTATTTAAAGAACAAGGAGTAATGCCAGTACTTGGGATGCTGAGACAGGAGGATCAGAGATTCACCACCAGCCTTGGCAGCTTAGTGAAGCCTTCCACAATTTAATGAGACCCTGTTTCAAAATAAAAAATAAAATATGCAAGTGCTGTGTGCATGTATGCCACTGTCACTGTGAACGTTATGATGTGAGGCTATAACACACCAGTAAAAGTATTTAAAAAGGAATATAAAAACAAAAAATAAACTAATGCTGGGGGTGTAGCTTGGAGATAGAATGCCCCTGGGTTCAATTCCCAGCCCCCTAAAACATAAAAATTTTAAGAAAGAAAAAAGAGATTTGTTGTTTTGTTTATGTTAAGCATGCCACAGTTACACCAAAGAAATACAGACACAAGTAGCTGAGAAAAAAAACACATTCAAAATGAATGAGGAAGAATTTGCCTTATCAGATATTAAATATATGGTGAAGCTAAAAACACGAAAACTGGTGTAGCCACAATGCAAGAATTGGCAGACACTCGAGTGGGTCATATCTAGCAGCAAAAGTTAGTGTGAGAGCCAGGCGTGGTGGCGCACACTTGTAATCCCAGCATTCAGGAGGATCGTAGGTTTGCAGCCAGCCTCAGCTACTTAATGAGGCCCTCCACAACTTAGTGAAACCCTGTTTCAAAAAAAAAAAAAAGAATAAAATAGGGCTGAGGTATAATTCAAAGGTAGAATGCCCCTGGGTTTAACCCCCAGTACTACCAAAAAATTAAAAGAGAATGCACAAGAATCTAGTTTTTGATGAAGTGGAATCACAGCCCTAAGAGGAGAAGTGACATTATTTGATAAATAATAGAGACAACTGGGTAACAATGGTGGGGGGATTATACTGTCTCTCACACCACACATCCAAGTAAATAAATTCCAGGCCAATGAAAGAGTTCAGTATTGTTAGGGGTTGGATTGTGTCCCTCCAAATAAAAAAAGAAAAAAGATATGTTGAAGCCCTAATCCAGCACCTTAGAATGTGACGACCTTACTTGGAAATAGTAATTAAACTGAGATGAGATCGTCCTGGGCTGTGGTAGGCTCCTCATCCAACATCTAGCATCCTTTTAAGAGGATGGCACGTGGGACTGGGCGTGGTGGCGCGTGTCTGTGATCCCTGTAATCACAGAGAGAGGGGGAGAGGAAAAACAGCCTTTTCTTCTGCGAGGCAGAGACTGGAGTACCCAGTGCTACAAGCCAAGAAACATCTGGAGCCATTAGAAGCTGGAAGGGGCAAGAAGGATGAGAGGAAACAGCGCTGCAGACACCAGACTTCTGCTCCCAGAGCCCTGAGACAAGACATCGCTGTTGCTCTGCGCCACCCAACTTGTAGCCTTTAGCTTGACAGCCCCAAGATACTGGTGCAAGCATGTAACTTTAGAAACATTTTAAAAATTCAAAGAAAACAGAGGCAGAAAATGTACATACTTTCAAAAGCAGTAAGGGATTTGTTTATGAGCAAAAAAGTAATTGAAAATTTCAAAAGAATATATCTATATATCATGTTTAAAATAGCTTTAGAAAACTAAAAAGTAAACAGCAAACCAGGAATGATATATGGCCACTATTGTTTATATGCAGAGAATCCTAAAACCACAACAAAAAATTGGGTAAAAGGATATAGTCTTACAATTCACAAATTATACATGACTGCAAACATAAAAATTGTTCAATTTGCCAGTGATTAAATCCATATAAATTAAAGATAATTTTTGTCTTTCAAATTAACAACTTGTGTGTGTGTGCGTGTGTGTGCGCATGTATGGGCACTAGGGATTGAACGCAGAAGCATCTACCTCCAAGGTACATCCCAACCCTTTATTTATTATTATTTTTTGTTTGTTTGTTTGTTTTGAAACAGGATCTTACAAGGTTGCTGAGGGTCTTACTACTTGCTGAGGCTGTTCTCAAACCTGTGATTCTCCTGTCTCAGCCTCCCAAGACTGGGATTACAGCCTTGGGCCACCATGCCCAGCTCAAATTAACAATATTTTGTGTGATAATTCTTAATCCTGACAAGGGTGTAATAATAAAAATTATAAACCTCTTCCATGATACTGTTCAAAGTATAAATTTCTTTTTTTTTTTTTTTTTTTTTTTTTTTGGTGGTACCGGGGTTCCTGGAAGCCCTTCTACCTCCGAGCTACACTCCCAGACCTATTTTTATTTTTGGAAACAGGGTCTCTGTTTCTGACTACAGGCATTCACCTCAATGTCTGGTTTATTTTTTATTTTGAGACAGAGTCTTGCTAAGTTGCTGAGGCTGGCCTTGAACTTGCAATCATCCCTTCTCAACCTACCAACTAGTAGGCTTTTAGGCATGCCTCTGGCTTCTAAGTGGTGTTTTATCAATCTTAGTTGATTTGCAGGCAGAATCATAGAATAATTTTTTTTTTTTTTTTTTTTTTTTTTTTTTTTTTTTTAGAATTGATGAACCTGTGCGATCCTCTTGTCTCCGCCTCCCAAGCACAGGGATTA
Source organism: Muscardinus avellanarius (assembly GCF_963383645.1). Taxonomy (NCBI): domain Eukaryota; kingdom Metazoa; phylum Chordata; class Mammalia; order Rodentia; family Gliridae; genus Muscardinus; species Muscardinus avellanarius. Next base: position 88,193,734 of record NC_137795.1, read on the forward strand.
CAAGCATGAGCCACCACACCCGGCTTCAAAGTATAAATTTCTATATGTTTATAATGCAGTCTGCTGCTTGTGTATAAAAAGACTTTTCATAATCCATAGCCTTTGACTCAAGAGTTCTCCTAAAGACTCATCTCAAAGAGACAATTAGAAACTTGGGGCAAACATTTATCTACAGAGATGCTTATTACTGCATTATTTATAATAATGAGAAATTATAAACAGCCTTAGCAGCCAACAACAGGGGAATCATGGCATAATCATATGCTAGGTTATGCAACTATTGAAAGTGATGGTTTCAGTGTATTTAATGACATGAAAAACATCCCAAAGAAAAAATATAAAATTCAAGCCAGGTGTGGTAGTGCACACTTTAATCCCAGTACTTGGGAGGCTGAGACAGGAGGATCGCAGGTTGGTGGCCAGCCTCAGCTACTTAGTGAGGCCCTCTGCAACTCAGTGAGACCCTGTTTCAAAATATAGAATAAAAAAAATAGGGCTATGGGTATAGCTTGGATATAGAATGCCCCTGGGTTCAATCTCCAATACTGCAAAAAATATATTAAAAATGTAAATTGAGAGTCAACAGAATGGGAGAAGATTTTTGCCACTTACCCCTCTGATAGAGGACTAATGTCTAGCATATACAGAGAACTCAAGAAACTCAACAACTAAGAAAACAAAGCATCCAATAACAAAATGGGCAAGCGAACTAAATAGACACTTCATGAAAGAAGAAATTCAAATGGCCAATAAATGCATGAAAAAATGCTCAACATCACTGGCAATCAGAGAGATGCAAATCAAAACTACCCTGAGATTTCACCTAACTCCAACTAGAATGGCAATCATTCAAAACACAAACAACAGCAGATGCTGGCGAGGATGTGGAGAAGTGGGAACTCTAAGACATTGCTGGTGGGATTGCAAATTAGTGCAACCACTTTGGAAAACAGTGTGGAGGATCCTCAGAAGAATGGGAACAAATCTACCATTTGATCCAGCAATAACACTTCTGGGTATCTACCCAAAAGATAGGAAGCCAAACTACCAAACTAATGCATGTGTATCTATGTTTATTGCTGCACAATTCACCATAGCCAAACTATGGAACCAGCCAAGATGTCCATCAACAGATGAATGGATTACAAAACTGTGGGATATGTACACAATGGAATTTTACTCAGCCATCAAAAAAAAAAAAAAAAAACTCAATTACATCATTTTCAGGGAAATGGATGGAACTGGAGGACATAATGCTAAGTGAGATTAGTCAGTCACAAAAAATAAGAAATCAGATGCTTTCCCTAATATGTGAGAGTTAAGGAGAAATGGGTCATAGGAGGAACTCTTGAAAGAGGAAATCCTATAGAGGAGCAAACAAGGCAACCTAAAGGAGGAGAAAGGAGGGGGAAGAGGAGAATCTCTAAAACACACAATGTACTTAAACATATCAAAGTCAATCACTAAGCCGAGCAAGGGAAGGAAGGACGGGGAGGGAATGGGGTGGGAATTGGGTAGGGGTTAAATCAGTGATGAGTACATGTTTGTACACAACTTTTTTACTCCAATATGATGTATGAATATAATGCACCAATAAAAAAAAACTGTAAAGTTCAAGAGCCCACTATTATATTAGTGTGTGTGTGTGTGTGTGTGTGTGTGTGTTTGTCTGTCTGTGTTGGGGATTGAACCCAGGGGCATCTTATCCCCACGCTACACCCCTAGTCCTATTTTATTGTTATTTGGAAACAGTGTCTCACTCGGTTGATGAAAGTCTCACTACTTGCTGAGGCTGTCCTTGAACCTGTGAGCCTCCTGACTCAGCCTCCCAAGTACTGGGATTACAAATGTGCACGACCATGTCCAGCTTATTATATGTGTATTGTAAACCAAATTTTATAAAATACATACCTGCAGGTGAAGGAAGGGTTAATATAAGCCAAATTATCTTTTTCTCTAGACAGCAGATGGTTTTTATCATTTTATTCTAATAAAATACATATAACAAAATTCACCATTTTGACCATTTTAAGTCACATTATTGTATAACCATCACTAACTACTGTGATTTTCAGAAACTCTTTAACCTTCTAGAATTTTTTTATCTTTCCATACAGAAACTGTATCCATTAACCAATAACCTCCTTCCTCTTTTCTATCAGCTCCTGGTTACCTCTATTGCACCCCAGCCATTTTTAATTTTATTTTGAAATAGGGTCTCTCTAGTTGCCCAAGCTGGCCTCAAACCAGCAATCCTCCTGTCTTAGCCTCCCAAGTACTAAGATTACAGGCATGTGCCACCACACTGACTTTTTTAATGCTTTTTTTGTACTGGGGATTGAACCAGCAGTATTCTACCTCCAAGCTATACTCCAGCCACTTTTGTTTTTTATTTTGAAACAATGTTTCACTGAGTTGCTGAGGCTGGCCTCAAATCTGCAATCCACTTGTCTCAGCCTCCCAAGCACTGGAATTAAAGGTGTGAACTACCACAAGGCCTTGGTTTTAATTTTTTTTAATTTTCTTCTGTATTTTCAAATTTTCTCTATTGAACATGTGTTATTATTTTTATAATCAGAAAAAATGAATATATTTATTTTCAAATGTCTCCCAATTCTTTTCTTTCTTCATTCTACCTATCAGGCATAGCTCTCTTAGAGCAAAATGATTGCTTAGTATTTTCAGGTTTTTTTTTCTTTTTTTTCTTTCTTTCTTTCTTTCTTTCTTTTTTTTTTTTTTTTTTTTTTTTTTTTTTGTTTGTGGGGCTGGGGCTGGAACCCAGGGGCATTTGACCTTCAACCTACAACCCCTGCCCAATTTTTCATTCTTTATTTTGAAACAGGGTCTCACTGAGTTACAAAGGGCCTCACTAAGTAGCTGAGGCTGTCCACAAACTGCGATCCTCCCGTCTCAGCCTCCCAAATGCTGGGATTACAAGTGTACGCCACCACGCCCGGCTTAGTATTTTCTTCTTAGCTGCACATGCACAAAATGACTATTTTAAAACATACCTAGAGCTGGGAATTGGTGGTGCACGCTTGTAATCTCAGTACTTGTTGGTATATGCTCATGACTTGGGAGGCTGAGACAGGAGGATTGTGGTTCACAGCCAGCCTCAGCTACTTAGTGAGGTCCTTTGCAACTTAGTGAGACCCTGTTTCAAAATAAAGGAGTAAAAATAGGGCTGGAGGTGTAGCTTGGAGGGTTCCATCCCCAGTACTGCAAAAAAAAAAAAAAATTTTTAAACACCTAGGATTTGTTTTATTCAGTTATGTTAAGATGACAGACACAATAACACCTGCGTCTCTTAAAGAAGAATGTAGCCAGGTGTGATAGCTTGTAATCCCCGCGCTTGGGAGGCAGAGACAGGAGGATCACGCAGGTTCGAAGCCAGCCGTGCGCGCTGGCTTAGGAGACCCTGTTTCCAAATAAAAATGTAAAAATAGGTCTGGGAGTGTAGCCCGGAGTTAGAAGGGCTTCCAGGAACCCCAGTACCACCAAAAGAAGAAGGAGGAGGAGGAGGAGGAGGAGGAGGAGGAGGAGGAGGAGGAGAATGTATTACTCACAGTTCCCAAGAGGAGGGGGCGTGCCGCGCCGTGCAGGGCCACTCAGGGAGCGCCAGGGTTGATGGGAGGCGGATGGAGTCAGGGAAAGCAGGCGCTGGCCTCGGTTGCTTGGCTGTGTTTTCGGCAGGTACGGAAGGCGAGTCCACATCAGGAGATGGCAGCTGACTAGATTGAATAATTTCTGCAGGATTTTGGGCTACCAGCAGGTCCCTAGTTGTCTAATACTGAACCCTGGGGTGACTTGGGACACTGGGCAGGCAGGATGGTATTGGTGTGTGTGATTTAGATACAGGAGGAGGTGGAGGGTGAAGGCTATGTAGTGATTGGTCTGCATATGAAGGTGTGCTTACAGGCAAGTTATTCACTCTCACGAGGAATTAGCTAGCTTGAAAGGGCCGGTCTCCCCAGGATCAGCAAGGACCCAAGCGGTCAAAGCATCATCAACAACAACAAACAAGACATATTTAACATGGTGACATGGGCAAAGCTTTGCTTCGCAGCTATTCGTAATAGGAAAAGTTGGAAACTAAGGGAATTTTTTTTTTTTTTTTTTTTTTTTTTGGTGGTACTGGGGGTGGAACCCAGAGGCTTTCTATCTCCGGGCTATACTCCCAGACCTATTTTATACTTTATTTGGAAACAGGGTCTCACTAAGTTGCTGAGAGCCTCACTAAGTAGCGAGGCTAGCTTCAAACCTGTGTGATCCTCCTGTCTCAGCCTCCCAAGCACGGGGATTACAAGCATGCGCCACCACGCTTGGGAATTTCTATCATAAAAGAAACTGGTTTAAAAGGCCAGGCATGGTGGCGCACGCATGTAATTCCAGCATTTGGGAGGCTGAGACAGGAAGATCTGGGTTTGAGGACAGCCTCAACTGCGACTTAGTGAGGCCCTTTACAACTCAGTGAGACCCTGTTTCAAAATAAAGCATAAAAAATAGGGCTGGGACTGTAGCTCGGAGGTAGAATGGCCCTGGGTTCTATCCCCAATACAAAAGAAAGAAAAGGAAGGAAGGAAGGAAGGAAGGAAGGAAGGAAGGAAGGAAGGAAGGAAGAAACTGGTTAGAGAGGGGATGGTACATTGATACCATCAAGTGTTAAGAGCCATGGAAAAGAATGGAGTGGAGTTCCAGAGACATTGTGAAAAGGAACCCGCAGAAGTCAGGTGTCCACCGCACGCACCCATGTGCATGTGAACCCAGAGACTCCTCTGGAAGGACAGACAAGAACCCCACAGCCGTGGTGCCTGCGGAGGAGGGGACCCTGGATGGGAGGGAGATTCCTACTGTATCAGTTTACTTTTGTGTCGTGTGAATGTACTGCCTATTTCAAAAAGAATTCTATTGAATTTTTTTTAAAGAAAAGGACAAATGAAAAAGATCAGAGGCCCTCTTATGGGTTGAATTGTGTCCCCCAAAAGGGATAGATAGAAGTATTAACTTGTGGTAACCTGGGAATGTAACCTTATTCAGAAATAGACTCTGCAGATGTAATCAAGTTAAAAGCAAGTCATTAGGGTAGCCTTGGTGACTTGCTAAGAAGAGGAACATTTGGACGCAGACATAGGGAGAACACCGTGTAAAACAGACCCAGAGGGGAGGTGGCCACTTAACGGGTGAGACAGAGACTGGAGTGGTGCACCCGTGAGCCAAGCAAGGCTGGTGGCTGGCAGGGACGTTGTGCGCGTGAACACCTGTAGTCCCAGAATTTGGGAGGCTGAGGCAGGCGGATTGCTTGAATCCAGGAGTTTGGGATGGCCTGGGCAACATACCAAGACCCCCATCTCAAAAAGTAAAAAAAGAGTCGGGCGTGGTGGCGCACTCTTGTAATCCCCGCGCTTGGGAGGCTGAGACAGGAAGATTGCACAGGTTTGAAACCAGCCTCAGCTGACTTAAGAGACCCTGTTTCCAAATATAAAATAAAAAAAGGTCTGGGAGTGTAGCCTGGAGGTAGAAGGCCCCTGGGTTCCATCCCCAGTACCACCCCCCCCCAAAAAAAAAGTAAAAAAGGTGGCAAAATCCAGACATTAGAAGAAGCAAGAGCTGGGCGTGGTGGCACACGCTTGTAATCCCCATACTTGGAAGGCAGAGAGAGAAGGATCATGCAGGTTCGAAGCCAGCCACACGCGCTGGCTTAGGAGACCCTGTTTCCAAATAAAAACATAAAAATAGGTCTGGGAGTGTAGCCCGGAGGTAGAAGAGCTTCCAGGAACCCCAGTACCACCAAAAATAAAAAAAAAAAAAGAAGAAGCAAGAAAAAGATGTTCCCTCACAGTACTGAGGATTCAGCCCTGCTGACACCTTGATTTGGGGGCTTTTGGCCTCTAGAATTTTCAGATAGTAAGTCTGTTGTTTAAGACACCTGATCTATGACATTTTATTACAGATGTTCTAGTAAATGAATACAGGTGGCTTTCTGTAGAAGTCCACACACATGCCCCTTCCTACTAGAAGCTCTAGTCTCTGGGTTTGCCCCCTCACCCCCAGGGCTCTGGGCAGGGCAGGGTGAGAACCTAGGGACAGATCAAGCACTGGGCGAAGTCTGCTTGTTTGCTGGACCGTGCACTCCAAGACCACAGGATCTGATGTGTTCTCTGTGAGAGCCCAGAGGAGCGCTGTCCCCGAGGAGGGGCTCAGTCCCTACTGGCTAGTGAACCAAGGGGTGACCTGCCTTAGCCCCACCCCAGTTTTTGTAGCGCTGGGGACTGAACCCAGTGCCTTGCACAGGCAGGAAGAGTGCTCTACCACCAAGCTGCATCCTAGCCTGCGCCTGACTCTCTGGTCATTCACTGAGCATGTTAATAGCACCTGCCGCCACCCCTAAACCCTCCCCACAACACCTAGAATCCCCCAAGCTCCTCCGAGGCTGTGGTTAATACAGTATTCTGTTTGGGCAAAGAAGGCCATCCCTTTACTGCTAAATTGGCAAATGGGCTTCACCTCAAGTCCCAACTCATCCCGAGTCCTGCAGTGTTGGAAGACTGCCAAGGTCAAGGCTGGGCTGGGTGGCTGCGGTGATGACTAATTAGCAATGTTTGCTCTGGCAAGGGAGGGTGGCTGGGGCAGCTCCTCACAGCACTCACCCCAAGGGCCTGCTCAGCGGCGCAGCTGGCTTCTCATGGAGCATGGCACACTGCAGTATTCCCAGGACTCGGGCTGTTCCTCCCCGAAAGGCAGCTCGCTCAGCGTGGGCAGAAGAGAGTGGAAACCAGCCAATCGCCCTGGAGGTGGGCAACCATCCTCTCCCCTTTCCCGTGAATTCACTCAGGGAACTGGGGGCAAAGGCATCAAAGACCCTCCTTGCCTCACCCCCAGATGCTCTGGTCCCCACGCCTGCTCCAGCCTCTTTAGCAGTGGCTATTTCATTTACTGCTTGCTAACAATTCTGGAAAGTGGGCTTCATTGCTTTTGCGTCACAAAAGGCACACTGACCAAGGTCATGCTATGTCCCTTGCTTTCTCCTGTATCCCCGCAGCCTCCTAGAGAGGCGGGCTGTGAAGGTGGCAGAGGGTGAATTTCCGTCCCAGGAGGGGCACGACCAGCAGCCCCCCTCCCCTGCCAGTCCTGAACGGTCCGGCTCTCCTCTTCCCCTGCAAGACCTGGGGGATCCTTGGCCTTTCCCTAGCTTTCTCCCTCACCCTCGAGGAGCTGCTCACATCTGCTCACTGACCCCTAGGAAATGACAGATCTGTTAAGACCCAGTGTCAAGAGACTCAGACTTAGCTGGGAGTGGTGGCGCACGCTTGTAATCCCAGGATTCGGGAGGCTGAGACAGGAGGATCGCGGTTCGTGGACAGCCTCAGCTTAAACTTAGTGAGACCCTCTGCAACTTAGTGAGACCCTGTTTCAAATGAAAGAATAAAAAATAGGGCAGGGGGTGTAGCTCAGAGGTTGAATGCCCCTGGGTTCCATCCCCAGACCCGCAAAAGAGACTCAGGCCCAGAAGCTCCGTGGCAGGTCCCTGGGAGCCCCGTACGCCCTGCCCCTACCCAGCATGCAGCCTCCTGAAAGGACTGGCCACAGCCCCTGCCAGGCCTCTCCTGGAGGCCCCTCTCACTGCACAGCTTAAGCTGATTTGATTAACTGTTATTTGAGTTTAGATCACCCACCCTCTTATGGAGAGTGAGAGAGCAGAGGCAAACAGTTCTTCCAAGAACCTGTCCCCTTCGCAGGGAATCGCTCCTTCGGCTGGCTGCCAGCAACACCCGCATGCAGCTGGCCTGGAGCAGGAGAGCCAGGCTCCAACTGGTCAGTGCTGGCAGCTCTTTCTGCAGACAGGATCAAGGATATGTGATTCCCTGAGCAGCCACTTCAATCCTAATGTCCCTTTAATAGCCCTTGTCAATTTGCCAGGGCTTTCCCCAGAGACTTTTGTGACTATGGAAAACAGCCATTATCTGACCTCCAGGGGAATGGAGATGTCTGCGGGTTCCGGATTCTGGGAAAGGCAGTTAAAAAAGTGAGGCCAATCCACCCCTGCCATGTATTAGCAACTCTGTCTCAAAGCCAAGGTATGGAGGCCGGCTACAGCCAAGAAAACCACAAAATAGATATATTTAAGGCTCAGACTCTCTTCTGACCTATTTATATTTATGAGTGCATTTGGCTTGATTCTGGGTAGTGCGGGAGAGGGAGGAAGGTAGAGAGAGAGAAGGGGGGGGGCAGCACATGTAAAACAAAACAAAAAACAAAAATATTGGTGACCGTTTTCTTTTGCCCTGGAAGGAAGAGGCAGGGAGCTGGCCAAGCAAAGGACTTACCTTTTTTTTTTTTTTTTTTTTTTTTTTTTTTGGTGGTACTGGGGTTCCTGGAAGCCCTTCTACCTCCAGGCTACACTCCCAGACCTATTTCACACTTTTTTATTTTTGGAAACAGGGTCTCTTAAGCCAGCACGGCTGGCTTCAAACCTGCGCGATCCTCCTGTCTCGGCCTCCCAAGCGCGGGGATTACAAGCATGCACCACCATGCCCGGAGTAGGACTTACCTTTTTGCATTATTACATGAGGAAAGTTTTCAAGGGTTTCAGCACCCAAAAAATGTTAAAATAAAAATATTTTTCCTTTTTTTATCTCCTGACTTGAAAAAGATAAACCATTTCTGTATCCTAAGAACATCTGGTGTACCTAGCAAAAATGTTTTCAAATACAAGATCGTTTCTTAACTCGTCTCTGGAGATAGCACTCCAAGCCAGGTAGGAGCCCTGATCTGCTCCTAGCTCGGGAGGCCGAGGGGGTCTCAGGAGAGCGGGACTTCTCTTGGATTGGTTGTCACACAGGAAGGTCAGGCCAACACCTCAATGACCTTTGCCAGACTTGATGTAATGCTCATCTGAGACAGGAGATATGAAAGGCCTTTCTTGGTGGTGCTAGGAATGTGCATGCTAGGCAAGCACGCTGACTGAGCTAGGTCCCCTAGAACCTGAGAGCCTCCTGCCTCCTGTTTCAGCCTCCCAAGTACTGGGATTACAAGTGTGTACCACCACACCCAGCCCTGCCTGGTTTTTTTTTTTTTTTTTTTTTTTTTTTTTTTTTGGTGGTACTGGGGTTCCTAGAAACCCTTCTACCTCTGGGCTACACTCCCAGACCTATTTTTATACTTTTTTATTTGGAAACAGAGTCTCTTAAGCCAGCGTGGCTGGCTTCAAACCTGCGCGATCCTCCTGCCTCTGCCTCCCAAGCGTGGGGATTACAAGTGTGCGCCACCACGCCCGGCCCTATTTTTTATTCTTTATTTTGAAACCAGGTCTCACTGAGGTGCAGAGGGCCTCACTAAGTAGCTGAGGCTGTCCGTGAACCGCAATCCTCTGGTGTCAGCCTCCTGAATGCTGGGATTACAAGTGTGCGCCACCACGCCCGGCTCTGGTTAATGTTAACAAGGGCTCTCTGGAGTAAAAATATATACATGAGTGTAAGTTTATTACAAATGTCACTGATAAAAAGCATGTGCAAAACTGAGGCAAGAGGATCACAAGTTCAAGGCCAGCTTCAGCAACTTAAGAGACTCTCTCTCAAAATAAAAAATAAAATGTGCTAGAATGTGGCTCAGTGGTAGAGTACTCTTGGGTTCAATCTCTAGTATTGCAAAAAAAAAAAGCAGAATACATAATTTACAAATAATAAAGTATACAGTGCTCTTTATTGCAATTCATATAACCAGTCTTTATGGAACATTTTTAATGAAATGAATCTTATTCAAATTTTATTTATGCAACAAATTTCTCATTCAAATTTAGTTGTCTCAGAGGAAGAGTTTGCAAAATTTTTCTCCCATTCTGACTAGAACTTTTCAAAATTTGCCAACTCCTGTATCTGCAGGGAACCTGTGATTGTGTTTCACCTGTGACTTAGCACAACTGGACTCCAGATAAATGTCTGATTACTCTTGGATACAGTCGGCATCCAAGTCATCGAATGGATGTGGGCTATTTGTCAGCGGGAAGACATGTGAAATGATTCAAGGTCAACATGCCACCTGACGGGAGTTTCCTCCTAAGTTTCCTGAGACTTAGGAGAGCCATCCAGGTGGGCAGAGCTGGCCCTGGGACAGTGCCTCACAGCTGCTATCCTGAGAAAGACAGAACCTGGCTTCTAGGGGCCCCTGCTGACACGGGAGGTTTCTCCTCTCATGGATTAGGAAAGCCACCTTTGGAATTCATGTGGACTCTTCAGGCTTGCAAGGAAACAAAGTACTCTGCTTCCAAAAGCTATTCCTCATATTGTTTGTGTTGTTACCTACCTCTGATATAACACAAGGCTGCTCTGCTCCCCAGAGCCATGCTGCTGAGCTGTGGCGTCCAGGGCTGAACCACTTCACTACGGCAACCAATGGCCACTGTGCTGCTGGAGGAGGGAAGTCTATCATGGCACTTTAAGAAGTATTTATTATTATTATTACTACTACTACTACTACTATTATTGTGGTATGGGGGTTGAAACAAGGAACATTCTACCTCAGACCTACACCTCCACCCCTATTTTTATTTTTGAAACAGTTTTGCTAAGTTGATCAGTCTCACTACTTGCTGAGGTTGTCCATGAGCCTGTGATCCTCCTGTCTCAGCCTCCTAAATATTGGGATTACAGGAATGCACCACTCCATGCAGCTTTAAAATAGCATTTTATTAATTGGGCACAGTGACGTATGCCTGTCATCCCAGCTGCTGAGGAGGCTGGGGCAAAAAGATCACATGTTCATAGCCTGCCTTGGCAATTTATCAAGACCCTGCCTCAAGATAAAAAATAAAACGGGCTTGGGGCAGCCAGGTGGTGCACACTTGTAATCCCAGTACTAGAAAGGCTGAGACAAGAGGATTGCAGATTCACAGCTAGCCTCAGCAACTTACTGGGACCCCATTTTAAAAAAAGGGCTGGGGTGAGGGTGGCTCAGAGGTAAAATGCCCTGGTTCAATCCTCATACCACATAAAGTGTATGTGTGTGGGGGGTGCAGCTCAGTGGTAGAGTGCCCCTGGGTTCAATTCCCAGCAACACACACACACACACACACACACACACACACACACACACACATAAAAAATGGTATTGCAACCAAGGCACACCTTAATCCCACCCCCTTGTAAATAGCATGGGAACAATGTTCTGAGTCTCTCCACCTGGGGTACCAAGAGTCACGATAGGGTCTTCTCCACCAAGGACCATTCAGAATACAAAGAGAGCATGTTTCCTATAGTAGCCCCCAAAGGGAGAGAAGGGCTTTTGCCAGGTACAGTAGTACATGCCAGTAACCCCAGTACTTACCTCAGAGGCAGAATGCAGCGGGGTTCAATCCCAATCCCAATAACAAACAAACAAAAAACATGGCTTGGAGTCTCTTTCAGCTGAAAAGCAATGCTGACAAGGGAGAGTCAGCCCCTGGGTAAAGGAGCGGAGGGCAGGCTGGAGCTGGGCTAGGGCACCTGAGTGCTCCTGCACTGTGGTCCTCACTACCCAGCCCTGTGCCCAGGCTGGGAGTCCCCTAGGTGGCAGGGGGCAGGACTGGGTTTTGGCCACCAAGGCAGACTAAGCAACATCAGAGGGGAGAGGAGTTGCTGGCGAACTGAGGCCCAGACACTAAGACAGGAGAGAAAACGGAGTAGGAGAGTGAGGGGAACTGACATTTTTTTTTATGTCCCCTATAATGGAAGGAATGAGGCTCATCAAGAAAGAAAAGAGAAAAATACTTGAAATAAGGACAGGTTGAGCACAGATCACCGCGATGGCTGCCTGGGATGTCCTTCACCTCCATCGTAACCAGTCACAAAGGACAGAAATGGGCCAGGCCCTTGGCTGGGCCAATAGGGAGCTCGGAAGGTGGCAGGCCCTAGAGAAAGGACAGGACACCACAGGACGTGCCACCGAGTGAGAGGGTGCCAGGAGCTCAGGAGGCGTCAATGCGCTGGGTGACCGAGGGACAGATGGTACTTAAGTGGAGAGGAGGGCAGAGAAATTGTCCAGACTGGCATAGACAAGGCACAGAAGAAAAGATCTAGTTGGTACATTCAAGGCACTGTGAACAGCAGTTGATTATTTTTATATATCTGGGTTTGTCCTTCACAAACCCAGCTATGAACCGGAAGGTTCAATCGCATCACATGAACTTCTACTATGGGTAAGTCAATGTTAGGTGTTGTGGGATTTACAGGAAAGCATGAAACGTCGTCCAGGTCCTTAAGGACAGAAAGCACTTTCCTCCTGTCAGATGCCGTGAAGGAGACTCCACATGGCTCCGCAGCAGTGAAGTCTCATGTCTGATAGAGGCAGTGGGCTTAGCAGGGTACAGGGTACACATCTGTAATCCCAGTACTTGAGAGGCTGAAGACAGGAGGATCATAGGTTCAAGGCCAGCCTCAACAACTTAGCAAGACGGCTTCAAAATAAAAACTTAAAAATAGGGCGGGGGCTTAGCTCAGAGATAGAATGCCCCTGGGTTCAATCCCCACTACAGGGGGAAAAAAGAGAGAGAGAAGGTGCTGCTGCCACCCACACATTCAGAATTCATAGCTTATTTAAAACAACCATTTCACATCTAAAGGCTCTTTCCCCACAAATTAAGCACATGCTTCTAATCCCTGTACCTGGGAGGTTGAGACAGGATCACAGGTTCACAGCCAGCCTCAGCAATTTTGTGAGGCCCTCTGCAACTCTGTGAGACCCTGTTTCAAGACAAAGAATAAAATAGGGCTGAAGGTGTATAGGGCTGAGGGTGTAGCTCAGAGGTAGAATCCCCTGGGTTCAATTCCCAGTACCACCAAAAAAAAAAAAAAAAAAAAAAATCACCCCATAAACAAACAAACAAAAGAATATGGCAGTAGGTTCTAGCCACATGGACAAGTCCAAGTCAAACTAGAGGATTAGGTGTGTGTGTGTGTGTGTGTGTGTGTGTGTGTGTGTGTGTGTGTGTAAGAGAAAGAGACAGAGATTATATACCGGGGATTGAACCTAGGTTTGTTCTACTTCTGAGCTACACCCCCAGCCCTTTTTATTTTGAAACAGGGTGCCTCTAAGTTACTGTTGGCTTTGAACCTATGATCCTCCTGTCTCGGCCTCCCAAGTATTAGAATTACAGGTGTGTACCCAGCTGGGCTTGCCATTTATCAAGATGCTCCATTTGGAGGTGATCCAAAGGTCTTGAGGTAACTCAGCAGTTTTCTTTTCAGAATTCGTTCCCAGGTTGTGTCCAACAGTCAGAAATATATTCCTTCATCAGCACAGAAGCTTGTATGCAGCCGATCACCAGTCCAGACTCAGAAGCCAATGTAATCACACACCATACGTGAATGTCGCCTTTGTCTGTGCTGCTGAATAACCCAAAGGGCTCCCTCACTCGGCAAATAATCCTGGAAAGGAAGACTCAGCAGGACAAGAAGGAAAGAACCAAACCAACTCAGCCCATGTAGACAACTTCTACACTGGCCACGCTGTCAGAGAAATCTCATCCTGGTCCTTAAAATACCAGTCAGAAGTGAGTTAAGGCCAGGCGTGGTGGTACACACCACCACGATCACAGGTTGGCAGCCAGCCTCAGCTACTTAGTGAGGTTCTCAGAAACTTAGCAGGACCCTTTTCAAAATAAAAAACAAACAAACTAGGGCTGGGCATGTAGCTCAGAGGTAGAATGGCCTTGGGGTCAATCCCCAGCACCACAAAAAAGTGAGTTGAAAATAGGAGTTGAACATCACCGAGACAAAATGAAATACAAACTCGCCTGTGCCCCACAGCACAATGATGTGTTCTACCCATGAAGGAGCAATCTATGAAGAAGTGCAGAAATGTACAAGGTTGTGTGGGCAGAACTGCCCCTTATATTACAGAACTGGAAGACGCCGTCAGTCACTTCATAAACAGTGGGTAGCAGGAATACTGAAGGGAGCTGCCTATTGGGCTCAGCTAGAGAGCTGAGACTGCAGATTCTGGGGGTGGGGACTCTGTGGCCCATTTGACACCCTGCCTCCTCAGCAACTAAAGCCAAATGAGAAGAGATCTCTGGAGCTTTGAGGCTTCAACTCTGAATTTCTAGTTGGAAAACCTCTTCCCCTTTCCCTTCGCCCTTTCCTTTCTCTTTATTTTGTGGTGGTGGTGGCAGAACTCAGGAGTGCTCTACCACTGAGCTACATCCCTAACCCTTTTTATTTTTTGATACACAGATTTGCTAAATCCCAACGCTTAAGAGGCTGAGACAGGAGGATCGCACAGGTTCGAAGCCCACCTCAGCTACTTAGTGAGGCTCTTAGCAATTTAGTGAGACCCTGTTTCCAAATAAAATATAAAATAGTTCTGGGAGTATATCCCGGAGGTAGAAAGCCCCTGGGTTCCACCTCGAGTACCACGGGGGGGGGGGGGGATAAAAAACAGGACAGGGATATAGCTCAGAGGTAGAATGCCCCTGGGTTCAATCCCCAGTACCGGGGGGGGGGGGGAGCTGGGCATGGGCATGGTGGCACACACTTGTAATCCCTGTGCTTGGTAGGCAGAGACAGGGGGATCATACAGGTTCTGTTTCCAAATAAAAGTATAAATAGGTCTGGGAGTATAGCCCAGAGGTAGAAGGGTTTACAAAAACCCCAGTTACAACCAAAAAAAAAAACAAAACAAAAACAAAAACAAAAAAAAATACTGAAAGATATTTGGAAGTATAGCCATGTGCTACTTAATGAGATTTCTATTAAGGATGAACTGCACATACAGTCAGTGGTGGTCCCATTACACTATAATCTCTAGTGACATCATGGCCATCTTAAGTATACTCTGTAATGTTCTCACAGTGACAAAATGACTACCCAAGCCGGGTGTGGTGGCGCACGCTTGTCATCCCAGCATTCGGGAGGCTGGGACCGGAGGATCGCGGTTCGTGGACAGCCTCAGCTACTTAGTGAGGCCCTCTGCAACTCAGTGAGACCCGGTTTCAAAATAAAGAATAAAAAATAGGGCAGGGGGTGTAGCTCAGAGGTCAAATGCCCCTGGGTTCCATCCTCAGACCTGAAAAAAAAAAAAAAAAAAAAGACTACCCAAGCAGGTCTCAGAACATGCCCTGGTCATTCAGAGACTTCTGACTACATTTCAAAGAAACAATCATGTGCTTTAACTTTATGAGAGGAAGCCACAGTTTTCAATAGCTAATACATATTTCTTGCCACAGCTAACTCTGAAAGAAGGAATGTACAAGCTGGAATGGAGCATTCTTCACTACTCCCCACTAACCAAGGAGAAAGCAAGGCAAAGAAAAAGTTGCAGCCCTCTTTATTTAGAGGTCTCCTTTCTGAGCCAGGCTACTGTGCAATCAGGCAGGAAAATGCCACTGAAATTCAATGGCTTTGATTGGAGCCTTCATCTTTCTTTTTTTCTTCCTTCCTTCCTTTTTTTTTCAGTACTAAGGATGGAATCAGGGACATTTGTACTTCTGAACTACATCCTAGCCCTATTTTTTTTTTTTTTTGTCTTTTTAAAATTTTTTAAAACTGGGTCTCACAGACTTGCAAAGGGCCTCATTAAGTAGCTCAGGCTGTCCGTGAACCGCGACCCTCTGGTCTTAGCCTCCCAAATGCTGGGATTACAAGCGTGCACCATCACGCCCGGCTGGTGCCTTCATCTTTGATGTTAACCAAAATGTTTGCTATTGTTATTAACTAAACGGTTTATAACTCAACCTTCCTGTTAATTCAGAAACCGTCTTTCCTGAAACATCAGGCTCTGAAGTGAAGTAAAAGTGAGCACGACTTTTGCTGCGTTAGTCCCCCATGGTAAGGGGTCAGTGAGCCGGCCAAAGAGCCCATGGGAAGGCGTCCCAACGGAGGACACCACATATGGAGCCTGGTTGTTGAGAAAGCAGCAATCCGTCCTCACATCACTCTTTTAAAGAACTGTGCAATAACAACTTTCTGAGCAACTCACTGATGTTTTAACACACTGGGCTGCTAAAGCTGTGAGGAGAAATATCTGGATCTAAGAACATCTGGCAATGCTATCTGAAAGAACACCAATTTTTATCTATCCTAAATGTTAAGATATATTTTTGAATGTTAAGGAATGGGGGAGGAGTGGCGAGTACAGTCAGCTAAGGGAAAACAGATCAACTGGCAGGCTGTGGCTATTCTGACACCCTTGATAAAGTATCCCACTTCCCCCACACCTAGGACAGGTGTGTTGCCGGGCTACCGCAAAGTGTCACCACACGGTATCACGGGAACCCTGGAGACAGCACCCATCCTTCTGATCTCTTCAAAAGATCCAGAGATTTTCACGGTCTCTCTTCCATTCGCCTCTAGACCACTGAAGGCATTTTGGAGCACTTAACTGTTTTCCCAAGATATTTCTGTCCCTAGCTCGGCAACTAGTTAGGACTGAGGAATCAAGAACTCTGGGCTGTGCGCCTAACTTTCCGTCTTGTCAACTGAGTACTGTTTCTTTCTTTCCTCCCTAATATTTCTGTTCAGTAAACATTTATTGGATACCTACTATGTGCCAGGGTCAGTACTGGGTGCTTTCTCTATAGAAGCAAACAAGAGAAAGTCCCTCTCACTAAACAGACATTCTAACTGGGGAGACAAATAACTTCAGATAATGATTAGTGCCAGGAAGAAAACAAACCGGGTAGAAGAATTCAGTGTGAAGTAGGGTAGAGGGGAAGGAAAGAGAAGCCCTACTTTGGTGGTGAGGGAAGCAATCCAGGAGGTGACAGCTCAGCTCCCCCACTTGAGACCATGCGCCTATTAAGACAGCCTGGCAGTCCTGTTGCACGTGTGGTGGCCACACTGTCACCTCCTAACATAACTCTCCCACCAGAAGCTGTGCAGCCAGGCCTTTAGATTTCAGAGCCGAGCCTGGGGACTCGTGTTTGTCCCCAGTGATTTTCACCTTTCAGACTCAGCCATCAGGATCCTGTGGACCTGCACTCTCTAATATGCAAGTTCCCTGGCCACCAGCCATTCTTTAGAAAGAGCTTCAAGCTGGGAAGGATCAGAGAGAGTGTCTAGTTAAGCTTCTTATTCTACAGATGATGACACCAAGTCCCTGAGAGAACCCACACGGTGATGCGCCTTTACACTGCTGCCTGGGCCTTGTGCTCACCGCTTTTTCTGCGACTCCTATGAGCTCCGAATGCTCAGCAGGGGGTACTCCGTGAGAGAAATGGGCAGGTCATCACTGGCCAGGTGAACATCTGCGTTCACTGCACACTGACCTCGCCAGCTACCGGCCATGACCCTCTCACAAAGAACACACCAGGGCTGCTCCGTGCTGGGCCTCTGCCCTCACTGCTTTCCAAGTCAAGTGTCTTCCACCTGCAAAATGAGGTCAGTAAGCATTTCTCTCTGCTCTTACTTAGCCAATTTCTGCAGGATACTGAACTATGTAACTCAATTAGTTAGGAATGTCATAAAGAAGTTAGGGGCATATGTAACTCAGTGGGAGAGTGCTTGCCTAGCATGTGAAATGCCCCGGGTTCAATCCCCAGCACTGGAAAAAAAAAAAATGTTCATAAATAAAAAGGATTGCCAGGTGATGTACACTTATAATCTTATTACTTGGGGGGCTGAGACAGGAGGATCACAGGTTCGCAGTCAGCCCCAGCAACTGAGCAAGGCCCTCTGCATCTTAATGAAACCCTGTTTCCAAATAAAAATAAGGCTAGTGGTATACCTTAGAGGCAGAATGCCCCTGGTTTCAATCCCTAGTACCACACACACAGAGAAATATTACTACTACTAAAGGATTTAAGAGATTAGAAATGAGACAGTCTGTTATTCAAAAAGCCACATAATTTATCATTTAGAAGACACTTAACAAATTATACATCTTAAAAATTCAGTACTCCAGAATGCTTTTTACAATTATTTCCATTTGCAAAACAGAATAAAAATGAGTATTAGTCACAGACACAACTTCACACACTGTTCTGGATGATATGAAGGTAACACCATGATGGTTTTTGGATATTTCTTTGTGGCTAATTTAACCACACACAGAAAGAGATAACAGAGTTCAGATGTATTCGGCCGAGG
Source organism: Muscardinus avellanarius (assembly GCF_963383645.1). NCBI lineage: Eukaryota > Metazoa > Chordata > Mammalia > Rodentia > Gliridae > Muscardinus > Muscardinus avellanarius. The sequence continues at coordinate 88,211,790 of NC_137795.1, forward strand.
AAGCTTCCTAGCAGAGGGGGTGTCCTTGGGAATCTCCTTTCCCCCAGTGAAAGGCCTAGGTCATGGGCCTGATGTCGGGGGTTTCACCAGAAAGTATGTACCTGGCTTCTTACCCAACCTGCTGGTAGCATCAGCTATCAAACCATTTGCTCCTCTTTGCCAGAGGGGTTCCTTTGGAAGGTCCCAACAACTTCTGCTTATATTGTTCGACCAGCTGGTTGAAGTGGTTTTCTGCTTTATTTCCCTTAGCCTTTTTCCTAGGTGCCTACAAAGGAAAGGAAAGAAGATAATCAATTTCAAACACTACACACCACCTTACTCTCAGGCCACGTGAGACACAGCAAGCAGGGAGAGAAATCACATCTACTAGGAAGAGGGGGACTAACAGAGTAACCCTTAGAGAAAAGCCCAAAAGGACAGGCGCGCTGGTCAGGAATCTGGCCACGAGCACATGGGCGCAGGGCCTAACTAAAGCACTGTTCACTGACTGTGTCTTAGAGGCTGCTTTTCCCATTCCAGCTCCCTAACACTCACTTTGGGTTTTTTGTTGTTGCTGTTGTTGTTTTAACCCAGGGACATTCTACCTCCGAGCTATACCCCCAGCACTATTTTTTTTCCTTTCTTTGAAACAGGGTCTCTCTGAGTTGCAAAGGGCCTAAGTAGCTGAGGGTGTCCATGAACCATAATCCTCCTGTCTCAGCCTCCCAAATGGTGGAATTAAAGCATGTGTCACCACGGCTTTTTTTTTTTTTTTTTTTTTTTTTTTGCAGTACTGGAGATTGAACCCACGGGCATTCTACCTCCAAGCTACAACCCCAGCCCTATTTTATTTTTATTTTGTTTTTTTTTTGTTTTTTTTTTTTTTGTGTGTGTGTGTGGTACTGGGGTTCCTGGAAGCCCTTCTACCTCCGGGCTCCACTCCCAGACCTATTTTATATTTTTGAAACAGGGTCTCTTTTTATATTTTTGAAACCAGGACGGCTGGCTTTGAACCTGCGCAATCCTCCTGTCTCCGCCTCCCAAGCGCGGGGATTACAAGCGTGCGCCACCACGCCCGGCTTTTTATTTTTATTTTGAAACAGGGTCTCGCTAGGTTGATGAGAGTCTCACTAATTGCTGAGGCTGTCCTCAAACCTACGATCCTCCTGTCTCAGCCTCCCAAGTATGGGGATTACAGGTGTGTGCCACCATGCCCAGCTCCAAACACTCACTTTAACCTCAATGCAGCCCAAAGTTTGGAGTGGCTTGATCCTGACCTCACTAAGAATACCTCCGATGGGAGTTCAGAGACAGCTGTAACATCGTATGGTATAGTCAGAATTTTCCAGGAATAGATTTCCTAAACCTTGAAGGAAATGAAGTAGGGAAGGTAGAAGAAAGCTTGACCTCAAATGTTCAAGCATATAGGACCATTATTTTCTACTAAAAAACTACGGCTAGTGTACAGACTGGGGAAGAAGCGTATAGAATAAATATGGTCATGTGAGGACTTCAGAGCCCATCTGAAGGGGCTTCTGCCAGCCTAAGAAAGGACAAGAATAATGATGCAGCTGATGAAACAAATCAGTATAAGGAAACTAAGAATTTCATAATACTAAAAAATCTTACTGTTCACCACTGGAAGTAGGTAGGGCAATAGCTCAATACTCTGGGAACTAAAACGGAGAGGGGGAAACCCAAGCATTTCCTCTGCCTTTTTAATATAAAAGTATGTTGTGGCTCTCTGTCTCCATGTGTGTGTCTGTGTCCCTCTTTCTGTCTGTCTTTCTCTCCTCTTCTTGGCTGTATGAGCTGTGCAGTGTCCTCTACCAGACCCTTCCACCGTGACATTTTACCTCACCTCCTCAGGCCCAGGGCAATGGCCAGCTGAATATGGTCTGAAACCTCAAAATCTGGTGGATAAAATGATTCTACCAAGCCCATGGGAAAAGAAAGCTTCATAAAGAGGAGGAAAGCCGAAGCTCAGAAACTACACAGAGCAGGAGCCTTGAGGAGTAGGAGGAGCAGAGCTTTAGTGCCAACACACAGAGTAGACAAAAGCTCCAATACTTAGCCTTAACGTGACTCAAAACAACCTCTAAATCTTATTTGTAAAATGAGGACATCTACACCTATTTTAAAATCTTGGACACATGCAATAATGTCTATAAAGTGTTTGATAGGGCCAGGCGTGATGGCACACACTTGTAATCCCAGCATTTGAGAAGCTGAGACCAGGGATCGCGGTTCACGGATAGCCTCAGCTACTTAGTGAGGCTCTTTGCAACTCAGTGAGACCCTGTTTCAAAATAAAGAATAGCTGGGCGTGGTGGCGCACGCTTGTAATCCCCACGCTTGGGAGGCAGAGATGGGAGGATCATACAGGTTTGAAGCCAGCCTTGTTGCCTTAAGAGACCCTGTTTCCAAATAAAAATATAAAATAGGTCTGGGAGTATAGCCCAGAGTTGTAGAAGGGTTCCATCCCCAGTACCACCAAAAGAATAAAAAATAAAAAATAAAAAATAGGAATGGGGGTGTAGCTCGGAGGTAGAATCACCATGGGTTCCATCCCAGTACTGCAAAAAAAAAAAAAAAAGTGTTTGACAGGAACTCAGAAATAATTAGATTATTTGAATCTCCTTCCCTCTCTCCATTTTTTAATTTGTTTTTTATTTGTTTGGGTTTTTTTTGGTGGTACTGGGGGTGGAACCCAGAGGCTTTCTACCTCCGAGCTATACTCCCAGACCTCCCTCTCTCCATTTTTTTAAAACAAAAAAATGAGCATCTCTCATTTTTAATTTTTGCTTTCCTTTTAAGTTAATATAATATCATGAATATATTCCATGTTATTAAAATTCTATTACAAAGCCAGGCATGGTGACACATGCTTGTAATCACAGAACTTGGGAGGCTGAGACAGGAGGATTGCAGTTTGCAACAGCCTCAACTACTTGGTGAGGCCTCCTGCAACTTACTGAGACCTTGTTTCAAAATAAAGAATAAAGCTGGGCATGATGGAGCTCGCTTGTAATCCCAGCGCTTGGGAGGCTGAGACAGGAGAATAGCACAGGTTCGAAGCCAGTCACAGATACTTAGTGAGGCTCTCAGCAACTTAGTGAGACCCAATTTACAAATAAAGTATAAAAATAGGTCTGAGTGTATAGCCTGGAGTTAGAAAAGCCCCTAGGTTCCACCCTCAGTACCACAAAAACAAACAAACAAACAAACAGGGCTGAGGATGTGGCTCAGAGGTAGAATGCCCCTGGGTTCCATCCCCAGTACTTCAAAAAAAAAAAAAAAAAAAAAATCTGTTACAGCTGGGTGCAGCGCTACATGCCTATTGATCCCAGTACTTGGAAGGCTGAGATAGGAGGACCACAGGTTTGAGGCCAGCAGCATGCAGTAACTAAAAAATACCCTGTCTCAAAATAAAATAGGGCTAGGAATACAGCTCAGAAGTTGAATGCCCCTGGGTTCAATCACTAATAACACACACACACAAGTGCAACTTTAAAATTTGTACATAGACAATGAAAAGCTAAGAGGAGTCTATTAGATGCATATACCAAAGTTTATTTAACTTTTTCCATTTGGGAATATTTATGTTGTTTCTAACTTATACTATCAGCAATCAAATAACCAATATCCAAGATGATGAGCCTTGGTATGTTTCTGTATTTTTTTTATTTAGTAAATGAAATTGTGGGATCAATCGTATGTGTGTGTGTATATGTGTGTGTGTGTGTGTGTATGTGTGTGTGTGTGTGTGTGTGTGTGTGTGTATTTTTTTTTTTTTTTTTTTGCGGGTCTGGGATGGAACCTAGGGGCATCCGACCTCCGAGCTACACCCCCTTCCCTATTTTTTATTCTTTATTTTGAAACCGGGTCTCCCTGAGCAGCAGAGGGCCTCACTAAGTAGTAGCTGAGGCTGTCCGCAAACTGCGATCCTCCGGTCTCAGCCTCCAGAATGCTGGGATTACAAGCGTGCGCCACCACACCGGGCTCGTACGCACATTCAATTGTTCTTCAAGAGGCTGGTACTGTGGCCCTCACAGAAACAAGGGGTGAGGGTCCTTGCTTTCCTACATCCTCACCAATGAGGATATTACTTTTACTTTGATCTCTGCAAACTGGAATCTTGTTGCATTGATTGTTACTGCCTCTTTGCCAATGAGTATGTTTTATCATGACTGCCATACATGTGACAGAAACAGGGGGTTCACTTTCCTTGTCTCCCCACTTTCATGGTTGTTCCTCAACACCGTCTACAGAATCACAACTTGGCTTGGAAAAGCAATCCAGAAGCACTGTTGCTTGCTCAGCTAACCAAGGTATGCAGGTGCGCTGGCTCAGGAGCACCTCGCCACACCAAAGCCATTCGCCCTCAGCCGGAACTCACCTGCTTGGAAGATGACTGCTTTTTGTCTTGCTTCCCCTGGTTCATCTGGGGCTTTGGTTTCTTGGAAGGGAGAGGCTTCACTCTGCCTTTGTCCCGCAACCTGGAATGAGACGGCCAAGGAAGGTCACTGAGTCCTCCTTTAGCTGGATGCTTAGGTTCCTCGGCATGGGAGATAAGGTCATTTTTACACTGGCACTTCTAAGTCCAAGTCACTCTAAAATAGAGTCCTGCAACAGACAATCCTAAGGCTCAATTAACATTTATGTACTTTAGTGTGTGTGTGTTGTTACTGTTTTTGCTTAGAACTTCATGGGAATCACAGAAACCTTCATTTACTTAACAAGTATTTTATAAAGTTCTACTTTCATACATAGCACTAATCTATTGTACCACATTGAAATAACAAATGAACTTTAAGTATGTGGCCTTAGCTGACAGAGCTGGCTACTGGGACAGGAGGAAGGCTTCAAAAGAGAAAAATGACATCAAAGTCTGGCCTGGAAGGCTCCTGCACAGCCCCCTGGCATTTGATCCAAGAGTAACATCTCTGCTGGTGTAGAAAAGACTCAGGTGTTAATCCCTCTGTGAGACCAGCACAGCACTAAGAATCCTCTCATCCAAACAAACGCCTCAAAGAGGGAAAGAGCTACACAAAAACAAGTGTGCTCAAAGCCACTCCTGCTGCATGCTGCCCCGGGGCCTCACCTTATTTTGGGGCCTCGGTGTGAGGGGAGCACCAGGACCTTTCTCCGCTTCTTCCCATCGGGCAGCTCCACCTGCTCCACCTCAGCCTTGGTCTGGAACCCGGTCCATGCGGTGGCGCCTGCCTCCTTCCCCTTCTGCTCTGGGGGCACCAGGCTTTGTCCTTGTGTGTGATTTGGGGCTGCCTTCTGTTGCTTGGCTTTCCCAGGCTCTTTTTGCTCCTTTTGGGGTGTATCAGTTGCAGGCTTCAATCTTGTTTTTTGCTGCGTAAAACAAGAAAATGCCATCTGGTTTCTGGAAGAGAGGTTTGTTCACTGGAAATACTCAGCAGAAAAGGAGCACTATGTGAGCTTGAAGAGAGGATTCTTCCTTCATACGCTTGGAGAGCACTTTTCACAAGCCTTGCCATAGTAACAGATGGTCACTGGGTACGGGACGCAGAATAATCACGCCCCTTGCCATAACATAGAAATGGGCAGACAGTACTCTCCCAAAACTCAAAAGCCAGTGGCAGGGGAAAATTACAAAAGGAAGGGGATCCCAAGGGGAAGAAAAAAAGCAATGAAGAAATATTTATTAAAGGTTAACTAATGACAGAGACTAAACCACAGATCTAGGAGCTGAGAAAAAAACATGAAGAATACAAAAAAAATCTACATCTAGGCATATCATAGTCAAACTGCAGAAAATAAGAAAAAACAAAAATTTAAAAGACAAAGGATAAGCCAGGAGTGGTGGTACATGCTTGTAATCCCAGTACTTGGGAAGCTGAGACAGGAGGATACAGGTTCACAGCCAGCCTCAGCTACTTAGTGAGGCCCTCCACAACTTAGTGAGATCCTGTTTCAAAAAAAAACAATAAAAAATAGGGTTGGGGATGTAGCTCGGAGGTAGAATGCCCCTGGGTTCAATCCCCAGCACCACAAAAAAAAAAAAAAAAAAAAAAAAAACAGAAGAAAAATTTTACCCGGAGAGGAAAAAAGAAAGATTACACAAGATTTTCTCTTCAGAGACCATGTAAGCAAGAAAAAGATGCAATGGGATATTTAGAGTTTTGAAAGAAAAAAACCTTACCAGCTTAGAACTATATATCCAATGAAATTATCTTTTTTTTTTTTTTTTAGTGGTACTGGGGATGGAACCCTTCCTTCTACCTCCAGGCTACATTCCCAGACCTATTTTATATTTTATTTGGAAACAGGGTCTCTTAAGCCAGCGCGGCTGGGTTCGAACCTGCGTGATCCTCCTGTCTTTGCCTCCCAAGCGTAGGGATTACAAGCATGCGCCACCACGCCCGGCATCCAGTGAAATTATCTTTAAAGGTGAAACATAAATAAAGACTTTCTCAAACAAAACTTGAGGAAATTGAGCCGGGCATAGTGGCATACCCGGTACTTAGGAAGCTGAGACAGGAGGATCACAGGTTTGAGAACAGCTTCAGCAAGTAGTGAGATTCTCATCAACTTAGTGAGGCCCTGTTTCAAAATAAATAAATAAAATAGGGCTGGGGGTATAGCTTGGAGATAAAATGCCCCTGGATTCAATCCCCACTGACTGACTCACAAACACACACACACACACACACACACACACACACACACACACACACACACACACACACTTTTGAAGAAATTGTGGAGACCTGTTGTTTAAGAAATACTAAACAAATGTCTTCAGAGAAAATGACACAGGTCAGAAACATAAAGAAAGCAAGAGCTATGAGAAGGAAGAAATGAGGAGAACAAGACAAGGAAAAGATGTTAAAGATTTATTTGCAATAAAGTAAAAGGAAATAAAGATTAAAGTGAAATTAATGCAACCACAAGTGTTTATTACTTTGTCCTTTCACCTTAAAGAATCAGACAAGTGCACCAATGTTTATTATTATGCCTAGCATGTGCCAATCTATTTATTTCGTTTTTTTGTGTGGTGCTGGGGACTGAATCCCCAGAGGCATTCTACCTCTGAGCCACACCCCCACACCTATGTTATTTGTTTATTTGGAAACAGGGTCTCACTAAGTTGCTGAGGGTGCCTTTGAACCTGTGATCTTCCTCTATGCCAGTCCATTTCTAAATGGAAGATATAGATAAAGAATAAGGTGTCTAGTCTACCTTTCAGGATTCATTGCCTGGTAGAGATTAGAGATGCATATACAAAGCCAAGTAAAAAGAGGAAACAGTTTAAGGGAGTTCACGATTGTCCAAGTGATGTGGGCTTATCTGAGAACACTTGAGGAAGGCTCACTTGATCTGTATATAAAAAGTGAGAGTACTTTTTAGAGCCAGAGTTAAGAGGGGGCATTTTTACATAGAAAGAACAGTTTGTACATAAGTGCAGGCAAAAAAAATAACGTGAAAAAACAAAGCTGGTCCCTTCAGAATCACCTCTGAGGCAATGGCTAAAGGCAACAGGCTTTATGTAACAATGCTGCCCTGAACAGTAACAAGACCCCCAGGTTCTCCAATAGAGGGTCATCCTCTCAACCTTTGAAACTGCTCACCCGATGAGCAGGTTAAGGTATAGTATCACGAGAGCTTCCAGGAGTTATGGAATGTAGAATAATCTGCCCCCAGAATAAGACATCCTAGGCAAGGTGAGCAGGAGAAAAGCACTGAGTGCATGCGGACTGCGCAGCAAGGGAGGCATGACACGGATTATCCCATTTGACCTCCTTAGTCAAGTGAGACAGATGCTGCTAACCTGAAAACAGGTTTACAGAGGCACTGACTTGCCATGCGATATGGAGTAAGAAAGGGGAAAACTAGAGTTTGAACACCGTATACCTGTTCCCAAAGTCTGCACTCTTCCCCCTGTAGCACTTAAAAACAGTACTAACACCATCAGGCATCACACTTTTGGGGCCATCTAAGAAGAAGAAGAAAAAAGAATTCTGGAAGGGACAGTGCCCCAAGCTGAAACCCACAAATAATATAAAACCCTAATATCAACCATTTGTTTTGACATATTCTACACCAAACATCACACACAAACTGCTTACTGGTTAGAACACGGGTCTGTTTCTCCTGCCCCCATCCTGTCCCCGTCTCCTGTACAGCTATCACAAAATGGGCCAGCAGAGGTGGCCTGGAGAACCCTAGGGAGCTGGGAGAAAAAGGGTAAAAAACTACTTGGGCACAGAGCTGCTCTGAGGGTGAACAAAATCCAAGTTTAATTAAATCCTTAAAAAAAATTAAGTTTTGTACCAGGCTACGCTGGATCCTTAGTTCCTTCATTTTCAGTTTCCGTCGATCTTCCAAAGAGAACTCCACTATTGGTCTCTGTGTGAGAAAGAGACAGGATATCATTCATTAGATTTGGGGGGCTGGGGGAACAAATACTGGGACCTAAAGGCCGTGAACCAATTTAGACTCTGAGTACAATAAATTGAGCTGTCCCTCTCCCCTGCACATCAGTGGTTGCTGTTCACTTCCTCTTAAAGGTAAGAGGCCAGTTCTACAAGCAGTCTCTCCAGTTTAGAGCTTCTTGCAATAATCTTATTGCCTGGAATCACCACACATTCCTCCTCCCCGGCCCCTGTCTACTTCCTATTCTCTCCCACATTTCAAATGTTCAGGGGTCACTGGACATGAACAAGACCGGCTTTCTGCAGGTGGCCCTCAGGAAACATGTCTCCTCCGAGAATGAGGCTCACCTTTTGAGTCCCAAAGATCTCTGGATTGTTGTTGATGTGGCGAAGGGCTCTCAAGGCGTGCTCGTGCTCCTGGAACTCTGCAAAGGCGTAGCCCAGGGACTGGCCCTTTACATTCCCATGGGCTCCTTTAAGGTCTCGCATCACCCTACACTAGGAGTGAAAAAGAAAGCATTAATTACTCAATGAGAAGTCTTGCCTGACACGAACTGCTCCAACAGACTCAATAAGAAATCAGCTTATGGTCTAGGGGTATGGCTAAGGGGTACAGTGCTTGTCTAGCATACATAAGGCCCTGGGTTCAATCCCCAGTAACACACAACAAAAGAAAATAAATACAAAGAGGGAGAGAACAAAATCAGCTTCTGGAAAGAGAATTTTTTCTTTTTTTTTACCTCTCTCTCTCTCTCTCTCTCTCTCTCTCTCTCTCTCTCTCACACACACACACACACACACACACACACACACACACACACACGAATGATATTTGTAAATATTTATCTAATTAGAATCTGTTTTGTGGCCACCTTCTACAACCACAAAACAGATTAAACAGATTATTTTTTTTTTCATTCCAAGAGTTTATAGACATCAACACAGCCTACAAATAAGGACATAAATACAACTTCCTGAGGAAAATTTCTATAATACATATAAGCTAAGAGGTATGTGTTACTCTAAGTTGCATAATAAGTTGTTAATGAGAATAGAGAAATGTCCACAGATCTCATCACTGAAGAAAACCCCCAGGAAGGAAATCATTGAAGAAGGCCTGATATACTTAGATGAGAAAGAGATTTCTCATGGAAAAGAGCCTCCCAAGCATAGAGCTTAGAAACACAGAAAGAAATTTCAGCTCCCTGCTTGAAGTCAGATCCTCTCTGGCATGATTTTTTCCTTATTTCCTTAAGCAGGACATGGTAGGCATGCTGGGACATATGAGAAGGCCCATCATTTATATGCAATTATTCTTGAAAGCTGTCATTCCCATGTAGTGGAGAAGCCTAAGTACCAGGGATACCTGTATTCTACATTTGGTTTATGTCCAGTATCCATTCTGTGCTTAGATTCTACTCTATGCACTGCAGGGGAATCAAGAGAAGTAGACAGTGAGTTCCTGTCCTCAAGACACTTAAACCATCGTACTGAGACAACATACTTACCCACATGAAAAAAGTCAAGAAAAAAATTTAATATAACACACATACTGTAGAGCCCACAGAGGTTTGATTATATGACAACGTTCAAATGCAGACACTTAACTAAGTATTGTGGAGGTTGATAAGAGAAATTACACGATGAACCCCTAAGTCAGTTAACACTTTAAGTAGTTTTACTAAGAGTGATGGTGATATGTTTATGCTAATACATCCTCATTCTCGCATGTCACTTCCCCATACCAACATACATGTTTTGGAAAAGTTTCACGGATTAGGAAAACAGTTTATGGTGATGAAACAGAATAAAGCAGACCCCAAATATTGGCAACAGCACTTTTTAAATAAATAATGATGAAAGACTGCTATGTGCCAGGTACAAGGATTGGGGATAATGATATAACACTTGTTCTCAAAGAGTTCAGTCTGGGCTGACAATTTCAGGCCAGTGTAATAGTAAGAACAAGAGACACACAAAGGGCACCGTGGGGCCGATGAGAGGGTTCTGTATACACACAGTAGAACCAAGTTCTGATGTGCGCTCACTGTTTTCTAATTGGGCTACTGGAAACGCGTGGCTCCCCATGCTTGCCACGGTACACTGGGGACTCATTATCACCTGGCAAGAGCCTAACTGGTAGTAAAATGTCCTAGCGACCAAAGCAAACATTATTTTCTTTGCAAGAAAATTCATGTCACAGCTGGGCGTGGTAGCACATGCTTATAATCCCAGTACTTGGGAGGCTGAGACAGGAGGATTGCAAGTTTGCGGCCAGCCTCAGCACCTTAGTGAGACCCTATTTCAAAATAAAGAATAAAAAATAGAGCTGGAAGTGTAGCTCAGAGGTAGAATGCCCTGGGTTCAATCCTTAGTACCACACCAAAAAATAAAAATAATTACATCACAGGACTTAGTATAATGCTGAGCATACAGCAGCCATTTAATAAATGATTGCTAAATTAATTCATGAAGACAGAGACCTCCTCACATTCTACCATAGTCTGGTCAGATGTGAAAGACAGTTCTCCGAAGAAGAAAAAAACAAAACCAAGAAAACTGTCATATTCAGCCTTGCATGCTGATGCGTCCATAAGAAGACCTGCCGGCATACTAGCACCCACAGCCAGAAGCACATGCTTGAACCCACCCAGGACGAGAAGTTCTGAACGCACACGGCAACCCTCACCTCCTTGATGCGCACTCCCTTCTCCCCTCTTGTGGCATTCAGCAGTAGCTTCTTGAGTTGTTTGTCATCCACTGCCTTTGGCAGATTGTGCAGGCAGAGCCTGGTCCGGGAAACAAAGATATTCTGGTCCTTGAGCTTTTGATGTTTTAGTAGCTCAAACTGAAAATAAAGGCAAATTGTTAACAGTACAACCTACACTTAGCTGGGCATGGTGACACATGCTTTTAATCCCAGTAATTTGGGAGGTTGAGACAGGAGGATTGTAAGCTTCAGGAAGCCTCAGTGAGTAAGTGACTCTCTCATCAATTTAGCAAGACCTGGTTTCAAAATAAAAATAAAATAGGATAATGCCCTTGGGCTCAATCCCCAGTACCACAAAAAAAGACAGGCTCGAATTCTGCAAAAGAAAAGACCATGACCCCCATTCCACAATCACACATATAGAAAAAGGGAACTGCCCAGCTTGCAGTCTTACTAGTCCCAGCACAGGGAAAAAAAGGTTGAAGGGGACAAGAGGTAGGTAGTGGCCGGGCGTGGTGGCACATGCTTGTAATCCCTGCGCTTGGGAGGCCAAGATAGGATCGCACAGGTTCGAAGCCAGCCGTGCTGGCTTAAGAGACCCTGTTTCCAAAAAATAAAAAAGTATAAACTAGGTCTGGGAGTGTAGCCCAGAGGTAGAAGGGCTTCCAGGAGCCCCAGTACCACCAAAAAAAAAAAAAAAAAGAGGTAGGTAGTGGTAAGATTATAGGCTCTGGAGCAGATCTAAACTAGAAAGCCATTCAACTCCCGAAACCACGCGAAAATTTTAAGACTGAATTTCTCATCTACAAGATGGAACTGCAGATGTATTACATTCAAATGTAAACACAATATTAGCCGGGCGTGGTGGCGCACGCTTGTAATCCCTGTGTTTGGGAGACAGAGACAGGAGAATCATGCAGGTTCGAAGCCAGCCTCGCTGGCTTAAGAGACCCCCGTTTCCAAATAAAAAATATAAAATAGGTCTGGGAGTATAGCCGGAGGTAGAAGGGTTCCATCCCCAGTACCACCAAAAAGGAAAAAAATAAATAAATAAACAAATGTAAACACAATATGAATCTCTCAGCACTGACATAAGACCAAAATGAGATTATATACCAAAAAATCCTTGGTTCAAAATGTGCCCCAGAGCCAGGAGTGGTGGTGCTGGAGGGTAATCCCAGTACTTGGGAGGCCAAGGCAGGAGGATTGCAGGTTCACATCCAGGCTCAGAAACTTAGTGAGGCCCTCTGTAACTTAGTGAGACTCTGTTTCAAAATTAAAAATTAAAAAAAAAAAAAAATCTGGGCTGGGGTTATAATCCAGAGGGAGAATGTCCCTGGATTCAAGCCCCAGTACCAAAAGAGGATGGGGGGAGACCTGCTCCTGAGCAAAAAGAAATAATATTGTGATTAACATCTAAGCCCTGTATTCATCTATCTAGTGCTTCCTTCCGAAAGGAAATGAAACTTATTTGAAGAATACTTGATAGAATGTGGGGTCTTGTCTCAACTCTGCCACCCAGAGGCAGACACATCCATGATTACAGAGGCATATTCTGCTCTTAGAGCAACTCAGCTCCCTCAACAATTCTGCCACAAATACCAGTTCCCTGAGCAACCTGTCTATGAAACAAAATGAACGATGACATTCTCCTAATTTGTTAAAACTAGGTCAAGTAAAAAAAAGCAAGTCTCATCAGCCCTGCTACTTGTTTATATATACAAATTGCAAAATAAATGCTCTGAAAATGAATATTAAAGGCACATTTAAATAGGCTATCATGAGCTGGGTGTGGTGGCGCACGCTTGTAATCCCCCCACTTGGGAGGCGTAGACAGGAGGATGGCACAGGTTCGAAGCCAGCCACGCTGGCTTAAGAGACCCTGTTTCCAAATAAAAAGTATAAAATAGGTCTGAGAGTGTAGCCCGGAGGTAGAAGGGTTTCCTGGAACCCCAGTACCACAAAAATAAAAAAATAAAAAAATAAAAAAATAAAAAATAATAATAATAACAGGCTATAATGTCTAAATTCAACAATTTTTCTTCCAAGAAAAGCTCTGCCTACTGGGAATTTATAATGCACACATAGAATCTGGTAAGCTTTTTGCTAGCAAAATTTGCACTAAAATTTAATATGTCATTCCTGCATTGTGGTCAGAAAAAGACATACAATGTTCCCCCAAATACCATGACTTCCAGATGTTCACTACCAAAGAAACTGAGAGCACTAGTCAGAACATGTGCACACCGAAAAGAGAAACACTCCCCTGGTTGTCCTTACATTCGCAGATGTTCCCCATCTCCTGAACTTTAAGGTGCTATAGCTAAATCTGTTAATAGTTACACATCTTTACCTAGAATTCTAGGCTGGCTTTTTGAAAGTAAGCTACATGGACTGGGCATGGTGGTACATGTCTGTAACCCCAGTACTTGGGAGGTTGATACAGAAGGATTTGGGGTTCATGGACAGCAACAGCTACTAAGTGAGGCCCTCGAAATTTAGTGAGACCCTATTTCAAAATAAAGAATAAAAAATAATGCCGGGAGTATAGCTCCAAGGTAGAATGCTCCTAGATTGAATCCCCAGCATTACAAAAACAAACAAACAAACAAACAAAGCAAGCTAGCTAGCTACATGGGCAAAAGTAAAACTCACTGGGAACTAACATTACCAAGAAGCAAGGAAACTTAACGTATCAGTTATCAGTGGAAACTAACCCCTCCCAACTGACAGCTACTCCTTCCAAAACTCGAGTCTCCTCCCTAGCCCAATAAGTCTAACCCACACTGAACTTTCTTTCTGATGTTTTTCTGTTTACACTGACAAATATACACAGCCCTGGCCTCTACCCGTCTACTGCATGATCTAGTTAGTAGCATGATACTTAGCCTTGTTTACTGATAAAAATTAGAGAAACAAAAAAGATCCGGTTCTTATACCCACATATAAGACTGCATTCAATAATCGTTCTGACTGACCTATAAGCACAGAGATCCAGCAGGCTGGCGTCTAATCTACTCACCCGCTCTCGCTTGGCCATGTCAGCAGCACTCACACCCTCGGCAGCCTTCGTCCCAGCACGGATCACTGCAGAGGGAGGGAAAAAGGCCAAGACATCACCAAGGGAATTTTCACTGAGCAACAGGAGGAATGTGATTTGAATGATGCAAACTCTTTGTACAGGGCCCAGGGGACTCTGTTGACCAGGACATGCTAGCACTTGGTCAGGTCCAAAAATAGGCTACAGGGCTAAATTCTGTGCTTAGACTTGCTCTCAAGGACTAAAACTCTGAATATTCTGTGATTTTGTTCTTCTCTTCTTCAAAGAAGCTTCTTCATACACACACAATGATAGGTGAGAAAGCCTGTAGGAGGTTCTGAAAATAAGTATAATAAGCATGTGGAATATAAAATGTTCTACCTACAAGCTGCCCCTGAAACTTAGGTGCCCCTCAAGTACTTGGGGCCCATCACTCATCAGTTGAGATAAGCCACCCTGGAGAACAGACTTATTGCCACAGAGGCCTAGGATCAAAGACTGATGGCCTAACATTACTAGTCGGAACTGTGCCGCTACGAAGGAGGCAGGTTAGTAAATACTATGACCTAGAAGAAAGGATTTTTAAATTCAATTTAAAGCTAATTTCTGATTACCTTTCTGACATAAGGGGAAAGCACTAGGTACACGTTTTAAATCCATGAATACAAAAGAGTAATTTTAGTCCTAATTTTCAACTTCTGCAACAATTTCTTATTAGATATGATGATAGCCGGGCGTGGTGGCCCACATTTGTAATCCCAACATTCGGGAGGCTGAAACAGGAGGAAGATCACAGTTCGAGGATGGCCTCAGCTCTTAGTGAGGCCCTTTGCAACTCAGTGAGACTCTGTTTCAAAATAAAGAATAAAATATAGGGCTGGGGGTGTAGTTTGAAGGTAGAATGCCCCTGGGTGCCATACTCAGTACCAGAAAGAAAAGAAAAGAAAAGAAAAGAAAAGAAAAGAAAAGAAAAGAAAAGAAAAAAGAAAAGAAAAGAAAAGAAAAGAAAAGTGAAAGAAAAAAAGAGAATAGCCAGGCATGGTGGCAAACACCTATAATTCCCGTACTTGGGAGGCTGAAGGCTGAGGCAAGAGGACTGCAGGTTCGTGACCAGGCTCAGCAACTTATTTAGCAAGGTCCCTACAACTTAGTGAGACCCTGTTTCAAAATTAAAAAATAAGCCAGGCATGGTGGTGCATGCATGCAATCCTGGTACTTGGGCAACTGAGATAGGAGGATTGCAGGTCTGCAGCCAGCCTCAGCTACTTAGTAAGGCCCTCCACAACTTAGTGAGACCCTGTTTCAAAAATACAGAAGAAAAAAAAATAGGGCTGGGTTGGTTGTAGCTTGGAGGTAGAATGCTCCTGGGTTCAATCCCCATTACTGCAAAAAAAAAAAAAAAAAAAAAAGTAAATAAAATAGGAAATAGGGCTGGGGGTGTTGCTCAGTCCCTGTATTCAATACCCAGTACTATAAAAAAAAAAAAAAAAAAAGAAATGATGACAATAGACTGAGGGTACAGCTCAGAGGCAGAGCACTTGCCTAGCATATGTAAAACTCTGAGTTCAATCCTTAGCATCTAAGAAAATCTTAAAATAATGTCAAGAAGGAAAGATAATTGGGGTTTTTCCTTGCAAATCCTCTAATGAAGTCTAAAGGCAGCAAGAAAACATTATTGATTTATTCACAAAATGGTTGAAGGTTTCCTAACAGAAAGCCACATCTACTAAAGTAGACTAATAACATAACACTGCTAAGGAAAAACTTTTATATAAAACATCCCCCAAACCACAGTTGCTTGGATCACCGTCATGGCAGAGGCCAGCTACTTAGAAGCCTGGTTCACAACTTTCCACTACTCACAGCCTTCTCGGGCCAAATAGAGGTTCCGGGTGCCGGTTGGCTTCTTCACCTTCTTTTTCTGAAGCTTTGCAGCCTCATCTCGGGTCACAGCCAAGTCAACCTTGAGCTGCCGGCCATCCAGTTTAAGGCCACCACCCTGTAACAGATTGCAACCCTCTCTTAAAACACCTAACGAGAAGTTAAGGACCTGACAAGGTACACCGAAGAAGGGAAATCAGCAAACCCCAAGTATGCTATGAAAGCCGAGCCCCAGGATGTGAGCTAAGAGTGGATACTTTATCCTCACAATTTTCTTTTTTGGGGGGGCCACAGGGGAAGCTGGGGATTGAACTCAGGGGCATTCTACCTCTGACCTATACCCCCAGCCCTATTTACTTTTTTTAACTGGAAACAGGGTTTCACTAAGTTCCTGAGGTTGGCTGAGAACCTGTGATCCTTCTGTCTTAGCCTCCCAAATACTGGGAATTACAGGCATGTGCCACCATGCCCAGCTGACCCTCACAATATTTACTACATCTGTGCAAAAGTTCATGTGTGTACTTAGGACAGTAAAGAAATACTTTATAATTTCTTAGCAGTAAAGAATTTACTTTATTGCAGTTGATTACTACCAAAGTAGGCACAATCTGTAAACAGCAAGTTTTTAGTAATTTAAAGAAAGCTAATGAAATAACAAAGTGCTAATTCTACTCAAGAGAATTTGAGGTAATGACAAAGATAATTTATCTCAAAATAATGTATAGTTGCATAAAACACACAGAAAAATTCTAAATTATTCACATACTTTCTCTAACATATTCTACTTCACAGATGGTCTTAATACTTCCTTGACCTAGTCTTTCATGTTATCAGCTTAGGATAGGGGCTGACGCACAAACAGCAATCAATATTAAAGAATTAGTATACCTATCTCCTCACCTAAGAAATAGGAATAATAATTATATCTAGCTCATAGAACTGATACAACACCTAAATAAGGCAATTCATGTAAAAGTTCAGTGCCTAAAACACAACAAGTGCTTGACAAGCGTTAGCTTTATTATTAATATTACAATTACAAAAATAGCCGAGCATGGTGGCACACGACTGTAATCCCAGTACTTGGGAGGCTGAGACAGGAGGATCACAGGTTTATGGCCAGCCTCAGCTATTTAGTGAGGCACTCTGCAACTTACTGAGCCCGTTTCAAAATAAAAAATAGCTCGGAGGTAGAATGCCATGGGTTTAATCTCCAGTACTACAAAAAATAATTGATTAAATTTTTAAAAATAACAAAAATAAAAGTTTGTGTGAACATTAGATCTTAACTCTAGAAGCCATCATCTCCTATGGAAGGTAAAAGAAGAGCTTTCCTCACCTCGGTCTCCACTGAAGCAGCTGCAAGGCATTTCTGAGCTGCTTCTTGAGTCATGAACTGAGCAAATGCACAACCTGCATGAAGACACAAAATTAGGTGAGACCCAAAACTCCCATGGCCCATCAGTAAGCCAAAGACAATCCTACAAATGGCCACAACCTTGACACAGAGTGGAAAGGGTAAACAGCACCCATTTATTAAGTATTATGAGACAGGTACTATGTTAGGCAGTGAAAGACAATGAAATTTTATTACTTCCTTCATTTTCTCTAATGTCCCTTAGAACTTTAATCTCTTAATAATGTCCACATGAAATGGTAGAGAAATTCTAGCCGAACATTGAATTCAGCATCATTTCCTGAAGGCCTATTAGAGGACTAAAAGATGAGGCAGAAACATTTAACCCTGCAATTAATTACATCTCACTGTCTAGAGTCTCTTGGAAAGCATCACGTAACAGCAGATCTGCCTCGTGGGCAAAAGAGGCCTCTAGGACATGAACACTGCAGGAAAATAGAAAGCCATGAGCTCAATTCTTGGTTCACGTTCTCCAGTCTCCACAAGGCATCCCTTTTAAAACAGGGTCAATCAGCCAAATACATTTCTGCAATTAGTAAAAAGCAAGAGACGCCGGGCGTGGTGGCGCACACTTGTAATCCCAGCATTTGGGAGGCTGAGACAAGAGGATCACGGTTCGTGGACAGCCTCAGCTACTTAGTGAGGCTCTTTGCAATGCAGTGAGACCCCGTTTCAAAATAAAGAATAAAAAATAGGGCTGGTGGCATAGCTAAAGAGGTAGAATGCCTCTGGGTTCAATCCCCAGTACCGCAAAAAAAAAAAAAAAAAAAAAGCAAGAGAAAATGTTTGCTTTAAAGTAGATTCCAAAAAAAGGAATGTACAAGTTTCACAATTTTTTTTTAGTACTTCATGAACTTTCAATATCCTCTCATATATGAAAACACTACCACATCACCTGGAGCTAAGAGACAGTACCTTCTGCCTGTTACCGGAATGAATGGCAGCAGACAGACTCAAAAGACAGAGTCGTCAGGCAGCAGGACAGTCACCGAGGGGCGCCTGCTCTGCCTCTCCAGGCAGGGCTAAGTGCTCCTACTTCTGGGCCCCACCCCCAACCTCCACTCACATCTCTCTAATAGCACCGGTCAAACAGCACTTTCTCCAACAGAATGAATGCCTCAGGATATGGCATTAACAAATACTCAACAAAGAAGCAAATGGTCACAGCTCTGCACCAATGAGTCCTTCATCAGTGGATTCAACCCATCATGGAGCTATGGAAAACAACTGGGGAGAAAACTATCTATACTGAATACGTGCAGACTTTTTTTGCTTGTAGTTACCTAAATAGTATAGTTTAACACCTATTTATACTACATTAGGTATTATAAGCAATCTACAGATGACTTAAAGTACACTTGCAATGCAAAGGTTATATGCAAATTCTATAGCACCTTTATAAAGGACTGTGAGCACTTACAGATTTTAGTAATTGCTGTGGTCCTATAACCAATCCCCCATGAGTACTACAGGACTGGGGTTTTTGTTTGTTTTTGCAGTACTGGGATTGAACCCAGGGGCATTCTACCTATTAGATACACTCCCAGGCCTACTTTTTATTCTTTATTTTGAAACAAGGTCTCACCGAGTTGCAAAAAGCCTCAAAAAGTAGCTGATGCTGTCCTCAAACCGCATCCTCCTGTCCCAGCTTCCCAAATACTGGGATTACAAGTGTGTGCCACCACGCCCAGCTTCTACAGGACAATTATAATGAAATATTGGGGGAAAGTTTTTTTTTTAATAGGCAAATTAGCCCCATCATCCAAAATGAAGAAAATGGATACTTCTCTGTAATGAGTATAAATTTATTACTGAAATTTCCAGATCAGTACTGGGTTCAGTTTTAACATTTCCAAAAAAGTCTGTAGGTAATATTTAGCTCTTCTACTCAATGAAATGGCATGCTGAGTGGGATGAGAAAAACTAGGCTTCAGGATAGGCATAAGAGATACCAGAAAAATTTATTATGAGCTAGGAAAAGACAATATACCAGAAAAAAATAATTAAAATTGTGCTTTTAAAATCATTAGCTCTTCTTACATTCACTGACCAAGATAACTAAAAAATCAAATGTAGACTACATCCTGAAAATATCATCCCAGTATACAACTGCACTCAAAAGGGACTGCTAGATATCATCAATGTAAAACAATATCACTCCCATATTTGCGACATCCTAAGCAATTCCAGTTGCCCATTTTTAGAAAAACATAATAGAAATGAAGCAGGTACAAAAAGCATAACTGAATATTAGATCGGAAAATACATTAAGCCGAGCATGGTGGCACATGCTTACAATCCCAGTACTTGGAAGGATGAGACAGGAGAATCACAGGTTCACAGCCAGCCTCAACTACTTAAAGAGGCCTTCCACAACTTAATGAGACCCGGTTTCAAAATGTAAAGAATAAGCTGGGTGTGGCGACACAAGCTTAATACTTAGAAGGCTGAAACAACAGAATCACAGATTTGTGGCCAGCCTCAGCAATTTGTGAGACCCTCTACAACTTAGTGAGACCCTGTTTCAAATAATAAAGAATAAAAAATAGGTTTGGAGGAGGAGCTTAGAAGTAGAATGAAAAAGTAGGGCTGGGGTTGTAACTTGGAGGTAGAATGACATTGGGTTCAATCCCCAGTACTGCAAAAAAATAAAAAAAAGATACACTAAACAATTACTCTAGCTGTACTCACTCACTTCATAGGTAAGAAACTGAAGCATGCACCCTTAGAATGGGGGTTTTTAATCCATAAATAAGCTACGATGCATTCATAAATCCTCACATTTTTCTGAGGAGAGGATTCCTTCCTTTTGCTAGATCTCAAAGTAATCAAGAATCAGAATAAATTAAGAACTCAGTGCTTTAAGAGAATGAATGTGGTCCATGAAGTCCGAGATCAGACTGGGTTGAAAAGATGCTTTAACAGCAGTGTATAGAATAAGGACTGGTTAGCCCTTGGATACAAAATAAGTAACTTTAAAGGAAGCACTTGTGCTACACAGTTTTTCTTCTGACTTTTACCTTGCAATAAAGTTTCTCTGTCAGCTTCCATCTCTAACCAAACCAAGGGGAAAAAAAGAAACCAGTAATTTCAAGCAATGTGGAATGACCCTTGACATTTGAAATTCCAAGAACAACAAATAGAATTCATTACTCTAAAGTAAGTAAGAGCTTAAAAAGATTATACAAAGCCCGGAGTGGTGGTGGCTGAGACAGGAGGATCACGGTTCGCGGACAGCCTCAGCTACTTAGTGAGGCCCTCTGCAACTCAGTGAGACCCTGTTTCAAAATAAAGAATAAAAAATTGGGCTGGGGGTGTCACTTGGAGGGAGAATGCCTCTGGGTTCCATCCTCAGGATTGCAAAAAATAAAAATAAAATTATACAAAATTATAGCTAGCAGCCCCACTAAAGATGCTGAGTTTGACGTCATGGAAGACAACCTCAGAACATCCTTGGGCTTTCATGGAAGGCCAGGGCTGGATGAACTGTGGAGACCTTAGAATGACACAATTTATATTCTCATGCACACTAGTCAATGCCCATAACAGTGGTTCCAACACTTTTAGGGTCTGATCAGCTGATAGCAAGTACCTTTAGAATGTTCTGTGTCTGGATGCAAGACGATACGGACATATTTAAGATCTCCAAACTGCTGGAGGAGCTCCCCAAGTTCTTCTTCCTCTGAATCGAAGGACAGGTTTCTAGGAAGACATCCAGAAGGTCACGAGAAAGGTCAATCACAAAGTGAGATCTTATGTTTCAGTACAAAGTAAGTTAATTAAACTTCAACTGGAGTGGTTCCCTTGCTCACAACCAGCCTCCCTGTCCAAAATAGCAATAATACACAGGGGTGGCCTCACAGTGACCAGGCCTCTGCTATATGACTTTGCCCCTTGGTCCCAACTGACCCTCCTCTATCTATCAAATTCCCTCACCCAGGAATCTGAAACTTAAATAGACATATACAAAGACTAGAAGTTGGAGATGCAGATTCACCCCATCCAAGAGAGACTTCTAGGGCTCTGGAAGTGTTCTCTATCATGACCTGGGCGGTAGATACATAAATCCATACATATGAAAGGTTTCACTTCATTGTATACTTAAGAGTAATGTAAGCCAAGCATGGTAATCCTAGTACTTGTAAGGCTGAGACCGGAGAATCACAGATTTGAGACCAGCCTCAGCAACTTAGCAAAACCCTATTTCAAAATAAAAATAAAATCGGGCCAGGGTGTAGTTCAGAGGTAGAACACCCTTGAGTTCAATTCCCAGTACCACAAAAAGAGAGAAGGGGGGGGGGGCTGGACGTGGTGGCACACACTTGTAATCCCAGTATTTGGGAGGCTGAGACAGAGGATCAGGTTAATGGTCAGCCTCAACTACTTAGTGAGGCACTCTGCAACTCAGTGAGACCCTGTTTCAAAATAAAGAATAAAAAATAGGGTTGGGAAGCCAGGCGTGGTGGCGCACGCTTGTAATCCCCGCACTTGGGAGGCTGAGACAGGAGGATCGTGCTGGTTCGGAGCCAGCCTCGCTGGCTTAAGAGACCCTGTTTCCAAATAAAAAATATATATATATAGGTCTGGGAGTGTAGCCCAGAGGTAGAAGGGCTTCCAGGAGTCCCAGTACCACCAAAAAAAAAAAAAAAAAAAAAAAAAATAGGGCTGGGGATATAGCTCAGAGATAGAGAGTACCTAGGTTCAATCTCCAGTGCCACACACACACACACACACACACACACACACACACACACACAAAGACAGTAATTTAGTTTAGAGAATACACTTTTTTTTTTTTTTGGTGGTACTGGGGGTGGAACCCAGAGGCTTTCTACCTCCGGGCTATACTCCCAGACCTTTTTTTATATTTTATTTGAAAACAGGGTCTCACTAAGTTGCTGGAAGCCTTACTGAGTAGCTGAGGCTGGCTTCGAACCAGTGCAATCCTCCTATCTCAGCCTCCCAAGCACAGGGATTACAAGCGTGCGCCACCACGCTCGGCTAGAATACACATTATAGCTTTAAAAAAAAAAAAAAGCTGGGTGTGGCGGTGCACACTTGTAATCCCCGCGCTTGGGAGCAGAGACAGGAGGATCGCACTGGCTTAAGTGACCCTGTTTCCAAATAAAAATATAAAATAGGTCTGGGAGTGTAGCCCAGACGTAGACGGGTTTCCAGGAACCCCAGTACCAAAAAAAAAAAAAAGTGGTGTTGCAAGAAAAAAACCCTATAGCCTCCAGAAGCAAGGTTCCCAGAAATATCCAGACTTCCATCCATCCCTTGAGGTCTGCTCCTTTGATTCTATGAGCTCCCCCAGTGTTCATCCAACAAACCCTCTTTTTCACTTAACATGGCCAGAATTAGTTTCCCATAATACAACCAGAAGACCCACAATAGGCTAAGGAGAAACGTCAAGTCTGTCTCTGTCTCTTCCTCCTCCTTCTCCTTCCTCTTCTCTCTCTCCCTCTCCCCATTAGGCCATTTTCTCCTCTATGTTGCTATAAAATCTAGGTTTCAGTTAAAATTTTATAAAAGTCAGGAAATCCTTCTAAGCAACACAAATGCAAACCCAGTAAAGTTTATTAGCTAAGTGCAGGAGAGAAAGAGAGTGGGAGGGAGGGAGGGAGGGAGAAGGAGGAGAGGAAGAAAGAACGAAGTTAGTTGAACATCCCTAACCTGAAAATCTAAAACGTTTAGAGTGCTGATGTGATGTTCAAAAAGTTCTGGATTTTGGAGTACTTGGGACTTCTGATTTTTGGAATATAGATATTCAACTGATAAAAGTCTATGCAAATTCTCCAAAATCTGAAAAATTACGAACTTTTTTTTTTTTTTTTTTTTTTTTTTGGTGTGTGTGGTGCTGGGGACTGAACCCAGGGTCATTCTACCTCTGAGCTACATCCTCACATCCTAAGTCCTATTTTATTTTTATTTTGAAACAAGGTCTCACGAGGTTATTAAGATCTTCACTACTTATTGAGGCTGTCCTAGAACCTGCAAACCTTCTGTCTCAGCCTTCCATGCACTGGTTTACAGATGTGTACTAACACGCTAGACTTTTTTTTTTTTTTTTTTTTTTTTTTGGTGCTGGGGAATTAGATCCAGGGGCATTCTTCTTCCAAGCTATACTTAGCCTTTTTCTTCCGTTTTTTTTTTTTTTTCCTCCTTTCCTTTTTGGTGGTACTAAGGATTGAACCCAGGGAAATTCTATCTCCATGCTACACTCCTACCCCTATTTTATTTTGTTAATTTTTGAAACAGGGTCTCACTAGGTTGATGAGAGTCTCACTATTCGTTGAGGCTGTCCTTAAACCTGTGACCCCTCTCAGTCTCCCAAGTCCTGGGATTACAGTTGTGCACCACCATGCTTGGCATGTTTTGTTTGTTTGTTTTAACCTTGAAACAAATAACTTGAGAAGTTGCTTAGAGTTTCAATAAGTTGCTGGCTTCAAACCTGGAAGCCTCCTGTCTCAGACTGCCAAGTACTGGAGTTACAGGTGTATGCTAACATGCCCCACAGGAAATTCCACAATCTTCAATACTTATGATCCCATGCATTTCAGGTAAGGGATTTTCAACCTGCACTTTACTTCTTTTGATAAGATTGCAAATGTTGGAAGATTTTATTTTCCTAAATTCTGATACAGTATAAAGATTCCTCATTTCTCCAACTATGCATATGCTTCCAGGGATAAGAAAACTAATCCCAGCCAGGCGCCGTTAGGTATGGAGAAAAAAACATTTGGGACAAATGGTCTCAACCTAGTACTCCCCCTGAAACAAGGGCTAGAACCAAGATGCTTCTAACAGGTGAAGAGTTCACTTATTCCAAATGATGTCACCCAATTACAAAGAATGAAATCTAAAGAGGACACAGTATCAAGACCCCTGTTACCACTTATGTTCTGCTTTATGGCTCTCATTCTCATACATTTTCCATGTTTGGTATGTTTCTAGGATCAGATGTGCTAATGGTCTTACAGAATTGAACTTTTGGGCTAGGTAACAAAAATAGTACCAAAATGAAGAAAGCAAGGAAGATAGGAAGGGAGAGAAGGATGATTAGAGGGGAAAGGAGAGAAGGGAGAAGAGAGAAGAAAAGGGAAGAACGGAGGAGAAAAGTGGAGAGGGGAGAAGGAAGAGGAGAAAGAGGAAGGAAAGAAGGGGAAGAGCAATGAAAACAGTTCTCAAGACAGAAGGCACACCTGATAAAAACAGTTTTCCCTTCATTCACATCAGAGGGCAACTTCCTCTTCTTTTGCTTTGAGACCAGTACATCTAAGGTAAAAAGAAAAATAAGTTGAAAAAGACTAATGCAAGCCATTATGACAGAAGGCTAAGTTCTTAAATATAAAAAGATCTGCCAGGTGTGGCGGTGCACACTTGTACCTGGGAGACTGAGACTGGAGGATCATAGGTTTGAGGCCAGCCTCAGCAACTTGTGAGGCCCTCCACAACTTAGTGAGACCCTGTTTCAAAATAAAGAATCAAAATAGGGCTGATAGGGCTGGAGGTATAGCTCGGAGGTAGAAATTCTTTGGGTTCCATCCCCAGTACAACCAAAAAAATAAAATTGTGTGTGTACATATACCCCCACACACACACACCTTAGTGTATCCCTGTGATCCCAGTACTTGAGAAGCTGAGACAGGAGGATGGCTGGCTCAAGGCCAGCCTGTGGTAATTCAGTGAGATCCTGTTGTTTCAAAATTTAAAAAAGGTCTAGGGTGTAGCTCAAAGGTAGAATGCTAGAATATCCCTAAGTTCAATCTTTAGTGCCACTAAGTAAATAAATATCTTGCAGTCGGGCCTGGTAGTGCATGCTTATAATCCCAGTACCTGAGAAGCTGAGACAGGAGGATCACAAGTTCAAAGCCAACCTCAGCAACTCAGTGAGGCTGACATCAACTTAGAGAGACCCTGTTTCCAAATAAAAAATAAAATAAGGCTGGGGGTTTATCTCAGAGGTAGAATGCCTATGGGTTCGATCCCCAGCACCACAAAAAAAGTAAAATAAAATAAAAATAAATAAATACCTTGCATAAAAAATTTTTTGTGTGTGGATCGGAGGATGGAACCAAGGGGCATTTGACCTCCAAGCTACACTCCCTGCCGTATTTTTTATTCTTTATTTTGAAACAGGGCCTCACTGAGTTGCAAAGGGCCTCACTAAGTAGCTAAGGCTGTCCGCAAACCACAATCCTCCTGTCTCAGCCTCCCAAATGCTGGGATTACAAACATGCGCCACCATGCCTAGCTCATAAATTAAATTTTTAAAAGATGGACAAAGGCTATGGAACTATATATAGAAAAAATGCTCAAACTCAAAATTAAAGAAAAATGTAGCATAGGGATTGAGGGCGTAGCTCAGTGGTCAAGCACATGCTTAGTCTGAGCATGGCTCTAGGTTTACTCACCCGTAGGAAGGAAAAGAAAACATAGCATAAGAAATAAAATACTGCTGGGCATGGTGGCGCACACTTGTAATCCCCGCACTTGGGAGGCAGAGACAGGAGGATCGTGCAGGTTCGAAGCCGGCCTTGCTGGCTTAAGAGACCCTGTTTCCAAATAAAAATATTTTTAAAAAATAGGTCTGGGAGTGTAGCTCAGAGGTAGAAGGGTTTCCAGAAACCCCAGTACCACCAAAAAAAAAAAAAAAAAAAAAGAAAGAAAGAAAGAAAGAAAGAAAGAAAGAAAGAAGGAAAAAAAGAAAGGTAAAGAAAAGAAATAAGAGGCCGGGCATGGTGGTGCATGCTTGTAATCCCAGTATTTGGAAGACTGAGACAGGAGGATCACAGTTCACGGACAGCCTCAGCTACTTAGTGAGGCCCTTTGAAACTCAGTGAGACCTTGTTTCAAAATAAAGAATAAAATATAGAGCTGGGGGTATAGCTCAGAGGTAGAATGCCCCTGGGTTCCATTCTCAGTACCACAAAAGAAAAGAAAAGAAAAGGAAAGAAAAGAAAAGAAAAGAAAGAAAGAGCTGTTTATCCACAAGAGGGCAAAACCAAAAGACTGACAGAATCCAAAGAGGTAACAGTTTGGGAAAAATATACTCCCATGTGCACGTATATCACTGCCAATATGATTTACATTATTATGTAAGACTATAATGCACTGACAAAAGTATATTAAAAATATATCTATGTGTTAGGAGGCTGAGATAGGAGGATCGCAGGTTCATGATCAGCCTCAGCTACTTAATGAGGCATTTCATGACTTAGACCCTGTTTCAAAATAAAGAATAAAGCCGGGCGTGGTGATGCACGCTTGTAATCCCAGCACTTGAGAGACTGAGACAGGAGGATTGCACAGGTTTGAAGCCAGCCTCAGATACTCAGTGAGGCTCTCAGCAACTTAGTGAGATTCTGTTTCCAAATAAAGTATAAAATAGGTCTGGGAGTATAGCCTGGAGGTAGAAAAGCCCCTGGGTTGTTCCATCCCCAATACAAAAAAAAAAAAATTCCAACCAGATAAGGCAAAGGACTAGTTATTGGCCATTTTGTATTCCATAATGACCTGCCTCTCTCAATAAGTGAGTTGAGTATATTGTCAATAAAGGTAGCAATAGGTATTGGTAATACTTCTGGGAGTATTTTAACAAAATACTAATACCCAATGTAATTGTTTTTGGACACAGGGACTTTGGGGAGGTAATTAGGACTAAGAGGGTCATAAGGGTAGAGCCCTCATTCAGGAGGTCTGGTGTCACAATATCAGGAAGGGAGACCAGAGTTCATTCCCCTGTCTACAATATTTTGTCATGGCAGCCTGAACTGACTATACAGTAGTATATCCCATCTCAACCCAAAAAAGTTGTTTAAAATCAATTTTGGTGTTAACATGCGATGATATATCCTGTTTATCCAGTTATTCATTCAACTTGGACAATCAAGAGAGTTAGTTACCCCAGCATTAAGCTGGGTTTCAGATTTCTTAAGAAAGAGTCTTAAACCTAACACCACTCCAACTCATTTTAAAACAAAGCAAACAATAAAAAGCAAGCAAACAGAAATTTCTTTAGAAGAAAGGAACATAAAGTTTTCCTTTTCAGCATTTAAACACAAATTTGGCAGAACAATTTAGAGTCCTGTTTAGAAAGAGACCTGCAGAACTGTGATAACATTTTCCAGTAGCGTACTTAAAGTGTAAGGGCACAGACCTTCATCCTCTTGCTCTTCAGCGCTGCCATTGCTCTGCGCCAGTCCCTCTCCAGCACCGATGCTGCCTCCTTCCTCCAGGTCAAGGTCCTCGTCAGAAAGGTCCTCATCGCTGCTTTCTTCAGAGGCTGCCCTCTTGACTGCTCTGTAACAGCACAATTCAGAACTATTGATTTGGGCCGACACAGACACTCTTCAACTCCGTTAGACATGTCAATTCTGCAATGAAGGGGGGCAGGAAAGACACGAGACTTTTCCCTTTTGGGGACAATCCAGTAACTTCCTCTGTTGTCTCAGAATGGGCTAAACTGCTTACCTCTTCTGAATTTGCACATGACTGGTTGCCTTTGATTCTTTATTCTCTTCCTCTTCATCTTCTTCTGTGTCTTCATCATTATCATCATCATCATCACCATCATCACCACCACCATCAACCTCGACACCTTCTTCTTCTTCCTCTTCCTTTTCCACCCTGCCATTCTTTTTAACGGATTTCTGAAGTTTAGGTTCATGACTCTTATTCTCACCTATAGAGAAGTAAGGAATTCATTTAACATGCAAAACAAGGTTATTTTAATAGGAGTAATTAATACTCTTAAGTTACTAGTTTCTTTGGTTTTTCAGAATTTCATATATTTTTCTTATTGTACAGTTGGCCCTCTACAGCTACTGGTACCACATCTTTGAATTCAACTATACACAATCAAAAATATTTTTTTCAAATTGCACCTGTACTGAACATATACAGACTTTTTTCTTGTCAGTATTCCCTGACATAGCATAGCATTATTTACATAGCATTACATTTTATTAGTTATTATAGTAATATAAAGATGACTTATAGTATATGAAAGGACTGCATAGGTTTACATCATTTTATATAAAAAACTTGAGCATACAAGGATTTTGGTATCTGAGGGGATTCTGGAACCAATCCAGAATCCTTGGATGGTTCCAAGAGAAGACTGTATATGAGAATATATAAGGGAAAAAAACAAAAACAAAATCCCCATTTTTCAGATCCCTCTGGAGTTTATCCCTTTCATCAGAAGCCTGAAGGTTAACCTGCTCAGAACAAGAGAATTAACAGCTGAGCCTCCCAAACAGCTCACGAACAGACAGCACAATGCTCACTCAGGGGCCCAGGCACAGACTTTAATCTCAATGAGTTCTAGTCTCTGAGCCCTGGTGGGGCTTAAAGCTAACGTTTTTCTAAATAAAATTCAAATCTTAAGTTTCTCTTTTTTTGTGGTACTGGGGATTGAACTCAGGGGCATTCTACTTCTGAGCTAGAGAGAGAGAGGGGGGCATTCTACTTCTGAGCTACAGAGAGAGAGAGAGAGACAGAGAGACAGAGAGAGAGACAGAGAGACAGAGAGAGAGACAGAGAGAGAGAGAGAGAGAGAGAGAGAGACAGACAGACAGAGAGAGACAGAGACAGAGAGACAGAGACAGAGAGAGAGACAGAGAGAGAGACAGAGAGAGAGACAGACAGACAGAGAGAGACAGAGACAGAGAGACAGAGACAGAGAGAGAGACAGAGAGAGAGACAGAGAGAGAGACAGAGAGAGAGAGAGAGAGAGAGAGAGAGAGAGAGAGAGAAAGCAAAAGTGGAATGAATTTGAATGAATATAGAATATGTGTGTGTGTGGTACTGGGAATTGAACTCAGGAGCATTCTACCTCTGCACTATAACCCCAGGCCTATTTGCTTTTGTTTTGTTTGCAGGGGAGCCCTGCAAAAATGGAGCCCAAGGGCATTCTACCTGAGCTACACTCCCAGCCCTATTTTTTATTCTTTATTTTGAAACAAGGTCTCACTGAGTTGCAAAAGGCCTCACTAAGTATCTGAGACTGTCCCCGAACCATGATCCTCCTGTCTCAGCCTCACGAATGCTGGGATTACAAGCATACATCACCACTCCTGGCTCTGTTTTTTTGTTTGTTTGTTTGTTTTTAATAGGGTCTAGCTAGGTTGCTGAGAGTCTCACTACTTGCTGAGGCTGACCTTGAACCTATGATCTTCCTGTCTCAGCCTCCCAAGTACTAGTACAGACATGCACCACCACACCCAGCTTTAAGTCTCTCTAGTCTTGATGTTTCGCAATTCCTATAAAAAATTGGGAAAGGAGAGCAAGTAGAGGATATAATGAGCTCAGGCCCCTCCTCACCCTGTGTTTTGGGACCAGATCACAAGATGGTTGATATGAATTGATCCACAGGTATGGGCTCATCTGTGAGCCCACAGGAATTCAGAGTTATTGAATGCTCTGTCTTGTTCTTTTGGATAATCTTACGCTTTTGCTATCTCCAGCCCAATATTCCCACTCTGACAAGCTGGTTCCCTTATATTTTTAGCATACACATAAAAGTTGTTTCCACACTCTCATTCAAGACATACAACCCTCCTATCCAACACTACCACACCTTACCTGGGGCAGAAACAGACTTTGTATCTTTATATTTATCCTTTGCCACGGCCCAGTCCACCGCTACTGTCCTCCCTGTCAAACAGAAAAGTAGCATCAGGAAGGCTTTATTTTATTTATTTATTACCTCCTAGCTACACTCCCAGCCTATTTTTTATTATTTATTTTTTCTGAAATAGGGTCTCACTGAGTTACAAAGGGTCTCACTAAGTAGTAGAGGCTGTCTGCAAACTGTGATCCTCCTGTCTCAGCCTCTCAAATGCTGAGATTACAAGCATGCACCATCATACCCGGCTGGAATGCTTTATTTTGTGTGTGTGTACATATGTGATACTGGGGAATCCAACCAAGGGCATTCTACCTCCAAGCTATAAGTCCAGCCCTATTTTTTATTGTTTATTTTGAAACAGGGACTCACTAAGTTGTGAAGGGCCTAAGTAGCTGAGGCTGGCCACAACCTGCGATCCTCTGTCTCAGCCTCCCAAGTACCAAGATTACAAGTGTGAACCACCATGCCTGACTAGGAAGGCTTTTAATAGTCCATGGATACTGAATAGTGGTCACAACCAAGAAGGCAGCAACCATGGACACCATCCTGCATCTATCAATAGTTATTTCCATGACATTCTTCATTAAGAATTGAAAAGGACATTCTCACCAAAGAATCTTGACATGGATTCTTTCAAGTTTAATCCCTAAAAAATATTACTAGAAATATTTCACTAAAACGGCTTCCATATTAGCAGCGAGACTCTTCACAGTGCAAACACTTTTTGAAAATGCAGAAATGGGTTACTGTGCTAATTCACTTAAGCACTAAAAATATCTGGGTCAATGGTATAGGTTTAGAAGGCTTACCTTTTATCTCTTTCATGTTCATGCCTTTGAGAGCTTTCCCTGCTTCTAGGAGATTTTTGAACTGAACAAAAGCAAAACCACGCAGTTTCCCATCTGTTACAAATGTACAAAGACGTTAGAGGCGGCAGGGGGGAGCCAACCAAACACTAAGGAAATGACAGCAACTCAGGCTCACAAGATGGCCCCAATCCTGCAGTCAGCCAAGAGGTCCCTTGCCCAAGGCAATACTTATATTTTTTTGCTGCTGTGAGCCCTGACTCAGGCTGGAGGAGGGAATAAGTCAATACCAATAGTAACTAAGTTTCTGAAACTAATTCCAACTAAAAATACCATCAAGAGAATAGCACTATTCTTTGGGTTTTCATTACTTACGCCTCTATGCCAGATACTTCATAAATATCCTATCTTCTAGGGCTCACAAAGAACATGACATGAACTTCATATTTTTAGTTCAAGGGCAATATGAAAAAAGACATGCTAAATAATCTGATCCCCACCAGATCAAAGTGTGTTAGTACCTGGCTTTCTCGGGATATTTACTTCCAGGACAGCTCCAAATTGAGCAAATGTTGTTTTCAAGTCATCTTCTGAACACTGAGGCCAAACGTAAAGAAAAAGATAAATATTATTATGGAAAATAACCAGGAAACATCAACTACTAAGTTCATTTCATTAGCAAGATTCCGAATATCTTCAGTCCTTTTTTTACTTTTGAGAGTAGGCCACCAAACACTTCTGAATAGACAGTATCTTACTTTGTATCGTAAGAGGCAAAAAAAAAAAAAAAAATTCCACAAATGTCTGCTCCCTTTCTCAATAGCAACTTTCCCAAAAGGGCATCTTCACACTCAGTGTCTCTTAAAGTTCTTTTTTTTTTTTTTTCCAGGTCTGGGGATAGAACCCAGAGGCATTTGACCTCCGGGCTACCTCCCCTGCCCACTTTCTTTCTTTATTCTTTATTTTGAAACAGGGTCTCACTGAATTGTAGAGGGCCTCACTAAGTAGCTGAGGCTGTCCGCGAACCACGATCCTCCGGTCTCAGCCTCCCAAATGCTGGGATTACAAGCTTGCACCACCACGCCCGGCTTCAAAGTTCTTTTATACAGGCCTCTTTTTTCAATTCAGCAGGCTGAGGTTCATTCCCAGGAGGAATTAGGCCAAATCATACCTTCTTGGTAAGCAGTTCCACCAATGAACATTCCTGGCCCCAACAGCTTTTAGAACATACAGTATTCAGTTTTCTATCACTTACCTTAAAACTCAGGTTCCGAATAATTAATCTGGCTTTCTTATCTGCCACTTTGGCTTTCTTAGGCTTTAGCTTCTTCTTTGGGGACTCTGGACTTTCTAAAACATAAGAGGCATGGAACAAGTCAGTGCTCTAAAACCATGCTTAACAGAGGGTTAAATAAGGCAGTATCTAGAAACACCAGGCTTTCCAGACTGAGATGGAAGCAAAGGATGACAATGAGTATTAAAATACACCAGATGATTCTGGGCATCCAAAAGAAATGCAGGGAGCTCTAGAGGCTACCCCCGCGCTGCTCTGGATCTCTCTAGAGGCTACCCCCGCGCTGCTCTGGATCTCTCTAGAGGCTACCCCCGCGCTGCTCTGGATCTCTCTAGAGGCTACCCCCGCGCTGCTCTGGATCTCTCTAGAGGCTACCCCCGCGCTGCTCTGGATCTCTCTAGAGGCTACCCCCGCGCTGCTCTGGATCTCTCTAGAGGCTACCCCCGCGCTGCTCTGGATCTCTCTAGAGGCTACCCCCGCGCTGCTCTGGATCTCTCTTTCATTTTCACAGTGCTCCTCCTGACTCTAAGGGAAAACACTCTTCAACTGCTGGAGACTCACCATTTTTCCTCTTTTCCTTGGACTTGCTTCTCAATTTTTTTTTGGCAACAGTCACATTGATCTTGCAACCTTCAAAGGTAGTGATCTCCTTGAGGGCCCTCTGAACATCTTCTAGCATGGAGAAAGTGACATAGCCGAAGCCTCGACACACCTTACTGCCTGGAACCAGGCAAAAAGGAAGAGAGTGTTGTTAGAGCACTAAGCCAGTAAATCCTCAGAGTGTAAGCTAGCAGACACCTGTGATCAGTTCACCAAAAGTCTTGGGATGAAAAGAAACATGGCTGGCATCAGTGGCCCATTCCCCACTTTGCTCAGAAACTCCCTCCCCTCTTCCAATTTGGAGTCTTGTTATTAGCTCCTAATCTTTCCCTTTTTCCTGATAACCTTAATAACATGGAGGATCCATAGAAACACTAGGCCCCCAAAGAAGAACTTAACATTAAACAGAAGGAAAGATCACCAGGGAAGGTAGGAAAGTAAGTATAGTACATTCAAGAATCAGAATACAAGCAGAGCATGGTGACACGCATGTAATCCCAGCATTCAGGAGGCTGAGACAGGAGGATCGTGGTTCTCGGACAGCCTCAGCTACATAGTGAGGCCCTCCGCAACTCAGTGAGACCCTGTTTCAAAATAAAAAATAAAAAATAGGGCAGGGAGTGTAGCTCGGAGGTCAAATGCCCCTGGGTTCCATCCCCAAACACACACACACACACACACACACACACACACACACACACACACAGAATCAGAATACATTATTGCAGTCCCTCCTTAGAAGAGATGAGCAACACCAGAGGCCCTGACCAAAAAAAAAAAAAACAGAACAGTAAACACTGCTTTAGGAGCCTGCATATATTATAACCAGAACCTTAGCTATTGAGTATCAAACCTTCCCACAGAGTTCTTAATCTCTGAACTCATTTTATCTTCAGAATACACCAAGGTAGGTAAAGTGAATACAACCATCGCTTCTTCCCAAAGAATAATGTGAGACAAAGGGAAATAAATGAAGGGCACACAGGACCTTTAGAGTTGAAATTCCTCCTTAAGCCCCATATTCTTCCATGAGACTCCATAGAGACGAGTATCAGGACCAGACAGGTGGACAATTATAAATATCAACTGTTAGCCAGGCGTAATGGATTATATTTGTATCCCAGCACTTGGGAGGCTGAGACAGGAGGATTGCAGTTCATGGACAGCCTCAGCTACTTGGTGAGGCCCTTTGCAATTCAGTGAGACCCTGTTTCAAATTAAAGAATACAAAATAGGGCTGGGGGTATAGCTCAGAAGTAGAATGCCCCTGGGTTCCATCCCCAGTACCGCAAAACAACAACAACAAAAAAAAAAAAAAAACAAAAAAAAAAACTCAACAGTAACTCACCTTTTTGTTATTTTTTTGTCTTGTTTTACATAGTTTGTAGAGTAAAATTTTAAGTAATTTATTGCATCAGAAAAGAACAACATGGACCAAAAAGTATGCCCACTATCTGCAGAAGAAATAGAGTTCACATGCTCTGCTTCCCTTTATACTACACCTGAATCTCCTCCAAAGTGCATACAATAAAACACGGGACGCTGGTCTGCATAAACTGGTTAAAAGCTGACACTTGGCACTAGGAAAGCTTATTGTGACAAGGAGATCAATTTCTTTTCTCTTGGAACTCCCTCTCACAAAAGCCTGCCTACTCACCTTTCAGAATGCAGGAACAAGAAAAATAAGAGCCCTTCCAGATAAATACAACCAAAAATAAAGCAGCTCTAGTGTGAAGGAGTTCAATGCCCAATAATTATGTCTGCACAAAGCATTCTCAAATACATTTACAATGCTCCCAACAGCCCTGTGAAACTACCCCATCTTAAAGAGGCTGAATGACAAGTCACTGCTATTGGACAAAACCTCACGCCACATCCTACCCCTCCTATCCAATGCAGTACAGCACTCTCTCTAATACATCTCAGCTGTCTGGACAGAAAAGTGCATTTTTTTTTAAGTGAATAAGAGAAGTTGTTAAGAATTTAGTTACACAGGCTTTAAAGTAAGATTACATATAGCCTATACTCTGATGGCTCAAAGAATTCCTATTCGATGGCCTGTTCTTCCCTGGAACATAGACACCTGGCTCGCTCTTTCTTTCTTTCTTTCTTTCTTTCTTTCTTTCTTTCTTTCTTTATTTATTTATTTTGGTGGCACTAGGGATTGAACCCAGAGGCATTCTACCGTTGAGCTAAACCCCCAGCCTGATTTCTTATTTGAAAACAGGCTCACTAAGTTGTGATGGCCTCGCTAAATTGTCGAAGCTAGCATCAAACCTGTGATCCTCCTGTCTCAGCCTCCCAAATACTGAGATTACAAGTGTGCACCACCATGCCTGGCACACATGGCACTTTATATAAAACTGAAATAACAGCTTTACAAATACTCATTCTTTACCATATATGGATATACTTCTTTTTTTTTTTGGAATTACTTTATTTTATTTTTTTAATTTTATTTTATTGGTGCACTGTATTCATACATCATAGTGGGATACAAACTTTTGTAGACATACATGCACACATCGCCCAGTCAGCCCCCACCCGATCCCTACCCCATTCTCTCCCCATCCCTCCTTCCCATGCATGGCTTAGTGGTTGACATCTAGTATTATAGCAATTTATCCAAAATTAAAAATGATAATCTCACATAACAGTTTCATTTGTCTGATACCAAGCGTTTGATGATTTAAAGATAGCATTTCAATATTTATTTTTGCTTTCTTTCTTACTAGAGCATATTTTTTCTGTTTTTTTTAGGTGAAACTATCATATATTTATATATTTATTTTTCAGAAAAAAATCTATCCTAATATGGAATATGAATTCTAGATACCCAAAACGATCTTGAAAAAGAACAAAGCTAGCAGATATATATTTTCTGATTTCAAATCATATAAAGCTACAATAATTGAAACAGTGTAGTACTGTTCTAAAGGCAGATATATAGACCATTGGAGTTAAATACAAGCCTCGAGCTAAATTCTTCCCTATATTGTCAAGTTATTTTTGACAAGGTTTCCACGAACATTTGGTGGTGGAAATAATATTCTTTTAACTAAATATTGTTGAAAAATAATAATTACATGGAAAAGAATAAAATTGGACCTTTACCTAATCCCATATACAAGTATTAACTCAAAATAGATAAAAGACCTAAATATAAATCTTAAGACTATAAACTTTTAAGAGAAAATCTGGGTCATAAAACCTCACAACATTGAAATTGGCAGTGATTTCTTGGATATGATTTCAATGGCACAGGCAACAGAAGAATATACAAACTCCCTAAAAAAAAAAAAAAATATTGTATATCCAAAGACAATGTAAACAGAGTTAAAAGTTACTAATAGAATTGGATAAAATATTTCCAAATGCTATATCTGAAGGTATATTAATATTCCAGCTAGAAATCCTAAAGATTAACAACAATAAAGGCAAACAATACAACTTAGAGATAGGTAAAAGACTAACATAAATAATGAATCTCCACAGATAACCAATCTTAGTTGTCTGTTGGATGGAAACTCTTGTTTCTCTGGTTCTGGTGAGTGTTACCTATTTCTTCTTTGTAGTTAATCTCTTTGAGTATTTTCTCTAGCGCTGGTTTTGAAGACATAAATTCCTTCAGTTTCTGTTTGTCATGGAAGTTTCTTATTTCTCCATCTAATTTGATAGAAAGTTTTGCTGGATAGGAAATTTTTGGCTGGAAGTTGTTTTCTTTCAGAGTTTGGAATATGTTACTCCAAGCCCTTCTGGCTCTCATGACTTGGTTTGGGAAGTCTGGAGTGATTCTAATTGGTTTGCCTCTGAATGTCACTTGGCCCTTTGTTTTTGTTGCCTTTAAGATTCTCTGCTTGGCTTCCACATTGGTCATTTTGACAATTATATGGCGTGGGGATCCTCTTCTCGGATCCTGTCTAAAGGGAGTTCTATAAGTTTCCTGGATCTGTGTATCAACCTCTTGCTCTATATTTGGAAAATTTTCTGCTATTACTTCCTTGAAGAGATTGTTGATCCCTTTGGTATCACTTTCTTTTCCCTCCTCTATTCCAATTATTCTTAGGTTAGCTCTCTTAAGATGGGCCCATATTTCTTCAATGTCAGATTCCTGCTGTTGGATATTTTTTTCTAGATTAGAAACTATGCATTCATTTTTGGATTGCTCATCTTCTAAGAGCGAGATTCTGTTCCCCATGTGGTCTAATCGGTTGTTTGTGCTTTGAATTGAGGCCTTTACTTCATTAATTGCATCCTTTATCTCTTTTTGGCTCTCTCTGAGTTCTTTTCGAAACACCTCTATTATTTCTACAGTTATTTTCCTGATTTGATCTTCTAGAAATCTCTGATTTTCTGTTTTATCAGGTTCTGATGTTGTGGGGTTGTGCACATTCATTGCTCCAGTGTTATTCCTCTTTCCCATGATTTCGGAGGTTTGTGCCTTCTCTGGGTTCTTCCCTTGGGTCACTATGGCTTCACTTAAGGTGCTCTGGATCTCGAGTCTGTATTATCTCAGACCCCACTACTCCTTTACTGGGTTGTATCACAGAGTCTCCGACCCAGGGAGTCGATAGAGGCTGCTTTAAACTATGGGGGGTGCCAGGTTGCACGTTCTCCTATGGTGTGATATCTCTGCCACCACCACTCCCTCACTGGGTCAAGTCCCAGGAGGCCCAATACTGCGATTTCTCCTCTGTGGCCCGCAATTTGACTCACTGTTCTTGAGTACGCAGATGTAGCTGTACTGGACTCGGTGAATTCACTGCTGCTGCCGCCGCCGGTGGCAATATGGCATCTCTGCCACGCCCTCGGCCATGAGGCTGGCGTATTTTTTCTTCTCTGGTTTTGATTTCCACTCTGAATCCCTGCAGCGTGTGCTGAGCTCAGCCACTGGGAGCTTTAAATGCTGTCTGCGCCGAAAGATCCCGCCTGGCTGTTCCGCAGCGGCTCTCCTGGCTTGCTGTAGCCGTCCGTTGAGTTCGCCGCTGCCGCCAGCAGTATGGCGCTGCTGCCGCGTCCTCGGGCGCGTGTGTCTCCTCTGTGGCCCTGAGCTCTGTTCTCAGTCCGCTTTCTCTCTGGAGCCTGGTGGTTTTTTTTTGTTTTTCTGGTGATGGTGTTTTCTGGCTATGAAAGGCGCTCTTTTTGTGGTAATGGAGATTGGTTGTTAGCGGGACTCTTAAGCCCCGCTTTTCTCGGTCGCCATCTTCCCGGAAGTTGGATATACTTCTTTATTCAATTTATTTTTTTAATTCTAGTCACAACCCTCACAAGACCTATTAATGAGTAAAAATCTACACTTATGAAACATTAAATATATTCCACTCTTGTCCTCTCATTCACTTATATCTATACTCAGAATAACAAAGACCCAGCCAAGTCCCATGGCTTGTATAGCAATTAGAGCCATGCTGACACTCCTAACTATATCTCTCTCAAAATAGAAGCTAAAGATGGGGTGATTGTTAGCACACATAAGGCTGCCTACTGACATACTCAGATATCATGGAGGTAAAAGGGAAGTCCACGAAATGCCAGTGCTTGCCAGTTGTCCTGCTGAAAGAGAAAGAGGCAGCCACCTACAGAGACAGCCTGGTAACTCTGAAGGGAGCTAAATGTATACTCTGGGTGACATCCAGTACCTATCCTTGGCCCCTTCATGGCCTAGGTAAAAGAAAGGAACGCTTCTACAATTAGGACCTTTATAATTCTCATTCTAATACATGCCAACACTGTCCCAAGTAACATCGAACAAAATGTGAAGTGTATAGCACTATTCCACAAGTCCGTAAATCTCTCCAGTAGCTCAAGCCAAAAACCTTGGAGTTAGACCTAACTCCCTGACTCCTCTTTTTTTCATAATCCATGTCTGATCCATCAGCAAATCCTCTTAGCTTTCCCTTCAGAAGTGCCCATATTCTAACCACCTTTTCCCACCTTCACTGCCACCACCCTGGGTCAACAATACAATCTCTCAGATGGTACGCAAGAGCTTGCTAACTGAGCCAAATGTGGTGGCACATGCTTGTAATCCCACACTTAGGAGGCCAAGACAGGAGGATCGTGCAGATCCAA
This sequence comes from Muscardinus avellanarius, assembly GCF_963383645.1. NCBI lineage: Eukaryota > Metazoa > Chordata > Mammalia > Rodentia > Gliridae > Muscardinus > Muscardinus avellanarius. The sequence continues at coordinate 88,250,634 of NC_137795.1, forward strand.
AGCCAGCCTCAGCTACTTAGTGAAGCTCTCAACAACTTAGTGCCCTGTTTCCAGATAAAATACAAAATAGGTCTGGGAGGTAGGAAGTCCCTGGGTTCTATCCCTAGTAACACACACACACACACACACACACACACACACACACACACTCCCCTTCTCTCTCGCTCTCTCTCTCTCTTACTATAGAGCCTGATAACTGGTCTCCCTGCTTCTGTCCTAGTCTCCAAAAGTCTGTTTGTAATACAGCAGCCAGTCTATCTGTAATCCTTAGCCAGGAGGTATATTTAAAAATGTAAACCGAAGCCAGTCATGGTGGTGCATGCTTGTAATCCCAGCATTTGGGAGGCTGAGACAGGAGGATCATGGTCTGTGGACACCCTCCGCTTCTTAGTGAAGCCCTTTGAAACTCAGTGAGACCCTGTTTCAAAATAAAGAATAGCCGGGTATGGTGGCGCACACTTGTAATCCCAGCATTCAAGAGGCTGAAACAGGAGGATTATGGTTCATAGACAGCCTCAGCTACTTAGTGAGGCCCTCCACAACTTAGTGAGACCCTGTTTCGCCAGGAGTGGTGGCGCACACTTGTAATCCCTGCGCTAGGGAGGCAGAGACAGGAGGATCATGCAGGTTCGAAGCCAGCCTCTCTGGCTTAAGAGACCCTGTTTCCAAATAAAAATATAAAAATAGGTCTGGGTATGTAGCCCGGAGGTAGAAGGGTTTCCAAGAACCCCAGTACCACAAAGAGAGAGAGAGAGAGAGAGAGAGAGAGAGAGAGAGAGAGAGAGAGAGAGAAGAGAGAGAAAGAGAGGACCTTTTTCAAAAATAAAGAATAAAAATAGGGGTGGGGGTGTAGCTCGGAGGTAGAATGGTAGAATGCCCCTGGGTTCTATCCCCAGTACTGCAGAAAGAAAAGAGAGAGAGAGAGAGAGAGAGAGAGAGAGAGAGAGAGAGAGAGAGAGAAAGAAAGAAAGAAACAGGGGGCTGGGGGTGTGGCTCAGAGGTAGAATGCCCATGGGTTCCATCCCCAGTGCTGCAAAAAAAAAAAAGTAAACCAAATCACAGCTACTGCTCTCTGCTTAAAATCAGTGGCTTCACCGGGAGTGGTGGCCCACGCTTGTAATCCCCGCACTTGGGAGGCGGAGACAGGAGGATCGCGCTGGTTCGGAGCCAGCCTCGCTGGCTTAAGAGACCCTGTTTCCAAATTTAAAAAATATATAAAATAGGTCTGGGAGTGTAGCCTGGAGGTAGAAGGGCTTCCAGGAACCCCAGTACCACCAAAAAACAAACAAACAAAAAAAATCAGTGGCTTCCCATAGCAGAGTAAAAGCTGAAGTCCTTGCAGTGGCCTAGAAGGTCCTACGTGGCTTGGTACTCTACCTCATTTCCCCATTGTCTTTCCTTCACTCACCTCACTGACCTCCTTGCTACTGCTCCAGTACCCTTGAACTTGCTGTTTCCCCTGTTTGTATTGCTCTTCCCCTTAGAAACAGAAGCACACTCTTTGCCTTGGTCAGAACTTCCCAGGCCATTCCCTGGCCACTGCCTCTCCTCTCCTCACTCCTCCCCCATTGCTCACAGACTCTATTTTGTGTGTGCGTGTGTTGGTGGGTCTGGGGATGGAACACAGAGGCATTTGACCTCCGAGCTACACCCTCTGCCCAATTTTTTATTCTTTATTTTGAAACAGGGCCTCACTGAGTTGTGAAGGGCCTCACTAAATAGCTGAGTCTGTCCGCCAACCGCGATCCTCCAGTTTCAGCCTCCCAGATGCAGGGATTACAAGCGTGTGCCACCACACCCGGCTACTCACAGACTCTTTATCCCCTTTAGAAAAGTGGGGACTTATTTTCTCCTTACCACTAACTCCCACTATCACTTTATATTAGGCTTATTTGTTTACTGGCTGTCTTCCCCATCACAAAGATGTAAGAGCAAGAATTTGTTTTGTTGTGCACTGCCAAACCACCCACGGGTTCCAACAGTGCCATGGCACTTTATAGATATTAAATATTTGCTGAATAAATGTACAAATGAGCATATAGTCTAAAGGCTCTAGGTCTAATGGTCAAATTCTAACTCTACTTAGCTGATGTACAGACTAAAACCAAACTTACTGTATATCCCTAAATTCCAGATTCCTGTGTTTATAACATGATTAAGACTCTCCAATCAGTAAGATGATTGAGAAAATGTAATGAGCTAACCTAAATCAAACTTAGCACTGTACCTGGCATTCAGCTAACTCTCAATAAGCCTTGCTGATGCTTTATTAAAAAGTAGCTACTTATGCCGGGCGTGGTGGCGCACGCTTGTAATCCCCGCGCTTGGAAGGCGGAGACAGGAGGATCCCACAGTTTCGAAGCCAGCCTCTCTGGCTTAAGAGACCCTGTTTCCAAATAAAAACATAAAAATAGGTCTGGGAGTGTAGCCTGGAGGTAGAAGGGCTTCCAGGAACCCCAGTACCACCAAAAAAAAAAAAAAAAAAAAAAAGTAGCTACTTCCACAATTACCAAATAATATGTATTGTGAATACGCGTACAAAACTGAATGCGCCAAAGACACCCAAGAGGATGGCTGGTCCTGGTGAACCACGCCTGTAATTCCAGCACCTGGGAGGCTGAGTCATGAAGATCGCAGGTTCGCATCCAGCCTCAACTAGGCTCTCAATAACCTAGTGAGACCCTGTTTCAAATTTTAAAAGGGCTAGAGGGTAGCTCGGAGTTAGAATGTTCAATCCCCAGCACGGATGGATGGATGGATGAATGGAAGGAAGGTAGGCTGGTTACATGCTTTAGCTTTTGTAAGCTAACTCTAAAGCACATTGTGGAAAAAAAAACTCAATTCCCAGTCCCCTCTCTTATGGGCGGGTAAATAATACAGCTCCCTCTCCCCATTCGGCCCCCAGGAAAACCTCAGCTCTCCCCTCTACCGTCCCGCCCCATACCTTTCTCAGTCACCACGAAGCACTGTTTTACCGGCCCCACCTGGCTGAAGAGCTCTTCCAGCTGCTCACTGCGAGCCGAGGGCGGGAGGCGGCCCACAAACAGAGTCAGGCCGGCCATGAGACCGGGAAACCCAGGCACGTGAGCCCAGGAACCTAGTAGGGCCGCGCACGCGAGCGAAAACCGCAGATGACGGCGCCGAGATGCTGGGAGATCCCGGAAGTGTTCGTCACTCAAAAAGGTCCGGATGGAAAACTTGGTGGGAAGGAGAAGAAACGTTCCGGAATTTAAAAAAAAAAAAAATGATGCTCCGGGGCGGAGCTTCTCGAGCGAAACTCCACCTCCGTCCCTATACTGTCCTCAGTTTACCCTCTTTAAAAAAAGAAAAACTATATGTGATAATAATCCCAGCTGCTAGAAAAGGTTAGGCAGAAGGATTGCAAGTTTGAGGTTAGCCTGAGATATGTAGCAAGACCCCATCTCAAAATAAAAAATAAAAAATAAATGAATGAGCCGGGCGTGGTGGCGCACGCTTGTAAACCCTGCGCTTGGGAGGCTGAGACAGGAGGATCGCGCAGGTTCGAAGTCAGCCTCAGCTACTTAGTGAGGCTCTCAGCAACTTAGTGAGACCCTGTTTCCAAATAAAATATTTTTTAAAAGGTCTGGGAGTATAGCCCAGAGGTAGAAAGCCTCTGGGTTCCACCCCCAGTACCACCAAAAAATAAATAAATAAATATATATATATTTTTAACCAAATAATAAATAAAAATTCACTTCCAAGCCGGGCGTGGTGGCGCATGCTTGTAATCCAGACAGCCTCAGCTACTACTTAGTGAGGCCCTTTGCAACTCAGTGAGATCCTGTATCCAAATAAAGAATAAAAAAATAGGGTTGGGGGTGTGACTCAGAGGTAGAATGCCCCTGGGTTCCATCCCAAGTACCGCAAATAAATAAATAAATAAATAAATAAATAAATAAATAAATAAATTTTGGCAGTAGTGGGGTTGGAACCCAGGGGCATTCTACCTCTGAGCTATGTCCCAGCCCTGCCCCACAGGACATGTCCTAGTCCCACCATGCCCAGCTAATAAATAAATAAAATTTAAAAAAATAAAAATTCACTTCCCAGAGAGTGGCCCCAAATTCACGAGTACAGACAAGAGAAGTCATTTTTGCTCTAGGTCTGATCCAGGATATGATATACAATGGATGTTTTATAAGTATTTTCCAAAGTGTCTCCAGATTCCCAGATTAGGTACAAAAACCTCAGCTGGATCGCACCAGCTCAGATACAAGTTATGCCACATAAAACCTTCGAACAATTCTCATATTGTCTGAGAATATGAAATAAATGTCACTTTAGCCTCAGTGACCATTGTGGCTACACTTAGATACAGATGGTACATTTTGTGTTGGATCTGGAAGGTCTTCCAAAGACTCAGTGTTGAAGGTTTGGTCCCCAGAGCACCAATGTTCAGAGGCGGGGCTTTAGGGGAGTAATTGGGTCCTGAGGGTTCTAATTTAATCAGGAAATTTAGCATAATTTGAATGGACTGTTGGGAAGCAGTAATAATGGAACTTCTGTGACGGGCATGGGTCGTTGAATGCATGCTCTTGGGGATTGTACGTTGCCCGTGGTTTCTCCCTTTTCCTCTGCTCACCTGTTTCCTCTCGGAGCCCTTCTAACATGATGTTCTCTCTCAGCAGTGAAGACTGCTTCCATGGAGTGAAACCTCTGACGCCATGAGCCAAAATAAACCTTTTCTCCTCTAATCTTTCTCAGGTATTACATCACAGCAATGAAAAGCTGACTAACATAGGACACAATTACTCTACCAGTAAATATTTACTGAACTCCTACTATGTGCCAGGCATTAGAAATGGTCAACTAAGAGATCCTTGCCTTCATAAAATATAATCTAGTAAGAGAGACAACCATTATAAAAAAAAAAAGAAACTCTTACAAATCTATCACAGCAAGATCACATCAAAGTACACCCAAAGCAGGGATAGCACACCCAGCTTACACACAGAACCTGGAACTCAGCTCCACCTGGGGACAGAAGATCTTCCTTCAGGTTGGTTTATCACACAGACCCAAGACTGAGGAGTCTCCTTGGGAAGGAGGTCTGGGTATTCCTAAGTTCTGGAACCGAGAGTATTTGCTACCTATTGGACTCAGGAACTGTATCTGGATGCAAAACTGCTGCAAAAAGTACCCAAAGCACACGTGTGTGTGTGTGTGTGTGTGTGTGTGTGTGTGTGTGTGTGTGTGTGTGTGTTTCTGGGGATTGAACCCAGAGGCATTCTGCCTCCAAGCAACACTTTCAGCCTGATTTTATTTCTTATTTGGAAACAGGGTCTAACTAGGTCGCTGAAAGCCTCACTTAGTTGCTGAGGCTGGCTTTGAACCTCTGATCCTCCTGTCTCAGCCCCCTAAGTACTAGGATTACAAGTGTGTACCACCACGCCTGGCCCTTTTTTAATTTTTATTTTGAAATAGGGTCTTGCTAGGTTATTGAGAGTCTTCAATTGCTGAGGCTGCTTTTGAATCTGTGATCTTCTTGTCTTAGCTTCCATTGTACTGGGATTACAGGTGTGCACCACCACACCAGACTTCAAAGCACATTTTAAATCATTACTTTTAAATAATAGTAGAGCCGGGCGTGGTGGCGCACGCTTGTAATCCCCACGCTTGGGAGGCAGAGACAGGAGGATCGCGCAGGTTCGAAGCCAGCCACGCACCCTGGCTTAGGAGACCCTGTTTCCAAATAAAAATGTAAAAAATAGGTCTGGGAGTGTAGCCCGGAGGTAGAAGGGTTTCCAGGAGCCCCAGTACCACCAAAAAATAAATAAGTAATAGTAGAGCCGGGCGTGATGGCGCATGCTTGTAATCCCCACGCTTGGGAGGCTGAGACAAGAGGATCACACAGGTTCGAAGCCAGCCTCAGCTACTTAGTGAAGCTCTCAGCAACTTAGTGAGACCCTGTTTCCAAATAAAATATAAAATAGGTCTCGGAGTATAGCCTAGAGGTAGAAAGCCTCTGGGTTCCACCCCAATACCAACAACAACAACAAAATAGTAGAATGGTAGATAGAAGATGCAAAAAAGATAAAAAGTACAGTGAAAAGTAGGTTTCCCTTTCTTCTCAAGAAGAAAGAGAAAAAGTATTATATTTATGAAGCTCTAGCTCTGAGTATATAATATGTGCTTTAAAAAAAAAAAGCCACACCATACCTTTTTTTTTTTTTTTTTTTTGTAGTACTGGGGACTGAACCCAAGAACCTACCTTTGAACTATACCCCCACACCCCGAACTCTATTTTTTATTCTTTTTTTTTTTTGGTGGTACTGGGGTTCCTGGGAGCCCTTCTACCTCCGGGCTACTCTCCCAGACCTATTTTTACATTTTTATTTGGAAACAGGGTCTCCTTAGCCAGCGCGCGAGGCTGGCTTCGAACCTGCGCGATCCTCCTGTCTCTGCCTCCCAAGCGCGGGGATTACAAGTGTGCACCACCACGCCCGGCTTATTCTTTGTTTTGAAACGGGGTCTCCCTGAGGCTGGCTGCGGACCTGTGAGCCTCCTGTCTCAGCTTCCCAAGTACTAGGATTACAAGCATGAGCCACTACGCCCAGCTTAAAATACATACCACAGTTCTTTTTAAGCACATAACTCAGGACAGGAAACAGTAAAATAGAAAACAGATTGTTAAGGCTACTAGGTTAATCCTATCCAGAATAAATCGTCAAGAATAGAAAAGGAAATGAGTTGGGTTGTTTGAACAAAGTTGGTTCAAGATTCCACGTTTCTCCTTTTCTCTCCTTTCCTTCGCCCTCCCCCTCCCCACCTAAGGAATCAAAATTTCATCCCTGAAGACTAAACTGCAAGCTTCAAAGCCTTAACTGGGGGGAGGCCTTTCCAGTCCTTAACTGGGGGGAGGCCTTTCCAGTCCTTAACTGGGGGGAGGCCTTTCCAGTCCTTAACTGGGGGGAGGCCTTTCCAGTTCTTCTGGGGGGAGGCCTTTCCAGTCCTTAACTGGGGGGAGGCCTTTCCAGTCCTTAACTGGGGGGAGGCCTTTCCAGTTCTGGCTGCAGAATGTCCGGGGAAAAGAACCTTGAGAAGGTTGTTCCGACATCCCTTGGCAACACTCCCTACAAATGTCATTTTAAATACCCTAGACCCAAATTTTCCATAAACAACACAACCAAACTGTGTCCCTATGCCCATCAGGGGGCAGCAGCTACCCACAGTGTAGAGTTCCGTGCCCCTCACCGAGAACAAGGTGCAGCTTTGCACCCTGTTTCCTGCCCTGTCCCCTCCCATGCGTTCAAATGGGGGAGGGCAATTGTTCCCCAATCAGGAATATTTGCCCATCCATCTACTCAGGACACATGCCGTGTTCTTTATTAAATAGCGGGAGTCATGGAACCCCGCAGTGTGACTTCCAAGGGAAATAAACTGCTGATCTCCCCTCATCCATCACCGTGCAGGAGCCTAGAAAGGAAGTAAAACCAGCCTCTCCTGGGCCTCTGTCTCCACACCCCTTGCAAGCCAAACCTTTCAAATAGTTCTTGTTCTTTGCACGTCTCACAACTCAATGACGTGTGCGGTGGTCAGTGTTTATGTGATTAGTTGTTTAGTGACTGCTTTTAACTCAAAGAACTGCTACTTCATAAATTCAGGACTGGTGTCCTCCCCATTCACCTCTCTATCCCTAGCACCTGGCATATTGTAAGTATTCAATAAATATTTTTAAGAATGAATGAGCCGGGGGTGGTGGTTCATGCTTAAAATCCCAGTATGCGGGAGGCTGAGACAGGAGGATCACAGCCAGCCTCAGCTACCCAGTGAGGCCCTCTGCAACTTACTGAGACCTTGTTTCCAAATAAAAAATAAAATAGGTCTGGGGTATAGCCCAGAGGTAGAGTGCTTCTGGGTTCCATTTTAGTACCCCCCCCACGCACACACGAATGGATGGATGAATGAATGAATGAATGAATGAATGAATGGTGAGTTTGTCTCTCAGTCCACAATACTAAGATTTGGAACCATAGGGTATGTGTATTAGGATCCACCTGGAGTCCTCCTGAGAAGCTTGTTTGGAGTAAAGGATAAGACTTGAGGCCAAAGGGAAGGGTTGTCCAGCCAAAGCCTTGGCCTCTTTATGGACTCAGAGGGCTAGGGTAATTCGTACTGAGAATAATCATTCAACTGTGGGATTTTTCAAGTACCAAGCTAAATTCCTTCATCCTCTTCCTCACCCATCAGCCCTATTCAGAATTTCCAGACATAAAAAGACTGTGTGTGTGTGTGTGTGTGTGTGTGTGTGTGTGTGTGTGTGTGTGAAAGAGCGAGAGACAGAGCAAGAGACAGAGAGAGAGAGGTGATTGGGGGTACTCAGGCTTGGACTTCGCTGTTGAGGGATGCATGAACCCAAGGGCCCCAGTGGAGAGAGTGAGTGAGAGCACAGCTGGGGAGGGCTCGAGTGAGGGAGGATAATAAAGAGGAGATGAGTGTGAGCAGAGGCAGATGGGAGGGAAAGTCGGGGAGAAAGGGAGCGATTTCTCAGAGCAGCGAGCACTTCTTGCATGACACAATGCAGTGCTGATGCTGGGCTGCTACAGCCACTATGACACCGGTGAGAAATGCCTGTAATTAGGAGCCTGGCAGTTCCCTGGCAGAGTGGCGATGCAGCAAGAATTTCTGAGCCATGCTGAGCCAGGTGATGTAGGAAATATGGTCAGAACCACTCCAGGGCCAGCCCTCAGCCTCGCCTGCACCACCACCTCCCACTTCTCCTCTCCCCCATGACTCTCTCTCTCCTCCCAGACATCGCTGGCTCCTCCTCTCCTCCCTTTGAGGTCTGTGGCCCTGGATGCTCCTCTTGGCCAAGACAGATCTTCATCTTCAAGGAGAGCTGCTCTTGAATTCTCCCGCTAGTGCATCAGATCTGGTCTGGCTGAGGGCCCCCGCTCCTCCCCACTTCCCTGCCTGCTTCTCCCTTGGCTCCCAGCCTCCCTTCTCCAAACCCCACCTGCTCTGCTGCTAGTCAGAGCTGCAAGGAAAACCACTTAGGTTCCTGTTTTCCCACTTTGAGCCCAGCATGTGTGCCCTGGCAGGTTTTCATGTAATGTAAAGGACGTCTGCCAAAACACTGTCAGATTTTTATTATCAAACCTAATCCAAGACCCTGCTTCTGAGCCACTCTAAACACCACTACGCCCTAGCCAGATGACAAACGCACATGACATAGAGCTCCAAGTCCAATGTTTCAAACAAGGAGGGGTTACAGAGTGCCTGGCAGCCAGATGTGTCTGGGGGTCTCCGTACTGAGTGTTCTGTGTTGGGAGGTAAGCTGGGGCTGATCCTGAATTTATAGGAGATTAAAATTCTGCAGAGGAGGAGGTAGTGTGGCTGTGAGCCCAACCTGGAAGAGACCAAGTTGGTGGCTCAAGAAGGCAGTTGCCGGGCGTGGTGGTGCAAGCTTGTAATCCCCGCGCTTGGGAGGCTGAGACAGAAGGATCGCACAGGTTCGAAGCCAACCTCAGCTACTTAGTGAGGCTCTCAACAACTTAGTGAGACCCTGTTTCCAAATAAAATATGAAATAAGGCTGGGATTATAGCCTGGAGAAAGCCTCTGGGTTCTACCCCCAGTATCACCAAAAAAAGAAGAAGAAGAAGAAGAAGAAGAAGAAGAAGAAGAAGAAGAAGAAGAAGAAGAAGAAGAAGAAGAAGGAGGAGGCAGTTTCCTCTTTCTGAATTCCAGGCTGTGGAAATACGTCAGGGAGATTGCTGGAGATTCCAGCTCAAGGAGACCCTTTTATATGTGTATCTATTCTTTTGTGAAAGACTTTACCACTAACTAGGCTGAAGCCAGCCTTCCAGGAACCCGGGCATTTCCATTAAGGGTTGAAGGTTTTTTTTTACCCCACCTCTTGGGACCATGTTTCATCTCTAGGAAAAGCCAGTTCCCAGGGAGTCAAAAGGGTCTTCCAGGGGCTGTTTCCAGGGCCCTCGCTCATCCCAGTTAAGGAAAAGACTCCGTGGTTTTAGGTGAAGGTCCCTGGAGCCTGAAGCAGACTCACTTCCACTTCTGGTGAAACAACTGCTTCTGTCCTCCCATCTAAGCGTTTCTGAGAAGGTCAGACCTTTCTCCTCTGAAAATATTTTATTGATAAATTAACTCTGGACACGTTCATTTTCCACCCAGTGCCATAAGGTCTCCTGGAAGGGCCATGGACCCTTCTGTGGGGAAGGGTCCTTCGAAGGACAAGGAATCCCGCTCACCACAGGGGTAGGTTTCCTGGGCATGGCAGAGGTGGGAATGGACCCGAGGCAGGGCCCCAGGGATTCGAAGGACAGCCCCTCTCACTCAGCACCAGATAGGGAGTGGTGGTCGGAGGGAGCACCTTAGAGCTTTATTGCTGGTGAAGGCCAAGGAAGCGTGACCCCGGCCAGCATAAGATTCCAGCTGAGGGCATCAGAGTACAAGGCTCCAAAGAAGGTGGCACTGAGTCCCAATCAACAGAGCCTGACTGCTGACCCACCCACCCCTAGATGGGGAAGGAAGTGGGAGAGGTATCTGAGCCAGGCGGGATTGGAGAGGGGTTACAGTGTGCAGGTCTGGGCAGAGCAGGCGCCAGAAAGGGGCCTCGGGCAGGGCAGCAAGAGGGCTGCCTCTTCACAGGTCTATGGTGTCGCTGCCCACGCTCAGCTCGTCGATCTGTCTGCACGCATCCAGGAATTGCTCCTGCAGCAAGGCCTCCTCACTCTGCAGCTCCGGGGCAGGCTCTGGGGAGTCGCGGGAGGGTGAGGACAGGGCCTGGTAGGATCCTGAGGCCGGGAGGCTGGGGCTGCTTCCCGAAGGCCGCGGAGGGCTGAGGACACAAACCAGTGGACAGCGCGGAGGCCTGTCCGGGCTGGAACATAAGAGCATGGACGAGCTGTCCCGCGAGAGTCCACACAGGGAGCCAGAGGAGACGCTGCTGCCCGCCGGCCAGGCCCCAGGTGAGGGGAGCTCCGGGCGCGCGGGGGAGCTGGTGTCCTCCGCCGATCTTCCTCCGCTGGGCTCAGACCCAGTCTTGGTCCCTAGAGAGGCGGTGCGGTAGAGGCCGAGCCCAGGCAGGGCTTCCCCAAAGGCAGGGCCCTGGAAGAGACCGGGCGCCAGCAGCGCTTCGCAGCAGAGGGCCTCCTCGATGCTGCGCCGGAGGTTGATGGGAGAGGGTGGACGGAAGTCCACGGTGCAGTCGCTGCACGGGGAAGAGGCCGGAGACTGGGCCGCGTTGGCCGCAGCGCCTTTGAAGCCCCGGCAGCCGCCGCCCTGAAGTAAGAGGTCGGGACCTGGTCCCGCCAGGGCGCACAGCTGCAGCAGCTCCGCGTCGCCGCGCGTGATGGCGTTACCCAAGGGCTCCTTGTCCCGCGGCCCGGTGACCCAGCCGCCCGGCAGGAGTGGAGCCGCGTGGCCCGGGGACAAGCGGAAGAGCTTGGCCCAGCAGCGCGGCGGCACTCGGGGGCTGCAGAGGGCAGGGTAGAGGCCCAGCAGCGCCAGCGGCAGCGCAACGCCCACCTCGCCCAGGCGCAGGCCTAGCTGGAAGGCCCACCAGGGCCAGGGCCCCTCCAGACCCGGCTGGCCGCCGTAGCCCAGCGCGTGCAGCACCTCGTAGCCCTGCAGGGCTCCGCTCAGCAGCCCGAAGGTGCCGGCCACTGGGGCAGTGCGCGCCGCGCGCCGCCAGGATTCCCGCGGCGCGAAAGGGCTGCGCGCCTGCGGGACGGGGGTGGAGCCCTTGAAGCTAGACCCTCCCAGCGGCGCCCCGGGCCGCCGCCGCCGGCCGCCCCAGCAGGAGAGAGCCAGCAGGAGCCCCGAAAGGAGCGCAGCGAGGAAGGCGTGCAGCCCGCGCGAGGCTAGCCGCAGGGGCCGCAGCGGGTGGTGCACCGCGCTCCCCAGGGCGGCGGCGGCTGCCAAGCCCAGCCCCAGGAGCAGCAGCGCTGCCAGGCCCGCGGGGCACCGCGGCGGGCGCGGCCGGGCCAACAGCAGGCAGGCCAGCCCCAAGCCCGCGGCCAGGCAGGGCAGCGGGAGGTCCTGCAGCAGCAGCCAGGCGAGCGCTGGCAGCCGGTCGCGGTGCCCATAGGCGTCGTAGAAGAGTGGGAAGGCCCGCGTGGTCCCCGCCGAGAGCAGTAGCAGGTCAAGCAGCGCCAGGCAGGGGGCGCCAGGTGGGCAGCGCCAGGGCAAGAGAGCCAGAGCCAGTAGTGCCAACAGGGCCACCAGGCCGAAAAGTGCTCCTGCCCCGTACACATGGGCCTCCCAGGCCAGCCCCCAGCGAGCCTTGGCCTCTGTCCAGTCGGCCTCCAGGGTCAGGAAGAAGAGGGGCAGCTGGGAGGCAGGAGGCTGCCCCTCGCCTTCCGGGAAGTCTCCCACGTTGCAGGACTCAGGCCCACACGCTGGCTGCACTGAAGGACTCCCAAGGCTGGCAGGTAAGGGGTCCTCTGGGCCAGAGGTGGGGTCTGTGGGCAAAGAACATCTGGCTGAAGCAATAGTACAGCCCCACCCCCAGCTCCCAGCTACTAGCCTGAATACCAGTCCAAGAGTCCATCAAAGCAGCCAGGAGGTACTTGTCCTGCGAAGGGGACTCATGGACCTCTTGGCGTCTTACCTTTCCCTCCTCTATCCCAGCCCTTCAGGTGGGAGCGTCAGTGCTCCACCTTTCTCCTCTCCACCTGTTTGTTTCCCTCCATCAATATGCGATTCTACTGAAAGGATGTTTCAGAGAAGTCACAGAACTTTACTACAACTAGAAGGAACTGTGGACAGCCCTCCGGTCCAATCCCCCCAGCACAAAGGCAGTTTTATGAGAACCAGGATTTTTCTTCCTTTTGCTCACACGTGAGTCTCCATGCCTCAATGGTTTGGGGCACATAGCGGGCAAGGGGCAGATATTCATTGAATAAATGAATCCTCTTATTTGCCAGATGAGGATACTGAGGCTCTGCAGAGAGGGCAAGGTCATAGGTTGGCAGAGTGCAACCAGAATTCAGGTCTGAGCAGCAGCCTGAGCCCTCTGCATTCTCAAACCTCTTGATGTTACCAGTCTGTGTATCTCCCGTTCTGCACTCCTGGCTTCAAATCCTATCTTGGTTCCTCCCTTGCTTGCCCTTTTCAAACTGCTCCCCCTTGTCCCTGTGTCAAGGAACACACACACACACACACACACACACACACACACACACACACACACCAAGGGAGAAGGCTGCACTCTCCCCAGTGCTCTGGGGAAACACTTTTACTCACTGCCCTTCCTGCTGGGTATCCCCCAATCCTCAGCCTCCCCATCCTGGCTCACCACAAAGCCACTGGCCCAGGACTCTGGATGTTGATGCCCCTTTGGTCCCCTCCACCCCCATTTTATAAAAGGTGACACTGAGTGATCTAACTCCGAGCAACTGAGGCGCTCGCTTACTCCGCTTACTCCGATGGCATCTTATCCCACTATGAGCTCCCTGACTGTTTCTTTCTGGAAGTTCAAGGGTAGCCTCTGAGCCCCAAGGGGGACCACACAGGAAGACCCTGGGAGTACTCTCACACACAGGCAGTGTCTGGGGATGGGCAAAGCACAGAAGTTATAAAAAGCCAGGCGTGGTGGCACACACCTGTAATTCCAGTACTTGGGAGGCTGAGACAGAGGATCACAGGTTTGCAGCCAGCCTCAGCAACTTTATCGAGGCCCTCTACAGCTTAGTGATGTGTCCTGTTTCAAAATAAAAGGTATTTTTAAAAAACAGAGCTAAAGATATAGCTCAGAAGTAGACTACTCTTGGATTCAATTCTGTTTGTTTGTTTGTTTGTTTTGTGGTACTGGGGGTTGAATCCAGGGACATTCTATCTCTGAGCTACATCCCCAGCCCTATTTTTAACTCTTTATTTTGAAACAAGATCTCACTAAGTTACGGAGGGCCTCACTAAGTAGCCAAGGCTGGCTGCAAACCTATGATCCCTGTCTCAACCTCCCAAGTACTGGGATTGCAAGCGTGCGCCACTATACCCAGCTCAATAAAACACACACACATACACACATACTCTTGTGCGCTAAGTTATGAAAATAAATAAAAGGAATGAGGGGCTAGGCAGCTCTGGAGAGAGAGGAGAGGATGATGCAGTCAGAAAATTAAGTACACACAGCACATTAGCATCATATACCCTGGTTCCCATTGTGTGTGTGTGTGTGTGTGTGTGTGTGTGTGTGTGTGTGTGTGTGTGTATGTGGTACTGGAGATGGAACCCAGGGGCATTTTACCTCTGAGCTGCTCTTCCTCCTATTTTTTTTTTAAACAAGATCTCACTAAGTTGCAGAAGGCATCACTAAGTAGCTGAGACTGTCCATGAACCGCGATCCTCCTGTCTCAGCCTCCAGAATGCTGGGATTACAAGGGTGCACCACCACATCCAGCTCCCTGGTTCCCATTCTCCCACATACCTGAAATGAGTGCAAGTGTCTACAGGACAGTTATGATGACAAATGAGATACATAAAACTCTTTGGAGTACCTGGTGAAATATTTATTAATATATGAGTGGAGTTGGTATCATTATCATTGATGAGTGTTCGTCACTGATCAATCATCAGTTTGTGTGAGTGTGACCACTTCTTGTCTCAGTGTTTGTTTGTTTGTGCAGTACTGGGAATTGAACCCAAAGGCATTCTATCTCTGAACTACACTCCCAGCCCTATCTTTTATTCTTTATTTTATTTTGGTACTGGGGATGGAACCCAGGGGCTTTTTACCTCCAGGCTACACTCCCAGACCTATTTTATATTTTATTTGGAAACGGTCTCACTAAGTAGCTGAGGCTGGCTTCAAACTTGCATGATCCTCCTGTCTCAGCCTCCCAAGTACGGGGATTACAAGCGTGTGCCACCATAGCTGGCTTCAAAGTAGTTCTGGATTTAACTAACTAGCTGGCTGGGTGTGGTGGCACACATCTGGAGATCCTGGTTCTTGGAAGGCTGAAACCAGAGGATTGCAGGTTCATGGCCAACCTCAGCAACTTACTGAAGTGAGACTCTCGGCAACCTAGGGAGACCCTATTTAAATATATATATATATATATATATATATATATATATATATGTATATACACACACATAAATATATATGTATATACACATATATACATATATATACAGTGTGTGTGTGTGTGTGTGTGTGTGTGTGTGGTATTGTGTATGTGTGTGTATAGTGCTGGGGATGAAATCCAGGGGCCTTCTACCTCTGGACTACACTCCCAGACCTATTTTATATTTTATTTGGAAACAGGGTCTCATTAATTTGCTGAGAGCCTCACTAAGTAGTTGAGGCTGGCTTCGAACCTGCATGAACCTCCTATCTCAGTCTCCCAAGTACTGGGATTACAAGCGTGCACCACCACGCCCAGCTCCACAAAAAAAAATATTTTTAAAAGGGCTAGGGGTGTTGAGTGTGGTTGCGCACACTTGTATTCCCTGCATTTGGGAGGCTGAGAGTGGAGAATTGTGGTTCACAGACAGCCTCAGCTACTTAATGATGCCTTCTGCAACTTAGTGAGACCTTGTTTCAAAATAAAAAATAAAATAGGGCTGGATTATAGCTCAGTGATAAAATACCCTAGGTCCCATCCCCAGTACTGAAAAAAAGAAAAAAAAGGGCTAGGTGGTATAGCTCAGAGATAGAATGCCTCTGTGTTTCAGCCTCAGTACAAAAGAAAAAAAAAGACAAAACAAAAACTGTTGTCTGGGTTAAGCCCCTACATTTTCTTATAAAGACAACAATCAGTCAAAGGAGTGAATATCAACATATCATCTCAGTTTATGAACTCTGTGGACGACCACCATGTCAATGGCTCAACATCCCAGAACGCACATAAAAACAGCAGCCATCAGTTACATGAGAAGCCATCTAGCTGGGAACAGATAGTTTGCTGATGGGGGAGGGAGTCAGTCTGGCAGGATTAAATAGACACACTCCATCACCCCTCATTTCTGGTCCCCTCTGGTGCCCTGGTTGGGGCAAAGTGATCGAGTTAGCTCGCTTTTTCTTTCTCCCATGTGGGCTCTGCTGAGAGGCACATAGTTTTGCCCAGGAGCCCACACTCTGTCCCAACCTGTCACCCCTCACCACTGCCCCGTGCTCAAGGGACAGATGGTACAGCTCTCAGAGGTCGGCTCCACTTCACCCTCTCCCATCTTCACCTCTTACCTGGGGGCCATGAGAAACCTCAGCTCTCTCCTCTGCACTATCGCACTATGGCATTTAGAGAAAACTTTAACATTCGTAGCAATCCAGGAAAGGAAAAAAGGCCAGAAAATAGGCAAAGCATGGGAACAACTCAAGTGTCAGAGAGGGAGTTCTGAATTAGGAGCAGTATTCCCAGGGTTCACACTCTGCCTGGTGAGCCCTGCACCAGCCAGGTGAGAGTGGGAACAGGTAGGAGGAAGCTGGCTTCTGCCTTTGAAGGGTTCAGTTGACCTCCTGTCTCCCCATTTGTAGCTTCTCCAGAAAGAGCCTTCAGTTTCCCCCAAAAGATAGTTACCTTCTGATTCCTCCCTTCCCAGGATCCCTCTCCTGAGCAGGGCTCCCCTCCAGGAAGACCCAACTCTGGCCCTGGGGCCCCTCCTGACCTCAAGGGTTAAGGAGAAGATAGGAGTCTGGCTGGGGCGGGCTGGGTGTAGGGCAGATCGTTCAGGGAAGAGTCAGGCTTGTTTATCCAGCAGCTGCCCAGATCAAAGGGCTAGAGAATCTTGTCTCCACTGATGGAAGCTACAGCCTGTTTATTGGTCTGGCCCCATCCCTCTCCCCACCCCCACCTCCAGGATCATGGAGGACTGTTACTCTTTGTAGCAGTGACATTCAAAATAATTAACAACTGAGGCGGATGTGGTGGTGCACGCCTGTAATCCCAGTACTTGGGAGGCTTAGATATGAGGATCGAAGGGTTGAGGACAGCTTCAGCAAACAGTTAAGATTCTCATCAACAGTGAGCAGGGCATGGTGGCGCACGCTTGTAATCCCAGCATTTGGGAGGCTGAGACTGGAGGATCATGATTCACAGACAGCCTCAGCTACTTAGTGAGGCCCTCTGCAATTTAATGAGACCCTGTTTCAAAATAAAGAATTAAAAATAGGGCAGGGGGTGTAGCTCAGAGGTTGAATGCCCCTGGGTTCCATCCCTAGGCCCACAAAAAAAAAAAAAAAAAAAGATTCTCATCAACATAGTGAGACTCTGTTCCAAAATAGAAATTAAAGAGCCAGGTATGGTAGGGCATGCTTGTAATCCCAGTACTTGGGAGGCTGAGACAGAATGATTAAAGGTTTGCAGCTAGCCTCAGCTTCTTAGTGAGGCTCTCTACAACTTTGTGAGACCCTGCTTCAGAATAAAGAATTTTTTAAAAAAATAGGGCTGGGTGTGTAGCTCAGAGGTAGAAAGCCCCAGGGTTCAATCTCCAGTTCCAACAAATAAATAAATAATAAAATTTAAAAATAGGGCTGGGGACCTGGGCATGGTAGCTCACACTTGCAATCCCAGTACTTGGAAGGCCGAGGCAGGAGGATCACACAGGTTCAAAGCCAGCCTCAGCTACTTAGTGAGGCTCTCAGCACCTTAGTGAGACCCTATTTCCAAATAAAATATGAAATAGGTCTGGGACTATAGCCCAGTACCACAAAAAAGGTGGGGGCTGGGGATGTAGCTCAGAGGTAGAATACCCTTAGATCCAACCCCCAGTTCCACAAACAAGCAAGCAAGCAAGCAAACAAACAAACAAACAAGTGAATGCCAAAAGGTCTGGCCAGTCAGACAGAGACCTGCCAGGGTAAGGAAGAAGCTCAGGGGACTGAAGGCAGAGGGTGCTCAGCAACTGGTCTACAAGTCCTTTGATATGTCAGGCAGGACCCATAGACCGTTAAGGTCGTACTAGTTAAACACCAGCCCTGTCCAAGGTGAAGAGAACTCAATACAAGGAAGTCCAAGAGTCCAAGGTCCACGGTTAAGGGCACCTAGGTGGGAATGACCCTAGAATTGACACAGAGAGACTCTTTTTGTTCCCTGACTGTTCAGCAAGCCCATGGTCTTTCCTTTAGGAGGCCTGTTTACCCAAGAGGGGCATCCAGGAAGAGGCCGGGTCCCTGCAGCCACTGGTGGGGGAGGGGGGCTGCCAGCCCGCCAAGCGAGGCTGCCTCTGACACTGTCCAGACTCATTAAACCTGCCTGGCTGGCGCTGTCACCCAGGCTGACAGACTGCCAGCCAGCATCCCTCCCCTGAGGCACAGAGCTGCCCCCCACCCACAGCAGATCCTGGCCAGACGGGGGTGGCTGGCCCCTTACCCACCACTGAGGAAGGGCCATGCCAGTGCCTGGAAGGAGCCAGAAAGTCAGGTGTCATGTCAAGCCTGGGGCTGGAAGAAACTGAAGGCCCAGGGATGTCCTTGGCTCAGCCTAGAATGGGGTGGCTGAGGGGTTCCACAGGCACAGTAAACCCTTTGCAGGG
Organism: Muscardinus avellanarius; assembly: GCF_963383645.1. NCBI lineage: Eukaryota > Metazoa > Chordata > Mammalia > Rodentia > Gliridae > Muscardinus > Muscardinus avellanarius. The sequence goes on from NC_137795.1 coordinate 88,269,091, forward strand.
CAGAGCTGGGCCTGGAAGTCCTTCCCTGGGTCTTCCATGACCTCGTCTGCCAGAACTTCTCCCAGAACACCTGTGCCGTCCGCCACATGGTTTACCTGTGGTCCCATAATTGTCTGGGGTCAGGGCTGGGATGCCAACAAGGCAGGCTCTGGAAGTGTGTTTAGGGTGCAGCCAGGGAAAGGAGCAATGTTAATAGTTACTATTTAATGTGCTTCTACTTCCTGCCCAGCATCATTATCTGAAAGCTTTAGAGCAGGCAAAATGAGTATTATTATTTTTTGTTTATTTCTAGTACTAGGGATTGAACTCAGGGACATTCTATTTTTGAGCTATACTTCCAGCTCTATTTTATTTTGTTTTTGTTTTGTTTTGTTTTTTGGTGGTACTGGGGGTAGAACCCAGGGGCTTTCTACCTCTGGGCTATAATCCCAGACCTATTTTACATTTTATTTGGAAACAGGGTCTCACCAAGTTACGGAGAGCCTCACTAAGTAGGTTAGGCTGGCTTTGAACCTGTGAGATCCTCCTGTCTCAGCCTCCCAAGCGCGGGGATTACAAGCGTGCGCCACCATGCCCAGCTTCTATTTTATTTTGAAACAGGATCTCATTAAGTTGTGGAGGGCCAGCCAGGCGTGGTGGCGCATGCTTGTAATCCCAATTTGGGAGGTGCATGCTTATAATCCCAATATGGGAGGCTAAGACAGGAGGATCTAGGTTCTCAGCTAGCCTCAGCTACTTAATGAGACCCTTTGCAACTCAGTGAGACCCTGTTTCAAAATAAAGAATAAAAGAATAAAAAATAGGGCTAGGTGGTTGTAGCTCAGAGGTAGAACGCCCCTGGATTCTATCCCCAGTACTGCCAAAAAAAAAAAAAAAGTTGTGGAGAGCCTCGCTAAGTTTCTGAGACTGGCCTTGAACCTGCAATTTTCCTGTCTTAGTCTCTCAAGTATTGGGATTACAGGTGTGTACCACCATATCAGACTATGGGTATTATTATTAAGCCCTGGATATATGAGAAAACTTAGGCTAGAGAGGATAAATAACGTGCCCAAGTTTACCCAGCTAGTAAGCAAGTGAAGGTACTGGAAGCCAGGTGTCAGGATGCCTGTGGTCTCCCCCCTGCACCCCCCGCCTGTCTAGCTGCATGTTCTGAAAGGCTCCCTTGAACAAAGGCGGCATCTGTCTGCTCATGGCCTCTTCTTCAACATCTTCCCAGTGAGGGGCCCAGCTCTGCCCCTATCTGACAGCATGTCATGTCGTATCAGAATGCAGAGGAGTGAGACCCAGGCCAGGGTGGGGTGTTGCTGGGGAGGCAGGCCAGGCCGCCCAGGTAGAGGGTGGGTGGGTGGCCACGCTGTGGAAATCATGACCGAGCTCCTGTGCAGTTGGCCCAATCCACCTTTCTCCATAGTGCTCTGCCTGTGACTGCAAGCCTCTCACAGGCCTTACTGTGTGTGTGTGTGTGTGTGTGTGTGTGTGTGTGTGTGTGTGTGTGTATGTGTGTGTGTGTGTGTGTGTGTTACTGGGGATTGAACCAGGGGCATTCATCCTTCAAGCTACACCTTTCAGTCCAATTTTTTTGTTGTTGTTTTTAAACAAGGTCTCACTAGATTGATGAGAGTCTCACTACTTGTTGAGGCTGGCTGTAAACCCTCAATCCTCCCATCTCAGCCTCCCTTACCGGCACGCGCTACCATGGCTGGCCCAGACGACTGTTATTAACTCCATGTGGAACCTTCCCTTACAACACTTGATCTCAGGCCATTGGTATATATTTCTCCATAGCGTCAAGATGAAGAGCACAGTGATGACGGATAAAGGATTCAAAGTTCTCAAGCACTGATGAGTGACTATGTGTAGGGGGACCTGATAAGTCACTGTCAAGTTCAAGGGAATTGTATACTTACCATGTTGCATCGGTGTTGTCTCCATTGAGGCAGAGCTTAGAGAAGCAGCTGGGTCCAGCGGGCTTGGGCTTGCGAACTTCCTGTCCAAGAGGGTCGGGGCCGGGGACAGAGTGCTGCCAAAGAACCCTGCAATGGGAGCACGGGGCCATGGTCCCAGCAGGCTGAGACCTCTGGGGCTTCTGAAAAAGTCCTGTCCTTCCCCAGAGCTTGCCATAAGGAAGTCACTGTCCCTGGAACCGTAGTCACATGCTAAGCTCTGGGACACCTTCACCTAAGCTACCAGCATGACACCAGCGTCAACATGGCAAAGACAACACTGTCCCATGGAGCAGCGGTCCTCGTCCCAGGGCCTGGGAGAAGAGATCAATGCAGGCCTCCCTGGGCCAAAAAGGGGAGGTGTTGCTCAGGCCCCTAACACGGGGCCTGGCATGCAGAAGGCCCCACAAATGTTTGTTACAGTGACATGAACACTCACCTGGAGAATCTGACACTCGCGGGGCAGAGCTTGGGGATGTTGCTGCCCCTGGGGGGCTCGGGCCTGAGAAGTTCCGGAGCGGAGACAGAGTGGTACCAAAGAACCCTGCATAGGAGTCCGAGCTGAAACCACCCCAGCCTGGCAGGGAGGGCCCAGCAGGGGTGCTCCTCCGACGTGATGGGTACTTACCAAAGGGGCCCAGGCGCCCAGCAATCTCTGCCAGGCTGGCCCGGAGACTGGGCAGCAGAGGCAGGGTTCGATGGCCAAGCGTGGGGGCTGCCCCGGCTCTCAGCGCCACATCAAACTTCAGCTCCAGCTCACTCTGGTGAGGCCGTGGGACACTGGATGGAGGGGCTGTGGCCCAGGCCACAGTGTGCATCCTGGGCTGATAGGGGGCGGTGGGCCGGCCAGTGGGCCCAGAGAAGGGGGATGTCGACTCAGGAGGAGGGGAGGAGGCCCAGGGCATAGAGCTGCCTTCCGCAGAGCCCCACTCTGGAAGAGAGTGCCCAGGCGAGCCCACCAGCAATTCCCAAAGGGGGCCAGTCCTTAGCCCACTGGCCCCCTCTTCCCCCGACTCCTGGCCTGGCCCAGGAGAGACAGGCTGGGTCTCTGTGACGGGATTCCCCCAGACAGCAGCAGGCCCCCGAAGATGGAATTTGAAGTTTAGTCCCAGGTTGAGAGAAAGCATAGAGGCGTCACTCTGAGGTGGGGGAGTCAGAGTAGTAAGAGGGGCACCTGGGAGGGAGGATGCTGGCTGGGGGCCCACAGGAACAGCAAGTAGAACCCAGCAGAACAGGCCCAGCCCCAGGCAGCCACACCCTGCCATGGCCCTGCCTGCCCCCTGGGCCGGAAGGCTGTTCTTCAGCACCTTTTGAGCACGATGGTCCTGAAAGGAGGAGAGGCCCCGTGAGCCCTGGCTGCTCTTCCCTCTCCCAGGATCAGATGCCCCAGACAGAGGCTTCTGACCATAGAGAAGCAGGTGGTGGGGGCCAATGCAAAGTGTTCTGCCCAAAGAGAGAGAGGACGGCTCTCTTGCCAGCTCCTTCCTGCCCAGCACACATCTCTACCCCCCAGCCACCCCACCCCTGCTCGGGGCTGGGGTCTGACTGCAGCCAATGGCTGTGGTCCTCAGCCACAGCAGAGGGGATGGACCTGGACTCCAGATACAGCTCTTTCCCCACTTCCCCCTCATTCAGCCCTTCTTCCCCCTCAAGTATCTGGAGGCCTACTGGGCCACCAGCCCCCTGCTGGTAATACAGCTGTAAACAAGCAAACCCTCCCTCCTGGATTCCTCCTGACCCTGGATTCATCTCTGGCCAGTACTGAGATACCAGAGGAGCACTGGGCCGGGGAGGGACAAGGCCAGGCCTAAGGGATCTGGCAGAGCCCGAAGGCTGCCCAGAGAAGCCGGGTCCCTAGCCTGGCAGACCTTCTCCTCTCAGCCCTCCCCTCTCCTGGGGCTGCCCCTCCCTTCCCAGAACCCCGGAGTAGCTGGGGGAGGGGCATGTTGGCTTGTCTGGCTCCCAGGGAGAAGGCCGGGCAGGCAAGCTGGGTAAGGGGACAGTGGACTCTCCCCTCCCTGAACACACATGTGGGGAAAGGGAGGGTGAACCAGGGACACACGTGCACCAACACCCTTACATCACACACAACCACACCTAGCACCCTGTGACACACTCACCCACTCACCCTTTATACACCCCTGTACGTACATGCATTCCACCCTGCTGAGCAGCCCTCCCTCCTACACGGGTTCAGCTCCGAGCTCTGTAAGCTCCTAACACACACACGCGCGCGCACACACACACACACACAGCATCTACAGAGGCACACACCCCTAACGCACATGCAGTGTGCCAGCACACATCACACGCCGCCATCCCCCCTACACACCCACCCCTCGCAGGCACACACGTCCACGCACGCACCCCGCCCCAGCGGGACCCCAGACCTGCTCGCTGGCTCGGCCCTCGGGCGGGTGGGTCTCCTCGGCCGGGTCCCCGGGAAGGGGTGCCCCGGCGCGCGCAGCGGCACGACCTCGGCGGGGTCTCGCGGGTTCTCTCTGCGGAGCCTGGCGCCCGGGCCACAGATCCGACCCCGCGGCCGCGCCGCAGCCTCCCCGACCCGCCGGCCCGGGCTGCCCGGCACCGGCCGCCGACCGCAGCGCGCTCCAGGCGGGAGGCCGGCTCGGGCTCCGGCCGCACTCCGCGCTCCCCGGGCGCCGCCCCCTGGCTCGCAGCCCGCTCGGCCTCCTCCCTCCCGGCCTCCCTCCCTCCCTCCCGCGCCCGGCCTCCCGCCCTCGCCTCCTCCCACCCCGCCGGGCCCCCGCTCATTCACCGCGCTGCCAGCCAGCCGCGGCGCCCGGCTCGCAGCCTGCAGCTGGCAGCCACGCACGCCAGCCCGGGAAACAGCCGCGGGCCGGCCCCGCGTGCACACACGCGCGCGTACACACGCATGCACACACGCGAACACACGTGCATACACGAGCGCACACACAGGCGCGTGCACACCTGCGCGCGCACATCCACGTGCGAGCAGTCTGCCCCATGATGGCACTTCTGGCAGTAACAACCATTCTGTGAAGTTCTTACTATGAGAAGAAGCATACATACTCTACCCCATGATTACTCACCACCACCGTTATGTGCCCATTTCACAGACAGGTAAATTGATCTTTTTTTCTTTTACAGTACTGGTGATGGAACCCAGGGGGCATTCTACCTCCAAGCTACACCCCCAGCCCTAGTTTTTATTCTTTATTTTGAAACAGGGTCTCACTAAGTTGCGAAGGGCCTCACTTAAGGTGCTGAGGCTGTCCAGGAACCACAGTCCTCCTGTTTCAGCCTCCCAAATGCTGGGATTACAAGTGTGCATAATTTTTTTTTTTTGTAGTACTGGGTATTGAACCCACGGGCATTCCACCTCTGGGCTATGCTCACAGCCCTATTTTATTTTTATTTTGAAACAAGGTCTTATTAAGTTGGTGACTTTTGCCATTTGCTGAGGCTGTCCTCGAACCTGTGGTCCTTTGGTCTCAGCCTCCCAAGTACTAGGATTCCAAGTGTGTGCCACCATGCATGACAATAGGTAAATTAAGATTCAGAATATTACCCAATTGCCCAAGAACACACAGCTAGCCAGAGGCTTGGGTCTCTGATTGGCCTCTTAACAGCCAGCGGTTCCCAATAGCTGTCCCCTCCAGAGGAGCTGCTCCAACACTTCACGGGCCAACTGCCAAACGTCAATCCCTGCACAACATCTCTTTTTGCTAAAACTGATCCCTCAAAAATTACTTAGAGCCGGGCGTGGTGGCGCACGCTTGTAATCCCAGCATTCGGGAGGCTGAGACCAGAGGATCACGGTTCGCGGACAGCCTCAGCTACTTAGTGAGGCCCTCTGCAACTCAGTGAGACCTGGTTTCAAAAAGAAAGAATAAAAAAAATAGGGCAGGGGGTGTAGCTCGGAGGTCGAATGCCCCTGGGTTCCATCCCCAGACCCGCAAAAAAAAAAAAAAAAAAAAAAAAAAAAATTACTTAGAAGCAGGGTGTGGTGGGGCAAGTTTGTAATCCCAGTACTTGGGAAGCTGAAACAAGAGGATCCGGGTTCACAACCAGCCTCAGTTACTTAGTGAGACCCTGTTTCAAAATAAAGAATAAAAAATCGGGCTGGGGTGTAGCTTGGAGGTATAGTGTCACACACACACACACACACACACACACACACACACACACACACACACACACTTAGAGTTTAAATGTTTGCTGGAAGCAGGTCCTGGTGGCGCACACTTGTAATCCCAGCATCTGGGAGGCTGAGACCAGGGGATCGCGGTTTGCAGCCAGCCTCAGCTACGCAGTGAGGCCCTCCGCAACTTAGTGAGACTGTTTCAAAATAAAGAATAAAAAATGGGGCAGGGGGTATAGCTCTGAGGTCAAGTGCCCCTGGGTTCCACCCCCAGACCCGCAAAAAATAAAATAAATAAAGTAAAGAAATGTCTGCTAGAAAGAACAGCAGCTGAGCTGCTGGTGAGCAGTGAGCTGCAACCTGTTCCCAGTAAGCAGCAGGAGAACAGCAAAATCAAAGAAAGCTCACATCTCCAGGGAACATCTGAGAGAAGACAGAGCCCGGTGACCTGCTGGGGGCGACCAAGAGCCTGGGAGCCCGGTGTGGAGACTGAGCTAAGGAGCGCTCATTGATGTTGAATTTCTAGGGGGGAAAAAAATACAAGCTAGTGTTTAAAAGTAGCAGGGGAGTCGGGTGCAGCGGAACACCCAGTACTTGGCAGACTGGAGGATTGCAGGTTTGAGGACAGCCTCAGCAACTTAGTGAGACCCTGTTTCAAAACAAAAAATAAAAAAAAAGAGATGGAGATGTAGCTCAGTGGTAAAATGCCCCTGGGTTCAATCTCTAGTATTAAATAAATAAATAAATAAATAAATAAATAAATAAATAAAGCAGGAGAACATAAAACACCTGAGGCTCACTGCACCATTCAAAGCTTTTTCTCAAAATCCAGACATCTAAGCCGGGCGTGGTGGCACACACTTGTAATCTCAGTACTTGAGAGGCTGAGACAGGAGGATTACAGGTTCTTGGCCCGCCTCAGATAGTCAGTGAGGCCCTCTGCAACTTAGTGAGACCCTGTTTCAAAACTAAGAATAAAAATAGGGCTGGGGATATAGCTCAGAGGTAGAATGCCGCTGGGTTCCACCCCCAGTACTGCAAAAATAATAATAATAATAAAATCCAGACATCTAAGCTGGGCATGGTGGTGCACACTTGTAATCTCAGTACTTGGGAGGCTGAGACAGGAGGATTGCAGGTTCTTGGCCAGCCTCAGCTATTCAGTGAGGCCCTCTGCAACTTAATGAGACCTTGTTTCAAAATTAAGAATAAAAAGTAGAGCTGGAGGGGTAGCTCAGAAGTAGAATGCCCCTGAGTTCACCCCCAGATCCGAAAAAATTCTAAACATCTACCCTATTATGTGCCCAGCACCATGGTGGTGGTACTGGGGATGGAACACAGGGGCCTTCTACCTCCGGGCTACATTTCCAGGCCTATTTTATATTTTATTTGAAACAGGGTCTCTTAAGCCAGCAAGGCTTGCTTCGAACCTGCACGATCCTCTTGTCTGCCTCCCAAGCGTGGGGATGACAAGCGTGTGCCACCACGCCCGGCTTGGTAGACACTTTCTAAGAGTATCCTCACTTATATTGTCACCATGTTACAGCCCTGGCTGTGAGCCTGAACCTCCTTTCCATCCACACCCTCCTTTCTGCTCTGCAAAGTGGCAGTAAGGGCTGCTTAAAGAATTACCTGAGCAGCTGCATGCACCTGTAATCCCAGCTACCCAGGCTGCTGAGGCAGGATCGAATGTTGGAGGGCAGCCCAGGCAACTTGGCACACTCTCCAATCTCTCTCTCTCTCTCTCTCTCTCTCTCTCTCTCTCTCTCTCTCTCTCTCTCTCTCTCTCTCTCTCTCTTCATCCCTCTCTGATTTACCCTAGGGCAGGTTCTGCCTCAGAGAGCTAGCATAGCACTCGACCCATGGTAGTTCAGTTATTATTTGATAAGTAAACTAATATTTCAGGGCCCCATGTGGGGACAATGGGTTACATTTTAGAAAGGATTCTGAGACTCACTTCCTGATCACATACCTACCTACCCCTGCCCTCAACTGATACAAAATTCAAAAAAAACAAGCCATCAGGGGGTTCCTCTTAGGGTCAGTCAATGATGAAACCTGTGATTTAGTCTGAGTTCCTAAACAAAACACTGCAAAGGCCGGGCATGGTGTCACACGCTTGTGATCCCAGCATTTGGGAAGCTGAGACGGGAGGATCCCGGGTCATGAACAGCCTCAGCTATTTAGTGAGACCCTCTGCAACTCAGTGAGACCCGGTTTCAAAATAAAGAATAATTTTTAAAAAAAAGACACTGCAAAGGGCATTCCCCAGTCCCACCCCAACCTTGGGGCTTACTGTCAGGCTCCCCTCCCCTCCCCAGTCCATCAAGATCTGCATGGAAGCAACATCCTGGGATCCAGTCTCTGGTTTTCTTTCATATACTTAATAAAATTTCCCCGCTGGAGATATTTTCTTTGAATCCTCCTCACAGAAAGGCTCATTTCCTGCTAATCATGTTCACTTAAAGACTTTTAGATAGAAAAGACAGAAATAAACATACCCCAATACATTAAAATAGCAATCCTCCAGGACCAAGTAGGGTTATTCCCAGGAATTATATTTTTAAAAAGATATTGAAAGGGGAAGTTAAGGTTCTGGATTACGATGGCAATTGAATACATTCATCTAATTTCATTCCCTCCCCAAACTCCACTAACACTTCAAGAGAGGGATTCTTAAATTAAGAGATAAACCTACAAGGACAGAGACACCGGGAAAGGAGACGCCGATTGGGTTTTTTGAAGCAGGATGCGGGCGGTCACGTGGCCACTGACTTGCAGCCTCAAGGGAAAATACATCTCCAATTGGCAGCGGGGAAACTGAGAGTCAACTTGATTTACATCCCGCTGTTCTCCGAAGGAAGGCACAGAAACTGGCAGTCCAAAGCGCCTGTGGGACTCTGCGAGTGGCAGTTTGTAAAGACCGAGGTGAAAGGCACTTAGATCCCTAGAACTCTTCTTTAACTCCAAACCACTGGGCAGCAGTTCTTCCCACATCCCAGCCAGGACTGGAGGATTTTCTTCTCAAGAAGGTAAGATAGGAGGTAACTGGACTGGAAAAGCTTTAGGCACAGTTGTCAACAGAGACACCATAACAAAAATGCTCAAAACAAAGGGATTGAGTGACCACTAGCACGGAGTGCTGACATTCCTGAGCCTTCACCCACAGCCAGGTCCCCAATAGGATGGGAGCAGGACCTCAATAGGATGGGAGCTCTCCAGGCTGGAGGCGGGAAAACTCTACCTTGGGGCACTTCACCATCCCAAGAAGAAAGACCAGATGAATTTGACATGGGGAGCGTGGGGGTTCTACAAACACAGTCCGGCTGCCTGGGGATGTAGCTCAGTGGTGGAGCTCTTGCCTGGCATGCGCGGGGCTCTGGGTTCATCCTCAGCAAAGCAAAACAAAAGCAGGATAGTGTCAAACCCAACCTGCCAGCTTATGGTTTCTGGCCAGTTTCTCACCGCACTCTCCAACCTTAATACTGACCACGGATTGCCAGACATTTAGGAAACAACAGAGCCAAAACAATAATTAAGAAAGTAACTTGAAGCCAGGGGTGGTGGTGCCCATTTGCAATCCCAGTGTTTGGGAGGCTGAGAAAGGAGGATCGTGGTTCGCAGACAGCCTCAGCTAATACTTAGTGAGGCCCTTTGCAACTCAGTGAGACCCTGTTTCAAAGTAAAGAATAAAAAGCAGGGCTGGGGGTATAGCTCAGAGGTAGAATGCCCCTGGGTTCCATCCTCAGTACCAAGAAGGAAAGAAAGAAAGAAAGAAAGAAAGAAAGAAAGAAAGAAAGAAAGAAAGAAAGAAAGAAAGAAAGAGAGAGAGAGAGAGAAAGAAAGAAAGAAAGAAAGAAAGAAAGAAAGAAAGAAAGAAAGAAAGAAAAAGAAAAGTTGGCCAGGCATGGTGGTGCATACTTGTAATCCCAGTACTTGGGAGTTGAGACCGGAGGATCACAGGTTCTCCGCCATCCTCAGCATCCTCAGCTACTTAGTGAGGCCCTCTGCAACTTAGTGAGGCCCTGTTTCAAAATTAAAAATAAAGCCAAGCATGGTGGTGCATGCTTGTAATCCCAGTATATGGAAGACTGAAACAGGAGAATCGCGGTTCGCAACCAGCCTCAGCTGCTTAGTGAGGCCCTCTGCAACTTAGTGAGACCCTGTTTCAAAATAAAGAAAAAAAAATAGGGCAGGGGATGTAGCTTGGAGGTAGAATGTCCCTGGGTTCAATCGTCAGTTCTACAAAATAAATAAATAAATAAATAAACAAACAAACAAACAAACAAAGTAACTTGTAAGAAACAGATATACAGAGAAAAAGTCAACAAAAGACCATTATTAATACCCACAGAGAAATGAGAAGATACAGCATCCATGATACAAGAATAAGATTCTGTAAAAACAGTCAGAGAATACCTATAGATAGCAATAATGTTTATTGCTGTTGTTTTGGTACTGGGGATTGAATCTAGGGGTATTCTACCTTTGAGCTATACCCCCAGCCCTATTTATTTCATTTTATCTTGTGGTATTAGACATTGAACCCAGGGGCATTCTACTTCAGAGCTAAGCCCACAGTCCTATTTTACTTTCTATATTGAAACAGTGTCTTAATAAGTTGCTCAGGCTGGCTGCGAACCTATGATCCTCTTCCTTGGCCTCCCAAGTATGGGTGTATGGGCATGCACCACCACACCCAGATGCAATAATGATGTCTCGGAAAGTAAAATTATGACAAAAGAAATAGAAACTTCAATAGAAAGATTGGAAGATAAAGTGATTGAAACTCCCTAGGAAATAGAGCCAAGGAGCTGAGACATAGAAAATATAGTAGAGCCGGGTGCGGTGGCACACACTTGTAATCCCAGCGCTTGAGATGCTGAGACAGGAGGATTGCAGCAATTTAGTGAGACCCTGTTTCCAAATAAAATATAAAATAGGTCTGGGAGTATAGCCCGGAGGTGGAAAAGCCCCTGGGTTCCACCCCCAGCACCACAAAAAGAAAGAAAGAAAGAAAGAAAGAAAGAAAGAAAGAAAGAAAGAAAGAAAGAAAGAAAGAAGAAATATAGTAGAGCTGGGCGTGGTGACCCATGCTTGTAATCCCAGTGCTTGGGAGGCTAAAACAGGAGAATCACCAAGTTCACAGCCAGCCTCAGCTACTCAGTGAGGCCCTCCGCAACTCAGTGAGACCCTGTTTCAAAATAAAGAATAAAAAATAGGGCTGGAAGTGTAACTTGGAGGTAGCATGCCCCTGGGTACAATCCCCAGTACCAAAATGGAAGGAAGGACGGAAAGAAAATACAAACCAGGCATGGTGGCGCACACTTGTAATCCCAGCATTTGGAGGCTGAAACAGGAGGAACACGGTTCTTGGACAGCCTCAGCTACTCAGTGAGGCCCTTTGCAACTCAGTGAGACCCTGTTTCAAAATAAAGAATAAGAAATAGGGCTGAGGGTGTAGCTCAGAGGTAGAATCCCCAGTATAGCCAAAAAAAAAAAAAAAGAAGAAGAAGAAGAAGAAAAGAAAAGAAAAAATACAGTAGAGAAAAGATAAGAACATTATAGCACAATTCCAGAAGGTCAATACCAGAATAATAGCAGGAGAGAAAGAGAGAATGGAAAGGAGGAAATAATCAACTAATTAAAAGATTTTTTCCAAAATAGAAGGACATGTATTTACCAGATCGCAGGTGCTTCCACCAAGTCCTCAGCACTGTGGATGAAAATGCTCCCACCAAGGCATATTGAAGAGAAGAGTTTAGAAACTTCCAGAAACAAACAAGCAAAAAAAAAAATGTACAAAGCATCTGGTATTAGAAAGGCTTTGAATTTTTCAATACAGGAAGTTAAAAGCAATACTTTCCCATTTTTGAAGAAAATTACTTTCAACCTAGAATTTATACCCATTCAAACTATCAATCAAGTAAGAAGTTAGAATATATACATTTTCAGACATACAGCATTTCAAAAGTCTTACCTCCCACACATAGTCTCTGAAAAAGCTACTAGAGAAAATCTCCACAAAGCCACAAAGTAAACAGAAATGTAGGACATGTGGACAGGACAGAGAGAGAAACCACGGACGAGAGGGAAAGCCGGGAGCTTCTTGGAAGCCAGTGAGGGGGGTCCTGGGATGTGAGCTGTGCATCACATCTACGGGGACCCCAGTTCAGATTGGCGCAGTGGGACTGAATCCGGAGGTGGTGTGGTGACAGCTGTCATCTCCCTGTTGAACCTCAGGTCCGCTGCCTGGCGAGCCTGGACTCCATTCTTACTTGTGCTTAATCGTCTCCTGACCAAGTGTTAGGAGACTCCTGTTCTTCCACACCCTGCTATCTCATCAGGAAGTGATCTGCTCTGACCTGCTCCTGGGAGAGGAGATAGGAGAGAGAGAGGAGATAGGTCCGCTGTCCTGACCAGTTTCATCCAGACCACCATATGCCCTCACCGTAGGAACGTCTTTCCAGGACTCTCTTATGCCTTTGTCCACTGCCCAGGACTCTCTTATGCCTTTGTCCACTGCCCTTCCCAGAAAGCTTGTAAACTCCCAGGGAAGCTAAAGAAAGCCACACTAGAGCCGGGCTTAGTGGCGCATGCTTGTAATCCCAGCATTTGGAAGGCTGAGACAGTAGGATCTCAGGTTTAAGAACAGCCTAGGCTACTTAGTGAGGCTCTCTGCAATTTGGTGAGATCCTGTTTCAAAATAAATAATGAGCCGGGCGTGATGGCTCACGCTTGTAATCCCCGCGCTTGGGAGGTGGAGACAGGAGGATCGCCCAGGTTCGAAGCCAGCCTCGCTGGCGTAAGATACTCTGTTTCCAAATAAAAAATATAAAATAGGTCGGTGAGTGTAGCCCGGAGGTAGAAGGGTTCCAACCCCAGTACCACCAAAACAAAAAACACAAAACAACAACAACAACAGCAAAACAAAATAAATAATAAAATATAGGGCTGGGGATGCAGCCTATGGGTTCCATCCTCAGTACCAAAAAAAAAAAAAAAAGAAAAGAAAAGAAAAGAAAGAAAAAGAAAAAGAAAAAGAAAAAGAAAAAGAAAAAGGAAAAGAAAAAGAAAAAGAAAGAAAGCCACGCTGGAGGCACTATCCAGCATCTCTTCTCCTGGAAGTCTTTACCTAAGAAGACTTTACACCTCTTACAGAGAGGACTATCTTTGCTTTTCAGTATTGTTTAGGAATGCACATGCATGGGATGAAACCACTACAAAAAAGGAAAGAGAGCTGGGCGAGGTGGTGCATGCTTCTAATCCCAGTACTTGGGATTAGAAGTACTTATTCAAAAGAACAACTAACCACATACTGAGCGGCTAAATACAAGAGGACTTCCCAATAGGAAACGAAAACTTCTGCTATCAGTGCTGACATTTAACTTTTTCTTTCTTTTTTTTTTCTTTTTTTTTGGTGGTACTGGGGGTGGAACACAGAGGCTTTCTACCTCTAGGCTATACTCCCAGACTTATATTTTGTTTGGAAACAGGGTCTCACTAAGTTGTCAGAGCCTCACTAAGTAGCTGAGGCTGGCTTCGAACCTGCGCGATCCTCCTGTCTCAGCCTCCCAAGCGCTGGGATTACAAGCCTGCGCCACCAAGCCTAGCTTGACATTTAACTTTGTTTTACAAGTTGTAGCCAATGCAGTAAAACAAAAAGTAGAAGAAAGAGGGAGAAAAAGAAAACAGAAGGAAGTAGAGGAGAAAGAAGGAGAAAGGAATAAAAAGAGGAGGAAAAATAATAAGTACAAAATATTAGAAAAGATTAAGAAGCCAAAATATCATAATTTTGTGAAACAAGTGGAAAACCATTTAAAAATGTGATTAAGTTATGGCTAAATATACCTATCAGTAGCTTTTTTGTATAAGAATTGAGAGAAAAATCTTACTTAACATAGGTAAAATGAATTAAAGAAACTTGTCAAGAAATGAATTTATGTGAACAAAACTACAAAACGTTATTGAAAGAGATTAAAGAGGCCTTGATAAGTGTAGAAACAACTCTTGTTTCTGAGTATTTCTTATTCACTCAATATTTCATAAGGTCATTAATTCTCTTCAATTTGATTAATATTTTAAGTCAACTCCAATTAAAATATCGATGTGATTTTTAAATTTTTTGAAGTAATTATTCTGAAACTCATCTGTAGAAATAAGAGGCAAAAATGAAGAACCTTTTGAAAAAGAAGAGTGGCAGCTTGTAATCCCAGCATTGGGGAGGCTGAGACCCGAGGATCATGGTTCATGGACAGCCTCAGCTACTTACTGAGGCCCTCTGCAAAACTTAGTGAGGCCCTGTTTCAAAATAAAGGATAAAAAACAGGGCTGGGGGGGTGTAGTTCGGAGGTAGAATGCCCCTGGGTTCCATCCCCAGTACCACAAAGGAAAGAAAGAAAGAAAGAAGAAAGGAGGAAAGAAAGAAGAAAGAAAGAAAGAAAGAAAGAATCCAGGCATGGTGGTGCATGCTTGTAAGCCCCGTGCTTGGGAGGCTGAGACAGGAGGATCGTGCAAGTTTGAATTATACCCAGGTGTGGTGGTACAGGCCTGCAATCCCAGTACTTGGGAGGCTGAAACAGCAGGATCGTAGGTTTAAGGCCAGCCTCAGCAACTTAGTGAGACCCTGTTTCCAAATAAAAAATAAAATAGTGCTGGGGGTGTAGCTTAGAAATAGAATGCCCCTGGGTTCAATCCCCAGTACCATTTTTTTTTAAAAAGAATTTGATTGTTCCCACCTTCATTGGTGAGGACAATCTTTTTTATTTAGTCTACTGATTCAATGCTAATCTTTTCCAGAAACACTCTCACAGACACAACCATAAGTAATGTTTAACCAGCTATCAGGACACCCCTTAGCTCAGTCAAGCAGACATAAAAAAAAAATAAAACTAACCATTAAAATCACTTATTCATCTGTGTGTGCTTGGGGATACCGGATACTGAACCCAGGGATGCTTTACTACTGAGCTCTGTCTCCCATCTGTTTTATTTTATTCTGCTTAGTTGCCAAGGCCTCCCAAGGGTCTGGGATCACAGGCACATGCTCTCATACCGCGCTTCACTGATTCCTCCTCGAACTCTCATGGCTCTTAGTTTCAGAGACAGTATATTATAGGGAGATTTCTGCTATCAGTGCTGACATTGACTTTGTTTTGCAAGTTGCAACCAGTGCAATATGACCAGAAGTAAAAGGAAGAGGAGGATAAAGAGAACAAGAGGAGGAGGAAGAAAATCAGAAGGAGGTATACATCCCTGTCTGAGCTCCCAGGGTCATGAATGAGAAGCTCCCACATATTAGGGCAGGGGAGACAAGGCTGCCCTGCGCTCCGCTTCCTTCCCCTGCCACCTTTCCTGGGGATCTTATCACCTGGAAGATACCAACGCCAAGTCTAAGGTGCAGACTCTACTGTCTAACTGTTGCGTCCCTAAGGCTCCGACCTGCAGAGCCCCAGGAAAGAAGACACAAACGCCAAGTCTGCTGATGATACTTCTTCTTTAACGCTTCTTCTTCAATGCGCACAGCAGGCAAATATATATCAGTCTCATAACCCCTCCCTCATCACTCCACCAACCCCAAGCTTCCCACAGCTAGGGCATGCGCATTTCTAACCCTCGCATAGGCGGGCTGGTGGTAGCACGAGGCGCTGCGTCACTGATCATCCGTAGGACACCTGATAGGGCTCACTGCACAGGCTCAGGGCACCGCCAGCCTCGTGAGCCTCGTGACTTGGCTGCAAGCCTAGGCGCCATCTTGAGTCCACGCTGGCAACAAGCCTGGGTGCCATCTCAGTCCAGCCGAGTGGGCCCCGACATCTCCCCCTTTTTGTTTTATTAAAAATAAGGCTCGGGATCGTGCCTGTCTTAGGTTGTCGACCCTCAAGGATCATTCTTACTCGTCTTTGGGAGAACAATAGCATGACTGTTTCCCTGTCTTAGGTTGATATGATCCCGGGGACGATCTTACCCGTCTTTGACTACCGATCCAGCATATTGAGCCAAACCTGAGGAGATGAGCCAACATCAAGGGCTGCCATAGCTTGCACCAATATGCGCTGTTGTTGCAGTGTGCGTTGTCGAGTTCGCCTGATATATCCAACCAGGAAACAGCATGCTACTACCAGCAAAAATGCCCAGAATGCCATGCCACCCCAATCTTTTAAGAAACCCAATGTTCCATGTATCAAGTCCATCCATTGTTGTACTGTGGCGACTTCTATGTGGGTAGAATTTATTGCAACGATAGATGCTCCGAGCTCAATCATGGCATGTTCAAACTCACGGCTCCAAGTTCCTAGAAGCGTCTTGCTTAATTGAAGAAACAAATTGCCTGCATGGGAGAAATTTTAATACTGCACATACGTTATACATAATCCAGATAATTTATGAATACATGGTACCAAGGCCATTTGCTCCAGAATGTCAACCTGTTCTTGTAACAGGTCTACTCTTTGATTTACCATTAATATGCCAGCTTTAAGTTGTCCATTTATTTGAGCTTGCTGAGCCATGGCAGTAGCCACATGTGAGGATAGAGCATTCATAGTGGCTGCAGTATTTATAGATGTCGCCAAAGCGGCAGCAGCTGTAACTGCCGCGGCCACAGAGGCCACAATTACAGCAATAAGAGCAGAAATTCCAAAGTCTCTCTTTTCTCATTTCAGCAAAACTGGAAGGGAATTTACATTCACTCGTATTAGCCAAGGAACTGCTTTAGGCAGTCGCATTGCTACTGCCCAAGGGTGCATAGAAGCATTCCAGCAGAAAGTTAGAAAACAGGTATCAATAAAACAACCTAGACTATCATTAACCAAAGAACTATTAGAAACAAGCCAAAAAAATGGAGTAGTTACACAAACAGGAGTGGGCCCAAATGGGAATCGTGGTCCCATTGAACAATTTACCTTGACGCTAGCCTCAAAAGTATCGGAAAAATTTTGAGAATAGCTGCAATTTTTTACAGTTCCCCCTGAAATCATAGAAAAATGGTGGCAATGGTGGACACAGGTAAAGGAAGAGGGAAAGCAGAAATAATTCCCCAAAGATCTTTTTCACCCATTCCAATGTGAAACATTACCAACAGAGTTAGCAATATCCATTTGTTGCTTGGCATCTTCCATTGGCTCCTGTACATGGTGCACCAATCTTTCAGGAACCCAAATCGGCGAGTCTTTGTCCTGTGGGAAAACACACACCGACCCTCGACCCCACGTTAGCACTGGATCCGGACCATTCCATGCTCCTGTAAGAATATCTTTCCACATTGCTTGCCCTGCATAATGCTCATGAGGCCTATAATGTCTTTCCGCTGCCATTCGTCCATTGGCATCCAACGTTAAAAAATTTAGAATAAATAATATAAGATTTAGTTTATCTTTTGGTGTGCTCCATTGAGCCCCTATTCCCCCTTTTTGTTTTATTAAAGCAGACTTAATAGTTGCATGGGCTCATTCTACTATGCCTTGGCCCTGTGGATTATATGGTAATCCATGATTTAAGTGTATAGCCATTTGGGCACAAAAATGAGAAAATCTCTGAGAAACATAAGCAGGTTCATTATCAGTTTTAATTTAGTGAGGGATGCCCCAGGCAGAAAAAGCCTGCAAACAATGGGAAATTACATGTTGGGCCTTTTCTCCAGTATGAGCAGAGGCAAAGATGACTCCGGAACATGTATCCACGGAAACATGTACATATTTAAGAGAGCCAAATTCAAGAACATGCGTGACATCCATTTGCCATAGGTGAAGAGGTCGCAGACCTCGAGGATTTACTCCTGTAGTAGGCTGTGGCAATAATGTCAAACAATTTTTGCATTGCAATACAATGCGTCGAGCTTGTTCTTTAGTGATTTTAAATTTTAGTCTCAGCATTTGGGAATTTACATGAAATTTATTGTGAAATTCTTGAGCCTGTAACACTTTGTCCTCATTTGAAAAAATAAGTACAGTTCGAATATGAAAATCTGCAATAGCATTGCCTTCAGCAAGCGGTCCAGGAAGTCCTGAATGAGCTTGTATGTGGGTTGCATAGAAGGAACATTTTCAGTTCCAAATATATTGTTGTAACTTAGCCAATAATAAAAGAATAGTAGATTGTCCCTTAATATGTCCTACACATTCAAGGCTATTAAGTGCCTGTACTACATATAAGCTATCTGAAATTAAATTGAATGGAGTGGAATCATAGAGCATAAATACTTGAATCACTGTCAAAATCTCTACTGCCTGTGCTGATGAATGGGGAAAAAGAAAAGTTTGTGGATCTGAGCCCTCTTTGAATATCACTCCCATACCTCCTTTGGATCCATCTGTAAAAATATTTGGCGCTCCAGCAATCAGTGCTGATCGAGTGATTTTAGGAAAAATAATAGGATGAGCCAAAACAAACCTGAGCCATGGATGTTGTGGATAATGATTATCGAATTGTCCTGTGGCCATTACATGGACAATGGCCCAGTCAGAATTGGTGGCAGCTAGAGTGGCAAGCTGTTCTTTAGTATATGGAGTGATGATAAGATCAGGCTGCATCCCAAATGCAGTCAGAGTTGCCTTTAGTGCCTTAATAATTATTTGTGCAACACAGGCTGGATACCATGGCAACACTTTTTTGGGAGAATGAGGGAGGTGTACCCACATTATGGGACCCTCTTGCCACAACACTCCAGTGGGTGTGAGATCTGTGGTAAGAATACATAAGAGCAGTTTTTTCTGATAATCTATAAGATCCACTTGTGCTTCAGATAATCTTTCCTCTACAAGTTGAATACATGTTCGCGCCTCAGGTGTTAAAGATCGCGAAGAAAGTAAATCTGAATCCCCCTTTAGCAAATCAAACAAAGGTTTTAGGTCAGCATTACTAAATCTGCAATATGATTGAATCCAATTTATATCCCCTAAAAGTTTTTGAAAATCATTTAAAGTTTGTAAATTGTCCACCCTCAAGCTAACCTTAAGAGGACGAATAATAGTATCTTCTAATTTGGTGCCAAGGTATTGTTTAACATTACCCTGTTGTATTTTTTCTGGAGCTATAATTAAGTTCCATTGTTTAAGACATAGTATAGTTTTTATAAGCATTTCGTCCAAAATTTCTGGGGTTTTAGCACATAATAAAATATCATCCATATAATGACAAATCATGGAAGAGGCAAAATCTCTCCTAATAGATTGTAGGGCTTTATCTACATATATTTGGCACAACGTGGGACTATTAGCCATACCCTGTGGTAGCACTGTCCATTCATATCTTTGATCCACCTGCTGGTGATTAATGGACGGTATAGTAAAAGCAAATCGAGGGTATCTGCAGGATGCAGTGGGATAGAGAAGAAACAGTCTTTGATGTCCAACACAACAGTGGGCCAATTGGCAGGGAGGGCTGATATGACTGGTAGCCCCAATTGCACTGGTCCCATGATCTCCATACTATTATTTACTTCTCAGAGATCATGTAACAATCTCCATTTACCTGATTTCTTTTTGATAACAAAAATAGGGGTATTCCATGGAGATATGGAGGACTGTAAATGTCCTGCCGATAACTGCTCCTGTACCAGCTCGTGGGCTGCTGTAACTTTTTCTTTAGGAAGGGGCCACTGAGAGACCCACACTGGCACATCTGTTTTCCATTTAATCTTTAATTGTTCAGTGGCCCTATAGAAAAACCCAGTCCTCTTTTATCTTTAAGATTGTTTCTTCCCATCATGGGAACAGGGGACTTTCGACCTTGTTCAAATCAGCCAAGCCCACCTGTCCCTGAATAGCCTGCATCATGCATAAGTTGTTGACTTTGAGGGCTATATACAGATTCAGTAGTCAATTTTACTCCCATTTGTTGTAACACATCCCGACCCCACAAGGATACAGGAAGCTTCAGAACAAAAGGTTGGAATGTCCCTGAATGACCTTCTTGATCTGTCCAATTAAGGTGAACAGCACTGCAGCTTGGACTATTTGCATATCCTAACCCCTTAAGTAATTGATCTGTCTGTTGTACTCCCCAATCTTTTGGCCATTCAGATAATCTAATGATACTACGGTCTGCACCTGAGTCCAAGAGACCCCAAAAAGAGGCTCCCTGTATAGTGAGTTGACACATGGGACGTGACCCCATATCCATAGTGAGCCATGCTCCAGGAGGACCTGTAGAACCAAAGCCCTTATCTTTTCTTGCCTGTCTTTGACTAGGAAAAAGAGAATGTTTACTAGGCAACAGAATTATCTGAGCAATGTGGTCCCCATCATTTATAACAGAAATCCCACGAGGGGAAGAAACTAATATTTTCACATTGCCTGTATAGTCCTGGTCAATAACTCCTGGATGCACCACTAGACCCGATAAGGTAGTGGAACTTCAGCCTAGAAGCAGGCCTACAGTATTAGAAGGAAGGGGTCCATGAAAATCTGAATCTACTTTTTGAACTCCCATTTCAGGGGTTAATATGAGTCTGGCGGTGGCACAGACATCCAATCCTGCACTCTCTAGGGTTGCTCTCCGTATGGTGGGAGAGGCTGCTGAAATCGAGGCACCTGCCTCATCTGTGGTCCTGCATTCCCTGTCTCCTGTTGAATTGCCCCATACATTTGAGGGCCCTGAGGCACAGGGCCCCTCTGCCCGTTTTTTGGCCTAGCACTTGATTGCAGTGGGGGAAGAGGCTTTCCATCTACATCCCATCGAGATCTGCACTCTACAGCCCAATGATTGCCTTTTCTACACCAAGGACACAGATTGGGAATCCTCTGGGCTGGTCTAGAAGATGCTCCAGAATTAGTCTGTATACAATCTCTTTTAAAGTGTCCTGGTTGACCACATCGGAAACAATTCCCTGAACTGCCTCTCTGCTTTTGATTGTAAAGCTTGCCCTGCAACCCAGCAACAATGGCAGCAGCTATGGCTTGTCCTTGTATGACAGAGTCAGTTATGTCTCTGCATACCTTGAGCCATATTTCTAGGCCCTTATTTTTATAGGGACGTATTGCATCCCGACAAGGCTTATTGGCTTGCTCATAAACTAGCTGTTTAATCAATGGCATGGCAGTGTCCACATCAGGGAAAACCCGAGAAGCTGTTTCCACAAGCCGTGATAAAAAATCAGCAAAAGGCTCATTGGGTCCTTGAGTAACTTTTGACAAACTGGCTCCTAAATTACCTGTCCCTGATAACATCTTCCATGCCCTTAATGCTGCTTGATTAATTTGCCCATACACCTGCTGTGGGTACCCATTTTGATTATTAGCAAATGGTCCCTGTCCCATTAACATATCCATATTCCAAGCAGGTTGCCCTGTTTGAGCATTAACATGAGCTTGATCAGAACAATATTCTATATAGGCTGACTTCCAATTAAGATAGGCTCCACCAGACAGTACAGCCCTGCATAAATTCATCCAATCATTTGGAGTCATGGAGTATCTTTCAAAGGATTCTACCAGTGACAAGGTAAATGAGGCCTGCACTCCATATGTAGACACAGCTTCTTTTAATCTTTGAACAATCTTCCAATCTAACGGCTCATGATACCTTTGCTGATTCTGGTCAAGAAACACAGGAAATGCTCCTGGTGTAGGCAAAATCTCCGCCCACGGACTAACCTCAGGTCTCTTCCGCCTATCAGACTTTCCTTTCTCAGTAAGATATGGCAGTGGACTAGGAGAGGGAGGGGGAGGAGTGGGAGGTTCAGGATGTTTCTTTTTTCTGTTATAAGACATTTGGAATCTGCGCCAAGATTCTAACAAAGCTTCTTCCTCCTTATTTCTTTCTGGTGGAACAGGCCATATCTCTTGTTCCTCCTCGGAGGAATTGGAGGAGTTGCTTTCAGAGGACTCCTCATCCCTCTGAGAGTCTGCCCGTTGACCTTGCCCTGAAATCTCTTCTTTTGCTTCCTCTAAAACATTAGAGCCTTCAGCCAGAACTTGATGATACCTCCCTGTTTTGTCTGTCAGGCATGATTTAATTAAGCTTCAGATAGCCAATGTCCCAGGTGGGAGAGCCCCTTCGGCATCGGCCTTAAGAAGATCCTGACCAAGACATTTCCACTGAGGAGTGTTAACATATCCTCCCTCTAAAAACCACGGAGCTACAGTTTTAACTGTGCTAAGAAAGTTTTCTAAACTTTCACTTTCACTCCCCCCTTAGACAGAATGTTACGAAGAGCCTCTTTGACCTTCATGGTAGCAACCTTAGACCCTATGATAAGTTTTACTTTGTCGCAAATTCCTGCGAACCTATTGTCGCAAATTCCTGCGAACCTATCGTCGCAAATTCCTGCGAACCTATCGTCGCAAATTCCTGTGAACCTACACAGCTCTGTCCCTCGCTTATCCGTGAGCCTTATCTTATTTTATCGCTTACCTGCGAATTTTTTGCTATGTTTTTTTTTTCTTTCTCTCTCCCGGGTCTCGGCGCCACTTATCGCGTCCCTAAGGCTCCGACCTGCAGAGCCCCAGGAAAGAAGACACAAACTCCAAGTCTGCTGATGATACTTCTTCTTTAACGCTTCTTCTTCAATGCGCACAGCAGGCAAATATATATCAGTCTCATAACCCCTCCCTCATCACTCCACCAACCCCAAGCTTCCCACAGCTAGGGCATGCGCATTTCTAACCCTCTCATAGGCGGGCTGTGGTAGCACGAGGCGCTGCGTCACTGATCATCCGTAGGGCGCCTGATAGGGCTCACTGCGCAGGCTCAGGGCACCGCCAGCCTCGTGAGCCTCGTGACTTGGCTGCAAGCCTAGGCGCCATCTTGAGTCCATGCTGGCAACAAGCCTGGGTGCCATCTCGGTCCAGCCGAGTGGGCCCTGACATCTAACTATACACGACATCTCTAAGCTACGAACTTGTCATATCTCAATCTTGGAAGCTAAGCAGGGTCGGGCCTGGTTAGTACTTGGATGGGAGAACTTGTCATATCCCAAAGAGAACTTTTTCCAAAACAATTTTCTTCCAAAACCAGTCAATCTCCTGACTCAGTGAATGTCCCGCCTTCCCCATTCTTTCCTCTTTTACTGAGTAGTGCCATCTTTCACTACTCAGTCGATCTAAGCAGAAATCCAGCTGTTATTCTTGATTACTTTCTTCCTCTCACCCCACATCAAATTCACCAGCACAGGTGCGCATGGTCGCACAGGACTATTCTCTCAGTGCTTTGGAGGCTGAGAGAGGAAGATTGTAGTTTCAAGATCAGCCTCCGCAGCTTAGGGAGACCTGGTGTTTGTGTTGTTGTTGTTGCTTTTATGGTTTTGTTTTGTTTTGCTTTTGGTGCTAGGGATTAAACCCAGGGGTATTCTACCTCGAAGCTACACCCCAGTCCTATTTTATTTTTATTTTGAAACAGTGTCTCACTAGGTTGATGAGAGTCTCACTACTTACCAAGTCTGTCTTCCAACCTGCAATCCTGTCTCAGCTTCCCAAGTACTGGGATCACAGACGCACGCCAACATGCCCAGCCTGGGAGATTCTGTTTCAAAATAAAGAAATAATATAGGGCTGGGGGTGTAGCTCAGCATAGAATGCCCCTGGGTTAGATCCCCAGTACAAACAATCAATCAATCAATAAATAAAAATAAGGGCTGGGGTGTAGCTCAGAGTTAGAATGCTTCTGGGTTCAATCACTTCAAAAAAAATCACCAGCAAATCCTTTCAGCTTTATTTATTTATTTATTGGTGGTACAGAGGCTTTCTACCTCCGGGCTATACTCCCAGACCGTTTTTCTATTTTATTTGGAAACAGGGTCTCACTAAGTTGCTGAGAGCCTCACTACGTAGCTGAGGCTGGCTTCGAACCCTTGCGATCCTCCTGTCTCAGCCTCCCAAGCGCGGGGATTACAAGCGTGCGTCACCATGCCCGGCTTTCAGCTTTATTTTTATAATATGTCTGGACTCAATCACCCCTCACGCCTCTGTCGAGACCATCACTATCTCATCTAGATGACTGCTCTGCTCTAGATACCCAGCTTCTGCTCCTTCCTGCTCCTAACATTCCCTGCCTAGTAGCTAGAATTATCTTTTTTTTTTTCTTTTCTTTCTTTCTTTCTCTCTTTCTTTTTTTTTTTTTTTTTTTTTTTTTTTTTTTTTTTTTTTTTTTTTTGGTGGTACTGGGGTTCCTGGAAACTCTTCTACCTCCGGGCTATGCTCCCAGACCTATTTTTATACTTTTTTGAAAACAGGGTCTCTTAAGCCAGCGCGGCTGGCTTGGAACCTGTGCAATCCTTCTCTCTCCACCTCCCAAGTGTGGGGATTACAAGCGTGCGCCACCACGCTGGGCTAGAATAATCTTTTTTCAGAAAAAAAAAAAAATTTTTTTGCAGCTCAGTGAGACTCTTTCAAAATACAGAATAAGAAATAAGGCTGGAGCTGGGCGTGGTGGTGCACGCATGTAATCCCCGACTTGGGAGGCGGAGACAGGAGGATCGCGCTGGTTCCGAGCCAGCCTTGCTGGCTTAAGAGACTCTGTTTCCACATAAAAAATGTTAAAAAATAGGTCTGGGAGTGTAGCCCATGGGAGTGTATACCGGAGGTAGAAGGGCTTCCAGGAACCCCAGTACCACCAAAAAAAAAAAAAAAAAAAAGAAAGAAAGAAAGAAAGAAGGCTGGAGGTATAGCTTGGAAGTAGAATGCCCCTGGATTCCATGCCCAGGACCGAAAAAAAAAAAAAATCATAAATCAGCTCACTTTCTTTCTTTCTTTCTTTCTTTCTTTCTTTCTTTCTTTCTTTCTTTCTTTCTTTCTTTCTGCAGTACTGGGGGATGGAACCCAGGAGCATTCAACCTCCAAGCTACATCCCCAGCCCTATTTTTTTTTTATTCTTTATTTGAAAACAGGGTCTCACTTGGAAGGAAGGAAAGGAAGGAAGGAAGGAAGGAAGGAAGGAAGGAAGGAAGGACAGACGAGAGAGGTCTTTGGGGAACATGGCGGGTAAGAGGTTGTGAAATTTGAGGCAGTTGACAGAAGAGAGCAGTGTAAGATGCCAGGAGTAGTGGGGAAGGTAAGAGAAGAAGCTGGCAGGGAGAGGAGGATCCGCACAGGGGCTAGGGTACAAGGTACCCTCTCAGCAGCAGGACAGGCAAAGAGGCTGTGACTCCTGCAGGAATGACCTGTTTAAGTTTTGTAAGGCAGAGCAGGTCTTAGAGGAGATGGTCCTGGTTCTCTTGTCCTGTGAAAAAGCACATGGCTTGCCAGTGTAGAGCAGAGGTCCCCTGCTCCTCCCGCCCTCCCTCCAGGCCACAGACCATGGGCCACCCAGGCAGAGGATAAAGGGGGCTGGGGACGCTGGAGGACAGCTCTGGGGGCTCTGATCTAAGTCCCTCCCTCCATGGAAACGAGTGTGGTCTACAGTGAGCGCTAAGCTCAGCCAGGCTTTGGCATCTGACAGCCTGAAGTTTTCCACAGGTGTCCAGAGAACTCAACTGTTTCCTACAGCAGGGGTGTGCAGACCCGCTGCCTGGGACCCCATCCCCTCCTGGGTATGCCCGGTGCCCCAAGAACAGAGAGAGGACCACTTTCGGAGCAGCCTGCAGCTGAGAGAGGAAGGACAGACCACAGAGCTGTCAGGTGGCGCCCGCAGGAGCCCTGCTCAGCATCCAAGGGTGGGGGTAGATGCCCCCTGCTCCCTCTGGAGCTGCAGGGCCCTGGGCGCATCTCCACAGGCCTCTCTCCTCCCTGCAGCCCAGAGCTGAGGAAGATCCTCGTGAAAATCTCTGTCCCTTGGGTCGGGGTCAGGGACAGGGAGCCCTCCTTCCTGTCTCCCTGGAGATTTGAGGCCTTCGTTATGTAAATGAAAACATGGAATTGTGGGCCACCAGTCTACCTCCCCTAGAAGAGGTAAGCTAGGCAGTGGGGGAGGCAGGAGACCTGTTCAGTGCCTGGGACCTCCAGGGGAGAAGACAGAAGCCCTTCTGGGCCCCTCAGTCCTTCCCTTGACCCTCTCCAGGTCAAGATCTATTTTTATACTTTTTTTTTTTTTTTTTTTTTGGAAACAGGGTCTCTTAAACCAGTGCTGCTGGCTTCGAACCTGCGCAATCCTCCTGTCTCTGCCTTCCAAGCGCAGGGATTACAGGCATGCACCACCACATCCGACCTTACTTTTTATTTTGAAACAAGGTCTCACTAAGTTGCAGAGGGCCTCACTAAGCTGCTAAGGCTGTCCTCAAACCTGCAATCCTCCTGTCTCAGCTTCCCAAGTACTAAGATTACAAGTGTGCCCAGTGGGCCCGGCTTGGAGGGGAATTCTGTAGCCAGGCAGGGCTAGGACTGAGCTTGCAATGGGAGAGGGGAGGGGCTGGGCATGGAGTGCTCAGCCTGTGACCTCACCCTTGGCCAGCCACAATTGCCCTGGCACCGGACGCCTGTCAGCCCGCGGTTACATGCCTCACTGGGCCAGAAAGGGATCCCTGTGTAGCCAGTCCCGAGGCAAGGGTGGGGGTGTGGCAAAGAAGACCAGTGCCAGGGGAGAGAGCCCAATCCGCCCCAGGGCTGCAGAGGACTAGCAGAGGGAGGAGACTGGCCGGGGCTGGGAAGCCCCTCATCATCATCCCCTCCACTCTCTCCCACTAGACACAAAGCACCCCATGCCCCTCGTCTTTTCCCCTTCTCCACTCCTGACCTCCCCGGGAGCCTGGGAAGAACCAGGCCTTTGGGCTAGAGAATGAGGATAGAGTCACACCCTCAGCTCAGTGGCTGAGCAGCTGGGTGACTTTGGGCAAATTACTTTTGCCTCTCTGAGTCTGTTTTCTCCTTTGGAAATGAGGATGGTAATAGTCCCTGCTTCACAGACCCGTATGCAAGTACAGAAAGCATGTAAACTCAGCACTGCATAGAGTAAATGCTCCAAGCACCGCTGGTCTGTGCATTCTCTTACATATGCACTACTGCCCACGGAAACAAACTAAAGGTGATCTCTCCTGTTCGGTGCCGAGTCCCTCAAGGGAACTTGTGTACAGTCTATCTTGGCAGCCTCAGGATTGCTATGCTTTCCATGGGGATTAGGTGATGAAGGTGGGTTGTTTTGTTGTTGGTGGTGGAACTGAGGACTGAACCCAGGGGTGTTCTACCTCTGAGTTTCACTCCCAGCCGTTTTTTAATTTTTTATATTTTCTAATTTTGTACTGAGGATTGATCCCAGAGGCATTCTGCCTCTGAGCTGCTCCCCCAGCCCTTTATTTTTTTATTTCAAAACAGCATCTAAGTTGCTGAGGTTGTCCTTGAATCTGCGATCCTCCTGTCTCAGCCTCCCAAGTACTGGGATTACAGGTGTGTGCCACCGCACCTGGCAGGTAATGAACATGTTTTATGTGTTTGTTCGTTCATTTCACAAGTATTTATGAGTGGCAGATGCTCATAAAAACCCTTGATGGAAAGCAGACAACATACTTAAAAACAGAGAGCATTCTTAGGATGTGCTACAGAATCGGTGGTGCAGGGGAGGTAAGAGCGGTGGGCTCTGTGTGCCCGGAGCACACACCTGCAGGATGAGAGTGCACGAGGACACGGGGCGCAGGGCGCTGGCTGATGGGAGTGCTCAGGGACAGCAGGGAGACTGGTGTGGGGGAAATGGCCAGATAAGTAAAAGGTGATAGTGAACAAGGCGTAAGGGGGACTCAGATGATGAAGGACCACAATAAAGACTGTGATTTTTACTTTTTTTTTTGATACTAGAGATTGAACCCAGGAGTATTCTACTTCCAAGTGACACCCACAGCCCACCTCCTTTGTAGTTTTTTTTGTTTGTTTGTTTTTTTGGTGGTACTGGGGGTGGAACCCAGAGGCTTTCTACCTGTGGGCTATACTCCCAGACCTTTTTTTTTTTTAAATATTCTATTAGGAAACAGGGTCTCACTAAATTGCTGAAAGCCTCACTAAGTAGCTGAGGCTGGCTTCGAACCTGTGGGATTCTCCTGTCTCAGCCTCTCAAACGCAGGGATTACAAGCGTGCGCCACCACGCCCGGCTTCTCTTTTGAAATAGGGTCTTGATAATTTGCCGAGATTGGCCTCAAACCCGAGATCCTGAAGGTACCGCCTCACCCAGTTTGTGACCTTTACTTTGACCTTGGGAAGCCACTGGTGGGCCTCCAGCAGAAGAAAGACAGGCTCTGACTTCTATTTCAAAAGGATCACCCTAGCCGGGTGTGGGAGGCACGCCTATAATCCCCAGAGTTGGGAGGCTGAGACAGGAAGATTCAGTTCAAGACTAACCTCAGCAACTTAGTGAGAGACTCAGAAATTCAATTTAGGGAGACCCTGTTTCAAAATAAAAAATAAAATGAAATGAGGCTGGGGTGTAGCTCAGAGGTAGAATGTCCAACCCCCAGTATCACACGTAAAAAAAAAAAAAAAATCGCTGTGACCATTGGGTTGAGAAGTCCCTGGAGGGGAGCAGCAGAGGGGGCTGGAGAATCTGGGCCCCCCCAGCCCAGAGCAGGTATGGCGTGGATGGCACTGTGAGAGGAGACACTGGAGGGAGTGGTCAGCCAGGCTGTGCCACACAGGCAGTGCCGATGGGTTTGCTGAGGGATTAAACATGTATGTGAGAAAACAAGGAGTCAGGATCGCTCCAAGAGCTTCATTTTGCTTTGTTTTATATCTGAGCAACTGCCAAGATGGAATTGCTGTTCTCTGAGATGGGGGAGACTTGGGAAGGATCGGGTCGGGGAGTGTGGTGGGGGTTAATTATATATGTCAACCTGACTGAGCCGTGGGGTTCTCAGATACAGGGGGAGAAATGTTCCTGGGTGTGCCAGTGAGGGCGTTTCTGGATGAGATTAACATTTGGCTCTGCGGATTGAGTAGAGGTTGACTGCACTCCCCAGTGTGGGTGGGCCTCATCTAATCCCTCAGAGGCCAGAATAGAAGGAAAAAGGCTGAGTGAGAGACAGTTTGCTCTCTGCCTGTCTGCCAGCTGGGGCCTCGGTCTTCTGCCTTTGCAGTTGTTGTTGTTTGTGGTACTAAGGATCAAGTCTCCCAAGTGCTGGAGTTACAGGTGTGCACCACCACGCCTGATAGGTAACGGATGTGTTTTATGTGTTTGTTCATTCATTTAGCAAGTATTTATGAGTGGCAGATGCTCATAAAGATCCCTGAGGGAAAGCAGACAACATACTTAACAGAGAGTTTAAGATCCACTAAAGAAGTATATTCTACCTCCAAGCTATACCCCCAGTTCTTTTTATTTTTTGTTTTAAAACAGGGTCTCACTAGGTTGCTGAGAGTCTAAGTTGTTGGCACTGGTCTCGAATCTGCGAGCCTCCTGTGTGAGCCTCCTGTGTACTGGGGTCCTTTGGCTTTGGACCTCCCTCCACCATCAGCTCTCGGGGCTCTCAGGCCCTCAGGCTCAACTCAGATCAGCTCTGCTGGGTCTCCAGATTGCTGACTGCACAACTTGGGGCTTCTCGGCTTCTAAAATTACGTGAGCCAATTCCTTAAAATAAGGCCGTCTCTACGGGTAGGTGGAAACGCTGATGGTAAATAGGTAAGTAGGCAGGCAAGTAGCCAGCCAGCTAGACAATAGATAGATCATTGATTCTGCTTCTTTGGAGGACCCAGACTAATAATTCAGGGAGTGAGGAATTCAGCACCGGTTATGTTCAGCGTGAGATGTGGAGTAGGTAGGAAGATGAGATCTTGAGGGAGTATATATTAGATCATGGAATTGAATTTGAAATAAAGAATAAAAAATAGAATCCCAGCATTCAGGAAGCTGAAACCAGAGGATCACGGTTACACGGACAGCCTCAACTACTTAGTGAGGCCCTCCACAACTTAGTGAGACCCTCTTTCAAAAATAAAGAATAAACATAGGCAGGGGATGTAGCCGGAGGTCGAATGCCCCTGAGTTCCAAAGGGCTGGGCCTGTAGCTCTTAGGTAGAATTCCCCTAAATTCAATCTCCAGTACTGCAAAAATAGTAAGTGATATTAATAATGATAAGAATTTTCCTAGTGAGACCCTGTTTCCAAATAAGAAAATCAGTCTGAGTGTGTAGCTTGGAGGTAGCATGTCTCTGGGTTCAATCCCCAGTACAAATAAATAAATAAATAATAAAAATAATAATTTTTAAAAGGCTGGGTGTGTGTGCCAGGAATGGTGGTGCACACTTGTAATCCCGGCATTTTTTCACAGATTTGCCACCAGCTTCAGCTATTTAGTGAAGCCCTCTGCAAATTAGTGAGACCCTGTCTCAAATTTAAAAAAAAAAAAAGGGCGGAGAGTGTATCTTGGAGGTAGAATGCCTGTTTTTTTTTGGTTTTTTTTTTGTTTTTTTGTGGTCCTGTGGGTAGAACCCAGGGACCTCTACCTCCGGGCTATGCCCTTGACCTATTTTATATTTTATTTTGAAACAGGGTCTCACTAAGTTGCTGAGAGCCTCACTAAGTAGCTGAGGCTGGCTTCGAACCTGCCCAATCCTCCTGTCTCAGCCTCCCAAGTACTGGGATAACAAGCATGTGCCACCACGCCCGGCTCATGTCCCTGAGTTTAATGCCCAGTAACACACACACACACACACACACACACACACACACACACACACACACACACACACACAAGTGGTGTAGGTGTATACTTGTAATCCCAGTACTTGGGAAGCAGAGACAGGAGGAGCATGGGTTCTTGGCCAGCCTCAGCAAATTAGCAAGACTCTCCACAATGTAGTGATACCCTATTTCAAAATTAAAAAAAAAATCAATTGGGGTATAGTTAAGAGGTAGAATGCTTTAAGGTTCAATCCCTGTATCAGAAAAAAAAAAAAAAAAAAAAAAGACTAGGTGTGTAGCTCAGTGCACTTGCCTAGCATGTGGAAATCCTGAGTTTAATCCCTCAGTGCTGTGATAAATTAATAAGTAAATATAAATAATGAATATCCATTCCTGCATTATAGGGCAGCTGAGAAGATGCACATCAGCAGGTCACTGGAGTAGAATAATTAAACAGCAGCGGAGAACAGGTGTTTCACACTCCTCTCCCACCCCAGCTAGCCTTTCTTTTTCTGAGATTATTTTACCCCGATGCCCCTCCTGTCCTTCAGAAGTCAAATTGACTGTGAACGTGGAGGACCAAGGAATGGTTGCCAAGGGCCGGGCATTCGAAACGCAGCCTGTTGCCTAGGAAACTACCCCGCTCGGATTCCCCAGGCTCCTAGCGGTCAAGGGGACTGGGCGCCATCTGCTGGATGCAGGGCCACACTGCTTCTGAGGCGCCTTGAGCCCGGATCCCCGCAGTCCCGAGGCGGCTGCCCCTTGTGTCCCCGCCCACCTCTCCACGGAAAAGCGTGTCCACAGTTCCTGTTGCTCCCAGATCTCCCGAGAGGCATGGAAAGGACTTGGACACCGTGAACCACGGGGAGGGTGGGAGCCATGTCCTTTCCCATACAGAGAGGAAAAGAACAGAGGAGTGGGGTCCAGAGGAAGTCCCTCCCTTTAATTGATTTCCGGAATCCGCAGTGCAGTCCCACGCACGGCTTCTTCCCACAGGGAAGGGCAGTGGGATAAAGAGGTTAGAACCTTGCAAGTGGCAAATATAGTCACAGTAAGGCCCTTACACATGTCCCCACCTGCTCCCCCGCTCTGTGCTGCTCTCTCCTGGTGTCCTAGTCCCAACTGCCTTCTCCTCTCTGGGGAGAACCTTCCTTACCCACTATGACAGCTGTCACTGGGAGCCTCCAAGCACCTTGCCCCCTGCCCAAGAAAAAGAAGCAGACAGGAAGCCTCATCAAAGGCCAGGGTTGCTGCTGCTGCTGCTCTTTGGCACTGGAGGTTGAACCCTGGGACATTCTACCTCCAAGCTACACCCCAGCCCTCTTTATTAATTAAAAAAATTTTTATGCAGTACTGGGGATGGAACCCAGAGGCATTTTACTTCCAAGCTACACCCCCAGCCTGATTTTTTATTCTTTATTTTTGAAACAGAGTCTCACTAAGTTGCAGAGGGCCTCACTAAGTAGCTGAGGCTGGCTGGACACCGGGATCCTCCTATCTCAGCCTCCCTAGTACTGAGGTTACAAGCATGTGCCACCATGCTGGCTAAGTCCCGCTAAGTTGCAGAGGCTGGCCTGGGACCTTCGATCCTCCTGTTTCAGCCTCCCAGGTGCTGGGATTACAGGAGTGTACCACTGTGCACCCATGAGACCAGGCAGGGTTGATTCCCTCAGCTACCCTGAAATCAGCGTTCCCTGAAAGATGTGGGATAGAGGGAACAGCTGAGGTGTGGAGTTAAGAGACAGGAACCTTTCGGGGTGCCTGGGGTGGGGTGCTTCTCTTTTCTAGTTAGGATCACAAATAGGGAAACTGAGGCACAAGTGAGGGAAAGCCTGGTTTTACCTGCCCCAAGTTAATATCTCACATCTGGGGGATGGGAGCAGGGGGATTAGGGCATGACACTGATGTGCTGAA
This sequence comes from Muscardinus avellanarius, assembly GCF_963383645.1. Classification (NCBI taxonomy): domain Eukaryota; kingdom Metazoa; phylum Chordata; class Mammalia; order Rodentia; family Gliridae; genus Muscardinus; species Muscardinus avellanarius. The sequence goes on from NC_137795.1 coordinate 88,301,540, forward strand.
CACGTCTTCTATGAGCTCTCAAGTAATCATTATGGAATAAGGTCATGAGGTAGGTGCCATGTTATCTGAAATTCTGTTCTAGAAAGAGGCTTAGAAATCATGTGATTGCCAGTAGAAGTGGCACAGGCTTGTAATCCTAATGCAGGGGCTGAGACAGGATCATAGGTTCACAGTCAGCCTCATCTACTTAATGAGGCCGTTTGCAACTTAGTGAGACCTTGTTTCAAAATAAAGAATAAGAAAAAAAAAATAGAGGCCCGACGTGGTGGCGCACGCTTACGCTTGTAATCCCCGCGCTTGGAAGGCAGAGACGGGAGGATCACGCAGGTTTGAAGCCAGCCGTGCTGGCTTAAGAGACTGTTTCCAAATAAAAATATAAAAAATAGGTCTGGGAGTGTAGCCCGGATGTAGAAGGGCTTCCAGGAACACCAGTACCACACACACAAACACACACACACACACACACACACACACACACACACACTATATATATATATATATATATATATATATATATATATATATATATATAGAGAGAGAGAGAGAGAGAGAGAGAGAGAGAGAGAGAGAGAGCGCAAGCTGGGCATAGTGGTACACACTTGTAATCCCAGCATTTGGGAAGTTGAGACAGGAGGATCTCTGTTCACGGACAGCCTCAGGTACTTAGTGAAGCCCTTTGCAATTCAGTGAGACCTTGTTTCAAAATAAAGAATAAAAAATTGAAAGCCAGGCGCGGTGACGCATGCTTATAATCCCAGCATTTGGGAGGCTGAGACGGACAGCCTCAGCTACTTAGTGAGGCCCTCTGCAACTCAGTGAGACCCGGGTTCAAAATAAAGAATAAAAAATAGGGCAGGGGGTGTAGTTCAGAGGTCAAATGCCCCTGGGTTCCATCCCCAGACCCCCCCCCAAAGAATAAAAAGTTGAGCTGGGGGTAGAGCTCAGAGGTAGAATCCCCCTTGGTTCCATCCCCAGCACCACACACACACACACACACACACACACACACACACACACACAAATAGGGCTAGGGTGTAGCTCAAAGGCAGAATGTCCCTAGGTTAAATTCCCAGTTCTGAAAAAAAAAAATCATGTAATTGGATGCATGGATTTCCTAACAGTGATTCTCAATCATTGGTATGTATCAGAATCTGGGAACTGATTATACATTCAGAGGCTCAGACTCCAGCCCATTCCAGTGAGCCTGGGCTCTGGGTGCTTTCCTGGCTCGCCAGGTAATTCTGATGCACACCCAAATGTGAGGACCTCTGTGTTAGGACTTCCCCAAAATTAATGCTACTGGACCTCCAGCAATGAGGAGAGGTTGACGTACAAGGGCAGCCCTTTGTAAGCCCCTCCTCAGCCCCTACTCGTCAGCTTTGCCAACCATCAGTCTAGTTCAAAGAAACCTCTGAGCCACTCATGTGTTTGATTCATGGTACCTTGGCATTTATCTAAAAACCTGAGATCTTGCCAGCATGGTGGCACACGCTTGTAATCCCAGCGTTTGGGAGGCTGAGACAGGAGGATCGCGGTTCATAGACAGTCTTAGCTACTTAGTGAGGCCCTTTGCAACTCAGTAAGACCCTGTTTCAAAATAAAGAATTAAAATTAGGGCTGGGCGTATAGCTCAGAGGTAGAATTCCTCTGGGTTTCACCCCCAGTACTGCAATAAATAAATAAATAAATAGAATAAAAAATAGGGCTGGGGGTATAGCTTGGAGGTAGAATGCCCCTGAGGTCCATCCTCAATACTGAGAAAACCAATCAATCAATCAATGAATAAAATAAAACTAAAAACCTGAGATCTTTCCCATCTCAATTTTCCCAACTCTGGTCATGCTGTTCCCTGTATTATTGTTGCTGTTGTTACTTTGTCTCGTGGTACTAAGGTTTGAACCCATGGCCTCACACATCCTAGGCAAAGTACTTTACCATTGGGCTGCTTCCCCAGTTCTTATTTTTTTTATTTTATTTTATTGCAGCACTGGGGATTGAACCCAGGGGCCTTCTACCTCTGGGCTACACTCCCAGACCTATTTTATATTTTATTTGGAAACAGGGTCTAGCTAAGTTTCTGAGAGCCTCACTACGTAGCTGAGGCTGGCTTTGAACCTGCCCAATCCTCCTGTCTCAGCCTCCCAAGCGCGGGGATTACAAGCGTGCGCCACCACACCTGGCTGCTATTCTTTATTTTGAAACAGGGTCTCACTAAGTTGCAAAGGGCCTCACAAGTTGCTTAGGCTGGCTGTGAGTCTGTGATTCTCCTGTCTCAGCCTCCCAAGTATTGGGATTACAAGTGTGCGCCACCACGCCCGGCCCAGCTCTTCTGGAGACAGGATCTCACTAAATTGCCCAGGCTGACCTTGAACTTGCAGTCTTCCAGCCTCAGCTTCCTGAGTGACTAGACTTACAGCTATGTGCCATCATGCCCGAGTCTTTATGATTTTGTAAACCAATGTGCAAAACAGTCCATGGAAATGGCCTCATTTTTGTCTCTCCCGTGTGTGTGTGTGTGTGTGTGTGTGTGTGTGTGTGTGTGTGTTTTGCTGGTGATGATAGAACCCAGGGGCATTCTATCTCTGAGCTATCCCCCTAGGCCTATTTTATTATTTTATTTGGAAACAGGGTCTCACTAAGTTGCTGAGGCTGGACATGAACCTGTGATCCTCCTGTCTTAGCTTCCTAAATACTGGAATTATAAGCATGCACCACCACGTCTGGCTTTCCTCTCTCATCTTTTATGACCCCAGGATCCAATCATCCTCATATCTCGTCTTTTACGTCCCCGGGATCCAACCACCTCATATAAGCTGGGTCACCTCAGGCCTCATCAAGGCCACGAGGCCTCTAGGGACTCTCAATGAGCCAGTCTCCTTGCAACAACTCCTGGAGCAGGTATCAAGTCAGCTCTGAACCCACCCAACCTCTTGCCACCCAACTCTTTCTTTCTCATCTCTGAACAGGCTGCAAAGTTCAAAGATACTACAGCAAAAGCCTGGCTCGAATGCACTATCCGCAGACACCAGGCCCCCAGCTAAAAGGCTGTGTGCAGGGACCTGCAGGTAGCCATGGGTATGGTGTGCTGACGGGTGCGGTGGCCACCCTCCCTGGTAGTGTCTCAAGACCCCTCAATCCTAGGCGTGGCCTCTGGGGCAGGCTGTCTCCCAGCAGGGGGTGTCAGGTCCCCAGCCTCTTGTGAAGAGCGGGGTTTATTCGCTGTCCTGAGCCCACAGGTGTGTCTCAGCTGAAGCGCCCACAGGCCCTGGGCTAAGTGGGCCAGCCCACCACGGAGTGCTCCACCTGAGCCTGGTCTGCACTGTGCAGTGTCCCCAGGCTGCAGCAGCAACCCCTAAGCCCTGATGCTGGGCTTTGGCGGTCATGGTGACCTCTGCAGTATGGCCCAGCTGCTGGCCAGCTGGCACAGGCCTGGAAGACCTGCCACACAGCCGCCTGTGCCAGCACCCCCACCCCCACCGAGTCCTGCAACACCCTCACCTCCTGAGGCCCATTCCTGAGGAGGTTCCAGTTCACCATCAGGACAGAGCCGACCGCCCAGTAAGGAACAGAGACAAGATGGCAGAAGCACTGAGACCTGCTTGATTTATTCTGATCATTTAATATACAATTATGCAACTGTGACCCCAAAGTGTGCAAAGTTAAAGCCTTCGACTGCAGCTGAGAGGGGAGGGCAGGAATGGTACACCTGGGGACAGAGGCAAGTCAGGAGGAACGGGCAGGTGGCCATGAGCAGGGCAGCCTCCTCCCCAGGGTCAGGGATGAGGGAATGGCCTGAGAGGGGCCTGGGGTAGCCTCAGGCCAGGAGAAGGGGGCAGAGACCTCCCCCTGGCCTAGGTTGGGGGCCCGGGAAGGGCCAGAGGCGAGGCCAGGAGAGCACCATTTTGGGGAGAGGGAGGGGAGGGAGATGCCCTACAGGAGAAGCCAGGAGGGGCCGCCTGTCCAGGTGGGCGCTGGGCCGGAGCGGAGCAGGCTGCAGCGAGAGAGACCTGAGGCAGGCACAGGGCCTGAGAGCCCAGGCTGGCGGGGCTCGGGGGCTGAAGAAGAGGAAACCCAGGTGGCTCCCAGGGCGGTTTGGCCTGGGGAGCACCCTGACTCTGTAGGGGTACCCAGGGAGGGCCACAACCTCCTCTCTTCTCTCCCCACAAAGGAGCTGGGGAACCCATAGTGCAAATCCATAGGCCACTCAGTTGTGGAGGGAGGCCTGGTCCGAAGGAGAACCCTGGGGCGCACCCCCTCCACCACCTCCGCCTCCACCGCCGTCCTCAGTACAGCCGCTTCTCGTAACTGTGGGGACAAGGCAAAGGAGAGCGGAGTGGGTCTGAGGACCCTTCTCGCTTCCCAAGATGCCCTCACCCAGGGACTCCCAGGTGTGGGAGGCAGTGGGGTTGCAGAGCCCCTGCCTCTCAGCTGTCACAGAGGTAAGAGGAGGCAGAGGCAGCCCTGGGCCTCAGTCCTCCCCCAGGCCAGGACTCTCTGAAGGACTGTACCAGGGCCAGAGGTAGCCACGCTCCTTCTAGCCACTGCCACCTCTGGGCAGGCTGTCCTCAGTGCCTAGGGTGGAGAGACGGCTCTGGCCAGAGGCTAAGACTCTACTTCTGTGTCTCTACTCTGCCCCTGCACACATGGTGGCTCAGGCCCATGGCCACCGGGTCCAGTCTAAGATGGGGCAGCGTTGAGCCTGTGGTCACAAGCTTCTTTCTGCACCCCCCCCCTTCAAAGGGAATTGTATTTCTGCCAGATGAGGGGCCACAGTGGGCCTCCTTTACCGTGGTACTGGGGATAGGGGCCGGGGAGGCCCAATCCCGGGTCCCCAGCCCACAATTACACCCCTAGTGCCACCCCCAGCCCAATGCTCAGCCTCCCAGTCCAGGTCCCACCCCAACTACCCCTGCTCTACTCTACACCTGGCCCGGGCAGCGCAGTTACTTACACGGCAGAAAGGTATAGCTACGGGAGGGTGGGGCAGAAAGAGACACAGGTTAGATGCCCGCCTATGCCGGGGCGACTGGCCCTCTCGACCAGGCCGGCTACAAGCCTGCAACTACTGCCGCTAACGAGCTCTGCCCCCGCCCGCAGGTGCCCCAGCGCCAGCCTGGCATCTGTCTCTCTGCCCCTCTCCTTGCCAGAGGGCTCACGCCCCCATCCTTGGCGTCTGCCTGGGACCACCACCAGCAAGAGCCCAGCACCACCAGCTCCCTGCCACCAGCCACCAAGCTTCTTAGCGGCCACACCTCCCATGCCCAGCTCGGGGAGATACCCGAGGGGAGAGGAGGGGAGCCTGCCTGCATGAGGGCTGCAGGACAAGGTTCTGGTGTAGGCTGGGCCCTGTAGCACAGGGTGATGGGGTCATCCTGCAGCAGCATCCAAGCCTGGTACAGATGGTCCATGGGGCCCCTGAAACCTCAGCTTGGTCTTTGAACCCTGGATCCTCCTGCCCAACCCAGCACCAGCCAGCGAGGGCAAGGAGCCGTCTGCCACTTACGAGTGCAGGCCGTGCACTCCGCCCTCGATCTGGGCCGACATGGTCCGCTTCTCAAACTTGAGCTCTCCTGAGTACATCATGGACCTGGCAGGTGGGCAGGCAGCAAGTCAGGGAAGGATTAGAGAGCCAGCAAAAGGGAGGGAGCCTCCCAGCAGCCCCACACGCAACCCCCTCTAGTTGCAGCACTCACCGCAGGACAGACAGGCTTCGGGCCCCAATGTCCTGGCAGCCATGCTGGATCCCCGCTATGAGGTAGGGCACGAACTTCTGAATGGAGCCTTTGTCCTGGATGGAGCCCGAGACACCCTGTGCGATCTTCACCTTATCCCCCTCACTGTGAGGAGCACAGAGAGGCTGAGCCCAGCAGCCCACCACTCATGGTCACCATCCGCCTCTCCCAGGCCTGGCCAGAGGGGATGCCAGCTGCATCCCCTCTGAGTGGTCCCCATGGCAGCCACTCACTGGGCCAAAGCAGGGACAAGCATGGCCTCGAGGCCAAGTGGCCCAGATCCTGACCCTACCTCCACTACTTAGGACTGTGTCTCAGTTTCCAGAACTACCTTTTGGGGAAGGAGCCTTCTGGGGACATCAGGGACCCTGTGGGCTCGAGGGCCCTGGGCTGATCTGCTGGGGCCTGGGACGCGCACCTGAAGTATCGTTTCTGGCTGCTGCTGCTCTTCTCCATGGCGTCCAGCGAGCCCATGCCCCGGTACTTCTTAAGCCTCACCCCGTCCGAGAAGAAGTACTCTCCAGGGGCCTCCGTGGTGGCGGCCAGCAGAGAGCCCATCATGACTGCGGGGGCCAAGGGTCAGTGCTTCCGCCCAGCAGCCCTCCTGCTGCCCCTGTTGGCGCCCGGCCCCACTGCTGAGCCCCAGCCCTCACCTGTAGAGGCTCCGAGGGCCAGGGCCTTGACCACGTGCCCTACGGTCTGGATGCCACCATCAGCTATGACGGGCACACCAAAGCGCCGTGCATACTCGGCCACCTTGTACACGGCGGTGCCCTGCGGCCGGCCACAGGCCATCACTGGGAGAAGATTAGACGCACAGGACAGTCAGTCAGCAGCAGCAGCACAGGGACCAGCGCAGGGCCAGGCCAGCCCTTCCTCTGCGTGCCTACCTCCATCTCAGGAAAGAGATGGGCTGGGTGGCATTTTTTAGGCATAAGACAGGTGTCAGCAAATGACCCCAGGCTAGATGTCACCCCAGGGGTCTGGGCCACGCACCCCTAAGAGCTCGCAGGGGCATTCAGATGGGGGAATCAGTGCGGTCGCTCTCTGGGTACAGCACTCCCAGAACGGGGATCCAGCTCCACTGCTCCAAGTGCAGACTCCCTCTGAGGTTTTCATTTGTTACTGAGATGGAATACTTACAGTCACTTCTTTGTGCTTATTTTCCTTTGTTTTTCTTTTTTTGGTGGGACTAGGGGTGGAACCCAGAGGCTTTCTATCTTTGGGCTAATACTCCCAGACCTATTTTATATTTATTTGGAAACAGGGTCTCACTAAGTTGCAGAGGGCCTCACTAAGTAGCTGAGGCTGTCTGCGAACCGTGATCCTCCAGTCTCAGCATCCCCAATACTGGGATTACACGCATGCGCCACCACACCCGGCTGTTTGTACTTCTTTTTCTTTTTTTTTTTTTTTTTTCTTTTGGTGGTACTGGGGGTGGAACCCAGGAGCTTTTCTACCTCCGGGCTATACTCCCAGACCTATTTTATATTTTATTTGGAAACAGGGTCTCACTAAGTTGCTGAGAGCCTCACTATGTAGCTGAGGCTGGCTTCGAACCTGTGCGATCCTCCTGTCTCAGCCTCCCAAGCACAGGGATTACAAGCGTGCGCCACCACGCCCAGCTAGTGCTTATTTCTTTAATTGCCCAAGATCCTTTAGGTTTTAAGTGTGATTCCAAGGACCAGCACTTTGTTAGGGGCAAGTATAAGACTAGACAAACTAGAGAAGGGGGCTTTCATGGGTTTGGTCCCCACTCTATTCCCAGGCTTCACCAATGCAGAATTAATACCTGTCAAATGAGGGAGGTCCTGCGTCTCACCACGGTGGTCAACTAGGGCAAAGGCTCTGAAGGCCAAATGGGGAGATGATTCAGGCAGGGAAGGCCACGTGGGCCTCTCAGGGTTCTGGAGAAGTGGTCCTCACAAGAGGCCGCTACCTTCCCCCGTCAGTCTAGACCCAGCACCTCCAGATGGCCATCCCACAAGTCAGATGCCAGGGAGACTCGAGGGAGGACCCTCTAACCACATGGGGGACACTCGTCAGGGTCACCTCTTCCCCCTTCCATGTGGCATTCAGGAACCTACACTGAAAGGAGGCTTGGTGACTGAGCAGAACTCCCTGACCCCACTCTACCCCCAGCACGTGCCCGCTCAGGTTTATTACACCCCTTGTTCAGGGACATATCATATTGTCTTCATTCCTTTAAGCATCTGCCTTTTCAGAATCCAATCCAAACACTCATCTGGCTTCTAACAAGCACCTTGGAACAGCAATCATGCCAGCCTTGGGCCCCAGACTGGGTCTCCCGGGCCAGGGCCTGGGGAGCAGGCTGGTGTGTGCCCAGAACCCGCAGCCCTTGTGCCAGGGCCTGGATCACCCTGAGCCGCTATCCCAGGAAAGGCCTGGCAGGGTGCACGCTGGGCACTGTCTGTGTGACAAGAGCGAATCTCCAGGGCCTCTGAGGAGCCAGGGGCTGCTCTACTCGGCCCTCACCCCCCTCCTGTGGACACCCACCTTCCTGGGTGATGCAGATGGAGCCGCAGCCCATGCCCACGCGCAGCCCATCCACACCAGCATCGATCAGGTTCTTGGCCTGGGCTGCTGTCACCACTGGGGTGGGGGAGGCAGAAACAGGAACAATGTGAGGACGAGGGGTCTCTGGGGCTTCCTGGGACCCCTCAGTCTCGACGTCCCCCCGACCACCTACAGTGGCCGAAGCCCACCCTGCCCCAGGTGCAACGCCATCAGCTAGGGGTAGTGAAGACGTTGGGGGGCAGAAGCCAGGGGCAAGGGGGCCCTGCACTCACCATTCCCCCCAATCACCTGGAGATGGGGGTACTTCTGCTTGACGTAGTGCACCATGGCAATCTGATACACCGAGTTCCCTTGGGATGAGTCCTGTGGGAAGGGGACAGAGTGCTCAGGGTGGACAGCAGAGGCCTCGGGGAGGGCGGCTGGGTGGGCGAAGCCCTGACACTGTAGGAAAACTGTGGCAACTTCGCTGGTTCTCAAAGGGGCCTGCTCCCCAGAAGGTTAAACAAGCCCTGAGGTGCAGTCCTAGAGTAGACAGGGCCCCTTCATACCTCATGTGCAGGTCGGGAGGTGCTGCCCAGAGTCTGTGACAGTTTAGATTTTTCAGGATCTCCCAAAGGCCCTTGTGTTAAAGTCATTTATTTATTTATTTATTTATTTATTTATTTATTTATTTATTGGGTGCTGGGGATTGAACCCAGGAGCATTCTACCTCTGAGCTACACCCGTAGCCCCATTTTACTTTTTATTTTGAAACAGGGTCTGAGTTATTGAGAGCCTCACTATGTTGCTGAGGCTGTCCTGGAACCTACGATCCTGTCTCAACCTCCTAAATACTTGGATTACAAGTGTGCACCACCACATCTAGCTTAAAGTCTTTCTTTTTTAAGGTATTGGGATCAAAACTGAGGGACACTCTACTACTAAGCTGAAAATCTAGCACTTTTTACTTTTATTTTGAGACGAGATCCTCTGAATTGCCCGGGTTGGCCTCGAAGTTGAGTCACTGGGGTTACAGGTGTGCACCACTGTGCCCAGCTCGTGTTAAAGTCCTAGACTCTCACCGTGGTGATAGTGGAAGGTGGTGGGACCTCCAGGAGGGTTCGCTGGGGGCCTAGTGAAGCCATTAGGTCCCTGGGGACAGGGATATTGGGCCTGCCCTCCCTTTCCTTCCTCTTTCTGCTTCCTGGTCTACCTTGAGATAAATTTCTTCAAACATGCTCCCCCACCATGGTGTACTGAGCCTCCACAGCCCCAAAGCAACAGGGCCAAGAGTCCATGGACTGAAGCCTCTGAAACCATGAGCCAAAATAAACCTTTCTTTAGCTGGGCGTGATGGCAGAGGCCTGTGATCCCAATACTTGGAGGCTGAGACCAAAGGTCACAGGTTCTCAAAGTCAGACTTAGCAACTCAGTGAGACCCTGTTTCAAAAAAAGAACAAGCCAGGCGTGGTGGCACACTTGTAATCCCAGCATTTGGGAGGCTGAGACAGGAGGATCTGAGTTCGTGGCCAGTCTCAGCTACTTAGTGAGGCCCTTTGCAACTAATTCAGTGAGACCCTGTTTCAAAATAAAGAATAAAAAAAAAATAGGGTTGGGGGTGTCACTCAGAGGTAGAATGCCCCTATAGCCCCACCCCTAGTATCTAAAAAATAAAAAAGGGCTAGAAGATGCCAGGCGTGGTGGTGCATGCTTGTAATCCCCGCGCTTGGGAGGTGGAGACAGGAGGATCACACAGATTTGAAGCCAGCCGCGCTGGCTTAAGAGACCCTGTTTCCAAATTAAAAAAGTGTAAAATAGGTCTGGTAGTGTAGCCCAGAGGTAGAAGGGTTTCCAGGAACCCCAGTACCACCAAAAAAAAAAGGGCTAGAAGTATAACTCAGAGCAAAAATGCTCCTGGGTTTCAATCCCTAGTACCAAACAAACAAACAAATAAATAAACCTTTCTTCCTTTTAAGTTGATTGCATCGAGTATTTTGTCTTAGTGATATAAAGCTAACCTACCGTATAGTATACCCTGCCTATACCAACTCAGTAACCAAGGGAAATGACTTAACTGGTTTGAGGCTCGGTTTTTCCATCTAACAACAAGAAATAGCAGTCACACCTCTAGGTGAGCCGCAAAGGTTAAGTGAGCAAATATATGCAAAGGTCTCATCTCTGCGTCTGGAGAGTGGGGGTCTCGGTGAACGTGAGCTGCAATGGCGAGGGCCAGCTAATGCACGAGGAAGGCCCTCAGGGGACCCACAGTTTTGGGTCCCCTGTTCTGGATTTGACAGAGAAAGTGCCAGTGCAGAAACAGAGGAGGACCCGCGGGAGGGTCTCAGGCTGAAGGAGACACATGTGGGAGGTGGGAAGCCTCGGCGCTGGGGAACACCACCCTCTTACCAGCACTACGACATCGGCGCCCGCCTGAGTGAGCAGGTCCAGGCGGTATTTGTCGTCCTCACGGGTGCCCACGGCTGCCCCACACAGAAGCTGCTTGTGTGAGTCTTTGGAGGCCAGAGGGTAGTCCCGGTTCTTCTTCAGATCAGTACGGGCAATGATGGCCACCAGCTCATCGCGATCATTAACAATAGGCAGCTTCCCTGACCAGGAAGGAAGAGGTAAGAGGAAGAAGCAGATTTGGGGTGAGTGGGGAAACTGGTTTGGGAGTAAAGATGTCAACAAGGCATGCCAGGCTCCACTGCAGTACCCAAACCAGCCACTAGGTGACAGCACCCACCCAGGGAGTGTTCCTAAGGACCTGGACCTCTTCCCAAGGAACAGGAAGCAAAGAAACCTCCCAGGCAAGCAGGTTCCTGGGGCACTTTCCTGCCCTGAGGCCTGCCAGGGGTGGGAAGAACAGTCCCTGGGTACTCGCAACCTTTCACCTGCTGAGCCACAGGTCAGAAAGGTCAAAAACTCCTAGCCAGGGCACAAATATTATGCCATTTTGGAGGGGGGAATGCTCCCTACCTAATACAAACCCCAAAGAACTATGGGCCAAGGAAAAAATAGACCACAGGGATTTTTTTTTTTTTTTTTTTTTTTTTTTTTGGTACTGGGGATTGAATCCAGGAGCATTCTACCTCTGAGCTACATAACAGCCCTATTTTATTTTTTTATTTTTTTATTTTTTTGCAGTACTGAAGATGGAACCCAGGGATGTTCTACCTCCAAGCTACACTCCCAGCCCTATTTTTTTTTTTTTTTTTTTGCAGGTCTGGAGATGGAACCCAGAGGCATTTGACCTCCAAGCTATACCCCCTGCCCTATTTTTTATTCTTTATTTTGAAACAGGGTCTCACTAAGTTACAAAGGGCCTCACTAAGTAGCTGAGGCTGTCTGCGAACTGCGATCCTCTGGTCTCAGCCTCCCAAATGCTGGGATTATAAGTGTGTGCCACCACACCCGGCTCCAGCCCTATTTATTTATTTATTTATTTATTTATTTATTTATTTATTTATTTATTTATTGTGGTACTGGGGTTCCTAGAAACCCTTCTACCTCCGGGCTACACTCCTAGACCTATTTTTATACTTTTTTTTTTTTTTTTTGGTGGTACTGGGGTTCCTGGAAGCCCTTCTACCTCCGGGCTACACTCCCAGACCTATTTTTACATTTTTATTTGGAAACAGGGTCTCCTAAACCAGCACTCGTGGCTGGCTTCGAACCTGCGTGATCCTCCTGTCTCTGCCTCCCAAGCGCGGGGATTACAAGCGTGCGCCACCACGTCCACCACGCCCGGCCTACATTTTTTTTTAAATATGGAAAGCCGGGCGTGGTGGCGCACGCTTGTAATCCAGTATTCGGGAGGCTGAGACTGGAGGATCGCGGTTCACGGACAGCCTCAGCTACTTAGTGAGGCCCTCTGCAACTCAGTGAGACCCGGTTTCAAAATAAAGAATAAAAAAAAATTGAAAACAGGGTCTCTTAAGCCAGCACGGCTGGCTCCGAACCTGCGCGATCCTCCTATCTCTGCCTCCCAAGTGCAGGGATTACAAGCGTGAGCCACCACACCCGGCTCCAGCCCGATTTTTTATTCTTTATTTTGAAACCGGATCCCGGATCTCATTGAATTACAGAGGGCCCCACTAAGTAGTGGCTGAGGCTGTCTGCGAACCGCGATCCTCCTGTCTCAGCTTTCCAAATGCTGGGATTACAAGCATGTGCCACCATTCCTGGCCACCTATTTTTTAAATTTGTTTATTTACTTTTATTTTGAAAGAGAGTCTCGCTAGGCTGATGAGAGCCTCACTACTTGCTATAATCAGTATAGGATTACAAGCATGTGCCACCACGCCTAGCCACAGGGACATTACGAATATTATGTAAACAGCTCTAATATCAAGCTGAACTGCACAATTCCTCAGAGCCTTTAGTAAGCCAAGGTGTGTGTGTGTGTGTGTGTGTGTGTGTGTGTGTGTGTGTGTGTTTGCAGTACTGGGGATGGAACTCAGGGGCATTCTACCTCCAAGCTATACCCCCAGCCCTATTTTATTTTGAAACAGGGTCTCACTGAGCTGCAAGGATCTCACTAAGTAGCTGAGGCTGGCCGTGAACCCGGATCCTCCTGTCTCAGCCTCCCAAATGCTGGGATAACAAGCCGTGTGCCACCACACCCGGCTAAGGTATAATTTTTTATGCAAGATAGGGGTTATAGAAAGCATTTCTCAAAACTTTCAAGACCATGGAGCCTTAATGTGACGAGCACTTTGCAGGACTAGTTTTGAGAAATGTATCATGAAGATTCCGATTGAGTCACGTATCCCTAAGCCAGGAGGACATCAGACCTGTGCCAGTGTGCCTGGGCACAGGGAGGCAGGCTGGGGAGTCGAGTCTCCCACCTCCTGCCCGTACCTTTCTTGCTACGCTGCAGGATCTCATTTGCCTCTTTCAACGTCACACCTGCTGGAGCCACCACCAGCTCAAGCCGCGGCGTCATCACCTGTGGGTGGGGCCGGGAACATTTGCCTGCAGGTTGGCAGGTGAGAGAGAAGGAGCCAGTCCTCCCTTGGGTCCCCAGTCACAGACAGCAACGTGGGGACCCAGGGCTGGGGTCCTCTCTGCAGCCCAGCCCCGCTTTCCCTGCCCTGCAGGCACCTCACTGAGGAGGGTGGTGTGGTCCTTCTCAGCAAGGAAGTCGATGTCTCGGGAGGTCACAATGCCCACCAGCTTGCTGCCCATGGTGCCGGTCGCAGTGATGGGGATGCCGGAGAAGCCGTGCCGAATCTTGGCCTCCAGCACGTCGCCCACAGTGTGCGAGGGGCTCAGCACCACTGGGTCTGTGATGAAGCCCTGCTCAAACTTCTGTGGACAGAGGTGGAAGGAAGAGGCTGGAAGAAAGCCAGGGCTGGCATGCGGCCTCGCCACTGGAGAAGGAAGGGCGCCGGGGCCCTCAGTGGGGTGAGGGGCCGGGAGGAATGAGGGCTCAGCCCTCTGTCCCCACTGTTAGGAAGGGCAGCCCACAGCAATGAGCCAGGGAATGCAGCAGCTTCCAGGACGGGTGGGGGCCTGCAGGGGAGCCCGCTGGTGGCATTTTCCAGGGGAGGGCCTGGTACTTGCCTTGACCTTCCGCACCTCGTTGGCCTGGAACTCTGGGGTACAGTTGTGGTGAATGAAGCCAATTCCTCCCATTAGCTGGGGTGGAAGGAAGTGTGATCAGAGCAGGGGTTCATCCTCCTCAGCCCACCCTGCTCAGTCCCCTGTGCCTGGGGTCCCCACTCAGGCCGGGACTCACGGCCATCGCGATGGCCATGTCGGCCTCCGTCACAGTGTCCATGGGCGAGGAGATCAGCGGCGTCTTCAGTGTGATCTTTCGGGTCAGGGCTGACGTGAGGTCCTGAGGATGAAGGCACAGCCCAGGGAAGGGTTTTATTAGTCCCTGGACAAACACTCCCAGGCGCCTGCATGTGTCTGTACCAGGACAGGCCTTGGGGCCACTGTGGTGAGCACTGCAGATCTGGAGTGAGCCCCCCTAATCTGAAGGTCCAAAATCCAAATTGCTCCAGTGTCCGAGACGTTCTGAGCACAAGCCTGACACCACAAGTGGAAAACCGTACACCTGGCCCCATCTGGTCAGTCATACTGGCACAGCCAGGAGTGGAGGCGCACGCCTGTAATCCCAGTACTTGGGAGGCTAGGATAGGAGGATCACAGGTTTGTGGCCAGCCTCAGCAACCTGTGAGGCCCCTTGCAACTCAGTGAGACCCTGTTTCAAAATGAAGAATAAGCTGAGCATGATGCCCCATGCTTGCAATCCCAGTGTTTAAGAGGCGGAGACCGGAGGATTGCAGGTCTGAGGACAGCCTCAGCAAGTAGTGAGACTCTCAGCAACTAGGCGAAATCCTGTTTCAAGATAAAAATAAAAAATAAGAGCCGGGTATGGTGGCGCACGCTTGTAATCCCAGCATTTGGGAGGCGGAGACAGGAGGATTTCTGTTCACAGCCAGCCTTAGCTACTTAGTGAGGCCCTTTGCAACTCAGCAAGACCCTGTTTCAAAATAAAGAATAAAAAAATAGGGCTGCGGGCATAGCTCGGAGGTAGAATTCTCCTAGGTTCCATCCCCAGTACCACAAAAAATGAAAAATAGGGCTAGGGGTGTAGCTTGGAGGTAGAATGCCCCTGAGTTCAAACCCCAGTACTGCAACAAACAAACAAACAAAACAAAACAAAAAAACCCCACCATCACAGCCAGGTGTGGTGGTGCTCACTTTTATTAATCCCAGTACCTGGGAGGCAGGGACAGGAGAATTGCAGGTTTGAAGACAGTCTCAGCAATTCAGTGGGACTTTCAGCAACCTAGTAAGACCCTCCCTGCTTCAAAACAAAACAAAAAGTATAAATAAAAGAGCTAGGGCCGGGCATGGTGGCTCATGCTTGTAACCCCAGCATTTGGGAGGCTGAGACAGGAGGATTGCAGGTTTGCGGACAGCCTCAGCTACTTAATGAGGCCCTTTGCAACTCAGTGAGACCCTGTTTCAAAAATAAAATAATAAAAAATAGGGCTAGGGGAATAGTTTGGAGGTAGAATGCACCTCGGTTCCATCTCCACTACCACAACAAACAAACACAGACACACTAAAAATACTGTATAAAACTACCTTCAGGCTATGTGGAGAAGGTATATATGAAACAAATAAATTTCTGGTTTGGAATTGGGGCCCAATCCCAAGATATTTTATTATGTATGTGCAAATTTTATTAAATGAAAAAAAATCTAGCCAGGCATAGTGGCACTCGTTTGTAATTCCAGTACATTGGAGGCTGAGACAAGAGGATTGGAGGTTCCAGGTCAGCCTCAGCTACTTAGTGAATCCCTATTTCAAAATAAAGAGAAAAAATAAAAAAACAGTACTGGGGGTGTAGCTCAGAGGTAGAATGGCCCTGGGTTCAATCCCCAGTACCACCAAAAACAAAAGAAAACAAAAGAAAACAAACAAAAAAACCAGAAATTCAAAACATTTCTGGTTCCCACTATTTTGGATAAGGGACTCATTACAAGCATGCACCACCATGCCTGGCTTGACCCGTTTCAAATTAAAGAATGAAAAAAATCTGGGAAGCTGGGCGTGGTGGCACACACTTATAATTCCAGTATTTAGGAGACTGAGGCAGGAGGACCGTGGTTTGTGGACAGCCTCAGCTACTTAGTGAGGCCCTTTGCGACTCAGTGAGACCCTGTTTCAAAATAAAGAATAAAAAAATAGGGCTAGGGGTGTAGCTTGGAGGTAGAATGTCCCTGGGTTCCATCCCAAGTATCTCAAGAGAAGAGGAAGAAAAAAAAAAAGGTCTGGGAGTATAGCTCAGAAGTAGAACGGCCCTGGGTTAAACCCTCAACACCAACAAAACAAAACAAAACAAAAACAAACGAGGGGGGGGTTAACTTGGGGTGTTCTACCTCTGAGCTATATCCCCAGCCCTATTATATTTTTTATTTTAAAACAGGGTCTCACTAAGTAGCTGAGGCTGGCCTTGAACCTACGATCTTCCTGTCTCCACCTCTCAAGTATTGCGATTACAAGCATGTGCCATCATGCCTGGCTTAGTATATGATTTTTTAGATTAAAGCCCCTGAAGTCCATCACAGACTCTGCCCTGAAGTCCATCACAGACTCTGAGCCAGAACCCTTGCCCTACAGCGTAGAAAATACCACCTTCTCCTCTCCTCTCATGCCACAGGAGGAGAGCCCCTCCCAGCTTTTCTGGCAGAGGTCTCAGAAAAGGGAGACCCTCAATGGCCAAGGAAAGCCCTTTTTGGTCACTCTTCCTAGTAGCTAGCCCAGGCTCTGGCACAAGACCAAGGGTTCTCAATAAACTTCAGTAAACTGAACAGCTGGACCAAAGGTTTCCTGGTTGCTATCATAAGAGAAATATCCAAAATAGTCCAAATTTCCCCCTTAAAAAAAAAAAATCTGTCTAGGTCAGCTCTGGCTGCACACAAGCTAGATGTGAGCTTCCCCAACTCATAAAGGATCTAGACATGCTCAGGGCCTCTGGCCTTTCATGAGAATCAGACCAGAACAAACAACAGTAACAACAGCAAAAGAAATAATTTCTTAAAATGTTCATGAATCCATCACAGAAGCACAGGATTTTTATCCTGAGCTAGCTTGCACCAAACTCACTGCTCCTCTCAGCTTCTATGAATTATCATGTACAAACTGTTGGTTGATCTGGCGCACTGCTGAGTAGTCAAGGCACTCCGTTCCCTCGGCCTGTCCACTGTGGGGTCAATGAATGCAGATGCTGCTGTCCCTGAGCAGCTTATTTGCAGTGTCCATCATTTTCCTGGCCTTCATCATGTCCTTGCTCAGCATTTTAGACAATATCCAGTTCTTATGGTCTGTCTATATATGGCAACCACACCCAAACCCTCCCCTCCCACAACCTTCTCTGGACCTCCTCCCAGGCTTTATGGGTGACAGGGCATCCTCTGGCTCAGCCCACCTCCCACTCTGGACCCCCAAATGTCTCTACTGCACCAAGCTTAACATTTTACCCTGAGCCAGTTCCTCTGGCACAATAAAAGCTATGCCCACCACCTTCACAAGAAAAGTGTCTCCCACAGCCTGCCCTGAACAAGAGGTCAGCGTCTTCCACCACCCACCCAGCCCCCTCCCCAAATTGAAGGAAGAGGTACTCACCACTTCATCAGCTATGAAGTCTATGAACCCTGGCAGGATCAGGAAGTCGCTGCAAAGACAGAAAGCAAGTGTTAGCAGTGGGCAGGGGTGTCCAGGAAGTGCAGGGTCTGCCACGCCGGGGAGGCAGCCAGGGGATGGGGACAGGCCAACAGAGCTTAGGCTGGAGCCCTCGGATCCCTGCTGTCCAACAGAGGTGAACCTGCCCCATTCTCCCCAGCAGGGTCAGACTGACTCTATCCCCAAGAGCTGGGGCCAGAGACAGTAGGTCTCTGGACCAAAGCGCCACCAAGGTAGTTGGCTCAATATATCCACTGCCTTTAGGGCTCAGAGTTTGCCAAGGAACACAGAGGTTCCCATTTGACCACATAAAGCAGAAACAGTGACTACCCTCAATCTTAATAGGGACAGATACTAAGTCAACACAGCAGACAAAGAACCTGGGAACAAGTTTGGAGCACATACAACATGGCACGAACCTGACCCAGTGCAGGATGGGTTTCATACCCCAGGGCCAGGCTGCTGAGTCACACAGGGTTCAAAGCAGCGTGGAGGGACCCCAGGGGACCGAGTACAGGGCATGTCCTGACAGAGCAGAGTGGGGGCAGGAGCAACAAACAGACATGGCCAGAAAGGAGAGCAAAGAGAGGCCCTGTAGGAGCAGCCACCGTCAGCAGCTGTCACCGCAAGGGTAGGCCACGGCGACGGCGGAGCCCAGGGAGGAGTACAACCGCGTGGATCTGTCTAGGTGCAGTGCCACAGCTCAGGGTCCTACAGGCTCAACCTGCCTGACCTCACAGTTTCAGAAATACTCTGAATCTGTCTAAGCAAAGCAGCAGACACCCCACCCCCGTGCAGGAAGGAAAAGCCACCGGAGCGCATGGAGCCGGCTGGTTCGCGGCCTATAGAAACTCTGAGAAGTTCCCTGAGGAGATGCTAGTGAAAAGTATAATAGATTTATACCCTCTCCCATCCCAGAACGCAGCACCACAGAAACAAAGAATTGTTGCTGCCCCTGCCCCTTGGCAGCCCTTATTCTATACAGGGAAGAGGCCAGAGAAGAAATGCTGGAGTCTGGGCCTCTCTGCATACACCCCTCACCTCTGGGCACACAAGAGGGGACCCTCCCCAAGGAGTGATCCTGGTGTTTAAAGAAACTGCCTGTCAAGCAGCGATGCTTCCAAGCCAGGGTAGCCACAGAAGAGGGCAGGCCAGGAAAGTTGCTGGCTCCCCAGCATCCCGGCTCTGCCCCTTTCCCTGGGCGCTGATGTGCCTTCCTGGCAGGGACATGGTCCTGCAGCCAGGAGGATAGCTAGTGCCAGGCCTGCAGCAGACAGGACAACTGGCCTCGGGCCCATGGAAAAGCAAACTAAGCCAGAGGCAGAGGTATCCTCCCCCACGTACTCACAATGCTCATGGGGGGCACCGATGCCAACTTGTGGGCAGGCAGGGACACAAGTGGAAGAAGAGCTGGACTGCCCAGCGGCCTCTCCGGGGGGAGGGGGCACTGGCATCTGCTTGAACTGGGCTCCAGCTCTCCCGGTGGGGCAGGGAGGGAGAGGGCATCCTGGGCCCAGGTAGGGTAAAGTCTCCCCAGAACTCCCACCCCTCGCTTTCCCAGGCGTCCCGAGGCCCTGCCAGGTGGCCAAGACGCCCCGGAGAGGAGGGAGAGGGCAGGCCGGAGCCGCATCTGGCCGCAAACGCGCGAAGGCACGGAGGGCCGCGATGCCACGTCCGTGCGCTCCGCCTCCTCGCCCAGCCCCCAGCCGGGCCGGGCCGGGCCCGCGCCCCCCGGCGGGGGCGGCCGAGCACGTGCCGGGGCGGCGAGCGCCCCAGGTGCGGCCGAGCCGCGCTTACTTGTAGGTGAGGCCGTCCGCGTTGGCGAAGAGCTGCTGCGCCGTGAGCCCATCCTCGGGCACGTAGCCCGTGCCGCCGCTGATCAGGTAGTCCGCCATGCTGCCGGGAGACACCGCGGCCCGACATAAACACCGCGCCGGCCGCCGAGGCCGCCGCGGCGAGCCGGGCGGGCGGGCGGGCGGGGGCGCAGGCTGGGCCCGGGGCGCCGCCCTCCGCCCCGCCCCGCGCACAAAGGCCTGCGTGCGGCCGGGGCCGGGGCGAGCGCGGGGAGGGCCGAGCCGGGCACGCCCCCGCCGCTGCCCGCGAGCCCGCCGCCGCCTCTGCTCCGTGTGTGCGGGGGTTCGCCGCAGCCACCCCCAACGCCACGGGATCCCCGCCCGCCTGTCTCGGTTGCCAGCCTCAGGGGTGTCTCTGCCTTTCCCCAATACCAGCCCCTCCGACCCTGATCGAGGCCTGAAGTCCCGAGAACTGTGGGGCTCCTGAAGCCCTAACACACAGGAGCTGAAAGTAGACAGCTACCCCTGGCCCGGTCATCTTCCTAGGAGACAGGTCTTTCTTTCTTTCTTTCTTTCTTTCTTTCTTTCTTTCTTTCTTTCTTTCTTTCTTTCTTCCTTCCTTCCTTCCTTCCTTCTTTCCTTTCTCTCTCTCTCTCCCTCTCTCTCTTCCTCTCTCTCTCTCTCTCTTTCCTTTTTTGTGGCTTTGAGGATTAAACCCAGGGACATTCTACCTCTGAGCCACACCTTCAGTCCTATTTTATTTGTGGGTCTGGGGATGAAACCCAGGGGCATTCGACCTCCAAGCTACACCCCCTGCCCTATTTTGTATTCCTTATTTTGAAACAAGGTCTCACTAAGTTACAGAGGGCCTCACTAAGTAGCTGAGGGTAGCTGTCTGTGAACCGATATATCCTCCGGTCTCAGCCTCTTGAGTGCTGGGATTACAAGCGTGCGCCACCACATCCTGCTTCAGTCCTATTTTATTCTTTATTTTGAAACAGTATCTCTCTAAATTGTGGAAAGCCTCCCTAAGTAGCTGAGGCTGGCCGTGAACCTGTGATCCTCCTGTCTCAGCCTCCCAAGTACTAGGATTACAAGCGTGCGCCACCACTCCAGTGAGGACAGGCATTTTTAACAATGACACGTCTTGACCTTCGGGCAGCCTTTAGAGCCCTCTGCAGTCTACAGAGCATTTTTCATAAGTGATCACAATCTATTATCTGCCAAATACTAGGTCCCTGCCCTTTGTGCATGTGTGGGGGGGTGGGGGGTACTAGGAATTGAACCCAGGGGTCAATTCTCTGAGCTACCCTCCCAGCCCCAATTAATTAATTAATTAATACTAAGGATTGAAGCCAGGGACATTCTACCTCTGAGCTACAGCCCCAGCCTTTTTTATTTTGAAACAGGGTCCAGCTAAGTTGTCTCAGCCTCTCAAGTACTGGGGTTACAGGCATGCACCACTGTCCCTAGATATTTATTTTATTTTGAAACAATGTCTTGATAAGTTAGTTGCCAAGGCTGGTCTCAAACCTGTGATCTTCCTGCCTCCGCCTCCCAAGGTACTAAGATTACAGGGATAAGCCACCACACCAGCTTGATCCCCACTTTTATGGACACAAACCTACAGTTTGGAAAGCAAGGTGGGAATACCTTCTGAATCTTGGTCCAAAGCTTCAGTCTGAACGACCTATCCTCAGCTCAGAAAGTGGTGTAGAGATCAGGCTGGTGGTCCCAGAGAGATTTTTTGTTGTTGTTGTTTGTTTTGTTTTTTGTTTTTTATGCTACTGGGGATTGAACCCAGGGGAGTTCTACCTCTGAGCCATATCCCCAGCCTTATTTTATCTTTTAGTTTGAAACAGGGTCTCCCTAGGTTGCTGAGAGCTTTGCCCTCCAACCTGCAGTCCTGCTGTCTCAGCCTCCCAAGCACTGAGATTACAAGCATGCACCACCATACCCAGCTGAGTTCGTTTTTACTGGAGAGGGAGGGTAGTGTGGTGGGAAGAGGAGGAGGCTCACAGGCCTGGCTGAGTATGCATGTAAATCAGAACGGAAGCTAGGGAACTTTTGAAAATTTCCCAGAGCTGAAGGTTGGTGGCTGAGCAAGGTACCCAGCAAGACCCAGACTTCCACTTCAGGGGGGTAGCAATATTAGGTAGCAAATCAACTCACGTGGGGGAAGGTGAGGTGACAGCCCTTCCTGCTCCTGTGACAACTCTAGAGAGTGGCTCACCCACCCACGCCCCACGGCTCCCTCCGCCCTCCGGTGCTTCCCACAGCTCACTTCTGGAAGGTAAGAGAATGAGGCGGGCAGGACTCAGTCCTCCCCCTGGCACGGGGCTCCTGCCCTCTCCAGCCCCAGGAGGCTGGGTCTGTTTACTTCTCTGCAAAGTGGTGGCAGGCAGGCCCCGGGGAGCTGTGGCTTCCAAGCCACGAGGCTCCCTGGGATGCCCAGCCTCCCCAGTGATCCCCGCCCCCCTTGCCAGGGAAACACAGACTTGTTCCATTGGTGCACAGAGGGGAGGGGAGGTGCCCTGCTGAGCTCAGAGCATAAGCAGAGACTCACAGATATCCCCTCTACTCTTGCTAGGGCGAGGGCAGGACACTGAAGACCTCCAAGCTTCCTTCCCCACCTGCCCTCCTTTGGGCTCCCTATGGGAGTCTCTGAGTGCCCTCTGGCATCAGAAAGGAGTAGGGGACTGTTGGGGCTCTCCACTGAGTGGGAGCTGGGGCCTCTGATGCTTCACCACTCTGAAATCCACCAAGGAGCCTGACCCATATGGGGAAGCTCCTGGGGGGCCCAGCATGAAGCCCTCTCACCAGCTACCTGGGGCCACAGCAGTGACACCAGCCAGGGAAAACACCCTGAACCATCAGAGCTGCCCTTCCTGGACACACGTGCCAGGGGTGACCGCCCCCTACAACAGAGGTCAGAAATGGCTCGGGTACTACTCAGGGTTAGACTGGGACAGGGGCACAGGGGAGCATCTGGGTTCTGCCATCGCAGGTGACCTCAATGTGACATCTGCCCCAGCCTAAGACACTGACCCCCATGAGAAGAAACTGCCAGGCTGAGTTGTGGGGAGGGTCACCTTCCCTGTGATTATGGACTTCACAGCTGCCTCCCGCCTTCTCCTTACTTTAAGCTGCTGGGCTCAGCGCTGGGTTAGGCTGTCCTTTTCCAGAGACTTAATCCATTGCCCCCTCCCCCCTCTTCCTGACCTTCCAGCTGCTTCCTCCATGGGGAGGAGCCACCAAGGTAAAGGGTGGGCCTCCTGCATGAAGAAGGGCTATTGGTCCCCTGAGCCTCCCCACCTTCAAGGACAGAGGGGCAGGTCTGAGCCCCTTCCTCAGGCTGGGGGATCTAGTGCCCAGCAGGGTACCAAGCTTCAGTTGGTAAGCCCAGAGGGTTCTTTCTGATCTGGGCCTGTTTAAAGGAACAAGATTTTAAAACATTTTTAAGGAAGAAAAGGTAATAACAACATTAGCATTATTGAGCTGGGCCAGGGGGCACGGCTGGCCCAAGTTCCAGCCAGAGAGCCGTAACACTGGACTCAAGCCCAGGGCTTCTCATGGAACCCTGGCCTCCTCCCACTGCTCCAGGTTGGTGAAGGCAGATGGAGGTCTAGCCAGCAGGTTTTGAATCTCATTACACCACCTGGCTGGGGCTCAGGTTTTATACAAGCTCTTCTGAGCCTGGGGGAGCTCGAGGGGGGGCAGGCATGGCTCATAGATGCAGCAGTGCAATCTGGAGAAGGGATGCTCCTGAGTGGTCCCAGCCTGAGCCTACTCTAAGGCACTGGCTCCATCAAGCCCCCAAGTATCCCCAGCCAGCCAGCCAGCTCCCTTCCCTACTGTGGTTCCTCCTCTCTTCCTGGGCCCTGAGCCCCCACACAGGATTCTAGGATAGTAAAGGACAGAGGTTGCCTAAATCGGAGTCAATTCTAGAGAGGCAGCCAGTAGGGGCAGAAGCAGCCGGGCTTCAAACCCCCTTAAGCTGTTAAAAGTTCTTACATAAGCGGCCATTTCCCTGGGCAGAGCTACCAGGCTAATTCCCCAGAAGCCCCCCCCCCCTTTCAGGTCACCTCCCCAAGCTGCTGAGCACCAGCAGATGGGGCAGAAAAAGATGCCCAAATCCTCTGGACCGGAAGGACAGTGGGATTGCATTTCAGGCTGCGATACAATCCAGAGATTAGCTGCT